>NC_073234.2:128253636-128896363 GCF_029281585.2 Gorilla gorilla gorilla
ATGTGTCATCTATGTGTGTGTGTGTTTAGAGATAGATAGGCACTTGAGTCCTATAAATTTCTAATCAATGTGGCCCCTTTAAAAGCTTTAGAAAGACAGACTTCGCAGGCAGATGATAGCATCCTGGTTACCCAGAAAAAATATGAGTACAGGGGTGTATAAAAGCCACAAATTTTCAGAATAAATAACTAGCAGCAACCATTACTGAATAGTTACCATGTTCCGGGCATTTCACAAACACTATCTCATTTTATCTTTGCAACAATCCTAGGAGGTAAGGGCTTTATTTCCCTAATTTACAGATAAAGAAATTGAAGCTCGGAAAGGTTAAGGAGCTTTCCTGGGGTCACAGAGCTGGGAAGCGGCAAAGTCCAGATATGGGGCCAGGCAAGCTCACTCCAGAATTGGTACCCCAACCCCTGCGTCATAACTGCTTCCTACTAAATCCTGAAAGTATGCACATCTGCAGGGGTGTGTTTGTGTCTGTGTCTGTGTTGGCATGCCTGTGTATAGGGAGTCTACGCTTTCTTGGGGCTGCATGTAAACACCTGAAGAAAGTGACCAGAACCTCACAGAGTCAAAAGCTTGGCTTGCCTGACATCCACAGCCAGTCAGGGAGGAATTGTTCTGCAGAGGAGAGCTAAAGTTGGATTCAGACCCAAATCAGGCTCTGGTGACTGATGGGGCAAAAATGTGGGCGTGGCAGGCAAAACAATGGCCTCCCCCAAAATGTTCACATCCCAATCCCTGGAGCTTGTGCATATGTTACCTCCAGTGGCAAAAGGGTCTTTGCAGATGTGATAGTTATGAATCTTGAGATGGGAAGATTATCCTGGATTATCCAGATGGACCCCATAGGAAACAAGGGTTTCCTATGAGAGGGAACAGGAAGGTCAGAGTCACGGAGAGATTAAAAGATGCCCTACTGCTGGTTTTGAAAAGGGAGGAAGGGGCCATGAGCCAAAGAATGCAGCTGACTTCTAGAAACTGGAAAAGGCCCGGGAACAGATTCTCTCCTAGAGCCTCCAGAAGGAATGAAGCCCTGTCAATGCCTCCACTTTAGCCTTGACCTCTAGAGCTGTTAAGATAAATGTATATGGTTTAAGCCCCTAAAGTTGTGATAATTTGTTCCGGCAGCCACAGAAAGCTAATAGAGAGTGATTCCTGGAAACCTGCTGGCATGCAATGGCATGTTGTGGCCCTCCTGATATGCTCGTTTACCACCACTGAGTTAGACCCATTTGGACCAACCTTGTAGTTTCAAAAGATTTGCTCAGCTCCATGTGTACAGAAAGACCAGAAACCTGCCTGCTTCATTCTACCTGGAACAGCCGCAGCATCTGAAACTCTCACTGCACTGAGCCTCCCAAGGGCTCCATTCATCTGTCCAAGTGTTGTCTCTAAATGGGACTGGGTGTAGTGTCTCATACCTGTAATCCCAGCACTTTGGGAGGCTTTGGTGGGAGGATTGCTTGATTGAGCCCGGGAATTCAAGACGAGCCTGAGCAATATAGTGAGACCTCATCTCTATAAAAAATAATAGCTGGACGTAGTGGCACGCACCTGGAGTCACAACTACTTGAAAGGCTGAGGTGGGAAGTTTGCTTGAGCCCAAGAGTTTGAGGCTGCAGCGAGCTATGATCAAGCCACTGCACTCCAGCCTGGGTGACAGAGTCAGACCCTCGGGTGACAGAGTCAGACCCTGTCTCAAAAAAAAAAGAAAAAGAAAAAGAAAAAAAAAGGCAGGCAGGGGTGAAGTTGGGTCTCCTCCACTGAAAGCCCTTGCATGCAGTCCCATCAGTCTTCAATACAAGACCCTGCATGGAGTGGTCCCTGCCATCTCTCCAGCCTCATCTCCCACCATTCAGCCTCCCAGCCATGCTGAGCACCTCTCACTTTCTTCGCACATGCTATTCCCTGGTTTCTCTGAGCACCTGTCCTGTCTGTTCCTGTCTCTCTCGTGAGTTCTCATAGCTGCTCATACTTGTCCTTCAGGGGACTTATGATGATTATGGCAATTTGCATGATTTTTTAAACAATGTCCGATCTCTCACTTGAACGCCAGCTCCATGAGGGCAGTGATCTTGTTGTTTTGCTACCCTTGGATCCTCACTGTCTACTTGGCACATAGTAGGTACTCTATACATGTTTGTCAAGTGAGTGAATAGCCCATCTGCCTCCACTGGGATGGCAAGGCCAGACCACTTTGGGAACCTGCTTCCCACCACCTCCAGAGGCCATCCGTTGGTGCCCAGAGGAGGGGACATACTTCTGGTGCCTCTGGGAGTATCCTGGGAATTGGGATGTGCCCACCTGACTTCACTGAGTAACCAACAACTCACCTTAAGCACCCAGCCTGGTGATGGATGTTCCCAGGATGTCAGGTGTGAGTAGTCATCATAAAGTTAATCAGGCATGTAAAGACATAGTAGGGAGTGTCAGCCACTTACAGGGTTCAGCTAATTGGGCACTTAATGTGAGAGAAAGGGATGGAGACATTAGATAGGTAAACAAAACCAGGCAGGCAAATAACACCAGGCAGTCAATGCAGACAGGGTCTACTCTTAGTCATCAAGGGTCCTTCCATTTCAAAAAAAAGAGGAGAAATCTCAATGTTTCTGTCTCAGGATCTGAGAATCCAGAATGCTGCACATGAGAGGAAACTTGAGCTGCAGCTCATCTAACCCCTCTTATTAGAAGAGGTTTTTTCAAGGTCATTGACTGGAAAAGAGGTAGGATTCAAACCCGTGGCTTTTAACCGTCGGCCACATGATCTTCAAAAATGCACTTTCTTCTCTGATGTAAAAGTAATACATGTTCATTTTAAGAAAGTCAAGAAAGTATAGAGGAGTCCAGCTAGCTGGGTGCATTAAAGAGGGAAGTAAAAATTACCCATAACCCCTCACTGCCTGGTGATTATCGCTGTGAATATCTTGGTGTGTTTCCTTCCTGATGTATATATACATATTTGAGTGCACACAATGGAGATATTCAGGTGAGCATGTTTCAAACCCAAACTCACACCCTGTTCACAATCCTGCACTCTGGGTTTTTGCTTTTTTCCCACTTAACACAGCAAGAAGAGCGTGTTTCCATGGGATGTGTCTCACCACCTCCTTTCCTGTTTCTTAAAGTGTAGCCAGGAATTCACCAGCAGATTCAAACAGGGAGCCGCTTTAAAATGCAGGTTCCTAGGGCTCCCCCAACCCCATAGAATTATTCTCTGAATATTGAACATTCTCCCCGGGTGATCTAAATAGACCACACATTTTGGGAACATTCCCCTCACACAGTGGCTCTCAACAGGACTTCATGCTTAAATTCTGATATCCAGGCAGAATTAGATCCATAGCTGAGAAGGTTTAGAGTCAGGGCCGGGCACTGGCGTTTTTCTTAACACTGGCTGATCGACATGCAGTGAGGGTAGAGAGCGTCTCCCATACACATCTAGGGCTTGCCTGCCAAGACTGATAAAAACACATCTTTCTTCTGGGGTGAAGATGCTGAAATGTTTTATCACCAGGATAAAGACCCACTTGTGACACATGGTCCACCATGACCCAATTTTGACTTGGCTTTTTGCAAAGGTTTGTTTCCTAGTTTAAAGTCTTAAGCTGTTGGGGTCTTCCATGTTGTGGCTCCAGCATTTGAGCTGCAGGCAGGCTGCAGGAAGCTCCCTGCTCATTCTCAATCTTCTCAGGGAGAAGGAAGATCTGCGTGTCCCCACCTCACACGCATCCTCTTTATTGGTCTGTATTAAACTCATGGATAATGAGGGTCCCTGAGCTGAGACATCTGAGTAATGATCTTAATTCTGTTGCTTTTCTGTGCCATTTGCTGCTGCTGATAGGAGCTAATGAGACACTCCCCGAATAACGTGTGTTCATGAGGCCTTTTGGCGTCCAGGAGTTAATGGTGAAAGGAGCAGGCACTAGGTGGGGAGGCTGCAGTGTGGGTTTGCAAGTGACGGGCAAGTCCACAGCCTTCATTTTCCAGGAAGAGGCAGAAAACCCTTTTAAGTTTCCTTAAAGCACACTGCGGTTTAGAATTGGATTTGTCCCACGCCCTCTTCCTGAGCTGCTTTGGCAAAGCTCAACATGAGGCAGGAGGCTGTGGGGATTCATGGAAAGCAAAGATGATTGACTGAAGCAGAGAACTAGATTCTAGCTGTGGCTGAGTGACCCAGGCAAGCGGCCCACTCTCTCTGTGTTCTGAGACCCCCAATGGTAGAGTGAGAAGAACACAATCTATTTTCTGACTAAGGCAGTTGATGAAGGTGAAAATAGTAGGGAGCAACTGTGTATAAGAAAAATGTCCCCATGCAACTGCCATCCCCCGCCTCCATGAGCCCACTTCGTTGTCTCATAAAATTTTATAATTCTATGGCATTGAAAGGCATCCTGATGTTTAACAGCTCTAGTCAACTTCAAACTGTGTTTTTAAAACCCTGGAACCAACTTTCTAAAGGAAATCTAATTCAACAGTCCAAACAAACAAACGAGATCAATACAGACATGCTCTGTATGGAATGAGGTTCCACCATGCTGCCACAGAGGTTGGCCCCTGAACTGGCTCTATGAAACCCTCGGGGTGCCATGAAGCACAGTTTGACAACCACCGATGCAACCCAATGCCTCCTATTTTCCAGATGAGCAAACTGAAGTCCAGAGAGGCAAAAGTCCAGGCTAAAATCAAGATTTGTCAACCGCATGTTGAGGGTTCTTTGGGGAAACACAGTGATGGAGCATTGGTTGGGTATCTTGTCCCAACCTCGGGCAGTGAGAGGTGGATGGGCTAGAACCAGCCAGGGTAACTGCATATGTGCAGCTTGGTGCTTGCTAATGATTCAGGGGCCCTTGGTGAGGGAAAGGCAGGGAAATCGAGCAGGGTGGAGGTTGGCCTGTTCAAGGCGATCCCCATGGCTGTACATGGCACGTGGCTGTGTGCATGCTGAGAACAGGGACTTGGGAGCTGACTGCCTGGGTCTGAGTCCCAGCTTTCACCACTTCTTAGCTGTGTAACTGGCATAAACCACTTAATCTTTCTGTGTCTCAGTTTTCTCATGTAGTAAATGGAAACAAAAGTAATCCTTAGCTTCTAGTGTGACTGGGAGAAGTCATTAAGAATATCCCCAGCTGGGCGCAGTGGCTCACGCCTGTAATCCCAGCACTTTGGGAGGCCAAGTTGGGCAGATCATGAGGTCAGGAGATCGAGACCATCCTGGGTAGCACAGTGAAACCCCGTCTCTACTAAAAATACAAAAAATTAGCCAGGCGCGATGGTGGGCGCCTGTAGTCCCAGCTACTCGGGAGGCTGAGGCAGGAGAATGGCGTGAACCTGGGAGGCGGAGTTTGCAGTGAGCCGAGATTGCACCACTGCACTCCAGCCTGGGCGACAGAGCAAGACTCCATCTCAAAAAAAAAAAAAAAAAAAAAAAAAAAGGATATCCCTGTGGAGGGCTCACATCTGTAATCCCAATGCTTTGGGAAGCTAAGGCAAGAGGATCATCTGAGACCATGAGTTTGAGACCAGCCTAAGCAACATAGTGAGACCCCATCTTTCCAAAAGAAATTTTTTAAAATTAGCCAGGCATGTGAGATCGTACCATTGCACTCCAGTCTGGGCCACAGAGTGAGACTCAGTCCCCACCACAACCAAAAAAAAGTTAGCCGGGCATGGTTGCACATGCCTGTAGTCCCAGCTACTTGGGAGGCTCAGGCAGGAGGACTACTTGAAGTCAGGAGGTTAGTGCTGCAATAAGCTGTGATCACAACATTGCACTCTGGCCTGGGTGGCAGAGCAAGGCCCTATCTCTAAAAATAATAGTAACACTACATAAATAAAATGAGAAAATAAAATTTAAATAAAAAGCTGTGCCTGGTACATAGTAAGTGCTCAGTAAACACCAGCTACTATTACAGGAGTTCTGAGACCATGGACTGGGAGCTTGTTCCTGCTTCCTGCCCCCTCCAATCATCCTATAGAAATAACTTCTAGGGAAGATGGGGTGGGTGGGGGGAAAATGAGGAAGAATTGAGAAGAGCGTGCTGCCTTCAGCTCTGTGCATGGTGCCTCCTCAAGCGGTTCTGTGCAATCTGGGTCACAGCAGAGGCTCCAGAGCCTGCAGGCTGCCTTTGGCTCTTCCCTGGGCAGGGCAGCACCTCTCTCGAATGGAACACAAGGGACAAGCTGCTATTTATGGCATTGTAACTCGGAGCACTCTGAGGGTGTGGCAGGAGCAACGAGGGCCGTGGGGAGAGTCAGCATTAAGTGCCTGCCAGGCAGGACTACTAGGGGCCCTCTGGGTGCTGTGACGCCCAAGTCCCTCCCATCGGCTCTCCCCTGCCATGTATGTACACAGCTGGGACCCAGCCCATGGAGGGGTGGGTGGGGTCCAGCTCTATCTGGGTTCACTGGCTGTGTGTCTGGAGGGAGTCCTTATTTGAGGGATGGGCAAGGAGATGACTTCAAGCTGGTGGGAAGTGACCCCCCCCCCCAAAAAAAACCCAAAGTGGAAACAGGATGCCACAGTTGTCATTCAGTGTGTGGTCTGAAACCAGTGGCATCATGTGCCACCACCTGGGAGCTTTCTAGAAATGTAGCACCTCAGGCCCCACCTCAGACCTGGTGTTTCAGAATCTGCATTTTAACAGATCCCCGTGTCATCTGCGTGCACATTAAACTTAAGAAGTGCTAGGGTCATGCATATGAAACATGGGTTCTAGGGGGTTTTGTTGTTGTTTTTTTGAGACAGAGTCTCGCTCTGTCACCCAGGCTGGAGTGCAGTGGCACAATCTCAACTCACTGCAACCTCCGCCTCCTGGGTCCAAGCGGTTCTCCCGCCTCAGCCTCTCGAGTAACTTGGACTACAGATGCACACCACCAGGCCCAGCTAATTTTTTTGTATTTTTAGTAGAGATGGGGTTTCACCATGTTGGTCAGCCTGGTCTTGAACTCCTGGCCTCAGGTAATCCACCAACTTGGCCTCCCAAAGTGTTGGGATTACAGGCGTAAGCCACCATGCCCAGTTATGGGTTCTAGTTTTGGCTCTGCCACTTCCTAGCTGTGTGACCTTGGGTAAGTCATTTAACTTCCCGGTGCCACTTTCTTCACCTGTAAAATGGCATAAATAGTAGTGCCTCCCTCCTGGAAGTGGGTGGCAATGCACTTCATGCCATGCTAAGCATATAGTGAGTATCACTGACGTGTAAGCTGTTATTATGCATGACTTGACACTCAATGTGCTTACCTTTGCTAGACGTATGTGTGGGGAGTGAGCTGCTCTCATTCATTCATTGATTCAACCAGCATATACAAATCCTCACTACAGCCTAGGCACTGATCCAGCACTGGGCACACAGCAGGGAACAGAACAGACAAGGTGCCTGGCCCCGGGGAACTCATAGCCCAGCAACAAACCAGAGATTGTTTCACAATCAGCTAATTATTTAATGCAGATAATCCCTGTAGTTAATTCCAAAGGTGACCAGTGCTATGAGGAAGTACCAGGTTGCTAGTAGAGTGAATAAAATTGGTAGTCAGAGGAGGCTCTCGAGAGGGAGTGCTATTCTAAAGAATGAGGACACTCAGGCCAGGCGCAGGGGCTCACGCCTATAATCCCAGCATTTTGGGAGGCCGAGGCAGGTGGATCACGAGGTCAGGAGATCAAGACCATCCTGGCCAACATGGTGAAACCCAGTCTCTACTAAAAATACAAAAATTAGCCCAGCATGGCAGTGTGTGCCTGTAGTCCCAGCTACTCAGGAGGCTGAGGCAGGAGAATTGCTTGAACCCAGGAGGCAGAGGTTGCAGTGAGCCCAGATCGTGCCACTGCACTCCAGCTTGGGTGACAGAGCAAGACTCTGTCAAAAAAAAAAAAAAAATGGATACTGTAGGCAGGGAAAATATAAAAGTGTGTGTGTATGCAACAGAGAGAGACAGAGAGATCACAAATGTGTGTGTTTGTTACACAAGGAACTAAATGTGCTCTGATGCTGAGGCAGACAGAATTGAAACTGAAAGATCAGTGTAACTAGAGCAATGATTCTCAAAGCCATTCTTGAGCATGCATCAGGATACCTTGGAGGACTTATAAAATACAGATTGCTGGATCTCTATCCAGCCAAATTAGAATCATTTAGCTTCCAGGACATTCATTTTCAAAGGGGAGTCTTCCTGCATTCTGTTCACCCTCTACCCTTTCCTTAAACTGTCTGCACTTGACAGTTTCAGGGCAGAATTTCTAATTCAGTTGGGCTGGGGTGGAGCCAAAGAATTCGGTTGGGTCATTGAATGTCAGGAGAGGAGGGGGTCAAGGAAGACCCCCCTGCCACAGGGTTTCTGGTTTGAGAAAGTATGTAAATGGTGGTGACATTTCCCAAGACTGGGAAGCAGGTTTGGTAGAGCTGGAGATGGAGAGCAGCCAAGATGAAAAGTTGAGTTTGAAAGGGTAAGTTTGAGATGCCTATGAAGACATCCAAGTAAAGGCATCATGGAGACAGATAAATAGATCTAAATAAATCCAGCGCTCAGAAGGCAGTTTCTGGGAGGAGGTGACAGAAGACAGAAAGGACTAGATAAGGTTCTTAATCCAAAGTCAGTAGAATAGATGGGACTTTGAGGGGTGTGGGAGGGAGGTCTTTGGTATTCTGAAAATGCGTCAGAATTTTATGTGCATGTGCCTTTTCCTGGGGAAGAGTTCACAACTGTCATCAGACACACATATGACTCAAAGAAGGTGAAGACTATCAACCTGACACTGTGGGATATGCTGGTGGTCCCCAGTCCTACAAGGTCCTTATTTACCTTGTCTCTGCTTCCAGACGCCTGGTGGACCGCCTAGAAAACATGAGGAAGAACGTGGCTGGGGATGGGGTGAACCGCTGCATACTGTGTGGAGAACAGCTGGGGATGCTGGGCTCTGCCTGTGTAGTATGTGAGGACTGTAAGAAGGTACCATCATCCTCTTCTCCCTTCTTCCCTGTGCAGCACCTGCAGAGGGGAAAGTCCTAGGCTCCAGCTGTAGGGGTCACTGGGTCTTGGGGGTGGAGATTGGATCCTGAAGATCACTTGCCAGAATATGGTTTTTTTCTGGGATGCTTCCATGCCCTACTGTCTTCCAAGGTAACCCTGATCCTGGTTCCTCCCTGGAAGCCACTCTGAGCCTTCTGTCTCTTAGAGCTGAGCTCCATCCAGGGTGAACTAGGGAGCCTGTGGCAGGACATGAGCAATGATTGAGCCTGCAGTTATCCTGGTTGTACCTTAGCAAGTTATGTGTCAGTTTAAAGAGCATGCTAAGCACATGTTTATACTTGTGTGTATGTGGAATGCTTTCAGTTTTCTCGTATCCTGGGTTCTGATACAAGAAACTTAGAAAGCCAAGTTAGAATCATTTGGCTTCCAAAGCATTTGTTCTCAAAGGGGAGTATTCCTGAACTCTGTTCACCCTCTAACCTTTCCTTAAACTGTCTGCACTTGACAGTTTGGGAGCAAAGATACAACTGTCCTGGGGTCTGCCGGACTCCAAGAGTTCAGTTGAACAACCCAGCTGGAGACATCTATAATGTCATCATCTCCAGCTTGATGTCACATTTGACATGTAGAATGAAATCTTGCAAAAAGTTTATTCTGAAAAACTTGCCAGTCAACTCGATAGCGAGAATTTTGTGACCCATTAAGTTTTCCTAATTGTCTTAACTTCCAGGAAATTCAATAAAAAATATAGTATTTCATCACACAGCCATGGCATTTTCTCAGATAACTTTCTTCTCTTTGGGGAGTTAAACTTCTAGTCATAGTCTAGGTTGTCTCAGGTCCGTTTTGGAAATAAAGAGGAAATAAATTAAGATAAAAAATGGATATATGGTCATTCCTCTTTAGAAAAAAGTATGTCAGTGATCTCCCCAGCGTGGATGATGAAAATTCAGATCCCACAGGGACTCTTAAAGAATTCCTTCATCCAGTGCTTGGGAATGACTCAAGTTCTTATTGGAAACAAGACTCAAATTGGAGTTTTATTCTAACTGGCCTTGCTCATAGAAGGAAGTGGGAGAAATGGAAGCAAGTTCTTCCTCTTTACATCCACCAAGAGAAAGTGGGGGGCTACATTGCCATGCCTCCCATGAGCATGGCTCATCTGAGTGTGTTGGCTGTGTTTCATCCACAGAACGTCTGCACCAAGTGCGGAGTGGAGACCAACAACCGCCTGCATTCTGTGTGGCTCTGCAAAATCTGCATTGAGCAGAGGGAGGTGAGTGCCCTGGTCCCAGCTGGTGCCTAGATCACCCTCCTTTCTTGGCCAGCTTAAGAGGTGCCTTAAGAGGTTTGTATGAAAGGATCCAGCTCAGCAGTGAACATTGACAGAACAACCTCAGAGTATTTGGATGAATTATTTCTCCTCCTCTGCTTCTGTGACTTTTTTTCTTCCTTCCCATCCTCTCTTCTTCCCTCTCTGTTCCTCGCCCTCTGGCCTTTGTTCTTTCTTTGACCCCATTTCTCACCTTATGGGTCTTCCTCTCCCAGCGTCTTTCCTTTCTCTCTCTCTATTCCATTTCTTATTTCCATTTTTTTATTTCCTCACACTCTCCTCTTGTTTGAGCCCTTTTCTTCCTCTAATGCTTACTGCTTTTTTCTCCCCTTTCCTCATTTTGTTATTTCTCACATCTTCACACCCTTTTCTCGGCAATTTCTCTTTACTTTGTCCTCTTTCTTTCTCCCAGGCATCCTTCTCTTCCCCAGTCCTGCTTCTTACTTATCTTACCCCAATTAAGTCCTTTCTCCTTCTCCCAATTTCTTCACCCCCCACCCACTGCTGCAGAGTCCTGCCTTTGAAACCATGTTTCAATAACCATGTTCTCCTCAGTTTCTGTCAGGGGCCTGGCAGGAAAGCATTGGCACACTTCAGTAGGATAATCAAGGGCTTGATGAAGGTGTTATTGACAAGGGTCCAGGCAGAGCTAAGAGGAATCAGCAAGGGTTGGCGAGTCATGCTAGCACCAGCAAAAACAGGTTTGCTGTTTCCCCTTCTAAGACTGAAGAGATAGAGGAGGGAATGGTTACCAGACAGGAAGATAGGTGTAGCCTAACAGGAATGCAGTCACTGTCCAACTAGCAGTGGGTTGGGGGGAGCCAAGGAAATAAATACCATAGTTCCACCCTCCTCTTTGCTACAAACTCTTTATTTGCCCAGAGAACTCTTCAGCAATCCAAGCTTTCAAGGGGCTTTGTTGTAATCCCTGGTGCTCTCCTTGACCAACTAAACCTGAAGACAGAGGTCAAGGTTTATTTGGTGGAGTCCAGTTAGTGCAGCCCATACTGGTCAGCCTCCTGGGGCACAGAGCAGGGTGGAGAATGAATCTGACGGGACAATGGAAGATGTTTCACACACCGTCCTAGGTGTGCTGCTCTGTTCTGACCCACAGGGCCAGGAGAAAGGCCAGAGGTCTTGGGGAAGTTGTAGGTAGATCATCCTCTTCACAACAACCAGTGTAGTGGAGAGCATGCCACATTTAAGAGATGGAAGACTTGGAGTTGAGCCCTTGTTTTTCCATTCTCTAGCTGTGTACTATTGGACCAGTCCTTAAGATTTTGGATATTCCACTTTCTCCATTGAAACTCCACTTTCTTCATGGGTAAACTCAAGCCCTTTCTACTGAGTTTTCAGGGTGGATGGGCTGAATAAATATGAATTGTGCAGGGATCTGTAGTAATAAGAAAAGTGTGCTGGCTATTGTGCCAGTGTGCTTTGGATGAGGAGGAAAGATAAAAATGGGCACTCATGAAGGTAAGAGCAACAGCGCTTGGCTGCCACATCTTCAATCCCTGTCTCTCCTCCCCTAGGTGTGGAAGCGTTCTGGAGCGTGGTTCTTCAAAGGCTTCCCCAAACAGGTCCTCCCACAGCCTATGCCTATAAAGAAGACCAAGCCCCAGCAGCCTGTCAGTGAGCCTGCTGCCCCTGAACAGCCTGCTCCTGAGCCCAAGCACCCTGCCCGGGCTCCAGTTCGAGGTAGGACAAAACAGGTGCTTCTTTCAGGACCAAGGACAGATCTTAGCCAACTGGTCTACCTGAGGGATGGCCTGACATCATGTCTGTGTTTCCACCCAGTTGTTGCATGGTCAGCTTCTGCACTTGGGTCTAGGACTCCTATATCTCCTTCAGAGTTCACCATAAATCCTTATCAAGTGGGTAGCACAGGGAAATCTCCAGCAATGCCAAGCCGCCCAGAGGCTTCATTGTCATCCCTGGTGGCATATCTAGTGTACAAGAGGTGGAAATTAAAATTAGGAACTGAGAGACACTTTCACCACCAAGATCACACTGGAGCCTGGGAGAATACTCGGCTTGCTGAGAAGGCCTTCCTGGACCCTGATATTTCTCCTACTATCCATAAGCAAGTCTGATTTGGACTAATTAAAAGTGAAAGATGAATAGAAGGAAATCAGTAAAAGAAAATTACTGCTACTAAATTGCTACTATTGACATTATCACTATTATCCAAGTATTATGATTAATTATTAAAATGATTAAGAGGGAGAAGCAAAACAGTAAAAATTTTAAAAAGCAACCATAGTAAAAATACATTTTAGTTGGACTAGACCACTAGGACTGACCAGATGAAGCCCTTGCAATAATTTCAACTGATGCTAAGTGATAAAATCTGGACTAAATGACAATTCCAGATTGAGTGCAGGCGGTACTTCTGAAAGGAAGGGTACAGCGTTTTTCATAAGATAACTTATCAAGGCACTTAGCACAATGCCTGCCACCTGAGAGGCATTCAACAAATGTTTTCTTCCTGACAAGGCAAGAGCAATTTCTACTCCTTGCAGAGAATCACCAAATTGTCAACATATATTGCATCCCTGAGGAGTCCCCAGTTTTCACCACTAAAATACTCCTTCTTCCTAGTTCTTCTAGGCTGAGAAGGCTGTATAGCATAATTGTTCTTTATAAAGCCTGTGTATGCTCGTATGTGTTTGTGCATGCAAAAAAAAAAAAGTGAAATAGTAAACAGGAGCTAGATCAAAGAGGAGGTTGGGAGAAAGACTTTTAATTTTTAAAACATATTCTTAGGCAACAGTCAATGAACCCCTTTGTAGGCTTCTTAAGTACCAGTTTTCCAGACACCAGAAAACCAGTACTCCTCATAATTTGTGTTTTCTTTCTCCAGGTGACAGTGAAGATAGGAGGGGCCCGGGTCAGAAGACAGGTGGGTTCTGCTGACTCTGTTTTGTCATTTTAGACAAGAATTCACCTAATTCCCTCGATGCCCTTTCTCTACTCAATTCATGCTCTTCTTTCCAGGCCCTGACCCGGCCTCTGCTCCCGGGCGAGGAAACTATGGGCCTCCCGTGCGCAGGGCCTCCGAGGCACGAATGAGCTCAACTAGCCGGGATTCAGAGAGCTGGGACCACAGTGGGGGTGCTGGAGACTCCAGCCGGAGCCCAGCAGGTGAGCAAGATGGGCAAATCCAGAGACAGTTCTCTGGATAGGGAGACTCAAAAAGAATGAGGGGAACTCTGTTTTTATTCATTTACTTAGGCAGCATTTATTGAGTCCTACTGTGTGCCGTGTTCTATTCCAGATACTGGTTTTAGTCTATGGTAGAGGAAAGACAGGATTCAGAAACAATTCTGGCTCTAGACATCCATAATTTTGGTTAGATCCTTTTCTTGCTGTAATACCATATGTCAGAAAACATGATTTTTTTTTGTCCCCGCCTCAAAAAAAAACCCTGGGTGAAAAATGCCCCTAGGCTTCGAACAAAGTAAGGATGCTTCACTCTCAAAGATCTCTCCAAGTCTCCCCTTGGCAATGGCCTCTGCTGTCTGGGCATATGGCATAGGTCAGCACGGCCAGGATGTCACTGACATGTGCTCGTATTGGGTACCTCACATTCCTGGCCTCACTCTTGGTGGGTTTATTTGGTAAGAGTGCCCATTGGTAGGAGTCATTGAGCACAGGACTTTGAAGGAAATGTCTACCATATTGGAACATAGCCCCTTGTCTGAGACCTCAAAGCGGCTTCATTTCTTTTGCAGGAAGGGGCTGTGTCTGGGTCTAAGTCAGACTGGCTGGATATTTATGTCCCATGTTGACATCTGGCCTTCTCTTCCTGAATTGTGTGTTTGTAGCTTAGCACTTCACTTCCTCTTATTGGCAACAGAGCTGGGCACGTACCTTGTGCTTCATAATCTGCCCAGACCTCCCCCCGACAATGAACCTGTGGTTCAGATGAACAGAGAAAGAGGAACTTCTCAGATCCTCAACATCAGGAAGTATTTATAGAGTGTTTACTATGTGCCAAATGCCGTCTCAAGTTCTTTTACATACATTATCTCATTTAATGTTTGCCACAACTCCAAAATCCACGTATGAGACGTCTGTTATTCGCATTTTACAGAATGGAGAAACTGAGCCTCAGAGAGGCGATGCTACTTGCCTTAGGTCACACAACTGATAATTGGTTAGAATGAGAATTAATTCCCTGTATGTCCAATCTCAAAGCCTGTACTTTTTCTTTTCTCTTCCAGAAAGGTAAAGTTTCTTTTGGCAATGCCTTTTAAAATTATTTTTTAATTGTTGTAAAATATATATAACATAAAATCTACCATTTTAACCATTTTCATGTGTACAATTCAGTGGTGTAAAGTACATTCACACGGTTACACAACCATGCCACTATCCATCTGCAGAACTTTTTTGTCATTACAAACTGAAACTTTGTATCCATTAAATAATTCCACACTCCTCTCTGCCCAGCCCCTGGTAACCACTCTTCTTGATTCTGTATCTATGGTTTTGACTACTCTAGGTACTGCGTATCAGTAGAATAATACAGAATTTGTCCTTTCATGACTGGCTTATTCCACCTAGCATAATGTCTTCAAGGTTCACCCATGTTGCAGCATGTGTCAGAATTTCTTTCCTTTTTAACCCATTATGCTGGAGGTTGCAATATTTTTGTGTGAAAAACCAGACCTTGACGGTGACTTTGAGCAGTAGGATATAAATAACTCCTACAAGCTTAGCATTCCAATAATGGAACACTGGGCATAAATTAAGAATACACGATATTCTATTGCGTATTTATATAGTGAATATATATATACACACACACATAATATAGTATACATATATATGCAATAGAATATATAGAAACATAGTATATATAATATAAAATATAATATACAATATATAGTATATGTTATTCATTATATACATATAGTGTATATACACAGTGCATATACTATATATAGTGGTGTATATGTATATACATGTATATATACATATATATAGTGGTGTGTGTGTATATATATATTATATATACTACATTCTGTTTATCCATTCACCCATCAACCTTTTAGCTGTTGTAAATGATGTCATTGTGCGCCTGACATACAAATATCTGTTGCACTCTGTTCTTTTGAGTATATACCTATAAGTGAAGTTGCTGGATCGTATGGTAATTCTGTGTTTAATTTTTTGAGGAACCACCATTCCGTTTTCCATGGTGGCTGAGACATTTTTAGATTCCCACCAACAATGCAAAAGGGTTCTCATTTCTCCATGTCCTCACCAATATTCGTTATTCTCTGGGTTTTGTTTTTGTTTTTAATAATAGTCATCCCAATGGTGTGAAGTGGCATCTCCTTGTGGTTTTGACTTGCATTTCCCTATGATTAGTGATACTGAGCATCTTTTCATGTGCTTTTGGCCATTTGGATATTTTCCCTGGAGACACAGCTATTCAAGTCCTTTGAACACATTTTAAACTGGATAGTTTGTCTTTTGTTGTTGAGTCATAGAAGTTCTTTATATATTCTGGATATTAATGTCTTATCAGATATATAATTTACACATTTTTCTCTTATTTCATGGGTTGTTTTTTCACTCTTTTATAGTGTCATTTGGTGCACAGAAGGCTTTTATTTTGATGAAGCCCAGTTTCTTTTCTTTTTCTTTTCTTGCCTGTGTTTTTAGTGTCATATCTAAGAAATCATTGCCTAATCTAAGATCATGAAGAAGTTCCTTTATGTTTTCTTCTAAGAGTTTTATAGTTTTAGCCCTTATATTTGGGTGTTTGATTCATTTTGAGTTAATTTCCGCATATCAAATCCTGCTTTTAACGTCTATATTATTTTGTCTTCTGAGGACAAAGACAGTCACAGGACATTTCTGAACTGGATTTGAATCCCCTGTCCCTCAGGAGTCAATGTAAATATTCCCCTTGTCTAGCTTCTAGCATCCACCTGCTCCACCTTGAGTTGGGTTAGCTGCTACCTTCTCTGAGCTCCCAGGGTGGTGAGACACAGCCCTAATGCAGGACTTATCACTCTCTAAAGCATTATAGCCTGCATCTCTCTCCCTCATAATACCAGGGACATGTCTCTCTCCATTAATTTATTATGTTTCCAAATATTTGGAGCATCTACCATAGTTTTATCTCTTGCTCATCATTTGCCAGCCTATACTAAGATTCTTAGTTGATTATAGGCTCTCAAATACTTGCAGATTTGAATTAATAATCATAATAGCAACTTAAACTTATTGAGCATCTACTCTCTGCCAGGTATGTGATTAAACCCTTTGCATGGGTCATACTGATCCAATCGACAGCTCTTTTTGGATACGTGCTATTGTAGTCATCTTCACATAATAGACGCAGCAAAGAGAGGCTAAAACAATCTCAAAGTCACATAAAAGTAATAGCAGGGCTGGTGTTTAACCCAGGCAGTTCACGTGCAGAGCCAATGCTCCTAGCTGGTCTGTTACAAGTTCCACTTGAGGGACTGAGAGCAGCTCAGTAAAACAAATTCCCAGTAAAACTCCCTGTTCCAGGGCTTAATCCTGGAATCTCAGGGTCCTCCCTCACACACAATGTGGAAATCCCTTCAGAGGTCTCTGAAAGGGTTTTGATCACCCACATACTCTCTGTCTCCCTACCTCTTGGAGCAGCTTATTCTATTGTTGATGGGCTTCAGGTGTGATTTACACATTCAACAAGATCTGAGATAGATTTGGACAGAAGTCCTACCTTAGGGGCTTCCTGGTTATGTGACCTTGGGCATATTTAACCCCCACTACCTCAACTGCAAAATGGGGAGCACAATACCATGCATGGCATTGAGTTGTGAAGCTTCCATGAGGCGATGTTCAAGGCCTGGTGCATTTGAAGAACTCAATGACTGTTGGGTATTGTTGCATCATAAACTCATCATTTCAGTGTCTGTCTCCTTCCTGTGACTGGGCTGTGCACTCCTGGAGGATATAAGATGGTGTTTTGTCCATCTTAGCACAGGGATTGGCACTTGGTAGATACCCACTGGATGCTTGTTGAATGAACGAATGAATGAATGGACAAATGAACAGGGCCTCAAGTGAACAAACAAATGGCAGTGCTAACGTGGGAAACTGGGACAAGACTTGGTGATTTGTAAGCCCCCAGGCAGAGGTGGTAAAGCACCCTTTGTTATGTGTATTCAAGCATCCACCCAGCCAAAAGTGCTGGATTCAGGAAAGATGGCATCTAGCCCAGTGAGGTAAGAAAAAGCAGGTCTTTCTTCCCAGAACATCACACCTTCTGGGTACCAGAAACTGCTGCACACATCATTCCATTCAGTCCCTCTCTGGGAAACAACAGCATGTAAGGGTCTCTGGCACAGATTCCAGAGGCCAACTGCCAGCATTCAAACCCTGGCTCTGCACTAACCAGCCAAGAGACATTAGATGAGCTCAGTAACTTCTCTGTGCCTCAGTTTCCCCATCTATAAAATGGAGATAATAAGGCCCCACCCCATAAGGTTATTAGTAGAAATTAAAGAAGTTCTTATATGTAAAGTCCAGGGCACATGGTAAGCACTAAATAAATATTGATTCATTATTATTATGAGTTAAGTGGAACTGTTGCCTCCACGGGGCATCTAAGGTTCAGAGAGAATGAGTATCCAGCCCAAGGTCACACAGGCCATATGGGAAACAGCAGGAAGGCAAAGCCAAGTCCATATGAAGATAGAGACACATTCTTTCAATAATAATAAAATAATCTCACCACCTGTCATGTGTCGAGTCTTTAGTACATGCCAAGCACTGTTCTGAGCATTGCCTGTTTGTATCATTGTATCTTCCCCACAACTCTATCAGCTAAGTGATTATCTCCATATACCAGGTGAGGAAACTGAGGCCCAGAGAGGACAGGTCACTTGAGCAACGTCACACAGGTGGAAGGAGGATTGTAGAACCTGTGCTTTTTAACAACTGCTGCTGCTGTGACTCACCAGAGTCTGGGTATTGAGAAGAAAGAACACACTGAAGGCAGAAGAGTCAGAAAGAGCTGAGCGAGTGAGGAGCTGCCTCCAGTGAAAGTCCAAGGGGCTCACCCCACACCAGCTGAGCGGTCCCAAGCTCCTTCCTGCTGTGTGTGTGTGTGACACATAATGGCTGTTTTCTTTTCTTTCCTCTGCAGGTTTGAGACGGGCCAACTCAGTCCAGGCCTCCAGACCTGCCCCAGGCGCGGTGCAGAGCCCAGCGCCACCTCAGCCTGGGCAGCCAGGTACCTGCCACTCACCCGCTATCACCTGCCCAGGCTGTCACTCGGCTGTGACCCTCATACCTCCCATCCCTGCTTGCAGAGCATGCTGGGCTTTCTGCAAAGCTGCAGCCACAACTAAATCCTGAGCTCTTCTAAGACCCTTACAACCAGTAATTCCCTGGGCCAAGAAGCTGGGCGGGGAGTGGGAGGAGGAGGCAGGGAGCATCTTACCCACCCAGTGCAGAAAGTGATGGCACCTCATTCGCCAGTGTTTCCCACCTCAAGGACCAACACCCCCATTTCACAGAGGAGCAAGTCAAGGCTCAGGAAGTTCCCACAGCACTGGGGCTTGGATCTAAGCCTTTCTAAATCCAAAAGCTCCTCTCCCAGTGGGACTGTTTCTGCAGCCTCGGGTACCTTTCTGCCTTCGGGCCTGTGTCCACACCTGTGAAATGAAAAGGAAAAGGTGAACCCCCAAATGATGCCACCCTCTCTGCTGCATCTCTGTTTGTCTCTTCTCCCTGCTCAGGGACCCCAGGAGGAAGCAGACCGGGTCCTGGGCCAGCAGGACGCTTTCCAGATCAGAAGCCAGGCAAGTATCTGCTTCCTCCCATGCCTGCCCAAGTGGCCACCTCTCCCCTACCTCCCTGAGAGAGAGCAGGCAGCTGCCAGAACGTGACTCAGCCTGCACCCTGAGACCTGTCTGATGAGATCTAAACAGCCCCCCGAGTCTAAAACTTTAGATAGTCCGTACTAAGATTAGCTAGATAGAAATGCCAACACATATAGTTTAGAGCATAGACCACCTGGGTTCAAATCCCTGCCCCTTCACTTCCTGGCTGTGTGACTTTGGGCAAGTTACTTAGCTTCCCTGAGCCTCAGTTTCCTTATTTATAAAATGGGAATAATACTAGGACCTACCTCACAGAATTGTTGGGAGGATTAAACAAACTAACACATAGAAAACCTTGGTGGGTTGCCTGGAATATCATAAGCCCACACTGAGCGACAGTGGTTGCTATTAATATATATGATCAATATGCATCACCATCATATGTACCAGTCACAGCTACAAGACACTTTTTGCTTTCTCAGGCATCAGGCACTGTTTTAAGTGCACCTATATTTGTTCATTAAAAAATACTATTATTTGAGGAGCTTCAGATATTATAATTTCCATTTTACAGATAAAGAAACTGAGGCTCAGAGACATTAAGTAATTTGCCGCAGGTCACACGGCCAAGATTCAAACCCAGGCTGTCTGGGCTCCAGAGTCCACACCACTGATTTGTACCCCCACAAGGTCTGTTTTGCTTACATCTGAATCAGCTTGAGGGGCTTATTGTCAAACACAGATCCCAAGGTCCCACTGCATATCCACTGATTCCGGGTGAAGCCAGGAATCCGCATCTTTTGAAAATGTCCCTAGGTGCTGCTGTTATGAAACAGGGATGCAGCTGCACGTTTCCTGTCCTTATCTCCCTGCAGAGGTGGCTCCGAGCGACCCTGGGACCACTGCCCCACCCCGAGAGGAGAGAACAGGGGGAGTCGGGGGCTACCCAGCAGTTGGAGCCAGAGAGGACCGAATGAGCCACCCCTCTGGACCCTATTCCCAAGCATCTGCAGCTGCCCCCCAGCCTGCCGCAGCCCGCCAGCCACCACCCCCAGAGGAGGAGGAAGAGGAAGCCAACAGCTACGATTCGGATGAAGCAAGTAGGTGGTGCCTAAGGGAGAGGTATCTTGGAAAAATCACTTCAGGAGCCAAGCCCAGGAAAACAGGAATGGCTCGGGGACAGCCCTGTCTATCCCCAGACCCCTAATATACCAGACCTAATAAACATATTAACTAAGTGATAGAAGTACAGATTTGTGTTTCTAAATTCACAAAATATCAGCTTCCTAAAGAGTAAGTGGTACATATATTTTTTATTGTGGTAAAATACAAATAACATCAATGGTACCATGTAAATCATTTTAAAGATTGCAATTCGGTGGCATTGACTACATTCTTGATGTTCGGTCTACTAGCTCCTCAAGAGGTTAAACATAGAATTATTATATGACTCAGCAATTTTGCTCCCAGGTGTTAATTTTAACAGTTTTTAAAACTCTTTAATGTATATCTTCTAAAAGTAATGTATTAATCATGATTTAAAATTTACTGGGCATTTTCTCTTGCATCCTTATTAAATGCCTACAATGTACCTATCCCACCCAGGCCCCAAGTCCCAGGGATACACACACATGTATACACACACGTATACACACATACACACCACACACCAGTGACATTTCCCCCCACTAACCCTGGTGTGCGTGGGGCAGACTTTGTGAGCTGGAGAGAGGTAGAATTGGCAAGTGTCTGCATCCAATATGTGTTGGTGGGTGGGGACATTACCAGTTGTTTCTGATCAAGTTGAAAAACTGGATCCACGCAGAAGGAACAGATCAAGGGCTGTGACCAGCAACACGGCCTTGACCTGCCATGTCATCTCTCCTCATTGTAAAATGAAAAGCACAGCACCACCTCCCCCACAGGCTAAGGGGCAGATAAACTGAGATACCTTCTGGGAAGGTGCTTCATAAAATGGAAATCATTATTACATAGTGCTAAACACCCACGAGGAATTGTTGTTATGAGTATGGACATCAGAGGTAATAAAAGTCCACACGTGTTGGGCACTCATTTTGTGCTGGGCACTACTCTGAGTGTATTCTGTGCATTTGCCTATTTAATCTTCCCTACGAACCTGGGCATAGTTGCTTTTATAACTCTCATTTTACAGATTGAGAGATGAGGCTCCAAGAGGTTGAGGGACTTGTCCAAGCTCATCCAGTCAGTTCAAGGAGGGGCTGGTGGTCAATCACACAGCTGTAGCAGATCAGAGGCCAGGCTTGCACGGAAGATCAGCTGTCTCCCTTCGTGCCCTGTGTTCTCCCATGGATCATGGGTCTGCGGTCTCAGGAGAAAGGAGAGGTGTCCACCCACCTTGTCAGCCACAGGCTGGTTCTGCTCTGAAAATGCCCTGTCTATGCACCCTTCTGCCTTCCCTCATCCTGGTCCTTCCCTGGAACACTGGCTACTGCTCCTTCCATCGGTCTTAAATGTCCCCAACCCACCAAGCATAGATGAGTCCTCCCAGCCTCATGTCTGTCCCTGTTATTAACTTATCCCAGCAGTTTATTACAAACCTGTCTCCATACTCTATACTCTTCACACACTCACTCATCTCTATATTTGACAATGGTTTATTGAGCATGTACTAAGTGCCTCAAACTGTTCTAGATGCTGGGGGTATCATGGAAAAAAAAAAGATAGACATGCCAGCTATTCTCCTGGAGCTAACACTCTAGTGAAGAGAGGCAGTTAACATACCAACGAATTCATTTCGAGTGGAGACAGAGCACCATAAAGGAAATAAAATACATTGAGTGACTATGATGGTAGCTACTTTACAGAGTGATCAAGGAGGGCTTCTCTTAGGAGGTGACATTTAAGCTGAGATATGGATAACGAGAAGGTGCCAACCATGTAAGGATCTAGAGGGAGAGCATTCCAGGCAGAGGGAACAGCAAATGCTGAGACTCATTTATTCCTTCAGCAACTAAGTGAGCACCTACGATTATGTGCCGTGTGTTGTGACTGGGGACACAGCAGTCAACAAGATAATCCCAGCTATTGCCCTCATGGGGTTCTCAAGGTATCAGGACAGAAAGGCATTACCTAGGCAAATGCACACATGATGAACTGATCACAGATGTCCTGAGTGCTCTAAGGTAGTGCAGGGTCTACCAAGATGAGGAACTCACAGCAAAAACCGAGTTTTCCTCTCTTCTGTGGTCTCAATTCATAGCCCAGCCTGGGCATATAGTAAGTGTTCAGGAAATGTTTGCTGAATGACTGAATATTCGTTATCTTGGTTCCTGTCTCTACCCCCTTCAGCCACCCTGGGTGCCCTGGAATTCAGCCTTCTCTATGACCAAGACAACAGCTCCCTGCAGTGCACCATCATTAAGGCCAAGGTGGGTGATGGGGACCATGCAGGGAACCTCTCAGGATGCTCTGGCATGGCTAGGAGACTCAGATGGGGATGGATGACCAGGCCTGTCTCCTGTTGTTGCTTGTCTATCGATGATAGTGACGGTGATGAGAAGAGTCACAGTAATTAGGCAAATTCCTTTCTGGGAGGCCTTCCTCCTCCAGGGATGGTCCCAGAGGGGTTTCACTTATCTGCAACCACCTCCTGGGAGTACATGCAGCTGGGCTTCAAGAGCAGAGTTGGCCTCTATCTGCCTGGGCCAGCAGTGTCTCTGGAGAGGATGGTGGAGGTTCTGCCCGGGAGGAGATGACAGCCTGGCTCGACAGCTGACATGGCCATGGAATGGTCCCATCCCTGTGTCTGCCTGAGGCCCCTTCTGCTGAAGCGGCTGTCACACTGAAGCAGCAGCCGAGACACAGGGACACTAATATGGGCTTCCAAGGGGGCGGGACAGCCTTGCTGCAGGCTCTGGGGGAGTGAGCTGACTTGATTCCAGACCCCAGGGGAAAAAGCTGGGTGAAGCCTGTGCAAACCCCAGAAAGTAATTGACTAGGATTGAACCCCTACCCTGCAAAGCCCCAAGCCTGGTCCACACAGAAAAACAAGCAGGGGCTCAGGAACCAGGCTTCTTGGGTTCAGATACCAGCCCTGACCATTCCTAGCTGTGTGACTTGGGAGAAGTGACTTAACCCCTCTGTGTCTCAGTGTGCCTATTTGTAAATTGGGGATAATAGTAGTGTCTCTCCCATAAGGATAGTTGTGGGCACATGTTCCAGTGTTCCCAGGACAGTCCCCTTCTATGCCTGTTGCCTCGCTATAATAATTAAGTGCTTCCTTTTTCACTCTTAAAATGTCTCAATTTGAATGATAAATGAGGTATGAAATGCTTAACACAACTCTTAGACCAATACATTCCTTTGCCCAAGTCACTTTCTTATTGAGCACCAATTATGTATCAGCATTTATTGGGCACCAAGTATGTATCAGGATTTGTTGGACACCTATTTATTATCACTGTGGCAAGCACTTAGATTCACCTAACACTGCCCCTCCACCCCCGCCAATAACACAGTGAATAAGTGCATACATTATTTTGTTTCCTTTTTATAGAAACTTCTGAGGTAGGGATTCTTATTAGCCCCATTGTACAGATGGGGAAACAGGCTTAGAAAGTTAAAGTCTGAGCTCGCACAGCTGGTAAGGGATGGAGCTGATCTTTACAGGCAAGATCTCATTTAATCCTCTAAGAGCCCCATGAAGCAGGAGTTGCTGCCAGCCCCATTGAACAAGTGGGGAAACAAGATCCAAGGAGATCAATGGACACAATACACTTGACCCTTGAACAATGTGGGAGTTAAGTTAACCCCCTGAGCAGCTGAAAATCTATAGTATAACTTTTGATTCCCTAAAAACTTAACTACTACTAGCCTACTGTTGCCTGGAAGCCTTCCTGACAGCATAAACAATCAATGAACACATCTTTTGTATACTTTAGGTAATATGTACTGTATTCTTACAATAAAGTAAGCTAGCTGAAAGAAAATTCAACATTTATTGAGAAAATCATAAGGAAGATAATATATATTTACTATTCATTAAGTTGAAGTGGCTCATCATGAAGGTCTTCATCCTCATGGTCTTCATGTTGAGTACGCTGAGGAGGATGAGGAAGAGGAGGGGTTGGTCTTGCTGTCTCAGGGGTGGCAGAGGTGGAAGAAAATCCTCATATAAGTGGACCCACACAGTTCACACCCGTGTTGTTCACGGCCAATTGTGCATGGTATAAGTGCTGTGCAGAGGGATGACGGGGGCCCAGAGGTGGGACATCTGCCTGGTCTGAATGTAGGGGATGGACAGAGTATGTCTAAGCCCCAGGAATTTGGGGATTGCTCATTTTAACCAATCAACTTAATTCCTACCTACCCTAAACTTCCTTCCTCTGTAGTATCTTATCTGAGCCTCATCCCAGCCCTGATGGATGGAGACACTGAAGTCTTAGAAGGGAATGCAGGGGTCAGGGCCAGAATGCAGGAGTATCCTCCTTCCCCCGACCTTGCCTTTATTCTTCTGGGACATGTCCTCCCATCCTAGCAATAACAATCCAGCCTTGATCCAGTGTGTACCATATGCCAGCACTTTATAGGTGGAATTGCATTTCAATCTCACCACCTCATGAAGCGGGTACTGTTCTCATCCCCATTTGACAGGTGGGGAAACTGAGGCTCAGATAGGTTAAGAAACTTGCCTAAGGTCACATAGCCAGGAAGTGACATGGCCAGGTTTAAAACCCTGTCTCCCATCCCAGTACTCTTTCCATGATACTGCATTTCCCTTCTCTCTCTTTGGAGGAGGAAGCACACAGGGTGGACCAACAGGCAGGACAGATGCCAGAGGCTATGCCCATTGCCGATGACAGCTGAGCACTGGGCCTTCCTGAGGCCCTCACACCATTGCCTCCTTCTCTTGCAGGGCCTGAAGCCCATGGATTCAAACGGCTTGGCTGATCCCTACGTTAAGCTGCACCTCCTGCCGGGAGCCAGCAAGGTACCATATGGCCTGGGCTTCTCTGCAAACCGGGTGCATGGGCCCTGGCAGATACCCAGGGTTCTCAGCTCAGAGCCCAAAATAGCCTTATCTGCCCCAAATCCCCAACCCCACCTCATCCTGTGAGTAGCAAAGCCATTGCAGAGCAAGTAAAGTATGTTCCAGGGGTCATTCTCCCTTGGGTAGGGGCTCTGCCCATTTCGCCAACTCAGAAACCTGGGATCTGGGCAGCTGCCAATGCCAGAAGAGAAGCAGATGCCCTGATGATGCCCTTCATCTGCTCGAACACCTTCATCGGCTCTCCCACTGCTGACTCTGGCTCACCTCCCCCACACATTTTATGCCGCAACCACACACTCCTCATCTCTCAATAGAAATGAGTGGCTCTCCAAATTTTAGGACTAAGCACTTTGGAGAATATTCTCTGAAGCCCTGGCCCTCCCACCCTTCTCTCCCCTCAAGCTCACCGGCTGAGCATTGCTTTACTCTGGGGTTAATTCTCCTCTCTGGGGATTGGCCTACCCAGAGTATATGGCTGGAAATGGAAGTGTGCCTGCCTGGTTTTTGTTTTGTGCTTTGTATTAATTTGACATAGACGTCCTAAAGGCAAAGGTGGCAGTACATCTGTCAAATGATCTTCAGAAAATGCCTGTTAAATACCCCTGCAAGTACCAAATGCTCCATGAGACAAAAGAGGACACATGTACGCACCTGTACACACCGCCCCCCGCCCTCAACACACACACATATACTTTGTCTCACTCTTTTCTTTGGATCAAGGAAAGACAGTTCCTCACCTGGCCATGGCCAAATTATGAAGTGTTTGGCCCCTGCTCCTCCTCACTCCCCAGTGATGTTTGCTTCTCCTCTAGATGCCCTTCTTTACCCACTCCTAATAGCCAAAGCTGCTTTGCTGAAGAATCTAATGTGAATCATTTGCATGTTAGCATGAATGAGATTTGTCACCAGGCCACCTCTTCTGGGCATAGTTGCATTTCTACCTTTCTCTTAGAGTAAAATGAAAAATGTTGGCCCCTCTAAGGAATTTTAGGCATGAAGGGTACTATCTGGGGGGAACAGAGAGAACCATCCCAATATCCCCTGCCTAAATGGGAATGGGTGACTCTCATTTCTGTCTCCCTGACCTATAAATGATTTCTTCTCAAAGGAAGATGTCCCTGCTTTCTTAAGGGAAAGTTCAAGGAGGAGGCTTAGTGCATGGAGGGAGAGGGGACCCAGTGTCAAGCATTGATCCATTTTTCTGTGGCCATGATCCTGGAGGACATCACCCACTCCCTGAGAACATGCATTTGGGAATAACTAAGCCCCTGGACACTCCTATGGGGAAAGCCACCCACCCACCCCACGTCAGCCCAAATGATGGGGCTCCAGGACTGGCTCCCCACTGAGGTAGGTGTCTCTGTCCATCTCTCTGGGGCTCTAGTCCAACAAGCTTCGTACAAAAACTCTGCGGAATACCCGGAACCCCATCTGGAATGAGACCCTCGTGTATCACGGCATCACCGATGAGGACATGCAAAGGAAGACACTCAGGTACCTGGCAGGCAGAGGGCAGAGAGGGAGGCAAAGGGGAGACTCGAGGTGGGTGGAACTGAGACTTGGGGTGAGGCCCCCAGGGCTTCACTCTAAAAAGATCTCTACATAGTTTATTTTTTTCCTTCTTGTTTACTTTTACCAAAAAATGATATATATATTTGGTAGAAATTTTGGAAAATACAGATAAGTTGAAACTGTTACTGTTAACATCTTGGTATCTGTTTGTTCAGGGGGTGTGTGTTGGGGGATGGTGCGTGTGTGGGTGTGTATGCAAAACTTTTTTCCTAATAAAATTGAGTGCTTATAAAAATGTTTATTACAATAGATCATCTCATTAGTACATCTGTATCACTTAAGAATACATTGATGCCATTTCATGTTCTTCTACAATGTTGAATTATTAGGCTGGTGTGAAAGTAATTGCAGTTTTTGCCATTAGAAGTAATGGATATATATATATATATATATATATATATATATATCCACTTTTATTTATCCAGTTTTATTTATCCAGTTTACTGTTGATGTATTTGGGTGGTTTCTAGTTTGGGGCTATTACAAATAGTGCTGCTAGGAACATTCTAGTAGCTGTTTCTAGGTGCACAGGTGCACTTATTTCCATATATATATATATATATATATATATATATATGGAACTTGCCTTTTTTTCTTAACAATATATCTCGGTATTACAGCCATGAAAAGACATTTAAATCTACCTAATTTTTAACTGCCTCAGAATATTCCACAGAATGGATTTATCACAGATTTTTAAAAATGTTCTTATTCTTAAATATTACAAATGAATAGAAAAGTGTAGAATATACTAAAACAAACATCCATGAACCCACCCGATACTTGATCTGTTAAAAATCTTGCTATTTTGCTGTGTTTGCGTCAGCTCTTTTTTAAGAAATAAAGCACCCCTGATGCAAGTTGAAGCTCCTTTTGTATATTCTATCTCCCACCCTGTCCTGTCCTCTTCCTTCTCTCCCAAGAGCTAAACACCATCCTGAATTCTTTGGGTTATCGTTCTCCAGTATGTCTTATACTTCATAATTATGTATCTACAAATCTACAAACAATGTACAGCATTGTTTGGCATGTTTTAAATTTTTATGTAAATGTTTACCAGTTTATTTAGCCAATTCCCTTTGGGTGGACATTTAAATTGTTTTCAGCTTTTTTCTATTACAAACAAAGTTGCAATGAGCAACTTTATTCTTCCTTGTGTACATATGAGTGTTTCCTTAGGACAGAAACCAAACAGAATTATTACTGGATCATGGGATATGTGATGTTTTCCAAAACAATTTTACAAGACACGCAAACTGCTTTCCAAATTGGCTGCAACATTATTCTAAGTAAATATTTTTATTGCGGCATAACATTCATTTAGCAAAATGCACATATAAATGCACAGATTGATGAATTTTCACAATAGTGAACATACTGGGCTTAAGGAATGGAACATTCCTAGACTGCAGAAGACCCCCACTGTGGCCCCTTCTTATTGAATACTCCCCTGGGGTATTCAATACCCTAACATCTTACAGGACAAGTTAATTTTGTCTGTTTTTGTACTTTATATAAATGAAATTGTATTGTGTGGCTCTTTTGTATCTATATTCTTTCATTTAACATTTTACATGTGTATTCATCTAAGTTGTGTGTAGTTGTAGATCATTCTTGTTGCTATTTAGTATTTTATTGCAGGAATATAATGCAGTTTTATTTATCCAGTTTACTGTTGATGTATTTGGGTGGTTTCTAGTTTGGGGCTATTACAAATAGTGCTGCTAGGAACATTCTAGTAGCTGTTTCTAGGTGCACAGGTGCACTTATTTCTGTTGCATATATACCTAGAAGTGTAATGATTGAGCCATAAGATATGGGTATGTCCAGCTTTAATAGAAACTGCCAGTTTTCCATAGTGGCTGTGCCAGTGTGCACTCCTATCAGCCATGCATGGGAGTTCCAGTTGCTTCACAGCCTCGTCAGCACTTTTTCATCTTGGCCATTCTGGTAGGTGTGCACTGGTGTTGCATTGTGGTTTCAAATTTCCCTGATGACTAAGTACAACACTTTCTCTAATGTACACTATTACATTTTGTGGTTATTTCATAATTTTCTTAAGCAGTTCGTCCATTGTACAGTATTTGTTATTTCTGCTTTTTTCATAGTTATAAACAATATTGTGACAAACATCTTTGTAGTTAAATATATTTCTAATTTTTTGAGGGTACATAGTAGGTGTATATATTAATATTCATGAGGTATATAGGATAATTTGATACAGTTATACAGTGTGTAATAATCGCAACATGAGTTTTTTAAATGGGTTAAAATAAATGTTTTTTTAATCACCTCAAGCATTTATCCTTGTGTTATAAACAATCAAATTATACTCTTTTCACTATTTTTAAATGTACAATTAAATTATTATTGACTATAGTCACCCTGTTGTGCTATCAAATATTAGATCTCATTTATTCCTTCTAACTATTTTTTGGACCCATTGTAGTTAAATATTTTTGTACTTGCCTTATGATATATTTGAGGTAAATTCCTATAAGTGGTGCTACAGGGTCAAAAACAGTGATTATTCTCTTATGTCTTTGGAGATGCGTTGCCCTGAAGAAGGATGATATTGTTTACACCCCAACGAGCTCAGTAGAGACAAGTTTTTTCTCCAGTGTTAGACAGTGCAGGACTCAGCTATGAGGGTGTTTGGGCCCTCCAGGACTTTGAACATTTGTTCAACTAATGTTGGTGGCCAAGGAGTGCGGTACTTTTACAGTCCCTTCCTGTCCCCCAAGAATGCCTCCCATGCCTTGGAGGACAATAAGTCCTTTCCTCTCTTAGTTTATGTCAGGATAAATTATCATGCCATGACTGGTCCTTTTGGTCTCCTATGGCAGCAGTTCCCAATCTTTCTGGCACCAGGGAACAGTTTTGTGGAAGACAGTTTTTCCATGAACTGGGGTAGGGAGAAGGATGGTTACAGGATGAAACTGTTCCACCTTGGATCATCAGGCATTAGATTTTCATAAGGAGCGTGCAAACTAGATCCCTCACATGTGCAGTTCACAATAGGGTTTATGCTTCTATAAGAATCTAATGCTGCCACTGATCTGACAGGAGGCGGAGCTGAAGTGGTAATGCTTGCTCACCTGCTGCTCACCTCCTCCTGTGCAGCCGGGTTCCTAACAGGCCACAGACTGATACTGGTCCATGGCCTGAGGGTTGGAGACTCTTGTCCTAAGGGACATTTCTTATGACCTGCCTTTTTTGTGCCACTGTTACTCAATGCTGTGTAAGGTAGATAACAAAAGACAATATATTACTATAGGATTCAGGGAGACCTGGATTCAAACCCTGGTTCTACCTCTTATTAGGGAAAAATTATTTAATCTTTCTGGGCCCCAGTATCTTCTCTAAATGGTAAATGCAGTTGTTTTGAAAGAGGAAAAATTAAATGAGAAAAGTTCCTAGCCTGACTTTGCAAAAGAGGATGCTCAAATGGCCATAAAGTATATGAGAAGGGGCTCAACTGTTTTAGTCATCAGGGAAATATAAATTAAAACTAGTGACATACTATGACCCATCCAGAAAGGCTAAAATTAGAGACTGACATAATTGAAGTCAAAGAGAATAAAGAGTGACCAGAACCTTTATCAACTGCTGGTAGGGACATAATTGGTGGAACTGCCTTGGAAAACTGTTTTGAAGTTTCTACTGAAGCTAAACTTATGCCTAGTCCATGGCCAGCAACCCTACTCCTACGAAAATACTCAATAGAAATATGTACATGTATATCCAAAAGACATGAACATAAATATTCCATAGCAGCGTTATTCATAATAACTCAAAACTAGAAACAACCTGTATCAACAGCAGAATTATTATGGTATATTTACACAGTGGAATACTATGCAGCAATAAAAGGGATAAGTTATACTGTGCATGGATGCATCTCACAGACATAATCTTGAGCAAGAGAAGCCAACATAAAAGAGTCTATATTATATGATTCCATTTATATGAAGGTCAAAAACCAGACAAATGACTTTATGTGGCCAGAGGCAAAAGAGTGGCTATCTTTGAGACAGGCAGTGACTAGAAAGGATCCTGAGGATCTTTCAGTCTCTGGAATGTTTTATATCTTGACCTGGGTGGGAATTACATGGGTATATACAAATGCAAGGGTTCATCAAGCTATAAACTAAATTTATGTGCTTTACTGCATGTCAGTTATACTCCAATAAAGAAGAAATTAAAGGTACTTGGCCCAGTGATAAATAAATAGGAAATCATATTATTTCCACATACATTACACATTCCTTACCAGTATCAGCTGCAACTCTTGGCACACAGCGGTGTCTTAATATTTGTTCCTGTTTCTCTCTCTACCCCCTTGTGTTGGTGGCAGGATCTCCGTCTGTGATGAGGACAAATTTGGCCACAATGAATTTATTGGTGAGACCAGATTCTCCCTCAAGAAACTGAAGCCCAACCAGAGGAAGAATTTCAACATTTGCCTGGAGCGAGTGATTCCTGTGAGTGACTTTACCCTGAGGATCTGATGGGAGGAGGGGAGATTGGGGGAGCTGCCTTCCTCTGGGTCTGAATTGGGGGAAATAGATCCACGGGGTATTGGGTAGCAGAGGCACTGCAGCAGGTCTGCAGAGGAGAGTCAAGATTCCAGCTCACAACCTCAGGCTGCATTCTCTCTCTGCCTTTCACAAACCCTGTGTCAGCATCACTTCGAACATGAGTTCTTCTTGGCCAAACTGGATGGACAGCATGGCAGGGGCAGCAAGGGCTTCCTGGGTTCAGAGCCAGCTCTGCCACTTGCTGCTCCATGGCCATGGCCAAGGGGCTGAACCACTCCTAGCCTCGGTGTTCTTGTCTGTAATGTGGGTGTTATAACAGTACCTGCCTCTTGGGAGGGTTGTGTTTTAACAAATAACATAATCAAAATAGAACTTAATGCATAGTAAGCACTCATAAATTAACAGTTGTTAGTGTAGGAAATATTGCTGCCTTACCCACCTGTCAGTCATGAAGTCAGAAAGCACCATGTAGATTAACAGGAGACAGCATAGCCTAGAGTTTAAGAGTATGGGCTCTGCAGCCAGACTCTCGGCTGTGAATCCTGGCTCTGCCACTTAGGGTATAACCTGAGGCAAATTATTTAATTTCTCTGGGCCTCAGATGTCTCATCTGTAAAATGGGATACTGTAGTACGAACCTCATAGGATCTTTTAAGAATTGAATGTGATAATACATATGAAGTATTAGAACTGTCGTTGTTGTCAGATGTGATTCTTGCTCTTGGAGAAAATAGCAAGGATCAAAATGAGGTTCTGCAATGGGGTTGTACCTCAGAATTAGCCAGGGGATTCTAAAACCAGAGCTTTACAAGCTAAGATTTGTGGGGGTCTCCCCTGGAGATTCTGTTTTAGTGGGGTAGGGTAGGACTCAACAATCTATATTTTTAGAGATAATTCAGGCTGCCTTGCCTTACGTATGGGCCAACTTGGGCCCAGAGAGGGTAGCAAGTCTCCAGGGTCTCTGGGCACTGGCCAGAGCCCAGCTCTCCTACAACACCAGCACCCCTGGTCTCTCTGGGCAGCCTGCCTGCTCTCCACAGGGAAGCTATGGGGTGCAGGAGCATCTTCCCACCAGATGGCCAGCCTGAGGATGGAATGTCTGCATGCCATGCCATAGTTTTATAGTTCAGGCAAAGGAACAAGACCAAACAAGGAAAATTGCAAGGAAGGATTTCCACTGAATTCCAGGCTCAAAATAAATCCTTAAAGACATCCCTAGGAGTGAGGCCTTTCTTCTGGGCTTTTGCCTGGTGACAGCTGGATCTTCAGGCTTCTCTTCCTTCTCCAACTCCATGAGTCCAGTTGGCCAGGACAATGGCCAGGCCCTTGCCTGTGTCATCAGCCTTTGGGTCTTCCCATCTTGCTATGGTGAATGCAGCCAGCCCCAGAGACATGGAGGTGCAGGACACCCAGAGGGCTGCAGCAGCCGCAGAACACTACTGATCATCTTCTTTTGCTCTTTGCCATTAAACCTTAACCCTTGCACCATGAACTTCCCCCATTATGTCCCACTGAGGGCCCCTCCCCTCTGGACCTCAGGTTTCCTCCTCTCCAAAGTGGGGAGGTTGGATTTAACCAATGGTTTTCTAACTCTGTTTCCCAGAGCCTAGAGTTCAGCAAAAGGGCCCCAGGGGCCATGAAGGGAAAAGCACCTGGTGGGTCAGACCCCAAGACCCCTGAGCCACTTCAACCAGAGAAAATGAAATCTTGTCTGTTTGTGTGTGGAATGCTCTGACACTTATTGGCTGTGTGACCTTGGGTAAGGGGCTTAACTACTCGGACCCTCAGCATCCTCATTTGTAAAATTGGAATTGTAACAGAACATATATCATAGGTTGTTACACATTCACATAGCTTGCCATATGGCTAAGTTTTATAAATTTTAGCTAAAAGGGAGAATGCAGGAGGGCCACAGTAGCTTAAGAACCCACTTTCATGGCTCTGGATGGTAATGGAAGTACGAGGGGTTTCTGGTCCTTCTTGCGCAGGAAGATGAGCTCCATAGACAATGTTATCTTTTATTTGTTTTCTTCTTTTAAGATGAAACGTGCTGGGACCACCGGGTCAGCCCGAGGCATGGCCCTTTATGAGGAGGAGGTGAGCACTGAGCAGGAATTGAAGCCACAGTCAGGGTCTGTGCTGGGCTAGGCTAGCATCTTCCTCTTCTCTCCCTCCCTGGCCCCTTCCTCATCCATTCTCTTCCAACCACCCCCCTGTTGATTTGCCTTGAGAGCGACCCTTTGCCCAAGTTGTTTGAGCATGAGACAAGTGAGTCCTTTCCACACCTAAGCCTCTGAGGAAGGGGAAGCCCCTTTCTCTCATACCCAGGATGCCCACCAGGTTTTTGGCCTTGTTGTCAGAAGCTCTGTTGACAATTCTACTGACTAGGGCAATGGCACACTCCTTTCTTGGAGTGGATGCATTCTTTGAGCTGTGTGCATGGCAGAAACTGAACTAAGCCTTCATGCTGTCTGCCTGGGTCCCTCATATGACCCCAAGGACTGCCCTTTAAGAATACTGGTTGTGTTAAGGGAGTCTGAGATCAGAGGCAAGAATCTGTCTGGGGCCAGGGTCAAGGCTCAGTCCTGGGTTAGAGCCAAAGCCAATCAGTGACCCGGAGCAAGTTTAGTCTGTGCTCACAGTCAGAGTCTGTTTATGTCTAAGTCAAAGGGAAGCCATTGGTCCCCATGTGCCTGAGACCGGTCCTCAACTTTCACCTTTGGCTCCTCTTTGGAGGCTAGGCCGTCTGCTGTCCCTGGTACTGGCTCCCTAGAGCTGGCCAAGCTTCGCCTGCCCTTCATAGGTTCTTCCCTAATGCTCGCCATTCACATTTCCTGGCTCCCTCCCCTCCAAGGCCCACACTGCCTTTTCCCCCAATGCAGCAGGTGGAGCGTGTTGGTGACATCGAGGAGCGTGGCAAGATCCTGGTCTCCCTCATGTACAGCACACAGCAGGGAGGCCTCATTGTGGGCATCATACGCTGCGTGCACCTGGCTGCCATGGACGCTAATGGCTACTCAGACCCATTCGTCAAGCTGTAAGTCAATGCCTTGGGGCTACAGGTGGGCCCTGAAGGAGTCCTGGAGCCTTGGAAAAGGAGAACCAGAGAGTTTCACCAAGATCATTGTACACTGAGACCCAGAGAGGGCAAGGAACCTGCCCAAGGTCACAGTGAAACAAATGCCTACAACTGGCAAGAATGTGGGTGTGGAGTCTCAGGCAGTCAAACTGGTGTGTCACTTGCCCACAGGCAAAGCTTTGTGGCTCTGTCCTCTTGAGGGCCTGCTGATGGCTCTACAACTAAGCTGATTAGTTATAGTAGCCCCATTTGTACTCCCAGGAGTTGGCCGCACACCCCTCGGACCACTCAGACCTCCACCACCAAAGAGGCCATCTGGCATTTTCCAGATTCATTCTGGAAATGCTCGGAAAAAAAACATGCCTTCAATCTGGGGTCTGTTCCAGTAATCTCATCATGGAGAATAAAAGAGACTCTGTTATCTGTGTTAGTCCAGATCCTCTGAGAAGAAGATGCCAAAATAGGATGAAGCAGACAAGGGGTTTATCAGGGGAAATGCCCATTCCAGGAAGTCTGCGGGGAGTCAGGGGAGAAAGGGAGAGATGTTAGACTACAACGCAAGTCTGACCTGAGTGAGGGGAATAGATAGAGAAGTTGGAGGGAAGCATTCCAGATACAAGTTCAGTAAGGCCACCAGGGAGTCCTCAAGCCAAAACTGGCCATCAGACATGTCCTGTATCTCATAGGAGTGGGCCGACCTTAGCATCCCTGCCAGGCCCAGTCATTGGCTGGGAGCATGGCCTTGGCACAAATATGTCATGGACTTCCAAGCACTGCATCCAGGGCCTTGGTCAGTTACGCTTCCTGTAGCTGGAGGTCTGCCAGGTGCGATCTTATAGCCACCGCTGTGTCAGACATCGGGCCCTATTCTCATCTCTGCCAGCTGCTGGCTGTGGACTCTAAGCAAGTTATTTAGCTTCTCATTCAGTTTCTTCATTGGTAAAATGGAGACAAGAGTTCCACTTATCTCCAAGAGTGGGCTTAAGGCTCAAATGAGATAGCACAAAGAAAGCAAACAGAATCGAGCCTGGTACAGAAATGTTTAGCACCTCAGTAGAATTCTGCTGGCCTTGGGGCAGCAACATGTATGTTTCTGTGGATGTGGATCTCCATGGAGCATGGAGTCTCCAGTATGCTCTAGCTATGTGACCTGGGGCTCATAGCTTAACATCTCTAGGCCTCAGTGTGCTCATCTGCAAAGTGGACAGAGTAATACTGTAATACTGTATATTAGTTCAGGTCCTCCAAGAAGGAAACACCAAGAGAAGATACAGGTGTGCCTGTAGAGGAGATAAGGAGGAATCCAGAGGGGACCCATAGAGACCACAGACCTTGCTACAGGTATGACCCCTGTGGAGCAGAGAAGGAAGGAAGTTTGGGTAGAAACAATCTTAGGCTACAGTGCAGCTCCAAGGAAGCTGCACTGTTTCATCCAAGGTGATGGAGAATCCTTGAGCACAGTCACCCATCAGAGGAGTCCTGCATTTCCCAGAAATGGGGCTGCCTAGTGTCCCTGCTAGCGTCAGTTATTGGCTAAGAACACTTGTGGGAAGCGTGGCTTCAGCAACAACATCATGAGTACAGAGCCCAGTAGCTTGTTCATCAATTTTACCCCCTGCAATTGGAGAATGCAGGCTGAGAGGTACATTTTCAAGGGGTCTGGTACACAGTAAATGCTAATAAATACCTGCCATTATGGTTATAAATAACCACCATCACTGTCCTTACTCATAGCAAAGAGTATTTACTAATATCCCCTCCAGTTGGGAGACACTCCCCCCACCTCCACTGCCTCTGATAACAGAAAGCAATACTTCCCTTTAGTCCATGGCCAAAGAACAGATCCATGTGGGCTGTCTTTCACATTTCCTTTGAATGAAGATTTAGTTAACAAAGAACACGCACGTCAGGGACAAGTTTGGTTTCTAAGAGTAATTTGATTTTATTTCCTCGTATGACCCAAGAGAGGAAATGAGCTCAAGGGGTGCTGTCCAGCACTCCATTAGAGGTCAGCCATGTGCAGATTGGTTTTCTTAAATAATTCTCTCTACCACCCCCTCCCCCACCTACCCAATCCTTCCAGAAGAAGTAGAATTGCCGTGGTCACCACTGAAGCAGCTGACCTGCTGGGTGCAGTTATGGGAGAAAAAATGTGAGACCACTAAGCAGTTTCTGATCAAATAAAGATTTTTTAAAAGCCAGAACTTCCCCTTATTTTTGCTTAGCTCTTTGGTAACTTCTAATTCCTCATTTTTGTCTCTTCTTAAAAATTATCCTCAAAACCACTTCTGTAGATGAGAATGAAATGTTCGCCCTCTTTACAGGTCAAGAAACAGAGGCACGGTAAAGTTACGCTCACGTTTAAAGTTGCTCCGCTGGTGACAACCTGAATCAGAATCCAAATGTCCCAGCCCTTAGGAGTGTTTAGCCCATTGTGTTTACTCACCCAGGAAATATTTTGTTTTGTTTGGTTTGTGTTTTGTTCTCTCTCTCTCTTTTTTTTAAGAGACAGGGTCTCGCTCTATTGCCCAGTCTGTAGTGCAGTGGTGTGATCATAGCTCACTGCAGCCTCGAACTCTGGGGCTCAAGAGATCCTTCCACCTCAGCCTCCTGAGTACCTGGGACTGCAGGCATACATCACTGTGCCCAGATAATTTTTGTTATTTTTTATAGAGACAGGCTCTTGCTATGTTGCCCAGGCCGGTCTGGAACTCCTGGGCTCAAGTGATCCTCCCGCTTTGGCCTCCTAAAATGCAGAGATTACAGGCACGAGCCACCATACCCAGCCTCACCCAGAAAATATTGATTGAGTACCTACTATGTGCCAGACACTGGGCCTCACTGGAAAAGAGCCCTGTAGGCAGAAGAAACAGTTTGCTCAAAGGCCCTTGGGTGGAAAGGAGAAGTAAGGAATGGGGTGAGGAGGATGGCATAAGGTTAGGTTGGGATGGAGCAGAAACCCAACACACACGGTCTTAAGGCCACGTGAAGGATTTTGAACTCTCCCCTGAGTTTAAAAGGAACCCAGTACACAGTTTTGAGAAGTGGAGTGACAATAATCAGATTTGCATCTTCCCCTTTCTGTGCATACACCCAGCATCTCTCTAGGGATTGGGGGCAGCCTAAGGTGGGATAGATGGTAAAATGCCAGGCACCACCAGCCATGGCCATCAATTTGACTTATGGGGAGAAAGTGAGCATGCTAAGAACACAGACTCTAGATGCAACATCTGGATTCAATCCCAGCTGTGTGAGCTAGGGCACACTTCTGCCTCTCTGGATCTCAGTTTCTGTGTCTGTAAACTGAGTGGTTGTGGTTCTACTGCCTAGGGTCATGTGGGGATTAAATATGCCTAAGGTGCTCAGTCAAGTGCCTGGTACCAAGCAGATGCTCTAATGCATATGGGTCATTATCAATGTTGATCCCTTTCTGATTTATTCATCAATTCACCCTGATAAAGAAAGGGCCTTTGGAGTCAAGAGGCTGTTCTTATTCATTAAACGTCATCCATAATAGCATGTTGTGTCGCCTCCCAGCTGGCTGAAACCGGACATGGGAAAGAAGGCCAAACACAAGACTCAAATTAAAAAGAAAACCTTGAATCCCGAATTCAATGAGGTAAGGCTGCCCTATTCTTTTTCATGCTCTGGGATATTTGCTGTGTGTTAGAGAGGCACAAATAGCCACATAGCCATTAAATATGTGGCCACATAGCCATTAAATGCAGCCATTTGAAATGGTGATGTAGAAAAATATTTGAAAAATATTTGAGAACATGCTAAGTTGGTTTTTGCCCAAAGTTGTAAATGAAAAAGGAAGTGACAATACTGTATGTTCAGCATTACTTAGTTAACAAAAAATTTATACATCACTGTGAACACATGTGGGGGAATGTTGACATGGTTATTCTTGGGTAGTTGGATTACCGGGAATTGGGGTTGGGGGTTCTTCTTTGTTTTAGCAATGAACATAAAATGAATTTTGTAATTAGGCAGAGAAGCTATTTTTTAAAAATCAGATTGTCTGGGAACATATGTACTCAGTCCACTTCAACTGTATTTATTTATTTATTTATTCATTTATTTATTTTTGAGACAGAGTCTCACTCTGTGGCCTAGGCTGGAGTGCAGTGGCGTGATCTTGGCTCACTGCAACCTCCACCTCCCTGGTTCAAGCAATTCTCCCGCCTCAGCTTCCCGAATAGCTGCAATTACAGGTGCCCACCACCATGCCTGGCTAATTTTTGTATTTTTAGTAGAGATGGGGTTTCACCATGTTGGTCAGGCTGGTCTCGAACTCCTGAGCTCAAATGAGCCACCATCTCGGCCTCCCAAAGTGCTGGAATTACAGGTGTGAGCCACCGGGCCCGGCCACTTCAACTACTTTTATTCCTAAGCAATAAAAAAGGGGATGCCCCTTCATAAACTACCAGAGGGGAAGGACTGAGTTCATGGCCATTTACCTACAAGGAAACTTGAGCTCTATTAGAAAAACCTCACCAGCCTTCCCAATTTCAAGCAGAGAATTCACTGAAAAGAGGATGACAGTGCTTTGTTACACAGAGTGTTTGTTGGAAGGGGATCACGAGACCTGGGGCAGAGGATCGGCACGGGAAGACCTCCTTGCTCCCAGAATGCCAGCTCAAGGACCTCTCCTTGGCCCATAACCCCTAGGACTCAGCCTCTTACCTCCCAATGCTGTGGGTTCAGAGGGCTCTTACCCACATGTCTTCCTCTGTTGTATTCAGGAGTTTTTCTATGACATCAAACACAGTGACCTGGCAAAGAAGTCACTGGACATTTCAGTCTGGGACTATGACATCGGCAAGTCCAATGATTACATCGGTGAGTGTTCCTAACTTCAGAGAAAACGCCCTCTTCTGTCCTCCCCAGAACAGGAGAGCCTTATCCAGGGCTACAGAGAGTTGAGGTCATTGCTCTTCTTTTGGCAACCTCATTGTTCAAATGCTAAATTGAGACCCATGATCTTGACCTTGGTCCAATTTGGGGATGTCTTTACATGAAAAGGCTTACAAAACTTGATTATTTGTTGAACAAATCACCTCCAGTGGGGTAATTAAATCACAGGAGAGATGTGCGTTCTCTGCAGAAAGCAGGGTGCAAAAGAATTCTTAATTTATTTGCATGTCCAGGATAAAATTTTTAATTTTTTAGTTCCTGTTTGAATCATGAGGAAGAAAATCAATTAAAGATGAAGCAGGGGGGTGGGGACTCCAGGCAAGGGACAGAGCCTGAGCTAAGGGGCAAAGACAGGATTGAGCAGGATGATGAACCTCTTTGGAAATAGACAGTGAGTTCCCAGAAGTAGTGGGAGATAAGTTTCAGTGAGTAGAATGGTGATTTGTAGAAAGCCTTTAAAAATAGACAGTGAAATTATGACTCAGTGGAACAGTAGGGAGCCATTGCAGGTTCTTGAGGCAGAGAAGGACCGTAATAATAATAACAACAACAGCAGCAACGTTATAACAACTCTCTATAGAGTATGGATCCCAGGTTGCTGGGGGTCACTGCTTGGTGCAGTTTTTTCCCCCAACTACACATTTGGGTCTAGAACGACCTCTATTCTGACCACCTGCTCCTATCTTCCCATTTATCCTCCAGGAGGCTGCCAGCTGGGGATCTCTGCCAAGGGAGAGCGCTTAAAACACTGGTACGAGTGTCTGAAAAATAAAGACAAGAAGATAGAGCGCTGGCACCAGCTACAGAATGAGAACCACGTGTCAAGTGATTAGGCTAGTGCCCAGGTCCCCAACTCCATGTCCCGGGTTCCCCCCAGCCTGCTCTAGCTGCCCACCGCACCCTGATCTCTCTTCTCTATGCCTACCTCCCCCCATACCCTGCTGATCTCCCTGAGCCTGCCTTTGAGCCCCCGTCACGTTGGGCACTGCTGCCAAAGACTCCCTCCTCCCTGATGCTGGGATGTGGGCTCTGAATACAGCCCCTCTCTCATCCCTGGGATGGAGCAATGGGGATGGGGTTGGGGAGACGTTTACAAAGAGGTTGATCATTTAATAACCTCTCAGTCTGGGTAAATTACAAAGGTTCTTCATCATTTAGCACTGTTTTTAGACCCTCCTAGCCTTGAACACACACATGTACACACACACATACACACACACACACACACCCTTTCATTCCCTGTGTTGTGTCTCTGTATATCCCCAGTTGTCAGCAGACCCGGACAATGCTGTGAGAGAAGCATTGGGGCAGAAATAGAGCCTCCGGGCTCCCACTGCCCCCTGAGATGTACACCCTGATTGCCAGGAAAACAGACTGCTGTGTTCAGTAACACACCCTCCCTGCTCCAAGTGCACCAGGATGCAAATGCACAGAATTCACCAGGGGCTTGGACGCTCTCCTCTTTCCGAATGTCACCTGTGTGCTTCCTAGCAAAACAAAAACAAACGACAACAACAAAAAACCCTTCCTCTGTCACCTTTTCTCCTCCTCCCTCTTCCTTCCCTTCCATCATAATAGATTCTCTCTTTCTCAGCCTCTCCCCTCTCCTTTCTCTCCCTGCCTTTCTTCCCTTTGCCTTTCTCTCTCTCTAAAGCAGTAACACCGCAAAAACAACAGCAAAAAAAGTGTATGTTAACCTAGCCTCACCCCCTTGCTCTCACCAGCCTGACCAGGAAACTGAGAAACTGGCCCAAACCTGAGACTCCACTTGGGCCCACGCTTCTTCACTGACCCACTCCTCCCGTTGGCAGAACCAGACATTCGCAGGGCTTGGGCCAATGGCTGGCACTGCCCTGAGTGCATGGCAGCATCCCTCAAGCTGTGTAGATGCCCCATAGAGGGCTCTCTCATCCGTGGGCTCCCCGGGTGGGCACAGAGGCATTTAGAAGGCCGGGGCCACGGGTCTGAGGAAGCCTCATCCAAAGCCTCCAGCCTTTCTCCTTTCTCCGCTCTTAGGTAAATGAACAAGCTACCCTCCTCCCCAATGCCCTTGACTCTGTTTCACTGACTCTTTTGCATCCCATCTCTCACTCAGAACCCCCTCCAGTCTCTCTGTCTCTCTTTGTCTGTCTCTCTGTCTCCTGCACTCTCATTACTAAGCTTCCTGGGAGAATCAAATAATATCATGGCTATGGAACAGTAGAGAGAGACAGGCCTGATGCCAAAGGCTTTGGGCTCATCATCAATCTTTCACTTTCTTCCTATAAAAAAATTATTTTATAAAGGAGGAAAAGGCAATGTGGGCAAACATTACAAATTTGAGGTTGAAGTCAGGCAATCTTCAATGCCCTGTGAGAAAGGTTCGATTTTCCCAATTTCGATGAAGTCTTCCCTCATGAAAATCACTCCCAGTCATCCCAAACCCCTGACATTCTCTACAGAAGCATCAGACAGACACTCAAACTCTCACTTTCCCCAAATCACATCTCTTAACTTTTCAACGCCCTCCACCGTCAGCTCCCTGCACAATTCATGGGAGGACTCATTTCTTGCCTTGAATAACCATTTTCTAAACATCGAGCTCTTCACCTTCCCCAAGGTGGCCAACAGCTTCCTGGCTGCCATCTTTCCTTTTGACCTTATCTTTCCCCATTAGTCCCTGGTGGCACCTACTCTCAGCCCACCTCCCTCACCACAGTTTCCCCTTAGGAGACAGCATGCTGGCTGTGTCGCCCAAGCCTGATGCTGGTGTAGGCGCTGGAATCAGCATGCAGCAAGCTCACAGTGCCCCTAGTCTGGGTGCCCGCTGTCCCCGACAAATGTAACCACCTCCCTGCCTAGAATACACACACGTCCTCCGGTGCATGCACAACCACCCAGCATCTTTCTTTGTGATGATGTAGCCAAAAATAAAGTAGGAACATCCAGGAAAACGAGTGGTCTGCAGTTTTCCTTTCTGGTTTCTGCGAAGTCCTCCTCCCCACCAGGACATATGCTATTCTGATAGTCAGTACTTAATGAGCATCTACTACGTTCCAGGCACTGGCGACAGATGTGTTCTCTGCCCACGAGGAGTTTGCTTTCTGGTGGATTTTATCTTGGGCAGGTGGGCCTAAGGTAACTTGGCTGACTCCAAACCCTTCTAGAAGAATACTTTTTGCTGGTGCCTACCAAACAGGAGGGCAACATCCTCATCCTCCTCCTGCTGCTACAAGACCTGGGAAAAGTCCCGGGTGGTTGCAGAATCAGAAATTGCCAAAGCTAAAAGAGAACATAAAATTGAGCCACAACCTAGTTCAATCAACTCACTTTTTAGACAGATGAAGAAACCGAGGTCCAGAGAAGAAAACGCCATGTCCAGTGTTAAACAAAGGCAATACCAGGAAAGGAGTTCGATCGTTGGCCTCCCAGAATCCAGTGTTCTTCACACACTGATCGATGAGCATGCACCATCAAATGCCTCCCTTGCATTGTAGCACCTTCCAACCTACAATGATTCTCTCATTGGAGATTCTCGATAGTCCTGAAGGTGAAGAGTCAGCAACTGACTCTCCAGAAAAAAAATCTTTTTTTTTTTTTTTTATTTATTATGGAGTCTCCCTCTGTCCCTCAGGCTGGAGTACAGTGGCACAATCTCTGCTCACTGCAACCTCCACCTCCCAGGTTCAAGTGATTCTCCTGCCTCAGCCTCCTGAGTAGCTGGGATTACAGGTGCTTGTCGCCACACCCGGCTAATTTTTATATTTTTAGTAGAGGCAGGGTTTCGCCATGTTGGTCAGGCTGGTCTCAAACTCCTGACCTCAGGTGATCCACTTGCCTTGGCTACTCAAAGTTTTGGGATTACAGGTGTGAGCCACTACACCTGGCCTTTAGAATTCTTAATCACACTATAATCCATCCCCAAAGTGCTTAAGCAATTTATCAGTAATGGTTACTTCAAGAAGGAGCCATCAATTCTGTCCCACAGATAATTCTCTTTTCTTTGAGACCATTTCCTTTTTGTGCCCTCAAAAGCAAAAGCTGGCATGTTAGTCTCACTTGGGAGATTTCTTTCCCCACAGATTCTGCTAAACCCTGAGGATAAGGTGTATAGTTGAAAATATTTTCTGGCCGGGCACAGCAGCTCATGCTTATAATCCCAGCACTTTGGGAGGCCGAGGTGGGTGAATCACCTGAGGTCAAGAGTTCGAGACCAGTCTGGCCAACAGGGTGAAACCCTGTCTCTACTAAAAATACAAAAATTAGCCGGGTGTGGTGGCGTGCACCTGTAGTCCCAGCTACTCGGGAGGCTGAAACAGGAGAATAGCTTGAACCTGGGAGGTGGAGGTTGCAGTGAGCTGAGATCATACCACTGTACTCCAACCTGGGTGACAGAGTAAGACGCCGCCTCAAAAAAAAAAAAAAGAAAAAGAAAATATTTCCTGGTTGATGCCTTGTGATTTCCACCTTCATGATGACTTTGAAAACCACTACCCAAAAAGTTGATCAGTTTTTCCTGGTGGCAATTTAGCTAGCTGCCACTAGGTGGAGAGAGGTGCTAATTAGGTCCTTAGAAGCCTCACAGGAACAGCTGGAGACACTTGCCATTCTCCCTGTGCTCCTGGCAGACATCACTAATCAATACGGCATCTTTCCTACAGAACCTACAAGCAGCCTCTGAGTCCCTCTCAACCCAGGGTTTCAGGGAGCCACCACCAGTCAGTCATGGGTGGCGGTTAAAAAGAAGCCTAATTTCCATCCTTAAACTGGTTGATCTTCATTTATATGCAGACATGCCTAACAGACTGAGATGAATATACAGGAGGAAAGTTTTCATAAATATTAGTACACCTGATCTAGCTAATTGTGCTGCCCCACTCCCGACCCCTGGCTGACCCCATTGAAATAAAACACTGTGTAAGTGGCTATATGGTGTGTTGGAAAGCATCTGCCCTGAAAAGAACACAAGCCAAAATTTCAATTAAGTCCAGCATTCAAATTCTGACTGACACTTTCTAGCTATGGGAGCTTGGCCGAGTCATTTAGCCTCACTGAGTATCAGTTTCCTCAGCTGGAGTAATAAATATTTCAAAGAGTTGCTGAGAGATGTTAACGGTACAGTCCATCGAGAGTCCCTGGCACGTAGTAGAGACTTGACAAGTGCCAACTCCGCTTGCCAGCCCCTAAACTTGGGCTCCCTCACGCAGCTTGCATCAGGGGAAAATGCTCTTGAACTGGCATTGGTTGAAAACAGGACGTTGGAGCTGAAAGTGGGTGAAGTTCAGGTGAGGCAGAAATCAGATCTCCAAGGTCTCTGCACAGATGGGAGCAGACTCTCCTGCTGGTGCCCACAGAAATTCAGCCAACATCTAGAGATGTTTGTTCTGAGTAGGAGTCAGAGGCAAGATCAAGTTGCTGCGGTCTGGTTTCCCATCAGGGATGACAAAGGGGAGGCCAGGAAAAGGGGCAGGTCACAGGGCTGGTGGTTCCTGGTGAAAGCAGTGCAGGCCCAATCGCGGCTGGGCTTAACGCCAAGTGGATTAAACACTCAATGCTCTGAAACCTGCCAGGCTGACCCCTGCTCAGCTCAATCAGATCTGCCAGGGACATTGGCTTGATGAGGTTAAGCAAGCCATTCAAGGTGATGGACACCCCAATTACCCTGATGTGATCATGACACATCATACACCTGTGTCCAAAATATTGCATGCACCCCATAAATATGTACAACTCTTATGTATTCATAATAATTAAAAATAATTTTTGACCAGGCATGGTGGCTCATGCCTGCAATCCCAGCACTTTGGGAGGCCAGGCAGGTGGATCACCTGAGGTCAGGAGTTCAAGACCAGCCTGGCCAATATGGTGAAATCCTGTCTCTACTAAAAATACAAAAAATTAGCCAGGCGTGGTGGCAGGCACCTGTAATCCTTGCTACTTGGGAGGCTGAGGCAGGAGAATCACTTGAACCTGGGAGGCGGAGGTAGTGGTGAGCTGAGATCGTGCCATTGCACTCCGGCTTAGGCAACAAGAGTGAAACTCCATCTCAAAAAAAAAAAAAAAACAATAATTTTTAAAAAGAGTACCATGAAAGCAAAAGTATGCACATAAGAGGTATGTTTTGGCCGGGTGCGGTGGCTCACGCCTGTAATCCCAGCACTTTGGGAGGCCGAGGCAGGTGGATCACAAGAGTTTGAGACCAGCCTGGCCAACATGGTGAAACCCCGTCTCTACTAAAAATACAAAAAATTAGCTGGGTGTGGTGGCAGACACCTGTAATCCCAGCTACTCGGGAGGCTGAGGGAGGAGAATTGCTTGATCCCAGGAGGTGGAGGTTGCAGTGAGCCAAGACTATGGCACTGCACTCCAGCCTGGGCAACAGAGTGAGACTCTGTCTCAAAAAAAAAGAAAAAAAGAGGTATCTTTTGCTTGGCTCTTGTCCATATCTGCTGTGTGATCTTGAATAAGTCACTTGCCCTTTTTGTTCTCTGACTACACAGGTAGACATCAGAGCATCATGATTCTCTATGTTAATTGTTACACCCCATAAATGTGCCGTTGTTTCTGAATCATTCGTTGAAGATCGAGACCTTTTTGCTGAGGACAGGCCCCCTGACTGGAGTCCCACACTATCTTTCTCTCAAAGCGCAAGAATGAGTGGTGTGTAATTTCCTGTTTCTGTTTCTTTAAAGGAAACAATAATTTAAAGCCACCTGCAAAGGCATGAAGGCATAATCCTGGGCAAAAGTGGATTTGTTTCAACTTATTTTCTCAATCTTCTATGGGATCATCTCACTCTTAGCTAATTCTACGCAATGCTTGCCTTTATTGCATCTTTCCAAAGAATTGGATGTTGGTTTCCTAAGGACAGCTCTCTTTTGCACTCATCTGTTTATAGATATATGTATTTAATCAAAAATATTTAACAACTGCAATTGCCATGAGGACATTTGGGAGCAAACAAAATTTTATTTATTTATTTAGAGACAGGGTCTCACTATGGGAGCAAACAAAGTCTTCTTTATTTATTTAGAGACAGCATCTAGCTATGTTGTCCAGGCTGGTCTCAAACTCTGGAGCTCAAGTGAGCCTCCTGCCTCCACCTCCGAAAGTGCTGGGATTACAAGCCTGAATCACTGCTCCTGGCCAGAATCTTTTTTTTTTTTTTTTCAGTTAATTTAGAAAGTTTATTTTGCCAAGGTTGAGGATGCCAACCCGTGACACAGCCTCAGGAGGTCCTAAGGACATGTGCCCAAGGCAGTCAGAGACAGTTTGGTTTTATACATTTTAGGGGACATGAGACATCAATCAACATATGTAAGATGAACATTGGTTTGGTCTGGAAAGGCGGGACAACTCGAAGTGGGGAGGGGGCTTTCAAGTCGTAGGTATATAAGACACAAATGGTTGCATTATTTTGAATTTCTGATTAGCCTCTCTGAAGGGGGCAATCAGAAATGCATTTATCTCAGTGAGCAGAGGGGTGATTTTGAATAGAACGGGAGGCAGGTTTGCCCTGAGCAATTCCCCAGCTTGACTTTTCCCTTTAGCTGAGTGATTTTGGGGCCCCAAGATATTTTCCTTTCACATTTCCTCCCTTTTCTTTTTAAAAATATTTTAGACAAAGCATTTTAGAAGAAAATGAGTCTCTAGTCTCAGGTTTCATCTGATTTCTCTTGGCTAGGATGGTTTATTACTATAGGGGTAAGTCCGGAGTTATTAGGAAAGCTCATTTTTAGAAGGTTGTAAAGTCTCATGTCCTACGAAGAGAAAATAGGGGGAGGAAGGGAGAACACAACAAACAAAAGAACAATCCTGGAAAATCAAGATACAGGCCAGAGTACTCCGAAGTTCACACATCAGCAGATAGGTATGAAACTGGCTTACGTCTGTAAATATGTAATTATTTTTTTCTGAGGTTTAAGTTGTCTAGCTCCAGTTTGCAGGGCTTTATAAAAGCACAACTTCGTTTTCAGTGATTCCAATTAGGGAAAATGGGGGAAAAAGAAGGAAAAAATTAAAAATATTATTTTGGAGACTTGTAGCCAAGAAAAATTAGAATTCAGTCCAAACTATAGAAAATAATAAAAATTGAAAAACATTAGGCAACACTAGAATGTAACAACAGGTGTACTATAGTTTTTGAAGCATAATCTTTCTCCAGTTTCCCATTTTTACTAAAGATGAATCATGGTAAGGGAGGAGACCACCCCTCACATTGTCTTATGCCTAATTTCTGCCTCCAAAGAAAGAAGAAGTAAAAACTAAAAGGCAGAAATGAAATCCACAAGCAGATAGCCTGGTGCCACACCCTGGGCCTGGTAGTTAAAGATCGACCCCTGACCTAATAGGTTATTTGCATTAAAAAGGCACTGTGAAGATCCCTGTCCTATTCTGTTCTGTTCTAATTACTGGTGTATGCAACCCCCAGTCACGTACCCCCTGCTTGCTCAATCCATCACGACCCTCTCACACGGACCCCCTTAGAGTTGTGAGCCCTTAAAAGGGACAAGAATTGCTCACTCAGGGAGCTCAGCTCTTGAGACAGGAGTCTTGCCCATTCTCCCGGCCGAATAAACCCCTTCCTTCTTTAACTCGGTGTCTGAGGGGTTTTGTCTGCGGCTCTTCCTGCTACAATGGCATGACTGGTTTGCTTTATCTAACTTGGCCTAATTTTTTGCATACAGTGCAGCAAGAATCTTCAACTAGTAAATGAAGTGAGTATTGCAAAGACAGCACCCCACCCCCATGGTGACATTTAGTCTTAGGCCAAAGTCAACATCTTATACAGTAGGAGTGGAGAGTGTCAACTCATGAATAATCTGGTTAAGAGGTTAAGGGGTTGTAAGAAAGATAGTTGGCATTTACAAAATATTTCATCCAACAAAAACAGGAAACACATTCTTCTCAAACTCACACAGAACATTCACCAAGACATATCATGCTCTGGGCTAGAAAACACACTTTAACAAATTTCAACAGAGATATGTTAAACAAAGCATGCCCTTTACTACAATGGAATTAAAAAAGAAACCCACAAAAGAAAGATAGCTGGAAAATTCCAAAACATATGGAGATTAAAGAACACACCTCTAAATAACACACGGGGCAAGGAAGAAGTCTCAAGAGAAATTTTAAAATATTTTGGGCTGGGCTCAGTGGCTCACGCCTATAATCCTAGCACTTTGGGAGGCTGAGGCAGATGGATCGCTTGAGCCCAGGAGTTCGAGACCAGACTGGGCCTCATGCAGAAACCCCATCTCTACAAAAAATACAAAAATTAGCCAGGCATGGTGGCATGTACGTGTAGTCCCAGCTACTTGGGAGGCTGAGGTGGGAGGATCACCTGAGCCCAGGAGGTCAAGGCTGCAGTGAGCTAAGATTGTGCCACTGCACCCCAGCCTGGGCAACAGAGTGAGACCCTGTCTCAACAAAATAAATAAATATATTTTGAATTAAATTAAAATGAAAAAACAGCCTATCAAAAAGTGTGGGATGTAGTGAAAGTAGTGTTTAGAGGGAAAGTTATAGCATTGAATGCATATATTACGAGAAGAAAGATCTAACTCAGAGAGTGATGAACAGGTGAGGCATAGGGGGTTTTAAGGTAGTGAAACTGTTGCAGGGCAGGGGAGCCCCAAAACTGGGACACCGTCCAGGAAGGTTCTTGGCTTCATCCAGGAAGGAATTCAAGGGTGAGCTAGAGGAGGAAGAAAAAGGTTTATTGAGGCAGCAGGGTTACAGTTCTGTGACTGTCCCTGCAGAGCAGGGCCACCCCATAGGCAGTGCCTGGAGAGCAGCAGCTCGGGGCAGTTCTATAGTCACATTCATACCCACTTTTAAATATGTGCAAATTAAAGGCAGGTTATTCAGAAATTTCTAGAAGAAGGGTGGTAACTGGGTCATTGCCAGGGAATGAGTAAACTGTTCATGGTGCTGGTGCTCATGCCAGCCAGTCTTCAATCTGGCCCTGAGTCAAGCCCCACCTCCTATCTCAAAACTATTCTGCATGGTGCTGTAATGGTGGATACATGACATGTTATGTTTGGCAAAATCCATAGAACTGTAGGACACAAGAGTGAACCTTAATGTAAACCTTAATGTAAATGGACTTTTGTTAATTATGATGTATTAATATCAATTCATCAATTGTAACAAATGTATCACAGTACTGTTAATAATAGAGGAACTTATTGGCAGGAGAGAGAGCTTATGGAACTCTCTGCACATTCAGCTCAATATTTCTGTAAGCCTAAAACTGCTGTGAGAAATAAAATCCAACCTGGGCAACATAGCAAGACCTTGTCTCTACAAAAAATAAAAAATGAGCTGGGTGCAGTAACGCATGCCTGTAGTCCCAGGTATTCAGGAGGCTGGGGCAGGAGGATCGCTTGAACCCAGGAAGTTGAGGTTGCAGTGAGTCATGATCATGCCCCTGCACTCCAGCCTGGGTAACAAAGCAAGATCCTGTCTCCAAAAAATAATAAAATAAAATAAAAATCTACTAACTGAAAGGGAAAAAAGCATAGTATAATACCATTCTTAACAAAAAGAAAAGAGACCTGTGTTTGTGTGTGTGTTAACATTTGAAAAAAATCTGGAAAGCTCTATATCAAAACGTTTATAGAGGCAATTTTGTAGTGTTAGAATCACATATGATCTTTCCACTTCCTGGTTTTTCTGACTTTTTTTCTTTTTGCAGTGGGCATGCATTGCTGGAAAATACCACAGACAACTGTGAAAGGATTTCATCAGCAACAAAAAAAAGATAAAGAAGGAAACACAAAATCTGTTAAATAAGATTTATGTTGGCTGGAGGTTAAAATGCATTTCCAGAGCAGAGTTCAGAGAAAGGCTGGGCTGCTTGTTGCTGGTTAAAGGACAAAGGGTAAGTTTCAGGAAGCAGAAGAGTGAGCAGATGAAATTCAGCACTGGGATCAGGGGAGTGTCTGATTTGCAAAAGGAAAGTGCAAAGACAGCTCCTCCCTTCTGAGGAAACGAAACCAACAGCAGTCCAAGCTCAGTCAGCAGAAGAGATAAAAGCAAACAGGTCTGGGAGGCAGTTCTGTTGCCACTCTCTCTCCTGTCAATGATGGATCTCAGAAATACCCCAGCCAAATCTCTGGACAAGTTCATTGAAGACTATCTCTTGCCAGACACGTGTTTCCGCATGCAAATCAACCATGCCATTGACATCATCTGTGGGTTCCTGAAGGAAAGGTGCTTCCGAGGTAGCTCCTACCCTGTGTGTGTGTCCAAGGTGGTAAAGGTGAGTCCAGGCCTGCCTGGCCAGGGGAGGGGTGGCTGAATGTGCAAGAGTTGAGATTGAGAATGAGAGAGAGAGAGAGAGAGAGAAGCAAAAACCTAGAACCCAGGGTGCAAATGTGAGTACAGAGAGCTGAGATCTTCTAGGCTGGTGGTTTCTTATTTATCCACACAGCACGTTAAAATAGATTCTGGGGTGAAATCCTACATCCCTATTATCAACAAGTGAGCCTCCCCCCTACTTCCCACTGAAGTTTATGAACCACTGTCCTGGGCGATGCCCATTTCAGAAATAGGGAACTGAATCCCAGCTCTGGTAAACAGTTTGCTAATTAGTGGCCAGGCTAGGGGCTCACCATTTCTGCAGCGAAGAATCATATATTTTGAAAGCAAATAGCACCTGCTGGCTGCGAGACCTTGAGCAAGTCACTTAACTACTCTGTGTTCCAATTTCCTCAGCCACAATCCCCAATACTGTCGCAGTCTTGCCAGTGCACCTTAATGTAGCAGCTTCTCACTGAATTAGTACCCAAGGTTCTTTGTCCTGCATCCAAGAAAATTAAGGAACATGGACACAAACGTGAGCTTGGAGCAAAAGTTCAGTAAGCAAAAGAAGAAAGCTGTCTCCACTGTGGAGAGGGAAGTCTGAGTGGATTGCCAGATTGCAGCTGAATGCAAAAAACTTTTATAAGAAATCACTCTCCTCCCTGTAACTGTTTGAGAAACTTTTTATCAGTAAAGCTGTGCAACTTCCCTTACCTTATGCAGCTGTGGGTATATCTCTAGGCAAGCATAAAGCGCTGCTTCTCTTGTATGTATAACTGTGGATTTGTTTTAGGTAAGCCCCACTCCCTGCGCCAGTTTCAGGCAGGCCGCTCCTCCAGGGCCCAGCCTTGACCATTTACCTAACTGATTTTTCCTCTACTTCCCCTCAATACCTCATAGGGCCGTGCAGATTAAGTAAAATAGTAAGTGTGAACCACCCAGCATAAGCCAGTCCTGGGCATCGTAAAGGACAATGGGAAAAGAACACAGATCCTGGAAGAAGGCCCCCAGGTTTGAATTGTATTTGCCACCTACTAGCTGGGTGATGGGGCTGATATATTTTCTCACTGAGCATCCATTTTCCCATCTGTAAAATGGGAACTAATGATAATGGCATCCAAATCATAGCATCATTGTGAGCATTATAGGAGTTTAAGACATGCAATGCCTTCAGAACAGTGGCTAGTGCTCCATAGTGCTCCACTAGATTGCTCCTGTCATTTTATTTAGGGAGGTTTGCCTCACTAAGCATCAATTATTATTTTTGTCGTCTTTTTCAGGGTGGCTCCTCGGGCAAGGGCACCGCCCTCAGAGGCCGATCTGACGCTGACCTGGTTGTCTTCCTCAGTCCTCTCACCACTTTTCAGGATCAGTTAAATCGCCGGGGAGAGTTCATCCAGGAAATTAGGAGACAGCTGGAAGCCTGTCAAAGAGAGAGAGCATTTTCCGTGAAGTTTGAAGTCCAGGCTCCACGCTGGGGCAACCCCTGTGCGCTCAGCTTCGTACTGAGTTCGCTCCAGCTCGGGGAGGGGGTGGAGTTCGATGTGCTGCCTGCCTTTGATGCCCTGGGTGAGAGCTCCCAGCTTCTTTTTCTCCCTCTTCCCATTTCTGAGCAGAAATCTCCCACAGTTTGAGAGCTTTTTGCCCCAACAGGGCATCTCTCTAAAGCAGGGTGGGAGATCTTAGGATCTGTCCCGGGGCAAGAATGAATACGGTCATGATCTATCACAGGAAAGACATTAAACAGCAAATTGGCATAATGTGGGGACAAAGACATTTCTTACAGAACATCTGCAAGGCTTACTGGTTCTGTTTAAGGCAAAATGTGTGAATTTTATCTTTCTAAAATCAGGCAGCAAAGATGTGGCTTAAACTTCATGTTACTCTCATCTTTGTCCCAACATGAGATCTCATCAAACGTATGCAGCACGTTGGGAGATAGATATTTATAATCTGCAGGAACATTTGGACAGGAAGTGTAACCTCTCAGAGGCTCCCTTGCCACATCAGGAGAATTGGTAAAACCACACTACCTGTATCGTATCATTATTTTAAGTGATAAATGATCATCTACATTCAGCTCTGATGAGTAATAGGTGTTCAAAAATAGGAACTTCCAGCCAAGTGTGGTGGCTCATGCTTGTAATTCCAACACTTTTGGAGGCTGAGGCAGGAGGGTCGCTTGAGCCCAGGAGTTCAAGACCAGCCTGGGCAGCAAAGTGAAACCTCATCTCTACTAAAAATTTTAAAACATTAGCCAAGTGTGGTGGTACCTGCCTGTGGTCGCAGCTATTCAGGACGCTGAGACTGAACGATCACATGAGGCCAGCCAAGGATTCGAGGTGTCAGTGAGCCACGAATGTACCACTGCACTCCATCCTAGGCACAGAGCAAGAGCAAGACCCTGTCTCAATCAATCAGTCAATCAGTCAAAACTGTGAATTTCCCAGCTGTATATGAAGGCACCTCAGAACACCACAGTGAACTCACAGAGGGACACGGAATAGTTTAGATTTTAATTTTTTGAGGGAAATGCGATGACATCTGTCACACACCACAGAAACAGCTACTATTAAACTGAACTTACTGATTAGTGGCTACTAATTAATAGTTGGTCATTAAGCAGTAATTAGTGATTAATTATCAAGTAATTAGGACTTCATTAAAGGAACTGTCACAGTTTCCTTTAGTCCTAGGGCAGCCATGAAAAAAAAAAATGCTGACTCTCCAAAGACACCAGGGTATGAGAAAGTTTTGGATTCTCTCCTTTGTGCCATCTCCTGTGTTGGGGGCTGAAGTACAATGGTTGTAAAAGACAAGAGGGAGAAGGCTGGTCACAGTGGCTCATGCCTGTAATCTCAGCACTTTGGGAGGCCAAAGTGGGGGGATCACTTGAAGTCAGGAATTCAAGACCAGCCTGGCCAACATGGTGAAATCTCACATCTACTAAAAATATAAAAATTAGCTGGGCGTGGTGGTGTGTGCCTGTAATCACAGCTACTCGGGAGGCTGAGGCAGGAGAATTGCTTGAACCCAGGAGATGGAGGTTGCAAACAGCCAAGATCATGCCATTGCACTCCAGCCTGGGCAACAGAGTGAGACTCCATCTCGAAAAAAAGAAAAAAGAAAAGAACATAAGGAGTGATTAAAAAAAAAAGAAAAAAAACTAAGTAGGGTGAAACAATAGATAGCCATGGGGGTTAGGGAGCTTTTTTAGACAGGGTCGTGAGGGAGGGTCCCTGAGCCTGAGTGATGAGAAGGAGTGAGCCTTGGGAAGATCTGGAGGTTCTGGGAAGAGAAATGGCAAGTGAAGAGGCCCTGAAGCAGCAATGACCATGGCACATTTGAGGAAGAGAGAAAAAGTCAGAGAAGTAGAAAGTGGGCAAAGGAAGCAAGACAGGAGGTGAGGTGGGAGAGGTTCCAGAGACAAGATCACACCAGACATCATTGGCCACCATAAGATCTTTGGGTTTTAAAATTCCAGATGTTATGGAATGCAGGAAGCAGCATGATCAGCAGCATTCTCTAGGTGCCAGGTTGAGAACAGGCTGTGGGGGAACCTGTAAAGAGGTTGCTGCCATAGTTCTGGCGAGTGACGGTGGTGGCTTGGATGGGGTGATGGCAGTGGAGAGGGCAGGAGGGAGGATCAGGAATGGACCTCAAGACTTCCCAGCCCTGGGTCTGCTGCACTTTTCAATCAAACCCCATGGCCAGGGAGATTGTCCCCTCAGGGTGACTGAAGGAAATTCAGAGAAGAGCTGACACCTAAGTTGTAGATTTTGCCCGAACAGGTCAGTTGACTGGCGGCTATAAACCTAACCCCCAAATCTATGTCAAGCTCATCAAGGAGTGCACCTACCTGCAGAAAGAGGGCGAGTTCTCCACCTGCTTCACAGAACTACAGAGAGACTTCCTGAAGCAGCGCCCCACCAAGCTCAAGAGCCTCATCCGCCTAGTCAAGCACTGGTACCAAAATGTATGGCCCTCCCACCAGGCCTGGTGGGTCCTGTCTCAACTGGGAGCAGAGGAGGGGTGGGGGGAGCAGAGAAAGAAGGGAGTGAAGGGAAGAGGAGGGGGAGTGGTGGAGGGAAATAGAGGGATGGAAAAAGGAGAGAAAGGAAAAAGAGGTGGAGAGAGGAGCCTGCAACAGAAGGGAGAATGAAAGGGAAGGAAGAGAGAAAGGAAGGGATTTTGGTGTTCTGTTCACTGCTGTATCCCCAGAACTTAAAACAGAGCCTGGTGCATAATAGGTGTAAATAACTGTTGAATAAATGAATCAATGCTACACACACACACACACACGCACACACACATGCACGCACACACACACAGAGAGAGAGTCAACCACACTCTTCAGAAGGTGGATAAGTTAAAACAAGAGTTTCAAACAAATATATGTTCGGATGCCCTTTCCTCCCACTTACTGGCTGGCTGGCCTTAAGTAAGCAACTTAACCTTTCTGTTCTTTCTGCTTTCTTATCTGCAACGAGTAGCATGCCATAGCTAGAGTAACACAGCATATAGTTGGTCCTGATAAATGTAGCATATTTTAGCCACCATAGGAGTACACGTAATAAAAGCTAACATGTAGTATGTGCTTAGCTTATCTATGTTTTGTGGATGTGATACAATTTTCTGTTCACTTTTAAATGCCCTGCATCTTAGTCAATTTTAACAGTGATTCTGTAAGTTAGATAAGGTTAGGCATTATTATTAAACCCATTTTACACCAAGAGAAACTTGGGTCAAAAAGAGAAACTCCTGAGTCACATGGCTCATTCGGCCAATAAGTAGCAGAAGTAAAATCTGAATTTGGCTGGGCGCGGTAGCTCACACCAGTAATCCCAGCACTTTGGGAAGCCAAGGCAGGTAGATTGCTTGAGCCCAGGAGTTCAAGACTAGCCTGAGCAACATGGCAAAACCTCGTCTCTACAAAATAAACTAAAAATTTAGCCAGGTGTGATGGTGAGCACCTGTAGCCCCAGCTACTGGGTAGGCTGAGGTGGGAGGATTGCTTGAGCCTGGGAGGAGGAGGTTGCAGTAAGTCAGGATTGCACTACTGCACTCCAGCCTGTGTGACAGAGCAAGATCTTCTCTCAAACAAACAAAAACTCGAATTTGGGTCTATTGACTTAAGAGTTTGCCTGATAATAATAGGCATTCAATGTATATTTCTTGAATGAACGAATGAATGAAAATAATCAGGAATAAACTTTCCAATTTAAAAGTAACACCTCTAGGTAAAAAAAGACAATCATTTAGTTGCCAGACTTCTAAGTGTTTGCTGTTCCATGAATTGTAATCATGGAGCCTGAGCATTGCAGAATTTACAAAAGCAGTTCCTGACAAAAGCAGCACTGCCCCCAGGGACATATTGAAAATTAATGAGGGTGTTTTTGGTAACCATGGTGATGGGAGGACATGGGTGCTACTTATATTTAGTGGAAAGAAGACAAGAATGCTAGTTATTGTACAATGATCAAGAGAGTCCTGCACAGCCAAGAATTGTCTTTTTCTTTCTTTCTTGATGCTGTTCTCCTTTAAAACAAGACAAGATTAACAATAATTTAACTCCACTAACCACCATCATCACCACCTCCAACTTATATGCTACATATCTTGTATATTTCAAGTCTGTTTATATTTTCAAGTGCCTCAAAGTATTATTGTTTTATAGCCAAATGTTTAGTTAATCTGCTCACAGATTTACCACTTTCTTCACTATTCATTCTTTCTTACACCTCTAACATTCCATCTGGGGTAATTTTCCTAAATGATCATGCATCCTTTGGGATTTCTTTTGATGATGGTCTATTGGTAGTAAACTCTCTCAGTTATTGTTTGTCTGAAAATGTCATGCTTTTGCCTTCATTGTTGAAGGGTGCTTTTGTTGGGTGGTCATTTTAGTATATTGAATATATCATTCCATCTTCCAGTGTCATCATTAAAAAGTCAGCTGCCAGTCTAACTGCAGCTCTTTTATAAGTAACCTATCTTATTCTTCTGGCTGCATGTAAAAGTTTTCTCTTTGTCTTTGATTTTGTTTAGCTTCAGTCTGCTGTGTCTTCATGATGGGTTCCTATTGTTTGTCCTGATTGGGATTCCGTTAAGATTCTTGAATCTGTGGGTAGATATCTTTAATCAGTTTTGAAACTTCTCAGCCATTCTTCTAAAATATTGATTCTCCCTCATTCTCTCCTCACCTTCTGGAATTCCAATTAAATGTATGTTAGACCCTACTCTATCTTTCATATCTCTATACTCTCTTCTGTGTTTTTCATCCTTTTGTCTATTTTTCCATGCTTTATTCTGAATAGTTCCTTCTAATCTACCTTCCAATTAACTAATTTTCTCTTTAGCTGTATCTAATTTGCTGTAATTAATTACAGTTGTCATTTTTATCCTAAAATTTCTATTTCATATTTTTGTATCTGCCATGGTACTTCTTATGGCTTTTAATTCCCTGCTAACTATTTAAAGTTCTTATTTTATCCTGTGAATATGATATTACTAGTTATTTTATTTTTAATTTTTATTATTTGTTAATCTTATGTTTTATTTACACTTCTTTTCTGTGACATGAGCACACACAGATTCATGTGTATACATATATGGCTCTGATACCTCTCCTTTCCTGTCCTCATTCAAACCACTGATCACAGAGAGAGGACTATTTTTTTTATTTTTAATTTTTCTATTTCAATAGGTTTTTGGGGGAACAGGTGGTGTTTGGTTACATGAATAAGTTCTTTAGTGGTGATTTTGGTGCACCCATCACCCAAACAGTGTACACTGTACCCAATATGTAATCTTTTAACCCTTGCCACACCCCACCCTTTCCCCCCAGTCCCCAAAGTCCCATGTATCATTCTTATGCCTTTGCTTCCTCATAGCTTAGCTCCCACATATGAGTGAGAACATACAATGTTTGGTTTTCCATTCCTGAGTTATTTAATTAAAATAATAGTATCCAATTCCATCCAGGTTGCTGTGAATGCCATTATTTTGTTCCTTTTTATGGTTGAGTAGTATTCCATGGTGTGTTTGTGTGTGTATAACATTTTTCTTTATCCACTCATTGATTGATGGGCATTTGGGCTGGTTCCATATTTTTGCAATTGCAAATTGTGCTGTTATAAACATGTGTGTGCAAGTATCTTTTTTGTATAACGACTTCTTTTCCTCCGGGTAGATACCTAGTAGTGGGATTGCTGGATCAAATGGTAGATCTACTTTTAGTTCTATAAGGAATCTCCATACTGTTTTCCATAGTGGTTGTATGAGTTTACATTCCCACCAATGGTGTAAAAGTGTTCCCTTTTCATCACATCCACACCAACATCTATTATTGTTTGATTTTTTATTATGACCATTCTTGCAGGAGTGAGGTGGTATCACATTGTGGTTTTGATTTGCATTTCCCTGATAATTAGGGATGTTGAGCATTTTTCCATATGCTTGTTGGTATTTGTTTTTTTTTTAATTATTATACTTTAAGTTTTAGGGTACATGTGCACAATGTGCAGGTTAGTCACATATGTATACATGTGCCATGCTGGTGTGCTGCACCCATTAACCCGTCATTTAGCATTAGGTATATCTCCTAATGCTATCCCTCCCCCCTTCCCCCAACCCCGCTTCTTGGTATTTGTATATCTTCATTTGAGAATTCTCTGTTCATGTCCTTAGCCCACTTTTTGATGAGATTTTTTTTTCTTGCTGATTCGTTTGAGTTCTTTGTAGATTCTGGATATTAGTTGGATGTATAGATTGTGAAGATTTTCTCCCATTCTGTGGGTTGTCTGTTAACTCTGCTAATTATTTCTTTTGCTTTGCAGAAGCTTTTTAGTTTAATTAAGTCCCATCTATTTATCTTTGTTTTTGTTGCATTTGCTTTTGGGTTCTTGGTCATGAAGTCTTTGCCTAAGCCAATGTGTAGGAGGGTTTTTCCAATGTTATCTTCTAGAATCTTTATGGTTTCAGGTCTTAGATTTAAGTATTTGATCGATTTTGAGTTGAATTTTGTATAAGGGGAGAGAGAAGGATTCAGTTTCATTCTTCTACATGCAACTTGCCAATTATCCTAGGACCATTTGTTGAATAGGGTGTCCTTTCCCCATTTTATGTTTTTGTTTGGTTTGTCAAAGATCAGTTGGCTGTAAGTGTTTGGCTTTATTTCTGGGTTATCTATTCTGTTCCATTTGTCTACGTGACTATTTTTATACCAGTACCATGTTGTTTTGGTGACTATGGCCTTACAGTATAGTTTGAAGTCTGGTAATGTAATGCCTCCAGATTTGTTCTTTTTACTTAGTCTTGCTTTGGCTATGTGAGCTCTTTTTTGGTGCCATATGAATTTTAGGATTGTTTTTCCTAGTTCTGTGAAGAATGATGGTGGTATTTTGATGGGAATTGTATTGAATTTGTATATTGTTTTTGGCAGTATGGTCATTTTCACAATATTGATTCTACCCATTCATGAGCATGGGATGTGTTTCCATTTGTTTGTGTCATCTATGATTTCTTTCAGCAATGTTTTGTAGATTTCCTTGTAGAGTTCCTAGTTATTTTAAAGTCTGTGTTCAGTCTTTCAGCATTTAGAGTTTGTAGGTTTATTACTATTTCTCTTCTTTCTGTTGGTCATAACTCTTAGTGTTTTGTTTCCTTGTGTGCCTGGTTACATATGTGCTGGTCATTGTATTTGAAAATTATGTGTGAAATAATTTGAGGTTTTGGATTATGTATATTCCTCCAGAAAGAATTTCATTTGCTTCTATGCATTTCTTAGGAACATTACAAGTCCTTCTTCTCAGTTAATTTTCATAGTATCTTTATAAGATAGGTGCTATTACAACCACTCACTTAGCAGATGAAAATAATGAGGCTCTGAGAGTCTAAGTCATCTACTTAGAATTGGACAACGGTGAAGCCAGGATTCAAACCCACATCAATAAGAATCCAGCACTCTTAACAAGGGGCCAGTACACTTTTTTAAAAAATAAAAGGCTAGATAGCAAATATTTTAGACTTTGTGGACTGCACAGCCTCTGTTGCAACTATTCAACCCTGCCTTTGTAGCATGAATGCAGTCATAAACTATACGTAAATGAATGAGCCTGGATTCGTTCCAAGGAAACTTTATAAAAACAGGTGGCAGGCTGGATTTGGCCCATGAGAAGTGTAGTTTACACAAAAGTTGAGCAAACCAATTTTTTTCTGATTGTTTTTCCTCTTCTCAGTGTAAGAAGAAGCTTGGGAAGCTGCCACCTCAGTATGCCCTGGAGCTCCTGACGGTCTATGCTTGGGAGCAAGGGAGCATGAAAACACATTTCAACACAGCCCAGGGATTTCGGACGGTCTTGGAATTAGTCATAAACTACCAGCAACTCTGCATCTACTGGACAAAGTATTATGACTTTAAAAACCCCATTATTGAAAAGTACCTGAGAAGACAGCTCAGGAAACCCAGGTATGCTATCCCCACATGGCTTAGCTCCCCTATGTAAATGAACACCTGGATACAGGTACAGTGCCTTGGAAATGGAGGAGGTGGGAGGGCTCCCCACTTAGTGAGAATCTCCTGTTGCCCATCATTGTACTGGGCATTTTATTACTGCCATCTGTTTTAAACACCTACCTCCAACCCTGTGAGGCAGGCACTATGCCAATTATTTTACAGGTGAGTAAACTGAGGTTCTGAGAGGTAAGGAGCTTGTCCAACCCTTAACAGAAAATGAGTAAAATAGCTGCAATTTGAACTGAAATAAGAACAGCAGCAACAACAATGATAGTAATTGCTCCCAGGTATTGAAAGCTTGTTGTAAGACTAACACATGCTAATATAATAGTAAAAATTATTATCAATATTACTGATATGTATGTTATGTTCTAGTCACTGTGCTGAGCATTTCACATAACTGGGCTTTTTCTATCCTCACAGCATAGCCTTTGAGATAGGTATGTGGAACTATTCCCATTTTACAGATAAGAATCCTGAGGCTTAGAGAGTTCAAGTGACCTACCCAAGGGCACATCACTGATAAAGGGCAGAGGTGGGATTCAAACCCACATCTGTCAGGTGCAAGTGCAAGGCTCCTTCTCCTCATGCTCACTGCCTGCTGGGGAATAGGGCACTGGGGACATACCCCAGGGAGCCCTTCCTCATGTTCTGAGTCCCAGTTCATCCCATGCTGCTATTTTGCTCTCCCAGGAGCATCTGGACTCCCTAGACAGAGCCCCAGCTTCTCACCTGTCCCTCTCTAAATACTGCCCTGCAGGCCTGTGATCCTGGACCCGGCAGACCCTACAGGAAACTTGGGTGGTGGAGACCCAAAGGGTTGGAGGCAGCTGGCACAAGAGGCTGAGGCCTGGCTGAATTACCCATGCTTTAAGAATTGGGATGGGTCCCCAGTGAGCTCCTGGATTCTGCTGGTGAGACCTCCTGCTTCCTCCCTGCCATTCATCCCTGCCCCTCTCCACAAAGCTTGAGACATATAGCTGGAGACCATTCTTTCCAAAGAACTTACCTCTTGCCAAAGGCCATTTATATTCATATAGTGACAGGCTGTGCTCCATATTTTACAGTCATTTTGGTCACAATCGAGGGTTTCTGGAATTTTCACATCCCTTGTCCAGAATTCATTCCCCTAAGAGTAATAATAAATAATCTCTAACACCATTTATTGACTATCTGCTTCGGGCTCAGGTTCTGTCCTAAGCCCTTTAATATGCACTCTCTCATTTAATATTCACAACAATCCCATGAGGCATTTTAAAAAAAATTTTATTATTTTAGATTCAGAGGGCACATGTGCCATTTGTTACACAGCTATATTGTGTAATGGTGGGGTTTGGGCCTCTATTGATCCTGTCACCCAAATAGTGAACAGAGTACCCAAAAAGAATTTTTTCAACCTTTGCCCTTCTCCCTTCCTCCTCCCTTTTGGAGTCCCTAGTGTCTATTGTTCCCATCTTTAGCAGATGTTAAGTATTTGATTTTCTGTTTCTGGGTTAATTCACTTCGGATAATGGCCTCCAGCTGCAACCATGATTTCATTCTTTCTTATGGCTGCATAATACTCCATGGTGTAGATATACCACACTTTCTTTATCCAGTTCACATTGATGGGCACTTAAGTTGATTCCATGACTTTGCTATTGTGAATAGCACTGCGATAAACATACGAGTGCCGGTGTCTTTTGATAGAATGATTTCTTTTCCTTTGGGTAGATACCGAGTAGTGGGATTGCTGGGTTGAATGGACATTCTATTTTTAGTTATTTGAAAAGTCCCATGAGGCATGTTTTCTATCATTCCCATCTTACAGATGAGACAAAGGCTCAGAGAGGTGAGGTCACTTGCTCAAGGACATCAGCTAACAAGTGGTGGAAATGGAATTCAAACTCAGTGGACTCTAAAGCCAGTGCTCATGTCACTGTGCTAAACAGCCTGCCTTGTCACATCCCCACCTCTCATCTGGCCAATGGGAGACTCTGAGCAGCTGAGTGACTTGGGTTGTCATACAGCTAAACAGGGGCAAAGGACCCAGTCTTGGATCTTTCCACCTCCAAGCAGGAATCTGTCTGATTCCAGGGGATTGATGATGTTGCAGATGGCTAGGAAGCAGACTCCAGGATGGAATTTAGTATGCAGGATGTTCTGGGGGAGAGCCACTGGAACCAGCACTCAGGGAAAGGGGGGAAGAAAGGATAGGAAGGAAGCATGAAAGAGAATAGGGAGAAGTGAACAGGGATGCAGAGCAAATGCCAGTTTCAGCCAACTCCAAGGACAGCCCTGGAGCTGGAATGGTGCCTTTAGAGCTGCCCCATGGTGACAGAGGTGGCCAGGCCTCTATACCCCTACGTGGATCACTCACTGTGCTTGGGCACCTTGGGAAAGGGCATGGCCTTGAGCAAAAGGCTCTCTGCAGCTGAGGCAACCCCTAAAAGGGCTGACGGCTGAAGTCTGTCTGCTGACCACTGTCCCAGCAGCTGGGGTTTGTTAGTCCTTCCTCAAAGGGGGATCCAGATGGCATGTCACAGTGTCTACCGTAAATGCTCACTGAATCCAGCTGCAATGCAGGAAGACTCCCTGATGTGATCATGTGTCTCACCCTTTCAGGCTGAAAGCGACAGTGGACGATGAGACCGACGATCCCAGGAGGTATCAGAAATATGGTTACATTGGAACACATGAGTACCCTCATTTCTCTCATAGACCCAGCACACTCCAGGCAGCATCCACCCCACAGGCAGAAGAGGACTGGACCTGCACCATCCTCTGAATGCCAGTGCATCTTGGGGGAAAGGGCTCCAGTGTTATCTGGACCAGTTCCTTCATTTTCAGGTGGGACTCTTGATCCAGAGAGGACAAAGCTCCTCAGTGAGCTGGTGTATAATCCAGGACAGAACCCAGGTCTCCTGACTCCTGGCCTTCTATGCCCTCTATCCTATCATAGATAACATTCTCCACAGCCTCACTTCATTCCACCTATTCTCTGAAAATATTCCCTGAGAGAGAACAGAGAGATTTAGATAAGAGAATGAAATTCCAGCCTTGACTTTCTTCTGTGCACCTGATGGGAGGGTTATGTCTAATGTATTATCAATAACAGTAAAAATAAAGCAAATGCCATTTATTGGGTGTTTATTAACTTCAAGGCACAGAGCCAAGAAGTACAGATGCATATCTAGGGTTATTGTGTGTGTATATACATTGATTCAACAAGAAATATTTATTGAGCACTTACTATGTGCCAAGCATAGCTCTGGGCACTGGGAATATAGCAATGCACAAAAGCAGACAGAAATCCCTGTCCTCATGACCCTGCAGAGCCAAGACTTCCAGAATTTTTTAAATAAAAAAATCCCTGTCCTCATGGAGTTGACATTTGTGCAAAACATCTTAATGTTAGATGGTTTTCCTATTACTAATAATTCTGAAATAAGCATCCTTGATTTATCCTTTCTCCATATCTCTGAGAAAAATTATAGAACCTCCCTGTGTGACACAGCAGCCACTAGCCACATGTATCAAATGCTTAAAATGTAGCTAGTCTAAATCTACATGTGCTGTGAGTGCAAGGTATATACTTGGTTTCAAAGACTTAGTACAAATGAAAAGAATGCCAAGTTCTTGCCAACTGATAATTTTTTAAATTGTGGCTGAAATGACAATTTTTAAATATATTTGAGTTAAATCAAATGAACTTCATCTCTTTCTTTTCCCTTTTTAATTGTGGCTACTAGAAAATGTGAAATCATACATGTGGCTTGTGTTATATTATGTATTTCTATTGGACAGCTCTGTCTTCCAAGGTAAATCACTGGATTAAAGATTCGACTATACTGACTTACATTGCCACATTGTCACACTGTCCTTGGGACCAAGAATCAGCATATCATTCATAAGACTCTAAAATATAAAACTCTCATAAATACTCACAAAAGAACCTAGCATGTTCTGATCACCTGAGTTGCTGGTCACTTTGGTGGCTGGTAAGCAGCCTTTGGTCCGTCCAGATTATATTCTTCCATTTAGTACCCCCGCATCCCTGTGAGATGGGTTTTGTTGTTATTCTCATATTAAGTGGAATAACTTGAGGTTCTAAGAGGTTACAGTGCTTGCCCAGGGTCACCCAGCTGGTCAGGGGCAGAGTCTGAACTTGAACCCTAATCCTTCTCTCTCTAAAGCTCGTGTTCTTAATCACTGCAGTATGGTCTTAATGTGTCCTCATTCATTGAAAGCTTATGTTTTCCTACTCTGGCGCCATGAGAACCAGAAGCACCAATGCCCAGGGCCAGGGAAAGATGAATGTCTCAGCTCAACCTGAGCACAGATTCACCCTTCCTCGGTCTTTTTGTCCTATTTGTAGACTGGATTAGATGATGCCAGTCTACTGATTCAAATGTGAATCTCTTTCAGAAAAACCCTCACAGATACATGTAGAAATGATGTTTCACCAGCTATCTTGGCACCCTTAGCCCAGTCAACTTGTCACATAAAATCAATCATCACACACTCCATGCTGATAGGCAAGTGTGGACATCCCAATGTAATGGCTTCATTGTATTTTACCGTGTGGAAAATGCACTTGTGTTGCCTTTTGAGAGTGTTTCATTTTATAGCAATGCCACAACCAACAGTAGATTAATGGAATCAGTAATTAGTTGCTTGATCAAAGAGCCACATGGCCACATGATCAGCCTTCCATCTACAACAGGACCCAGGAGTATACCAGGATTGTTTTTCAAAGGGCATAGACATTTTTGCTGCAAATGACATGGGCTTACTCCAGAGTCCTGGAGGGGTCTGTGTTATAATTCTCTAAACAGATATTGCCATAATCTCTGAATGACACCTTTTCCCATGACTAACACTTTAAACACCATGGGGTCTGCCAGGCTGGTGTGGGCCAAGTAGAGGGGCGACTTGCACCACAGCCTATACCAGCTGCAGAGCCCTTTAGGACTTAATAAAAGGGTGCTAATTTCTGTACTTCCCTGGCTCTGAGATGTAATAGTGGTTTTAATTTACTATCCTGGCCAGGGAGGTGGCAGTTTCAAAGGTATCCCCATGACCTTCCTCACTGTGATAGCCCTCACTTAACCCTCAGGCCAATGTGGGGCAGTGTCTTTTACCAAGCATGTCCTTTTTGAATATACATTCAGGGGACAGGGAAATGATCACCAGGTCGGTCCATAGATACAGTGGGCAAATGACAAGCCTGACTTGGCCAGGGCTCCATTTTTCACTCTTGGCTCCTATATGCCCCTACTCTGATGGGGACAGAATCTGATGACACTTTTCGTTATCAATGTTGATCCTCTGCCCAACAGTCTTAGAAATGTTGAGTGACTCCCCTTTTCCAGTGTATCATCCTCTGAATAAATGGCCATAGGTCCTTTGGGGGAAACCATTACTATATATGCTATGGTGTCACAGTGTCCTTTCCCAAGGGGACTCTGCCTCCTCTTTGTTAATGGGGTCTAGTCTGAAAACTGGGTTTGTCAGTTCCAAAAATCAGGAAGGGATGATGACTTTTTATTGGAATGGCTCCCCTTAACCCCCTGGTCATCCGGCCTTGATTTCTTCTAATGGTATAAATTGAGCAGTGCCCTTTCAAGATACTCATCCACTAAGTCACTAAGAGGCCACATTGTGTTAACCAGGTCCCTAACCCTGTGTCAGTCACGACCCCTGGCTGCCCCTCCAACCTCACCATTCATTATAATCATTGCACCCACCTGGCTTCTATTGCTCTGGGAGTCCTGCCTGCCCTATTGCCCTTATCAATCCAAGCTCTGTAACAGCCCCTCTTCCCAGGAGGCCACCACCAGAACACCTCACGATGCAGGTGTCCCTCTCTCCACACATTCCTTATGGCCTTGGGGAATGTTTTGTCCCCTGGGACTCTATTTCCAGACTTACATAGTAAACATATCTACTCCTCTTCACTGTGCCCGTTTCCCTTGGCCTCTTAACACCTTCTTCCACCAGCTCCACAGCAATTCTGGAATTTCATACTTTTCTGCATTTCTAGGAGCCATCCTAGGAGTCAGGGAAAACCTTGGCTTCACAGGTAAATGGGACTTCAGTTGTGTGCCAACATGCCTGGCTAATTTTTAAATTTTTTCGTAGAGATGGGGTCTTGCTGTGTTGTCCAGGCTGGTCTTGAACTCCTGGCCTCAAACAATCTTTCCTCCTTGGCCGCTCAAAATGCTGGGATCACAGCTACCACGCCCACACAAATTTTCTTATTTTTAAAGGCTGTATGTGCACTATATACATTAACTGTGTGCACTGTATACATTAATTTTCTTTAACGAATTTATCCATTTATAGTTGCTTTGGTTGTTTCCACTTGATTATTGTGAATAGTGCTGCAGTAAACATGGGAATGCAGTTATCTCTTTGATATCCTGATTTCAATTCTTTTGGATACTCAGAAGTGGGATTGCTGGAACATATCGTAGTTCCATTTTTAATTTTTTGAGGAATCTCCATACTGTTTTTCACAGTGGCTCACCAACAGTGTGCAAGAGTTCCCATCCCTCTGCATCCTCACACTTGTTATCTTTTGTTCATTCTTTAAAAAATGATAGCCATCCTACCAGGAGTAAGGTGATATTGCATCGTGATTTTGATTTGCACTTCTCTGATAATTAGTGATATTGAGTATATTTTCATACACCTGTTATCCATTTGTGTGTCTTCTTTGGAGAAAGATCTATTCCTATCCTTAGCCCATTTTTAAATCAAGTTATTAATTTTTTTGCTAGTGAGTGGTAGGAGTTCCTTACATATTGTGGAGATTAACCCTTATTAGATGTATGGTTTGTAAATGTTTTCTTCATTCCATAGATTGTCTTTTCAGCCCGTTGATTGTTTCCTTTGCTATGCAGAAGCATTTTAGTCTGATGTAGTCCAAGTTGCCTATTTTTGCTTTTGTTGCCTGTGCTTTGCATACGTGGCCACCTGATCTTTGACAAGATTACCAAGAATACACAATGGGGAAAGGACAGTGTCTTCAACAAATGGTGTTTGGAAAGCTGAATGTCCACATGCAAAAGAATAAAATTGGACCCTTACCTTACAGCATACACAAAATCAACTCAAAATGGATTAAACATAAGACCTGAAACTGAAACTACTAGAAGAAAACTTAGGGGAAAACTTCATGACATTGGTCTTTCCAGTGATTTCAGGGATGTGACACCAAAAGCACAGACAACAAAAGACATTTATTTTTATATGGCATGTGAGGAAGGGGTTCAGTTCCAGTTCTTCCAATGTGGATGCTCAATTATCCCAGCAGCATTTATTGAACGGATCATGTTCTCTCTACTTCTTTGCAAAGCCACCTCTTAAATATTCCCAGAGCCCATCTATGTGGGAGTCTGTTTCTGGACTCTGCTCTTTTCCATTGGTCTATTTTTTGTGTCCTTGAGTTAACACAACCTTGTCTTAATTACTATAACCTTATAATTCTTAGTATCTTTGGGAGAACTCTGTTCTCTTTTTATCAAGTCATTGGTTCCTCTTGGCCCTTTTTATTTCTACATTAATTTTATACTCAATTTGTGAAGCTCCTCCCAAAATATGGGGAGGCATTTGATTAGAATTACACATATTAGCTTGGGAAGAATAACATCTATATTTTATATATATATCTATATAGAATTTGATGATTCTGATCCATGAACTTGGAGTTTCTTTTCATTAATTTTTGTCCTCTTTAGTGACAGTGACAATGTTTTATCATTTTCCCTGCAGAGGTCTTTCATGGTTTTTGTCATATGTATTCCCAAGTATTTGTTTCAGTACTATCGTACTTGGCATGCTTTCTTTAATTTCATTTTGCAATGGTTGCTTCATGGGAGACTTAAACATTTTCAGTGGTGATATTTGGCTATAGCATTATAGGTGATCTTTATGCTTTTCTAAATTTTCTGTTGCCACGGGAAATAATAAAGACACTTTTCTTGCACAGAAAAAAAAAACTTTTGGGAAGTATTTCTCACAGCTAAGATCTGATAGTTTACGCAAAGTTAGCAGGCACAGGCTACAGAAAGCTCTGGGGTGCTGTTGTTTGGAGCTGCTGGTTCAAGGACAAATTCACAAGATTTGGAAACAGGAGCAAGTGTGTAAGGACGAGGGAAACTATGGTATAACATTGAAGCACCTGAGCTGGAAATTTCTGAGCCCTCAGAGATAAATTTCCTCAGCTCCTCCCTGCCGAGAAAACAAAACTAAAAAGAGTTAATGTTTAGCCAACAGAAATGAGAGTGAAGTTCACGGAAGAAATTAGGGCACAGCTGGAAGTGTTCAAAATGAGGAAACGTTCAATGTCAAGTTTGAGGTCCAGGGTTGATGGGTGAACTCTGCACGCTCAGCTTCATGTTAGGTCTCCCAGCTCAACGAGGGGGTGAATTTTGATGTACTGCTGTCTTTGAGGCCCTGCATGAACTCTCCCACACCCTCCCCCTTTTCCTCACACAAATCCCCTCCTTGCACACCCCTCACGCCTGTCTGTGAGGTGCCAGGGCCCCTCTCCCAGCCAACCACAGGCCAGTATTGCCCCTCCCCAAACTTCCCTTCAGGCAGATCAAACCCAGGGCTCTGGAGTCAGACTGCCTGGGCTCAAATCCTGCTTCTGAATCTTATGAGACGTCAAGTCACTTACCTAACTCCTTGGTGAAACAGGCTCTCCTCTGTCAAATAGGTGTGCATGCTTTGGGAGGCTAAGGCAGGAGGATTGCTTGAGCCCAGGAGTTCAAGACCAGCCTGGGTAACATAGTGAGACCCTGTCTCTATAAAAATAAAAAAATTAGCCAGGTGTGGTGGCTCATGCCTGTAGTCCCAGCTACTCAGGAGGCTGAGGAGGAAGAATTCCTTGAGCCCACGAAGTCAAGGCTGCAGTGAGCCATGATCAAGCCGCTGCACTCCAGCCTGGGCAACAGAATGCGACCCTGTCTCAGAAATAAGTAAATAAATAAATACATAAATAAATTTGGGTGCAATTGTGGCTCTTAGTGTTACAGAGAGGACTGAAGGAGCTAATGGATGATGGATTTATGCCAGTACCTCACATATAGCTTATCCTAAAGGAAGTTAGAGCTTATTATGATGATTATTCAAAAATATTTATCAAAGGTCTGCCCTGGGCCATGTTCTGAGCTAAGTGCTGGGGATGCAAAGATGAGCAAGAGACTCCTCAGGGACAATTGCCTGATGAGATAACAGGCACTATTTATGAGAGGTCCAATCAATACAGTTCTATTTATCTTTTAATTATCCAGTAAATGATCTAATAATTTATTAGAGGGCCAGTAAATCTGATGGCAGGAGCCTGTAGGGGGTAATGGCCAGGTCTCACTATTGTGCCCAGGCTGGTCTTGAACTCCTGGCCTCAAGCATTCCTTCTGCCTCCACCTCCCAGCATGCTGCAATTACAGAGGCATGAACAACTGCACCTGGCCTAAAATTTTATGTTAATAAAAAAATGCATGTATTTGAGGAGTACGACATGATGCTTGAATATCATACTGTATCGGGGGAAACCAGCCCCCGATATTTCAATGTAGGTTCTTTTCTATTTTCCCTAAGTGTCGGCTGGTCTGAGAAATAAAGGGAAAGAGTACAAAAGAGATAAATTTTAAAGCTGGGTGTCCAGGGCAGACATCACATGTCGGCAGGTTCTGTGGTGCCCCCTGAGCCGTAAAACCAGCAAGTTTTTATTAGCAATCTTCAAAGGGGAGGAAGTGTACAAATAGGGTGTGGGTCACAGAGAACACATGATTCAAGGGCGACAAAAGATCACAAGGCAGAAGGTCAGGGTGAGATCACAAGGTCAGGGCAAAACTAGAATTACTAAGGAAGTTTCATGTTCCGCTGTGCACGCATTGTCATTGATAAACATCTTTACAGTGTTCAAGAGCAGAGAACCAGTCTGACTAGAATTCGCCAGGCTGGAATTTCCTAATCCTTGCAAGCCTGGGGGTGCTGCAGGAGACCAGGGCGTGTTTCATCCCTTATCTGCAACTGCATAAGGCAGACACCCCCAGAGCGGCCATTTTAGAGGCCCCCTGGGAATGCATTCTTTTCCCAGGGCTGTTAATTATTAACATTCCTTACTGGGGAAAGAATTCAGGGATATTTCTCTTACCCGTTTTTGGTAATAAGAGAAATATGGCTCTGTCTTGCCTGGCTCCCAGGCAGTCAGACCTAATGGTTATCTCCCTTGTTCCCTGAACATCGCTGTTATCCTGTTCTTCTTTCAAGGTGCCCAGATTTCATATTGTTCAAACACACATGCTTTACGAACAATTTGTGCAGTTAATGCAATCATCACAGGGTCCTGAGGCAACATACATCCTCAGCTTATGAAGATGACAGGATTAAGAGATTAAAGACAGACATAGGAAATTATGAGAGTATTGATTGAGGAAGTGATAAATGTCCATGAAATCTTCACAATTTATGTTCTTCTGTCATGGCTTCAGTAGGTCCCTCCGTTCGGGGTCCCTGACTTCCCGCAACATCACTGTATACCTGAAATTAGCATTGATTCTAATTCTCTGGTCACACGTCATTCAGAGCATAGGATCTTCGGTGGATTTAAGAAGTGCCTCCCTCCCTATTCTCAGCCATGTGACTCCCAGAATCCTATGAAATTAAAGATCTTGTGTTTGGCCATAGGAGACTTCTATTCACTATCTTTGTTCTCTCCCACAAATGGCGAGGCCTCCACAGTCTCCCACATGACAGCTTTGTACTAAAATCAACCTTACTCTATAGAACATGCATGATTGCAGCAGGACTACTATGATCTTGGTTTGATGTATTAGTTAGGATAACATTAGCTGCTGTAACAAACAGACCCCCAAGCTGCAGCATGACTCAGATGCAATATAAGTGTCTTTTTCACTTATATCAAGCAAGAATGACCAGATTTTCTGATTTTTTTTCCCGCTGTGCTAATGTAGGGAGAAGTTGTTGGAGGTCACGTCACAGTTCACAGCAACCATCTATGTTTGGGAGCAAGGATGCTGGAAACAGAATCCAGCATACTTGTAGCTTGTCCATAATTACAGACACCTTTGCATTTACTGAACTGAATCCTATGACTTGAAGACCAAAGACTGTAGCATGCCTGAAGGGACAGCCTCAGAACTGTGGATGCCTGTCCCTCCCCTGGTTTGGGTTTGTGCTGACCATAGGCAAACCCACTGAACTCAGGATCACTGCATAAAGTGACGTATTAAGCCTAGTGCCAGGATCTTTAGTGTTTGCAGGAAGGTCTCATGATTTTTCTGCTAACTCAGCTAGTAGGTAGTCCTCTGTCCATTCAAGTTACAAACACATCCTTCATTCAGGAATTTGAATGTTCAGTCCTTGATATTTTATCAACCCTTCATTCTGTGGTCAAAGGGCAGACTTCTCTCCCAGTTAAGACTGGAAGTTAGCAGCCTGCCTCCAGGGATGGGGTTGTGGTTGCCTTCTGCTCTCTCTGTTCCTCTGGGAAGCAGCAGAATCATTCCATGGGAGGACTAGAGCAGTTCTTTCTTGAGAGAAGAGATTTACTCCTTCCAAGTGTCTTGGTTAGTGATTGCTACATAACAAACTACCCCAAAACTCTCAGTAGCTTAAAACAACTGTGAAGTGATTGATGCTCATGTGAGCATGGGTTGGTTGATCCAGGCTGGGCTCAGCTGGGCACCTCTGTACATGCTGTGGGTTCTCCTGAGCTCAACTCCTTCCTGCCAGTTGCATTTAAGGCTGTTCTGTGCGTGTCTTCTGGAGCCCAGGCTGAATGGGCTTTGGAGATGGCAGAAGCACAAGCGAGTAAACAGAGACCCATGAAGCCATTCAAGGCCTCAGCCCAGCACTGACGTGCCGTCACTTCTCACATTCCACTGGCCATGCAAGTCACATGGCTGAGCAAACTCAAGGACTTGGGAAGTAACCATCGTCTTTAGTGGGAGGAACTACAACATCCCATGGCAAAGCATGGATCCAGGAAGCAGTGAAATGGGGGCCAGTGACTCAGTTTACCACACTGAGGTCTGGCAGATGGCTAGAAGTGGCGCTTTCTCTTGAGGATTGGGGGAGAGGGTGTGTTTATGGATTCTACAGCAATCCCAGGCCTGGGAACCTCTGTAAGTCCCTTTCCTAGGGCCTCTACATCTCTCCTCTACATGGTCCCGTCTAACTCCTGCCTCATCTAGATTTCTGTACCACACCCAGCTTCTTGTGAGCATCTCTTTGCTGCCAGAGGGCCCTGTGAGACAAGCCCCCAAGATGACCCCATGCCAGAATTGTCACCCATGTGATTCACATCTGGACCAGAGGAAACGCCTCCCAAATGAAGCCCATCCTGCCCCCATCAGGCAACTACAGGCCACTTCAGCTTTCTTGGGTGTGAGGCAGACCTCAGAATCTCTGTGTCTCCCAGCTAGATGGAAAGCTTTCCAAGGGGTCCTTGGGAAGCCAGCTGGATTGAGGCAAGGAATATCACACCCCCATCCATCTCCCAAAGGGAAGCAACACATCACCTGACAACAGTTCTCTCCAGGGCAATCTCTTTGCCAAACATTGCTCCTCTCCACACTCCAACCCCTTTATGTATTCTTAACATGACTGAGGAGCCCCTTTATAAATTCTGCATTTGGGAGTTTGTTGCATATTCTGTTTGGTTCCTGGAGTTACCTACGTAAGAGCCTCAGGCAATGGGATTTTATTTATCAAACCATTACCAGATGTCAGGTGCTGTTCCAAACACTTTGTAAATGTTAACCCATTTAATCCTCATATAAATCCTATGAGGTAGGTGCGACTAACATCTTTATTTTAGAGATAGGGAAGCTGAGGCACAGAGAGGTTAAGTAATTAGCCCAAAGTCACACAGAAGGCAACTGTCTTCTCACCCAGGCAAGAAGAGTCCTTTTTTATGATAATAAGGCGGAAGAAGGCAAGGGGGAGATGAGCAAGAAGATGATAATGATGATGATGGCCTTCCCTGAGTTACTGTGCTTAGCACTTAGTGTGCGTGGCCTTGCCTTGCCTGTCCTTTGAGACAGGTATGTCAGACTCTCCCCATTTCGCAGATGAATAAACTGAGGCTGATATAGTTTGAATGTATGTCTCCACCCAAATCTCATGTTGAAATGTAATCCCCAGCGTTGGAGGTGGGGCCTGTTGGGAGGTGATTGGATCACGGGGGTGGATTTCTCATGGGTAGTTTAACACCATCGCCTTGGTGCTATCCTTATGATAGTGAGTACGTTCTCATGAGACCTGGTTGTTTAAAACTGGGTGGCACCTCCTCCCCACTTTCTCTCACTCCTGCTTTCGCCACATGATATGCCTGCTCCCCGTTTGCCTTCTGCTATGATTGTAAGCCTCCTGAGGCCTCCCCAGAAGCCAAGCAGACGTCAGTACCATGCTTCCTGTAAAGCCTGCAGAACCATGAGCCGATTAAACCTCTTTTTCTTTATAAATTACCCAGTCTCAGGTATCCCTTAATAGCAATGCAAGAATGGCCTGATACAGAGGCTTTGAGAGGTCAAGTGACCTGCCCAAGGGCACACCACTGATAAAGGACAGAGGTGGGATTTGAACCCACCTTTGTTAGGCCCAAGTGCAAGGCCCCTTCTCCTCATGCTCACTGCCCTCTGTGGAGCTGGGCACTTGGGACACACCCTAGGGAGCTGTGCTCTGCTGGGGCCTTCCTCATGCCCCAAGTCCCTGCCTGCCCAAGGCCGGTGCTCTGAGTCTCCTGCAGCCCCCTCCTCAGCCTCACTGGCCTCAGTCATCTTGGTTCAGGGAAGGACTAAGGTCCCCTTTGGTCCCTGCCAATCTGCACCCCACCCCAGTGTGACCCTCAAGAGCCTGGCTCTGGCCTTTTACAGAATAAATCTGAACAAAATCAGTGTTCATTTTAATAGCAACAGGCTGCTGATGCAGACCTTATCAACTCCATCAAACTGTGTTCCTTCAAATGTTACGCTCCCCTGGGGGTATCCCACACCCTGACGTCACACATTCACTCAGTGAAGCCCACATTCATTCGGGGAGCTCTTTCTTTCTCTCTTCTCTAACACACACTCTCCTTGGTTAGTTGGCTGCTGATTGACATTTCTGGATATACTGGTTTTCAGGAAAATATGATGGTTGGCTTCCAATCCCAGATTTTTCACTGATGGGTTCCATATTTACACCATCTTGGCCACAGTCTCTGGGTCACCATTTCCACACATACCCACACACCATAAAGAGAGGCTTTTTCTGAGTCTTCTGTTCATGCAGTCTGGAATTGTATTTGCTTTTGTTTTGGGGCATCCTGGGCAGCTCATTCCACTAATAGGCATAACCATAACCATTGCAGTCTCCACTTACTGACATTTACAACTTTCCAGGCACATGCTAGGGACCTTACATTCATTATTTCATTTTATTCTCACATCACAACCTTGTGAGGTGGAGGAGCATGATGGAAGGAGGAAGGAGCTAAAAGCAAAGAATCTGGAGTCCGACTGCCTGGGTTCAAATCCTGGCTCTACCAATTTCCAGCTCTGTAACATCGAGCTAATTTCCTAACCTCTCTATGCCATTTCCCTATCTCTAAAAGGAAGCTGACAATAGCATCTATCTCATAGGATTTATACAAAGATTAAATGAGTCAATATTTATAAAGTGTTCAGAATGATACCTGACATCTGGTAATGGTTTGATAAATAAAATCCATTTTAATGATGAGGAAACAGGCTCAGAAGAGGGCGCTCATTTGCTCATGCGGTACAGATAGGTTCCAGACTCAAACTCAAGACCATCTGACTCTAAAACATCTAAAACTGTTGCCCCGCATTCTCTTCATTTGACAGATAATAAAACTGAGGCTCAGAGAAGCTAAGTGACTCGCCTGGGACTGCACAGCAAACCAAGACAAATAAGACCTAGGGTCTCCTGACTGCCAGAGTGGAGATGCCTCTATAGGCTTTTCTCACTGATGCTCTCTGGGCAGACAGGCTCCTTAATATGAGAGTGAGCACACATTCCTTTCTTCATTTTCAGGTAAACCTCACACTGGTTGGCAGAAGGAACTATACCAACAATTAGTGAACATGCGGTGAATTTGCAACAGACAAGAGGAGCCTCATTATCCTATAGTTTCCAGGTTGCTTAGGGAGGCAGAAATCACAGCAAGGAAAACCTTCAATAATAAACAGATGTCTCATAAAATTAATTGCAACCCAACCTCTCTCTCTACTTAAAATTAGCATCTATTTCCAGCTCTGCTTTCAATGCCCCATGTGAACACATGTGAACTCCCTCCCTCTCTTCCTCCCTGTCTCCTTCTCTCTCTCTCTCTGTCCCTCATTAAAAAATAAAATTTAAGAGAAAATACAAGGTAGATTTACACAAATAGTGGGATCTCAGTCTTGAGTTAGCTGTGTATGACTGAAAAGGATGCTGTGGTTAATAATTATCATAAAAACAATGACATGGCCGGGCACAGTGGCTCACGCCTGTAATCCCAGAACTTTGGGAGGCCGAGGCAGGCAGATCACTTGAGGCCAGGAGTTTGAGACCAGCCTGGCCAACATGGTGAAACTGCATCTCTACTAAAAATACAAAAATTAGCCGGGCATCAATGGCCAGCCCCTGTAATCCCAGCTAATCAGGAGTCTGAGGCAGGAGAATCACTTGAACCTGGGGGCTGGTGGTTGCAGTGAGCCGAGCTCACACCACTGCACTCCAGCCTGGGCGACAGAGTGAGACTACATCTCAAAAAAACAAAAACAAAAAAACAAAAAAAACAAACAAAAAAACCCCCACAGTAACACAAAAGTAATAAAACTACTGCTATTTACTCAGTGCTTATCTGATGCCAGCTACTTTGCTAAGCCTATGAATGCATTATTTCCCCGTCGCTACAGATGAGAGAATTGAGGTTCAGACAGGTTGAAATCATTGCGCCCAAAGTCACACAACTGGTGAGTGGCAGAGCTGGGATGCAAACCCTAAACTGCCAGCCCTCAAAGCCTGTGCTCTTAATCTCCACCCTGCTGTCTCAGTGCTTCCTTGTCCATTTAATTAAGCTCCACAGGCACACATTCTGCGCCCTCCTTTGCTGTACAATCCCAGGCAAGTCACTCAGCTTCTCTGAGCCTCAGTTTCATAATCTGTCAAATGGAGGTAACACAAATAATTCCTAGTTGTGACCAAGAATCATCATAGAAATCTGCCATTTCCAGCCTATTGTGCAATTCCTCAAGCACTGTGACTCCAAGTGGCATCAGCTCCTGGAAGAACACACTGTCTTACTGTTGTTTCCTCCTTTGTCAACTGATCCCCCCTTGAACCTCACTCTACCCCTGCTCTCAATGCCCCATGTACTGCCACCTGATTAAATAAAATCTTTTTTTGAAAATCATAAGTGTCATGAGTAAGGTTTCTTGGTGTTGATGTAGAAGAACAAAACAGAATTGTGAAATGAGAATCACTGCAGCTATCATGAAGTCCCGCCTACGTGCCCAGCAGTTGCTAGATTGGCCAAGTTTTCCCGTGAAGGGCAATATAGTAAATATTTTAGGCCTTATGGATCATCCAACCTCGGTTGGACTCTTCATCTCTGCTGTTGCCATATGCAAGCAGCCATAGACAACATATAAATAAATGGGTGTAATGGCATTTCAATTAAACTTTATTTATGGACACTGAATTTCATAATTTTCACGTCACAAAATATTCTTTTATTTTTAATATTCTTCTGTTGATTTTTTTTCTTAACCATTAAACATGTTAAAAAGTACAAAAACAGCTGGGTGCAGTGGCTCACACCTGTAATCTCAACACTTTGGGAGGCTGAGGCAAGCAGATCACTTGAGGTCAGGAGTTCGAGATCAGCCTGGCCAAGATGGTGAAACCCTGTCTCTGTGAGAAATACAAAAATTAGCCAGGTGTGGTGGTGGGCGCCTGTAATCCCAGCTACTTGGGAGGCTGAGGCAGGAGAATCGCTTGAACCAGGGAGGCAGAGGTTGCAGTGAGCCACGATCATGCCACTGCACTCCATCCTGGGCTACAGAGCGAAACTGTCAAAAAAAAAAAAAAAAGTACAAAAACAAGCAGAGGCTGGACCAGATGTGGCCCATGGGCCATAGTTTGCCAGTTTCTTCCAACATTTCATTAAGAAAAATTTCCAAGCAAACAGCCACACTGAAAGAATTTTGCAGTGAACACTCATATACTCACCACATAGATTTTACAATTAACGTTTTATTGCACTTGCTTGATTGCATATTTACAATTTCTTCATCCTTCTATCCATCCATGAATCCATCTTATTCTTTTGATGCGTCAGAAGATTCTTTTTCTGCCGGGCGTGGTGGCTCACACCTGTAATCCCAGCACTTCGGGAAGCCAAGGCTCCTGGATCACCTGAGGTCAGGAGTTCGAGACCACCCTGGCCAACATAGTGAAACCCCGTCTCTACTAAAAATACAAAAATTAGCCAGACATGGTGGCACACACCTGTAATCCCAGCTACTCGGGAGGCTGAGGCAGGAGAATTGCTTAAACCTGGGAGGCAGAGGTTGCAGTGAGCCGAGACCACACTGCTGCACTCCAGCCTGGGCTGCCTCAAAAAAAAAAAAAAAAAAAAAAAGGAAGGAAGGAAGGAAGAGAGAGAGAGAAAGAGAGGAAAGAAAGAAAGAAAGAAAGAAAGAAAGAAAGAAAGAAAGAAAGAAAAAAGAAAAGAAAAGAAAGAAAAAGAAAAAGAGAAAAAGAAAGAAAGAATATTCTTTTGCAAAAAGAAACCAGCGGCAATTTCTTCCCAGGCCAGTGCAAGGTGGTGAGTGAGTTGACTAAGCAGACAGGCAAAAAGAGAGAGAGTATCTGTAGGAGGATACTGTCACCTTTTATATATAGGCAATAAGCAATAGTTTTCCAAGGAGAACAGCAGATGACTTGCTACTGTATCAACCAAGAATATATTTGACCGTAGTAAGTAACAGAATGTGTAACAGACATTCTGAGTCATTTTGTTACACCCACAACTGTGGGTGACCTGTCCAGATATGCCTTCTAATTCCAAGCACCCCAAGAAAACCCCTGTGCTTAAGATTTTATCTAGCCATGAATCCAACATATTCTATTTGCTTATTAATTTTTTGTCCATCTTCTCTTGTTACAATATAACATGAGAAGCAGAGGCCATGAGAGCAGAGGCCTTTTCACTTATTCACCACACATGTTCTTTGCTAGACCAGTGGCTACCATAAAAAAAACACCGAATAAATATTTATTTATTTATTTATTTATTTATTTATTTATTTATTTATTTTATTTTTGAGCCAGAGTTTCACTCTTGTCATCCAGGCTAGAGTGCAATGGTGTGATCTTGGCTCACTGCAACCATTGCCTTGTGGGTTCAAGTGATTCTCCTGACTCAGACTCCTTAGTAGCTGGGATTACAGGTGCATGCCACCATACTCAGCTAATTTTTGTATGTTTAGTAGAGACGGGGTTTCACCATGTTGGCCAGGCCAGTCTCGAACTCCTGACCTCAGGTGATCCACCTGCTTTGGCCTCCCAAAGTGCTGGGATTACAGGCGTGAGCCACCGCACCTGGCCTTAATAAATATTTATAAGAATAAGGAAAGGATCTGTTTTCCACATCTCATAAGTTGTCTTTTATACCTTTCTTTTCTATGTTCTGCTTTCCTGTAATCTCGAGTAATTTCCTCCATTCCATCTTCCAGTTTACTGATTTTATCTTCAGGTATATTTATTCAGCCTATCTATGGAGAAGGTTTGGTTTTTCTGTTCATCTTTGGTTTTATTTTGCATTATGTTTTCACTTCCAATGTGATAGTGGTGGTTGTTGACTTTCATAACTGTTCTTATTTCATGGATATGATGAATAATCATGAATACAATGAATAATTATAATTGGTATAATATCTAATCCCTCTGAGGATGTTAATTATATATTTCTAAGACCGTGTTAGTCCAATTTGTATTTCTAAAATAGAAAGCCACAGACTGGGAAATTAGTAAAGAACAGAAATTTACTTATCACAGTTCTGGAGGCTGAGAAGTGCAAGACCAAGGCTTCAGCAGGTTAGGACCTGGTCTCTATGCTTCCAAGATGGCGCCTTGAAGAATGTTGTGTCTTTTGGAGGGGAGGAACACTATGTCCTCACATGGCAGAAAAGCAGAAGAGAATGAGCCCATTCCTGCAAGCTCTTTTCATAGTGGCCATAATCCACTCACGTGGGCAGAGCCCTCATGACACAAACACCTCCTGTTAGACCCCACTTCCCAACCGCTGCATTGGGGAGTAAGTTTCCAACACATGAATTCTGGGGGACAAATTTAGACCATAGAAGACTCCTTCTCCTTTATTGATTATTTCAATGTCCTTACATGTGAGTTTATATGTTCATAGCATTCGATCTCCCAAAATAATTTGGCACCTTTGGATGTGTGCTTTTTGCTCACTGGGGATGTTCTGCTTGTCTCCCTGTGAAGTTGGTACCTTCTTACTGCAGCTGGAGGCAGAGGTGAGGAAAGGGGATGTGCCAGGAATGAGTCTTCTGCATACAGGGCTTTCTGTTCTTTCCAGATGTGGCCAGGTATGCTGTGTACTTCCCTGCCTCTCTGCCCCACCCTCACTGCTCCCTCCTTAAACAGGCACCTCTGCTGCCTGTTACTCAACACAGAAAGGTTGGGGCGGGAGACCACATGTCTTTAGAGGCTGCCATTACTATGCCAGCACAACTGACAACCATGAGAGTTAACCTAGGGTCTCTTCTTCTCCTTCAATCCACTGCCTGGAGCCTGCAGCTCCTCAGAGCCTTTCCACTCTGCATAGGTACCCCCTCCTTTAGGTGTTTTGGCTGCAATTTCCTCCTTCATCCAATCCCATATCTCTGACAGGGATCTCAGATTCCAGTTTACCTGGGACACCTCTGGTTAGGACCCAGCAACATTATTAAAGTTTTTCTATCGCTTTCCTGCCACCTCTAGAGGCCTGGGATGGACGTTGAAGGCTTATGCATATGTTCAGTCCACCATCATGACCCAGTATTGACCCTTCTGTGTTCCATCTTCTAAAAATGCCTCAAATGTCCTGCCCCCTTGACTCCACTTTTTCTCAGTTTCCAACCCTGTTGATTTCCATTATGCTTTTAATATATCTTTGCTGCTATTTTAATAGAATTTTGAGCATGTGTTCAATCCACTATCTTGAATGGAAAGTTTCTAAAGTGGCCTGTGACTCAGGAAGAAGACTGTGATTAATGGGCGAGAATGAAAATCATTGCTCAATCCCTTGACTTAAATCCCCACCACAACACCTGACCTACAAAATAGTCTCCTGCCCATACTTGAATATTCCAAGTGATGCAGCATTCACTACTCAAAATATTAGCCGGTGTACATATTACAGACCCAGCATCTCTCCCTCTAGTTGACCATGACCTCTGAAATTCACACTCTGATCCTATTTCCTTTCAGTTACCGTGCAGATGTCAGGAAGCACTTGTTAAGACTATTACCTGAAGTGTACTCAGAGGCAGAGTAAATGCTGGGTCCGGGAGCAGACAGGAGAGAGGACCTGGGAGTTTTTTAGTAAGATGGGGAGGAAGAGATAGGCTATGGCTTGGACCAGGCCTGGAAGAGAGCTCAGGTGTGCAGTCTCTAGGAACCCGGGTGGAGAAGCAGCAGGAAATAAGCAGAAAAAGGAGACAGGCCATGAAGATAGAAGCGCAATGGTCCTGGATTCAAATCTCCACTCTGCAGCTTATAGCTTACAGTCCGCTTAGCTTTGTGCCCATTCCAAGAGGATTTCCCTATTGTAGCTTTACAACGTTTTAATATGTAGTATTGTTGTGCAAGGTACCATCCTAAACTGACTGACTTTCCTTCCTCCTTCTCCTCCAAAATAATTTTTAATTCTTGCAGACAGACTTTAGATCGTGTGTTTGAAGTTTTTAAAGATGGAATTTTTATTGGAACTGCATTACACGTATAAATTATTTAGGAAGAGTTGGCTTCTGAAGAGGGCAGCTCTGTGGGCTTGGGCTGGGTTTGAATCCAGCCAGACAACTTTCCAGCTGTGTTACCTTGGACAGTTACCTAGTTCCTCTGTACCTTGACTTCCTCATCTGTCAAATGGGTGATGATAATAGCACCTACACCATGGTCGTTGGGAGGAGTCAGTGAGAGTCTCCAAGTGCGCTTTATTATCACTGGTGGTGGTAGTGGTGTTTAGAACGCATCCCTCAGTCAGACAGCGAGGTAGGACTTCTCCGTTTATTAAATCCTGACCTTTTTTTTCCATGTAAAACCTGCACATTTCTGAAATGCTCAGAGTACGTTACTCAGTAGGTACCCATACGTTCTGTGGGTATACTTTGTTAGGTTGTGATTAGTTCGTTGGAGCTGGTGGTTGCAGGGACGGCTGGAAGCAAGGAGATGAAGGAGAGGAAGTCGTAGCTGGGAAGGGGACCAGGAAGTGGGTGTCAGGTCCAAGAGCTGCTAGAAAGAAACGAAACTGAAAGCAGGGAATTTCCCAAGTTTGGGGAGGAGGAGAGAAACCTGGGGAAGACAGGAACTGCAGCGCCCCTCCCCGTTTCACGCCACGCGCGGGACCGAGGACCTAGGACCTGGCCAGCTGGGCGTGGTTCGGAGAGCCGGGCGGGGAAACGAAACCAGAAATCCGAAGGCCGTGCCAGAGCCCTGCTTCCCCTTGCACCTGCGCCGGGCGGCCATGGACTTGTACAGCACCCCGGCCGCTGCGCTGGACAGGTTCGTGGCCAGAAGTCTGCAGCCGCGGACGGAGTTCGTAGAGAAGGCGCGGCGCGCCCTGGGCGCCCTGGCCGCTGCCCTGAGGGAGCGCGCGGGCCGCCTCGGCGCTGCTGCCCCGCGGGTGCTGAAAACTGTCAAGGTGAGGTCCCACCTCGGGGTCTTTATGTGTCCAAAGGGGAGTCCTGGGAGGACGCTTAAGCCTCACATAGGCTTACGGTGGGGGTGGCTTTATCCGCTTGTGCACCTCATTCATTTCTTTAACAAATACTTCCAATGTGCCAGCCCCGTGCTAACTCCCCCGAACATACGAGCCAGGTAGGTACTCTTAAGCCCGCTTGACAGATGGAGAAAATGAGGCACAGAGAGGCACAGTGACGTGTCCAATCCTGTAAGAGGCCCAGCCAGGATTCAAATCCAAGTAGCCTGATTCCTGCATCTCTGCTCTCAGAGGCTGCTTCTTATCCATTCATTCACTCACTCACTCATTCACCCAGTCATTCAAACAGACTGTGGGCCTCACACTATGCCAGACCCTAAGGATACAGAAGTAATAACACTCCGTGTAACAGCCAGAGTAGCCCAATTTATTGAGACATTATCAAATAACAATGAAAATTATCTCATTAAATGAGTATTACCTCATTTCATCCCCACGTTCAGTGAGGTAGGTATTATTGTACCTGTTTTATGGATAGGGAAACTGAAGCTAGACGCTAAATTACTACTCTGAGTCACATCTTTTTTTTTTTTTTTTTTGAGACAGGGTCTCGCTCTGTCACCCAGGCTGGAGTGCAGTAGCATGATCTTGGCTCACAGCAACCTCTGCCTCCTGGGCTCAAGTTATTCTCACACCTCAGCCTCCCAAGTAGCTGGCACTACAGGTGCACACTACCATGCCTGGCTAATTATTTGCATTTTTTGTAGAGACAGAGTTTTGCCGTGTTGCCCAGGCTGGTCTGGAACTCCTGGGCTCAAGTGATCCACTTGCCTTGGCCTTTCAAAGTGCTGGGATTACAGGTGTGAGCCACCATGCCCAGGTAATTTTTGCATTTTTTGTAGAGACGGGATTTCACCATGTTGCCCAGGCTCCGGGTCACTTTTTGTCACTTAAATACAGCCACACTGCCACTGTGATCCCAGGACACTCGCAGATTCAGGGAGGAGACAAGTCATGAGCTACCTTATCCTCAGGGTAGATTTGGGGGTGCCAGGAATGGATTGATGGAGGGAACCTGGGTGTGCTAGAGCAGATTTGGAGGTTGTCAGGAGAGGGAGTGAAAACGCAGAGTAGAAATGGCCTCAGAGCACCTAGTGGTTTCCTGGGGCTGACTCTCAGCTTGGGAGGTGGGGAAGGAGGAGAGACTTGTCGCCTAGGAGGTGTGAAGTCCCATTTCTACCTTGGAGATGGACAGGAGGGATTTCTGTGCAGCAAGGGAAAGCCCTGGCGTCCTTAGCTTCCCTGGAAAGGGGTGGGAGGGGGTTCTGGAGCACAATCTCCCTGTGCTTTCATTTTCTCCTTTGTAAAGTGAGCACGGTGCAATCTCCCTGTGCTTTCACTTCCTCTTTTGTAAAGTGGTACCTTCCTTCTGGGGCTGTGAGGAAGGTTCAATGAGATGAGAGTGAGCAAAACGTGCAGGAAGTGCCCAGCCTGTAATATTCCCTGTTCCCACTTTGTCAGCAGCCCCCAGATGGTGGGAGCTGGAAGTAAAAGGACTGGCATAATCATCGGGATAAGTAGGGGGTCCCAGTTTGGGGCAAGCCTTGCTCCTGGAGGGCTCCATCCTGGTTCTTGCTGTTTACTGGCTGTGTAACGCATTTCACCATCTGAGCCTCACTCCCCATATCTGCAACCACATGTAACTACATCACAGTTGTTTTGTGTTGGAAGTGAGATTAGAGATGTCAGATCCCAGACACAGAACAGTGGCTCTGACAATGTTTAGGAGTTTCTTTTCCAAATCCTCAGGTTGGAAGCTTTGCCGAAAGAAACACTAATCACACAGGTCTCAGAAATTGAGTCATACCACAGTTCTGTACCCATTCTGAGCAAAGATTGCAAATGTGTGTTCTGCAAAGCAGAATTTGTTTTACCCGCGGTCTTGAGTTTTTAAAAAGTTAGTTGCCAACATTTAAAAATCATGGATATAGGCCTGGCATGGTGGTTCATGCCTGTAATCCCAGCACTTTGGGAGGCCAAGGAGGGCAGATCCCTTGAGGTCAGGAATTCGAGACCAGTCTGGCCAACATGGTGAAACCCCATCTCTACTAAAAATACAAAAATTAGCCAGGCATGGTGGCGCACACCTGTAGTCCCAGCTACTCAGGAGGCTGAGGTGGGAAAATAGCTTGAACTCATGAGATGGAGGTTGCAGTGAGCTGAGATGGTGCCACTGCACTCCAGCCTAGGCAACAGAGTAAGTCTCTGTCTCAAAACTAAACATAAAAATAAAATTACAAGTATGGATTTAGCCCAGCACGGTGGTGCATGCCTATAGTCTCAGACACTTGGGAGGCTGAGGCAAGAAGATCACTCGAGCCCAGGAATTCCGAGCTGCAGTGAGCTACAATCGTGTCTGTGAATAGCCACTGCACTCCAGCCTGGGCAACATAGCAAGACCCCATCTCTTTAAAAAAATGTAAAAACTAGCCAGGCATGGTAGCGTGTGCCTGTAGTCTCAACTACTTGAGAGGCTGAGGCAGGAGGATCACTGGAGCCCAGGAGTTCAAGGCCGCAGTGAGCTATGATTATGTCACTGCTTTCCAGCCTGGGTGACAGAACAAGACCCTGTTTCTATGGGAAAAAAAAAATCACGAGTTTACATGTTAAAATTGCTTCTCTTGAAATCTCGAGCCTGGCTACCCTGGGCCCACATTCCCGCGTGGCTTCAATGCCTACAGCCATGTGGCCACAGTCTCTCCCCAGCACACTTGCCTCACTCAAGTTGCCTGCCAGGTTGCAAGGCCACTAGAATTGGACAGTATGAAATTCTGAGTTATTTTTCTTTGCCCAGGGAGGCTCCTCTGGCCGGGGCACAGCTCTCAAGGGTGGCTGTGATTCTGAACTTGTCATCTTCCTCGACTGCTTCAAGAGCTATGTGGACCAGAGGGCCCGCCGTGCAGAGATCCTCAGTGAGATGCGGGCATCGCTGGAATCCTGGTGGCAGAACCCAGTCCCTGGTCTGAGACTCACGTTTCCTGAGCAGAGTGTGCCTGGGGCCCTGCAGTTCCGCCTGACATCCGTAGATCTTGAGGACTGGATGGATGTTAGCCTGGTGCCTGCCTTCAATGTCCTGGGTGAGGGGTTCCTAGACCATTCCAGGGTTGGGGGCAAAAGATCATTGGGAACAACACAGGACTTCCAATTCTAGCCCAGCCACCAACTTGCTGTTTGACCTGGGCCAGCCTCTACCCCTCTCTCAGCCTCAGTCTGGTGACTAAACATATTGGACTTGTGCCAGACAAAGGCAGAGAAACCCCAGTTCCTCCTGGATCTGTGGTCCTGCTGTCAAGATGCTTGGCCCTCCCACAGGCATCTGGGAGTTTCCCTCAGCCACTGCCTGGAGCAGTTACTGCTCAGCCCTTCCACAAATACTCCCTAAAGCTAAGCCAAGTGGACATGTGGCTAGCAGTAGGGGCCTGGGGACAAACCCAGAATTCTGCAAAATCTTGTATTTTATGTTGAAAACATCAATGTGATTTTTGTGTTCTCCTTCGTAATACACGTATGCTTGAGTTAAGATAAAAATAGGCCTCTGTGTCCTCATCTGTAAAATGAGGATAATACTAATGGGGATAATAGTAATCTTATAGAGTTGTCAGAAGAATTAAATGCATTAATATATGTAATCAAGCTTAGAAGTGTGTCTAGTGGGCCAGGCGCAGTGGCTCATGCCTGTAATCCCAGCTTTGGGAGGCCAAGGCAGAGATTGCTTGAGCCCAGGAGTTCAAGATCAGCCTTGGCAAAATAGCAAGATCTAGTCTCTACAAATAATAATAATTTTAAAAAATAGCCAGGTGTAGTAGTACATGCCTCCCTCTGGTCCCAGCTACTGGAGAGGCTGAGGTGGGAGGATTGTTTGAGCCTAGGCAGTGGAGGCTGCAGTGAATTGTGATTTTGCCACTACAATCTGTCTGAGTAAGACTCTTCTTAAAAAAAAAAAGAAAAAAGAATGTCTAGCATGTGATAAGGGTTGTAAGAGTGTTTACTATTATTATTATTTCTATTATTGTTGTTTCTATTATTATTGTTATTATTATTATTATTATTTACCTTGATGATCTGGGGGATAGCTTTATCCTTTGGGCAGATAGCCACATCCCCTGTGCCTGGTACCCTATGCCTAGTGTACCCACATACTGGGTACACACACACACATGCACACACATTTTTAAGACAGGGTCTCACTCTGTCACCCAGGTTGGAGTGTGGTGGCATGATCTTGGCTCACTGCAACCTCCATCCTGGGTTCAAGCAATCCTCCCACCTCAGCCTCCCGAGTAGCTGGGCTACAGGCATGCACCACCATGCCTGGCTAATTTTTGTATTTTTTATAGAGATAGGGTTTCACCATGTTGTCTAGGCTGGTCTTGAACTTCTGAGATCAAATGATCCACCTGCCTCAGCCTCCCAAAGTGCTAGGATTACAGGCATGAGCCACCCCACCCAGCCTGGGTACACATATATTAATCATAATAGTTACTACTTATTAAATGCTTAACTATTCCAAGAATTTGACATGTTTTATCTCATCAATTCTTCACAACAAACTTATGAGGTCTGTACTGTTTCAGCTTCAGTTTTACCATTGGGGAAACTGAGGCTCAGAGACATACAGTGACCCACCCAAAGCCACACAGCAGGCAAGCATTAGCAGCAACCTCAGGGAATTATGGAAAGTGTTTACTTCTCCCAAGCCATGCCCATGGGAGTGGTGGAGGAAAAGGCGCACCCTGCAAAGTCTGCCGGCTCTGAGCTCAAATCCTGCCTCCATCGCATGCTGGCTGTATAACCTTGGGCAAATCATGGAATTTCTCTGTGCCTCAGCTTCCTCAGCTATCAAGTGGGATGAAGAACTGTACTTGCCTCATAGGGTTGTGGTGGGGATACATGTAAAGACCTTCTGTCCAGTGCCCAGTATGCAGTAAAAAAATATATTTTTTTTCTAAGACAGAGTTTCGCTGTGTCCCCCAGGCTGGAGTGCAGTGGTACGATCTCAGCTCACTGCAACCTCCGCCTCCTGAGTTCAAGCAATTCTCGTGCTTCGGCCTCTGGAGTAGCTGGGATTACAGGCGAGTGCCAACGTGACTGGCTAATTTTTGTATATTTTGTTGGCCAGGCTGGTCTCGAACTCCTGACCTCAGGTGAACCTCCCACCTTGGCCTCCCAAAGTGCTGGGATTACAGGTGTGAGCCACAGCGCCAGGCCTGTAGTAAAAAATATCAACAACCACTGCTAAAGGATCAGGGCTTTTTGCCTTTTATTTCTTGGGCATCGTTTTCCTCTCCGTGACACCTCTTAATTAAGGATATGTAGAGTGGTGTTTTGAGGAAGGCTCAGGGAAGAGAGAGTTGCCAGGCTGCAGGTACTGCTGACTCAGCTGGAAGCAACTTTCCTGTTGAACCATCTTGGAATGCAGCTGTTCCTCTTTGAGCTGTTGCTCTAGGGACTGCCTGGCCATTTGGGATGGAGGGACTCTCCCACTGCATTCTGGAGTGCCGCTCTTCTTCCCTGCCTCCTGAAAAGCTCCGGGCTCTCTTCCCAGTCCCCCGACTCCCATGTTACCAGATTTCTTCCCCTCCGAATTCTTCCCACTCTCTCTCAGTGCCCCAGGCTGAGCTCGGCACCAACACCGCCCTCCATCCTGTGTCCTCAGTGCCCTCCCTAACTCACAGCGCTTACACCAACAGGTCAGGCCGGCTCCGGCGTCAAACCCAAGCCACAAGTCTACTCTACCCTCCTCAACAGTGGCTGCCAAGGGGGCGAGCATGCGGCCTGCTTCACAGAGCTGCGGAGGAACTTTGTGAACATTCGCCCAGCCAAGTTGAAGAACCTAATCTTGCTGGTGAAGCACTGGTACCACCAGGTGAAGCCACTTGGAAGGGTTTCTCCAGACATGTGACTGTTTGCTTTGTGCTTTCATAGTCGTGAAACGGTTGTCTTACATTTAGTGGCCATTCATGTTCTCTTTCTGGGAATTGTCTGTTTATGTCCCTTGTGCATTATTTTCTCTTGGGTTAGCTGTCTTGTTACTGATTTGTTGAAGCTCTTTATATATTGTGGATACTGATCCTTATTTAGTTAATATAATGCATTCTTCCAATATTCTTCCAGTCTGTGTCTTGGGCTTTTGCTTTGTTTAAAGGTTATTTGTAGGACAAAATATCTACAGTTTAATGTTCTCAGATATATCCTTTGAAAAATGAGTTATTCTTTGTGTGTCTTAAGAAGTCTTTCCCTATCCTGCCAGGTGCAGTGGCTCATGGCTGGAATCCCAGCACTTTGAGTGGCCAAGGCAGGTGGATCACTTGAGGTCAGGAGTTCAAGACCAGCCTGGCCAACATGGTGAAATCCTGTCTCTACTAAAAATACAAAATGTAGCCGGGCGTGGTGGTACACACCTGTAATTCCAGTTACTCGGGAGGCTGAGGCAGGAGAATCTCTTGAACCCAGGAGGCAGAGGTTGCAGTAAGCCAAGATTGCACCACTGCACTCCAGCCTGGGTGACAGAGCCGCACTCCAGCCTGGGTGACAGAGCCAGACTCCATCTCAAGGAAAAAAAAAAAAAAAAAAAGAGGTCTTTCCCTATCCTGACTTTGTAAAATGACTCTTTCATATTTCCTGCCATCATATTGTTTCCTATTGTATTTCTGTTCATATTCAGGGCTTTGGCCTGTCTGGTATGGTATGAGGTATATGCAGAGTTGGTACACTTCCCTCCCTAGCCTCAGGGATGCTCCCTTGCTCTGTTCATGTTTGTTGCCAGACTCTTATGCACTGGGGAAAGTGTGCCCAGCCTATGCCTGGAGATGGGGGAACAGGCTCCCCCAAAATCTTGCAGCACATGGACCAGTCATCATAAGCAGGTCTATCAAGGAAGAGATTCTGGATTCCAGTTCTGGCTCAGCCATATTCTTGCTGTGTGACCCTGGACAAGTTCCTAGCCTTCTCTGGGCCTCTGTTTCCTCCACTTGCACATAAAGAAATATATGCGTCGGCAAATCTTACTCAGGTTCTTTCCATGTAAGATTCTCCAGGGGCAGAAAATGCTAATAGCCTGGTACTTCCTAAAAGCGCAAACTGCTGGGTATGGTGGCTCACGCCTGTGGTCCTCTCCACACAGGAGGCTGAGGTGGGAAGATCACTTGAGCCCAGGAGTTCAAGGCTGCAGTGACCTAAGATTGAGCCACTGCACTTCAGCCTGGGCAACAGAGTAAGACTCTGTCTATAAATAAATAAATTAATTAATTAATACAACTATGGAGCCAGCCTGGTTGGGCATTAGAAATTCTATCTTGATCTGGGTGGTGGGTACACATGTGCACCCACGCATGTTTGTCACCCCAGAGAGAGGGGGTGAGCGGAGGGAGTGTGGAGATGCTGGGTGCTTCTAGCCAGGGGGGTCACTTTCTGGCATGCTGACGCATCCCCTCTGGAGTTACCCAGAGGCCTGGTATTCTTGCCTTGGCATGGAGTAATCCCTCCCTGGTACGTGGAGATCCCAAGTATATGGTGCACAAATAGAAATCATGCATTTTGGGATGGGGGATAGACGGCTGGAGTGAGGAGGGAAGGACAGAGTTCTGGCCCGCTGCCCCACCCCACTCCAGGGGTGAAAGGGCGACAACTTGGTGTCCTTCTCCAATCAGCCGCGCAACTGGGACCCCAGATCTGCTTCACCTTTATTTGAGGATAGATAGCAATTTCAGACTACCCTTGGCTTCTCTCTGACTGCTCCCTGCCTCCTTGGGACTTGAAACTTACACCCCTCCCTCCCACCACTCCCCCATCATATGAGCCAACCACTTGGCTGAAGCTACCAGTGAGGGCTGGTGAGAAATGCCACTTGTTCTTGGAACAGGCTTGGAACACAGCATCTTGCCTCAGGCTCAGCCTGGAAGGTCCCCAGTCTGGTTATGCAGAGAGCTGGCTCTCTTTCCTCCCCTTCTTCCTTCTGAGTCCCCTGCCGATGCCCTCTCACAGGTGTGCCTACAGGGGTTGTGGAAGGAGACGCTGCCCCCGGTCTATGCCCTGGAATTGCTGACCATCTTCGCCTGGGAGCAGGGCTGTAAGAAGGATGCTTTCAGCCTAGCCGAAGGCCTCCGAACTGTCCTGGGCCTGATCCAACAGCATCAGCACCTGTGTGTTTTCTGGACTGTCAACTATGGCTTCGAGGACCCTGCAGTTGGGCAGTTCTTGCAGCGGCAGCTTAAGAGACCCAGGTACTTCCTAATAGCCCACCATCTGCTCTCCTGCCCCGGGGCCAGGGGGAGATAATTAACAAGGACAAAACCGGTTACATCTACTGAGTGCTTGGGTGTAGAGGCCACAGCAAAATGCTACATGTACATGTTTTAATTCACTGGACTCAGCCCAGATGCACATTAGAATTACCTGGGGGAGTTTTAAAAAATATACCAGTGCCTGACCCCACATGTTTTATGCGTGAATGTTTTGCTGATGTATAGCAGAAAGTGCATGTTCTGATGACTGTGTGAAGACTGCATACTTTGAAACCACCACCCAGATCATGGTAGAATATTTCCGGCACCCCACTGGTCCCCTCTCAGTCAGTAACCTTCCAAAATAACCCCACTTACACTTTTATAATTACAGTTGTGCCTTTTCTTAAATCTTATTTAACTGGAATCATGCCACATGTACTTTTGTGTCTGGCTTCTCGTTCTGTTCTCAAGATTAAGTCTTTGAGATTTAGCTATATAGTTGTGGATCATTCTTTTTTGTTGCTGTATAGTATTCCATTGTGTGAATTTATCAAAATATGTTGTCTATTCTACTGATGATGGACATTTGAGTTCTTTCAACTTGGAACTATTACAAATAGGGCCATCATAAACATTCTTGGACTTTTTTTTGGTGCATATGCATATCTGTTGGAAATATACCTAGGAATGAAATTGCTGAATTGTAGGGTGTAACTCAAGAGCCCTTGAGAGCGGATCCTGGTATCTTGTGATTCCAACGTGCAGCCAGGGTTGACAATGATAAGCAGGCAATGTTGTTTTCCTCATTTTGTGGATAAGGAAATCGAGGCTCATAGAGGGTAAATCATTTGCCCCAGGTCACACAGCTGGAAAGTAGCAGAGATGCGATTGGAACCAGGTCCGTTTCACTCTGGAGCCCTCTTGCTAACCAGAACCTTCTTGTCTCTCTGAAATTGCAGGCCTGTGATCCTGGACCCAGCTGACCCCACATGGGACCTGGGGAATGGGGCAGCCTGGCACTGGGATTTGCTAGCCCAGGAGGCAGCATCCTGCTATGACCACCCATGCTTTCTGAGGGGGATGGGGGACCCAGTGCAGTCTTGGAAGGGGCCGGTAAGTGAGGGGGCCCCAGGACCCTTGGGTTTTGCACTTTGTTTATGTGTCCAGTGTTTCCTGAGCATCTACTATGTGCCATATGGTGTGGAACAGGCTTTAAAAAGCAGGGGTGGCCGGGCGTGGTGGCTCACGCCTGTAATCTCAACACATTGGGAGGCCGAGGTGGGCAGATTACCTGAGGTCAGAGGTCAGGAGTTCGAGACCAGCCTGGACAATATGGCAAAACCTCGTCTCTACTAAAAATATGAAAATTAGCCAGGCGTGGTGGTGGGTGCATGTAATCCCAGCTACTCGAGAGGCTGAGGCAGGAGAATTGCTTGAACTAGGGAGGCAGAGGTTGCAATGAGCTGAGATCACTCCATTGCACTCCAGCCTGGGCGACAGAGTAAGACTCCGTCTCAAAAAAAAAAAAAAAAAAAATGCACAGGGCATCAGGCATGTAAAACAGTTTTATCACCAAGCTCAAGTTGAAACTGCCTGGGGGAAGGAGTCCTTTGTTTTTCTGCAGCTATGGTCTGCTTACCAGACCTTTCTGCCCATCACAAGGGCACCCATTTTGCAGTTTATCCCTTCAGAAAGGCACCTTTTTCAACTCTGCCCAAAGATGGCCATGTGGGTTAGCCATGGCCCTCCCACTTCCCCTCTCTGAGCCTCAGTCACCCTGACTGTACAAAGGGCGGGAGCTGGGGAGAGAAGGCATTGGGTTGATGCAGAAACCTCTGCGCCTGGCTGAGGCAGCTCCTTCAATGACCTTCCAGGGCCTTCCACGTGCTGGATGCTCAGGTTTGGGCCACCCCATCCAGCTAGACCCTAACCAGAAGACCCCTGAAAACAGCAAGAGCCTCAATGCTGTGTACCCAAGAGCAGGGAGTAAACCTCCCTCATGCCCAGCTCCTGGCCCCACTGGGGCAGCCAGCATCGTCCCCTCTGTGCCGGGAATGGCCTTGGACCTGTCTCAGATCCCCACCAAGGAGCTGGACCGCTTCATCCAGGACCACCTGAAGCCGAGCCCCCAGTTCCAGGAGCAGGTGAAAAAGGCCATCGACATCATCTTGCGCTGCCTCCGTGAGAACTGTGTTCACAAGGCCTCAAGAGTCAGTAAAGTGAGTTGGGCCAGTGGAGACACAGGGGGGACCCTATCGAGGGATCAGCGTGGGGAAGGGAAGGGGTTACAGCAATGGAGCTGAGGTTGGGCTGGGGAACTGGACGGCCCAGGAAGGATGATTTGCTGGCTTAAATAAAATATATTTAAGTGCCAGCTTAGATTTTCTTTTTTTAATGATACAGTTTTTAAAACACTATTACAAGAATCAGATCACTTCCCTCCTCAGCTCAAAATTCTCCATGGTTTCACAGGGCACAGAGGCCTCAAGTCCTATAGGATGGGCCCTGGTCTCCCTCTGGCCTTGACTTACTCCACACTGGCCTCCTGGCTGCTCTGAGCTTACCAGGTCCACAGAACAATTCAAGGCCTCTGTAGTGGCTGTTTTCTCTTCCTAGAAGAAAATGAGAATTCTCTTCCCCAACCATTTGGCTCTCTCTCTCTCGCTCTCTCTGTCTCTCCTCTTCAAGTTTCTTGATCTGATGTCCTCGTCCACTGAGGCCTGACCACACAATTTAAAATTGCAGTCTTGCCCGGGCACGGTGGCTCACGCCTGTAATCCTAGAACTTTGGGAGGCCAAGGTGGGCAGATCACCTGAGGTCAGGAGTTCAAGACCACCCTGGCCAACATGGTGAAACCCTGTCTCTACTGAAAATACAAAAATTAGCTGGGCATGGTGACGGGCCCCTGTAATCCCAGCTACGCAGGAGGCTGAGGCAGGAAAATCGCTTGAACCTGGGAGGCGGAGGTTGCAGTGAGCTGAGACCATGCCACTACACTCCAGCCTGGGCGACAAGAGTGAAACTCCGTCTCAAAAATAAAAATAAATAAAAATAAAATTGCAGTCTTGCACTACCAGCCCCCTTTCTGTTCTGCACAGCACTTAGCATTTTCTCAGGACCTATTGTTTATTGATGGTCCCTTCCTTCCCTCCCCCAGCCAGCATGTAAGTTCCAGAACAGAAATTTTGTATCCTCTCTTCTTCTTTCTTTCCTGCAACAAACATTTAGTGAGCACTTACATGTACCAGATATGTGTGATATCCCGTGTGAAGGAGGGAGGGAGGGAATTGATGGAAACAGGGCAACAGAGGACAATTGCAGGCCCTATTTGGGCTTGGGACCTCAATTTGCAACTGCTGGCCCAGATGTGCAGTCAGTAGATGCTGCAGATAGTAGGCTAAAATGTTTGGTCGCTGCCCCTACTCAATCCCACCTCCATTATCTGTTGCTGCAGTTTGGTCTGACTTAGCTCAGGCTTCATGGATCAGAGGGCAGGTGCAGGCAGATACAACTTGACTCTCTGTCACAATTCTAAGAGGTCACAGGACCCATGCAGTTGGCCTCTGTCATAGTCCCCAGACCTGACATCAGCAAGAGGGCAGGTTCCAGGCTGTAGATGGGGCGCAGGTGATGGGATCGTAGTCCGACTCCCAGGCTCCTAGAGGGTCCCTGATCTGAGCTGTTCTTCCCTCCACAGGGGGGCTCATTTGGCCGGGGCACAGACCTAAGGGATGGCTGTGATGTTGAACTCATCATCTTCCTCAACTGCTTCACGGACTACAAGGACCAGGGGCCCCGCCGCGCAGAGATCCTTGATGAGATGAGAGCGCAGCTAGAATCCTGGTGGCAGGACCAGGTGCCCAGCCTGAGCCTTCAGTTTCCTGAGCAGAATGTGCCTGAGGCTTTGCAGTTCCAGCTGGTGTCCACAGCCCTGAAGAGCTGGACGGATGTTAGCCTGCTGCCTGCCTTCGATGCTGTGGGTGAGGGCGCCCAGCCTGTCCCTTGGAGAGTGATAGGGACCTCAGGCGCCCATCTAACAGGGGCACCTGCCATCCTCTTTTTGATCCTAATTCTCCTACTTGACCAAGCATGGAAAACTACTTTGAGATACTGAAAGTAATCATCACCATCAAATCTTACAACTATTTAGTGCTTTAACTTTACAAATATTTTAATTATGAAATGTTTCAAGCATACAGAAAACTACGGACATCACACATCCATGTAGCCCAATTCAGATTTAACAAATGTTAACAGTAGGCATATCTGCTTGGTATTTTTTTAAAGAAATTTCTCACGTTATAATTTTCTTCCTTATTTTAAAGGGTTTACTTTATGGTTCTTTTTTTTTTTAACTTTCGGAGGTGAATCTTAGCTTAGTAATTGTCAGTTTTAGTCAATGCAATTAAAGCTACCCATTTCCCTTTCAGTATCACATTAGCTACAGGGCAAATCTTTTGTTTGACATGTATAATTTTTATTATCATTCTGGTCTAAATATTTAGTACTTTTAATTATGACATTATTGTTTGTTCTTTCATCCATGAATATTTGGAAGTAGCTTTCCAGATGAATGTTTTGGAGATTTGTTTGCTTTTGGCATTTACTTATTATCTTTTTTAAAACTGTAGTCAGAAAACATACTTTATGTGATATCAATTCTTTGGAATTTGTTGGCATTTCTTAGGTTGCCCATAGTTGAAAAGAATGCATGCTTTCCATCCAGGCATGGTGGATCACACCTGTAATCCCAGCATTTTGGGAGGCCAATGCGGGTGGGTCACTTGAGGTCAGGAGTTCGAGACCAGCCTGGCCACAGTGAAACCCCATCTCCACTAAAAATACAAAAAAATATATATATATCCTGGCATGGTGGCACACACCTGTAATCCCAGCTACTCGGGAGACTGAGGCAGGAAAATCTCTTGAACCTGGGAGGCGGAGGTTGCAGTGAGCTGAGATTGCACCACTGCACTCCAGCCTGAGAGACAGAGTGAGACTCCATCTCATGCTTTCCATTGCTGAATGCAGACTTCTATATAGGTCCTTTAGATCTAGCTTATGACTTCTTGCTCGGATAATTTTTTGTTTGGTCTCTCAATTTCTGAGTAAAATATCTTAAAATCTCCTGCTCTGAATGGATATTTATCCCTTGTTCCTTGCAATTCTGTAAATTTTGTTTTTAATATTTTGAGGCTATGTTATTGGGAACATATAAGTGCATAATATTATATTTTATTGGATTGTTCTTTTATTATTAAGTAATAATCTTCATTTCTGAAAGTTATCTTTGTCTTAAAGCCTTTTGTCTGATATTAATAGGGCTTCAGTCCTCCTTTGTCAGCATTTTCCTGACGTACCCTCTCTACTCTATTTACTAGCATGTGTTATTAAATTGTACCCATTATAGGCAGCACAAAGCTAAAAGACAAAAATGAAAGAAGCAACAATGATATAATGATCTTCAAGGGTTTGATAATATCTTGGAACTAAACTTCCAGACACTAATAATAGGGGAGATTATTTCTTTTGTTTTTACAGTCTATGCAAATTAAAACCTATTAATATAATTAACAAATTTTTTCACCATTGCTACTTGATTTCCTGTTCTTCCTTCTGGATTCATTTTCCTTCTTATAGAAATACAACTTTTAGTACTTTTTCAGAAAGGGTTTATGAGCGACAAATTTTTCTCAGACTTTGTCTAAAACCATTTCTGTTTCACCTCCATGCTTGAATGGGATGCTTGACATTTGTTTTCCTTAGTTCTGCTGTCTTCTTACCTGTTGTTGCTGGTGAGAAGTCTCTGTCAATTATTGATTTTTTGTTGTTAATGATCTGTTTTTTGTTTGCATGCATGAATTTTGTTTGTTCATTTTCTTTTGATTTCCCTTTCAGTGGCTTTTAAGACTTTCTCTTGGTTCATAGTATTCTTCAGTTTCTCTTTGATGTATCTGTGTATAGAATTCTTTTTTTCTATGATTTTTTTATTATACTTTAAGTTCTAGGGTACATGTGCACAACATGCAGGTTTGTTACATATGTATACATGTGCCATGTTGGTGTGCTGCACCCATTAACTCATCATTTACATTAGGTATATCTCCTAATGCTATCCCTCCCCACTCCCCCCACCCCACGACAGGCCCTGGTGTGTGATGTTCCCCACCCTGTGTCCAAGTGTTCTCATTGTTCAGTTCCCACCTATGAGTGAGAACATGTGGTGTTTGGTTTTCTGCTCCTGTGTTAGTTTGCTCAGAATGATGGTTTCCAACTTCATCCATGTCCCTACAAAGGACATGAACTCATCCTTTTTTATGGCTGCATAGTATTCCATAGTGTATATGTGCCACATTTTCTTAATCCAGTCTGTCATTGATGGACATTTGGGTTGGTTCCAAGTCTTTGCTATTGTGAATAGTGCCACAATAAACATATGTGTGCATGTGTCTTTCTAGCAGCATGATTTATAATCCTTTGGGTATATACCCGGTAATGGGATGGCTGGGTCAAATGGTATTTCTAGTTCTAGATCCTTGAGGAATCGCCACACTGTCTTCCACAATGGTTGAACTAGTTTACAGTCCCACCAACAGTGTAAAAGTGTTCCTATTTCTCCACATCCTCTCCAGCACCTGTTGTTTCCTGACTTTTTAATGATCGCCATTCTAACTGGTGTGAGATGGTATCTCATTGTGGTTTTGATTTGCATTTCTCTGATGGCCAGTGATGATGAGCATTTTTTCATGTGTCTGTTGGCTGCATAAATGTCTTCTTTTGAGAAGTGTCTGTTCATATCCTTTACCCACTTTTTGATGGGGTTGTGTTATTTTTTTCTTATAAATTTGTTTAAGTTCTTTGTAGATTCTGGATATTAGCCCTTTGTCAGACGAGTAGATTGTAAAAATTTTCTCCCATTCTGTAGGTTGCTTGTTCACTCTGATGGTAGTTTCTTTTGCTGTGCAGAAGCTCTTTAGTTTAATTAGATCCCATTTGTCAGTTTTGGCTTCTGTTGCCATTGCTTTTGGTGTTTTAGTCATGAAGTCCTTGCCCATGCCTATGTCCTGAATGGTATTGCCTAGGTTTTCTTCTAGGGTTTTTATGGTTTTAGGTCTAAGATGTAAGTCTTTAATCCATCTTGAATTAATTTTGTATAAGGTGTAAGGAAAGGATCCAGTTTCAGCTTTCTAGATATGGCTAGCCAGTTTTCCCAGCACTATTTATTAAATAGGGAATCCTTTCCCCATTTCTTGTTTGTTTGTTTGTTTGTTTGTTGTTGTTGTTGTTGTTTGAGATGGAGTCTCACTCTGTTGCCTAGGCTGGAGTGCAGTGACACGATCTCGGCTCACTGCAAGCTCCGCCTCCCAGGTTCACACCATTCTCCTGCCTCAGCCTCCCGAGTAGCTGGGACTACAGGTGCCCGCCACCACATCTGGCTAATTTTTTTGTATTTTTTAGTAGAGACAGACAGGGTTTCACCATGTTAGCCAGGATGGTCTTGATCTCTCGACCTTGTGATCCACCTGCCTCGGCCTCCCAAAGTGCTGGGATTACAGGCGTGAGCCACTGCGCCTGGCCCCCATTTCTTGTTTTTGTCAGGTTTGTCAAAGATCAGATGGTTGTAGACGTGTGGTGTTATTTCTGAGGGCTCTGTTCTGTTCCATTGGTCTATATCTCTGTTTTGGTACCAGTACCATGCTGTTTTGGTTACTGTAGCCTTGTAATATAGTTTGAAGTCAGGTAGCATGATACCTCCAGCTTTGTTCTTTTGGCTTAGGATTGTTTTGGCAATGCAGTCTCTTTTTTGGTTTCATATGAACTTTAAAGTAGTTTTTTCCAATTCTGTGAAGAAAGTCATTGGTAGCTTGATGGGGATGGCATTGAATCTATAAATTACCTTGGGCAATATGGCCATTTTCACAATATTGATTCTTCCTATCCATGAGCATGGAATGTTCTTCCGTTTGTTTGTGTCCTGTTTTATTTCACTGAGCAGTGGTTTGTAGTTCTCCTTGAAGAAGTCCTTCACATCCATTGTAAGTTGGATTCCTGGGTATTTGATTCTCTTTGAAGCAATTGTGAATGGGAGTTCACTCATGATTTGGCTCTCTGTTTGTTATTGGTGTATAGGAATGCTTGTGATTTTTGCACAGTGATTTTGTATCCTGAGACTTTGCTGAAGTTGCTTATCAGCTTAAGAACATTTTGGGCTGAGACGATGGGGTTTTCTAAATATACAATCATGTCATCTGCAAACATGGACAATTTGACTTCCTCGTTTCCTAATTGAATACCCTTTATTTCTTTCTCCTGCCTTATTGCCCTGGCCAGAACTTCCAACACTATGTTGAATAGGAGTGGTGAGAGAGGGCATCCCTGTCTTGTGCCAGTTTTCAAAGGGAATGCTTCCAGTTTTTGCCCATTCAGTACAATATTGGCTGTGGGTTTGTCATAAATAACTCATTATTTTGAGATGCCTCCCATCAATACCTAGTTTATTGAGAGTTTCTAGCATGAAGGGCTGTTGAATTTTCTCGAAGGCCTTTTTGGCATCTATTGAAATAATCATGTGGTTTTTGTCTTTAGTTCTGTTTATATGATGGATTACGTTTATTGATTTGTGTATGTTGAACCAGCCTTGCATCCCAAGGATGAAGCCAACTTGATCAGGGTGGATAAGCTTTTTGATGTGCTGCTGGATTTGGTTTGCCAGTATTTTATTGAGGATTTTTGCATAGATGTTTTATTGAGGATTTTCGCATAGATGTTCATCAGGGATATTGGTCTTTTTTTGTTGTGTCTCTGCCAGGCTTTGGTATCAGGATGATGCTGGCCTCATAAAATGAGTTATGGAGGATTCCCTCTTTTTCTATTGATTGGAAAAGTTTCAGAAGGAATGGTAACAGCTCCTCCTTGTACCTCTGGTAGAATTCGGCTGTGAATCCATCTGGTCCTGGACTTTTTTTGGTTGGTAGGCTATTAATTATTGCCTCAATTTCAGAGTCTGTTATTGGTCTATTCAGGGATTCAACTTCTTCCTGGTTTAGTCTTGGGAGGGTGTATGTGTCCGGGAATTTATCCATTTTATGTAGATTTTCTAGTTTATTTGTGTAGAGGTGTTTATAGTATTCTCTGATGGTAGTTTGTATTTCTGTGTAATCGGTGGTGATATCCCCTTTATCATTTTTTATTGTGTCTATTCGATCCTTCTCTCTTTTCTTCTTTACTAGTCTTGCTAGCAGTCCATCAATTTTGTTCATCTTTTCAAAAAACCAGCTCTCAGATTCATTGATTTTTTGAAGGGTTTTTTGTGTCTCTGTCTCCTTCAGTTCTGCTCTGATCTTAGTTATTTCCTGCCTTCTGCTAGCTTTTGAATGTGTTTGCTCTTGCTTCTCTAGTTCTTTTCATTGTGATGTTAGGGTGTCAGTTTTAGATCTTTCTTGCTTTCTCTTGTGGACATTTAGTGCTATAAATTTCCCTCTACACACTGCTTTAAATGTGTCCCAGAGATTCTGGTATGTTGTGTCTTTGTTCTCATTGGTTTCAAAGAACATCTTTATTTCTGCCTTCATTTAGTTATGTACCAAGTAGTCATTCAGGAGCAGGTTGTTCAGTTTCCATGTAGTTGAGTGGTTTTGAGTGAGTTTCTTAATCCTGAGTTCTAGTTTGATTGCACTGTGGTCTGAGAGACAGCTTGTTATAATTTCTGTTCTTTTACATTTGCTGAGGAGTGCTTTTCTTCCAACTATGTGGTCAATTTTGGAATAAGTGTAATGTGGTGCTGAGAAGAATGTATATTCTGTTGATTTGGGGTGGACAGTTCTGTAGATGTCTATTAGGTCCACTTGGTGCAGAGCTGAGTTCAATTCTTGGATATCCTTGTTAACTTTCTGTCTCATTGATCTGTCTAATGTTGACAGTGGGGTGTTAAATTCTCCCATTATTATTGTGTGGGAATCTAAGTATCTTTGTAGGTCTCTAAGGACTTGCTTTATGAATCTGGGTGCTCCTGTATTGGGCGCATATATATTTAGGACAGTTAGCTCTTCTTGTTGAATTGATCCCTTTACCATTATGTAATGGCCTTCTTTGTCTCTTTTGATCTTTGTTGGTTTAAAGTCCCTTTTATCAGAGACTAGGATTGCAACCCTTGCTTTTTTTTGTTTTCCATTTGCTTGGTAGATCTTCCTCCATCCCTTTATTTTCAGTCTATGTGTGTCTCTGCATGTGAGCTGGGTCTCCTGAATACAGCACACTGATGGGTCTTGACTCTATCCAATTTGCCAGTCTGTGTCTTTTAATTGGAGCATTTAGTCCATTTACATTTAAGGTTAATATTGTTATGTGTAAATTTGATCATGTCATTATGATGTTGGCTGATTATTTTGCTCGTTAGTTGATGCAGTTTCTTCCTAGCATTGATGGTCTTTACAATTAGGCATGTTTTTGCAGTGGCTGGTACCGATTGTTCCTTTCCATGTTTAGTGCTTCCTTCAGGAGCTCTTGTAAGGCAGGCCTGGTGGTGACAAAATCTCTCAGCATTTGCTTGTCTGTAAAGGATTGTATTTCTCCTTCACTTATGAAGCTTAGTTTGACTGGATATGAAATTCTGGGTTGAAAATTCTTTTCTTTAAGAATGTTGAATATTGGCCCTTGGCCCCCACTCTCTTCTGGCTTGTAGAGTTTCTGCTGAGAGATCTGCTGTTAGTCTGATGGGCTTCCCTTTGTGGGTAACCTGAGCTTTCTCTCTGGCTGCCCTTAACATTTTTTCCTTCATTTCAACTTTGGTGAATCTGACAATTATGTGTCTTGGAGTTGGTCTTCTCGAAGAGTATCTTTGTGGCGTTCTCTGTATTTCCTGAATTTTAATGTTGGCCTGCCTTGCTAGGTTGGGGAAGTTCTCCTGGATAACATCCTGCAGAGTGTTTTCCAACTTGGTTCCATTCTCCCTGTCAATTTCCGGTACACCAATCAGACATAGATTTGACCTTTTTACATAGTCCCATCTTTCTTGGAGGCTTTGTTCATTTCTTCTTACTCTTTTTTCTCTAAACTTCTCTTCTCACTTCATTTCATTCATTTGATCTTCAATCACTGATACCCTTTCTTCCACTTGATAGAATCGGCTACTGAAGCTTGTGCATGCGTCACGTAGTTCTTGTGCCATGGTTTTCAGCTCCATCAGGTCATTTAAGTTCTTCTCTATGCTGTTCATTCTAGTTAGCCATTCATTTAATCTTTTATCAAGGTTTTTAGCTTCTTTGCGATAGGTTTGAACATCCTGCTTTAGCTCGGAGAAGTTTGTTATTACCGATTGTCTGAAGTTTTCTTCTCTCAACTCGTCAAAGTCATTCTCCATCCAGCTTTGTTCCATTGCTTGCGAGGAGCTGCATTCCTTTGGAGGAGAAGAGGCTCTCTGATTTTTAGAATTTTCAGCTTTTCTGCTCTGGTTGCCCCCTATCTTTGTGGTTTTATCTACCTTTGGTCTTTGATCATGGTGACATACAGATGGGATTTTGGTGTGGATGTCGTTTCTGTTTGTTAGTTTTCCTTCTAACAGTCAGGACCCTCAGCTGCAGGTCTGTTGGAGTTTGCTGGAGGTCCACTCCAGACCCTGTTTGCCTGGATATCACCATTGGAGGCTGCAGAACAGCAAATATTGCAGAACTGCAAATGTTGCTGCCTGATCCTTCCTTTGGAAGCTTCGTCTCAGAGGGGCACCCAGCCATATGAGGTGTCAGTCGGCCCCTACGGGGAAGTGCCTCCCAGTTAGGCTACTCGGGGGTCAGGGACCCACTTGAGGAGGCAGTCTGTCCGTTCTCAGATCTCAAACTCCATGCTGGGAGAACCACTACTCTCTTCAAAGCTGTCAGACAGGGACGTTTAAGTCTGCAGAAGTTTCTGCTGCCTTTTGTTCAGCTATACCCTGCCCCCAGAGATGGAGTCTACAGAGGCAGGCAGGCCTCCTTGAGCTGCAGTGGGCTCCACCCAGTTCGAGCTTCCCAGCCACTTTGTTTACCTACTCAAGCCTCAGCAATGGTGGATGCCCCTCCCCTAGCCTCGCTTCTGCCTTGCAGTTCGATCTCAGACTGCTGTGCTAACAGTGAATGAGGCTCCGTGGGTGTGTGACCCTCCGTGCCAGGTGCAGGATATAATCTCCTGGTGTGCCGTTTGCTAAGACCATTGGAAAAGCACAGTATTAGGGTGGGAGTGTCTCGATTTTCCAGGTACCATCTGTCATGGCTTCCTTTGGCTAGGAAAGGGAATTCCCCGACCCCTTGCACTTCCCAGGTGAGGCGACGCCCTGCCCTGCTTGGGCTCATGGTCCGTGGGCTGTACCCACTGTCCAACAAGCCACAGTGAGAGGAGTGAGAGGAACCCAGTACCTTAGTTGGAAATGCAGAAATCACCCATCTTCTGTGTCGCTCACGCTGGGAGCTGTAGACTGGAGCTGTTCCTATTCAGCCATGTTGGAACCTCCTCTCTGGATTTCTTTTTAATGTGTCCTCTTTGAAATGTGCTGTCCCTCCTGAATCTGAGAGCTCAATTCTTCCTTTAGTTTTAGGGAGAGGTCTTCCAATAGCTCTTCGAATACTGCCTCTCCCCTATTTTGTCTATTCTCTACTTCTGGAACTCCTGTTAGATGGTTTCTTATCTCATCCTCCATGGCTTTTCATCTCTCTCATTGTTCCCATCTCTTTGTCTATCAGGGCTGTCTGTTTTTCAGTTTCTTGGACCTGTCTTCTGGTTTATAAACTCTATTCAAATAATGTCTACTCTGCTGCTTATCCTTAATTTTTTTAAATTTCAGTGACTTTTTCACCTCTAAAAGTTATGTTCCTCTCTTTCTTAAATCAATCTGTTATTTGTTCATAGGCTTCAATTCTTTCACTGTGGTTTCAGTTTCTTTGATGTCTTCAATAATTTCCAACATGCTTATTTTAGTGTCTCAGATTGTCCTATTAACTCAAATTCTTGAGGTGCTAATTTTCCTATTTGTTGTGTCACCTGACTCTCCCTCATGGTTAATCATTTCCTCACATAGTTTGTAATTTTTTATTGTGAACTCATCTTTGGGGTTTGTGGAGATTTTGTTGTCTTTGCTTTTCCTGTGGAAGTTCCTTGTGCCCTGGGTTGGAGAAATATTCCCCTTGGGACCAAGTTTTCACTTCGTTTCTACCTGGACTCCAAGAGTTTCACTAATTCCCAGGCTAGATTATGCATTAATTTAACAGTCTGGGATTTCCTCACCAGGCAGATACTGTAAATTTGGACTTCACATCCACATCTAGCACAGGATCGGGGTTCCAGTTTCTCACAGGGGATTTTCTTTTTTCCCCCACCCAGAGCCCTAGCAGCAAGCTTCCTTGAAGCCCCTCTCTGCCAGTGGATAACCTTTTGCAATCGCTTTTCATGAAGAAGGCATTTATTTTAGAGGCCAGCCTTATGAAAGTGAAGGACAAGACTCAATTATAGCTTCCTCTCTGTGTCTTGTTTTTCTTTTTCTGGAAGATAACGTTAATAATAGCAATAATTACTGCTTATTGAGCGCATGATGTATTCTACATACTGTTCTAAGCACTTCACATGTAGATTTGAATTGGTTCTTACAATAGCCTTAGAAGGATAGGTGCTATTTATGATCTCCCTTTTACAGATGAGGAAACTAGACCTGAAGAGGTAAAAATCACACAGCTTGGATTTGAACCCAGGCTTATCTGTCTCCAAAGCTCACTCCTTTAACCACTGTGTGACACAGCTTTTCTGGCTCAAGATTATCCATCTTTCAGCTTTCAGGGAAAATTTAAAAAACAAAAAATAAATAGAAGATTATCCACTGTGCAGTTACTGGATGGATTAGCAAAAAATATTGAAAAGCATCCAGTACAGAATTGACACTGAAAAAATGATAGCTCTGATTGTTATTCAATGTTATAGTGTATTATTGATTGCAATGTTAGGTGATTAATGTTAGAATATTCATAAAGGCTGGTGAATGGATGGGTTGGTAAATGCTGCTGTCTTCAATTGGAGTTGCACACTCAGGGTGTTTCAAACTTCTACAGGGCAGCTCAGTTCTGGCACCAAACCAAATCCCCAGGTCTACTCGAGGCTCCTCACCAGTGGCTGCCAGGAGGGCGAGCATAAGGCCTGCTTCGCAGAGCTGCGGAGGAACTTCATGAACATTCGCCCTGTCAAGCTGAAGAACCTGATTCTGCTGGTGAAGCACTGGTACCGCCAGGTGAGTTGCCCCTGGCTCCTCCCAGGAAGCCACCACTGTCATGGCAACCACCCCAGCCAATCAGTTCCTTCTCTACACCCACATCTCCCCTCCTTTGCTTCTTATTGGTCATCCAGAGCAGAAGGACCGGCCTCCTCCATCCTCCATTTCCTGCCCAGATCTGGAAGCCACTGTTAGAAAAAAATCTTTTCTCCATCAAGTCTAAAGTCTTCATTTCTTGTACCTGGGGTTCACTTTAGCCCATCCACTTCTCTCTTTTGACACTGCAAATGTTTTCTCTGTTTTTCCCCCACAGCCTTGTTGCCTCTTTTGAGTTGTACTAAATTCTGAACATCCTTCGGAGCTCCCTTACTAAGTATTCTCTGAATTCTGACTTGTATTCATGCATCCCTATATTCAACAAACATCTATCGAGCACCTGCTATTTCTAACTTGTGATGGACACTGGGATACCAAGATGGATACATTGCAGCCCCTATTCCTGTACAACCACCCCATGTTATGTGATTAATGTTAAAATATTCCTAAAGGCTGCTGATGGATGGATTCGTCAATGCTTCCGTCTTCAATTAGAGTTACACACTCAAGATGTTTCAAATTTCCAAATTCCTTGAAGGGAGACACTAGGCAAAAGCCACGTCTGAGCTCTCAGTCTCACTGTATGACCTTAGACAAGTCACTACCCTCCTCTGAACCTCAGTTTACCCACCTGTAAAATGAGAAGCATCGGCAAGTTTCTATTCTTTCTGCGCTTCTGTTTTCTATATTCCCTTCCTGCCCCAAGTGCTTATGGCCACACTCAGCTCACATCCACTAATCACTCATCTTTGGTTGGCCTTGTGTGACACAGGTTGCGGCTCAGAACAAAGGAAAACGACCAGCCCCTGCCTCTCTGCCCCCAGCCTATGCCCTGGAGCTCCTCACCATCTTTGCCTGGGAGCAGGGCTGCAGGCAGGATTGTTTCAACATGGCCCAAGGCTTCCGGACGGTGCTGGGGCTCGTGCAACAGCATCAGCAGCTCTGTGTCTACTGGACGGTCAACTATAGCACTGAGGACCCAGCCATGAGAATGCACCTTCTTGGCCAGCTTCGAAAACCCAGGTGAAGACCCGCTTCCCTTTGCCTGGCTTCATTATCCTCCCCCTCCCCACTGTCACCCTGGAGTCAGTCATCCAGGAGGAGTCCAAGGTAGGGTTTGGGGTGGCAATCCCGCTCCTCACTCTACTTCCCTCTGGACTCTTTGCTGAGGAAGTGTGGACATAAGGAGTCCCAAAAGAAACCAGGGCCAGTTTTATTAGCATGATAAAATAGTATTTCTCAGTTGAAGGGGCCACCCAATAGCTTTCCAACCAAGGCAGCCAATTGAGACCGCTTCTGCACTTGGGCAAGACTGAGCCAACCCTGAGGTCCTGACACTCTTTCCAGCCCTCACGCCCCTTTTCAGCCCTTCCACCCACCTCCTCTTTCACTGACTCCCACCTTCCCCACCCACCTTCCTGCTGTGCCCCCAGACCCCTGGTCCTGGACCCCGCTGATCCCACCTGGAACGTGGGCCACGGTAGCTGGGAGCTGTTGGCCCAGGAAGCAGCAGCGCTGGGGATGCAGGCCTGCTTTCTGAGTAGAGACGGGACATCTGTGCAGCCCTGGGATGTGATGGTAAGATGGAGGGTCCTGGGGGGCAGGGGGCCCTGCACCCTGCCTTCTAGTCAGGTTCCCTTAACCTGCCAGTGCACCCATCCCCAGCTGCTAGGAGTGTTGGTGGCTGACAACTTATAGCCACCCCTTCTCTGGAGACTTGCCTTCCATGAAATGCACAGATTGCTACGTCCCAGCCAGTGCCTGAGTGACACAGGGTTACAAAAGGCCCAACTCTGTCTCCAGGCGGAACCGACTCTGTGATGCAACTCACGTTCCAGCGCTCCCTGTGGAATCAGGCAAATACTTGTCTCCAGCTGAGCACCCAGCTTTGCTGAGCCTCTTCTCTGCCCTCTGCTGCTGTCCTTGTTCCACTTCTCCTCCAAGCACTGCCCCAATTAATCATATGCACAAGAATTCCTGCCATGGACCCTGCTTCTAGGAAAACTGAGACATAAGCCACTTGCAGCTCCCAAAAGGATATGATTTTATCACATTTACTATTTTGCAGCAGGGTCTCATAACCAGCATTTAATACTCAGGACAATCCATTGAGACCCAGACTTCATTATTGCACTCATTTAAACATGGGGAAACTGAGACTGTGTATTGATGCTGGAACCAAAATTCAATCTCAGGTCCTTCTGATGCTACCTCAGAACCTACCCACCAGCTGAGAAGGAAAGAGGGACATGGGAGACAGTGGGAGTCTTGTCCTCAGAGGACATCAAGGGGCAGGGCTTGGGTGAGCACTGGGAGTCCCGTCTCAAGTTGGCCCCACCTGGATTCTATCTGCAGCCAGCCCTCCTTTACCAAACTCCAGCTGGGGACCTTGACAAGTTCATCAGTGAATTTCTCCAGCCCAACCGCCAGTTCCTGGCCCAGGTGAACAAGGCTGTTGATACCATCTGTTCATTTTTGAAGGAAAACTGCTTCCGGAATTCTCCCATCAAAGTGATCAAGGTGGTCAAGGTGAGTCCTCAGAGAGCTGTAGGCAAGCAGTGTCCTGCAAGCTGGTGATCTCTCCCAGCCCAGGGCCAGGCTTGACCCACTTCTGCCCTCGTAGCAAACAGCAAAAAGCCAGGCATAGAGAAAGAGCCGGAAAGTGGTCATGGGAGGATGGCAGAGAGAGGGCCCAGATATGTCCAACAAGTCTCTTTTGGTTGCTAGTGACACCTAACTCAAAAGACGCAACAAAGGAATGTATTGACTGATGTAACTGGAAAGTCCTGGGTAGGGCTGCTTACAGGCATAGCTAGATCCAGGAGCCCAGGCAGCATCATCAGGACTCAGTTTTTCTCTCCAGTTCTCGGTTCTGCTTTTTAGTGTCTTGGATAGGCCCTTAACATATGGTAGTCTTTGGCAGCTCTAAGCTTCCAGAAAGGGGAACTTGTTTTTCCTTAAAATTCAAATATAAGTCTTGGAATTGAGTCTCATTGGCCTGGCTTGGGTAACCTACCAACCCCCAAACTAGTTACTGGGGCTAGGGAGACATTATGCTCTGGATGGCCAAGACTGGGTCACATGGTGAAGTGGCCCCCGCCTAGTCCTCATGGGCTGAGTGTGGGGTAGGAGTGGTCCCTCCAAAGAACACCAGGATGCTGATCCCAGGTGGAAAGGATGCTGGGGGTGTACAAACGGTCACACTGTCCACGGCACTGGATACAGCCTCAGTCCACAGTTGGAGAGACAAGTGAGACCCAGATCAGCTCAGAAAGAGTGTTAGCATAAAGCCAGCCAGTGAACACTGCCAGGGATGCTGGTTTGCTGTGTGACCATAGGCACGTACCTTCCCCTCTCTGATCCTCACGTTCCTGATTTCTAACACTTGAGGAGAGTGGCTTGGCTCACTGGCTCTCAACTCTGGCTCCCCTGGCTTGACCTTGGAATTACAGTTTTTTAAAAATATGCTGATGCCCAAGCCCCAACCCAGGAAAACGTAAATCACAGTCTTGTGGGGTGGGAGCCAGCCATTAGTCGTTGGTAAAAGCCTTCCAGGTGCAGACAGGCTTGGGAGCTGCAGGCCCAAAAAACCAACCAACAAACAAAACACTTCTCAAATCCTCTCCAGTCGCAAAACATGATGGAATGAGAAATTTTGCATTTGTTGAAGGGTTTAAACTTACCTCTTGCATGCTTCTTTTTCTTACAATCTTAAATACAGTCTTTCTTACCATATGAAAGATCTAACACAGAGAGGTTAGATGACTTGTCCAAGGTCACACAGTAGGTTTTCTAACTCATAGTCCAGAACCGACAGGCTAAGCCATGCTTCAAGGGTCGAGCCACCTGCCATGTCCTCTCCAGGGTGGCTCTTCAGCCAAAGGCACAGCTCTGCGAGGCCGCTCAGATGCCGACCTCGTGGTGTTCCTCAGCTGCTTCAGCCAGTTCACTGAGCAGGGGAACAAGCGGGCCGAGATCATCTCCGAGATCCGAGCCCAGCTGGAGGCATGTCAACAGGAGCGGCAGTTCGAGGTCAAGTTTGAAGTCTCCAAATGGGAGAATCCCCGCGTGCTGAGCTTCTCACTGACATCCCAGACGATGCTGGACCAGAGTGTGGACTTTGATGTGCTGCCAGCCTTTGACGCCCTAGGTGAGGTGCCCTGGCGTAGACCTGAGAGGGGGAAATACAGAGGCAGGGCCGCCATGGGCAGTTGTAGAGGTTGCACAGTACACAACCAGGCCACGTCTGTTCACATCATTGCAGGCATTGTAGTTGCGTATGTTCATCACAACTTTCCTGCAAAGTATCTAAAGAAGAGGGCGCCTTTTTCTAATTTGCACAGGCACTCTGTGGGCTAACGGTGGCCTCAAGCTGGGTTCCAGTCCGAGCAATTCCACCAACATGCTGGATGACCTTGAACAAGGGACTTCCCCGTCCTGAGCCCCAGTGTCTTTATCTCACATCTGACAGTAAGGACACTGATGTTTCTTGCACATTCCCAGCTTTGAATGGTTTGTGTGCCACCCACCTCCTCCACCTGCTGCAGATCCATTCATTCAGTTCATTCAATACATGCATCTACTCTGTGCCCAGTGCTCTTCCAGGCACCAAAAATAAAGCCTTGAACAAAATAGATACAACTCTCTTCATATCTTTTCAACTCTCAGTTTGATTAGCAGTTTTCAGAGTGAGAAAATCCCTTGTATCCGAATTTATTTGGTTTCTGAGTTTGAGGGAGCAGGAGGCCAAGGGAGGGATTCATGTAGAATTTTTTTTTAAGAGACAGGGTCTTACTTTATCACCCGGCCTGGAGTGCAGTGGCACGATCATGATTCAATGCAGCCTCAAACTCCTGGGCTCAAGTGATCCTCCAGCCCCAGCGTCCTGAGAAACTGGGACTACAGGTGCACACCACCACACCTGGCTAATTTATAGAATTTTTTGTAGAGATGGGGATATGACTATGTTGCCCAGGCTGATCTGAAACTCCTGGCCACATATGATCCTCCTGCAGTGGCCTTCGAGAGTGCTGGGATTACAGACGTAAGCCACTGCACCCAGCCCAGAAATTTATCTGAATCTATTCAGTTCTTCAGTTCAGAGAGCAAGAATTTGGATATTAAGGAATGCCTTTAAGTGCAATGTAACCAGAATGGTGATGTCAACTCCATACACAGCTCTGTTACCTGCAGGAGGATGTAAGACTGAGGCCTGCCCTCCCTCGGTTAGACAGAAAGATAAGTAAATATTAGAGAGGTGTTAAAGACAGGCTAGCTCCCAGCTGAGACTTTTTCCAAGATAGGTAAGCAGATGGTTTGAAAGGGAGCAGAAAAGGGAGTATGACTGTCACCAGGGATTTAATGTGGGTCATGCCACATCTGTGTTCCACCTAAAAACACCCTGTGGCCTCCCAGTGGATCCCAGACCACCCTTAGGAAAACACCCAAGAGGTAGGAGTTCTCAGAAGTCCTTTCTAAGTTGGCCCCACTGGGACACCGTGGGAGCCGGAGTGATGGTAACCATCTCCCCATCTCCAGGCCAGCTGGTCTCTGGCTCCAGGCCCAGCTCTCAAGTCTATGTCGACCTCATCCACAGCTACAGCAATGCGGGCGAGTACTCCACCTGCTTCACAGAGCTACAACGGGACTTCATCATCTCTCGCCCTACCAAGCTGAAGAGCCTGATCCGGCTGGTGAAGCACTGGTACCAGCAGGTTCGGCACATGGATAGGCCACCTTCCTAAGTTGCCCTGGGCTCTGCCTCTGGAGCACTTTCCTGGGAGGAAGCAGGGCCCAGCCCTGGCCAAGATCCTGGGTTGGTGGAGCAGAGCAGAAAGAGTGCTATATCTTAGCTGTGAGACCTTAGTTTTCTTATCTGTAAGATGGGGGTGATAAAACTATGTCACAGGATGTGATGGGATAATGCATGACAAGGCATCTGGCACATGTAGGTGCTCAATAAAAGTTTTGGGGTTGCTTTGCCAAGTCCTCATCAGTGCCAATATGAACCAACATATCTTTCTTCTCGTTCTCCAGTGTACCAAGATCTCCAAGGGGAGAGGCTCCCTACCCCCACAGCACGGGCTGGAACTCCTGACTGTGTATGCCTGGGAGCAGGGCGGGAAGGACTCCCAGTTCAACATGGCTGAGGGCTTCCGCACGGTCCTGGAGCTGGTCACCCAGTACCGCCAGCTCTGTATCTACTGGACCATCAACTACAACGCCAAGGACAAGACTGTTGGAGACTTCCTGAAACAGCAGCTTCAGAAGCCCAGGTTCAGGTCTACCCCCAATGTTCCAGAATTTCAAACCTGGGATCACTCACTCTCCCCACTTTCTAGATTGCAGAGCAGAGATGGGAAAACACTCTTCCTAGAACGGATTCCTTCCTAGAAGTTATATTCGTAGCACCTGAGGGAAAAGCGGTCAATTTTCTGGTCACCCAGGAATAGGGTTGCCAGATAAAATGCAAGACCCCAAGTTAAATTTGAGTTTCAGATAAACAATGAATAACTTCTTAGTATAAGTATGCTCGATGCCATATTTGAGACATAATTATGCTTAAAAATTTATTCACTGTTTATCTGAAAGTCAAATTTAACTGGGCATCCTGGTTTTTTGTTGTTGTTGTTGTTGTTTGTTTGTTTGTTTTTGTCACCCAGGCTGGAGTGCAATGGCGCGATCTTGGCTCACTGCAACCCTCCGCCTCCCGGGTTCAAGCAATTCTTCTGCCTCAGCCTCCTGAGTAGCTGGGACCACAGGCGCACGCCACCAGGTCCAGCTAATTTTTGTATTTTTAGTTGAGACAGGGGTTTCACCATGTTGGCCAGGCTGATCTCGAACTCCTGGCCTCAAGTGATCTGCCTGCCTAGGCCTCCCAAAGTGCTGGGATTACAGGCATGAGCCACTGTGCCCAGCCTTGTATTTGTACTTGTTAAATCTGACCACCCTACCTGTGAACCCACCCAGGTGCCATAAGCATGTTTCATTCTTTGGGATTTTGCCTACCTCTGAAATGGGTACAGAGATAACAGAGATGCTTTTGCAAACTCAGGATGCATCTCCAGTCAGTGGGGAGTGGCTACTTAGAATTATGTGTTGAAAAAGCTTCTGAGGTTGTGATTTGACTCAGCTGGAAAGAGTAGGCTAACCAGCTAGTAGTGTCCAAAGGTTGAGCATCCCAAATTCAAAAATTCAACATCTGAAAATGGCCCAGAATTTGAAGCTTTTTGACCACCAAAAAAAACGCTCAAGGAAAATGCTTATTGGAGCATTTTGGATTTTCACATTAGGGATTCTTAACTGGTAAGTAAGGCAAAGGTCCAAAATCTGAAAAAATTTGAAGTCCAAAACACTTCTGGTCCCAAGCATTTTAGATAAGAAATACTCAACCTGTATCATGGATGCAGGAAGGGAGAGTTGTGGAACCAGTGTTGTGATTGATTAACAATGCCTCCCCTGAATAAGGAAGGGGTAAGCGGTAGCACCGTGGTTGATTAGTAATGTTTGCCTGAATGCAGAATGGCAAAGTGGCCATGTGTGTCTTAGTTTCTATACCTGCCCTGTAGTGTATAGGAGCACTGAGGAATCTCTGAGCCCTGGCTCTAGCCCCTGCAAAGTGTTAGATAAAAGGGGAAAATAGTCCAACCAGTGCCACAGGTGGACACACCTAGATGTTGCCAGGAATAAGACTGACCCTGGGTGGGAATTGCAGGCCTATCATCCTGGATCCGGCTGACCCGACAGGCAACCTGGGCCACAATGCCCGCTGGGACCTGCTGGCCAAGGAAGCTGCAGCCTGCACATCTGCCCTGTGCTGCATGGGACGGAATGGCATCCCCATCCAGCCATGGCCAGTGAAGGTGAGAGATCTGTGGTGCCAAAGGAAGTACCCTTTAGGGGTAAGGGGGGAGCATGGTCAGGGGAGGGACATGACTCCCACTAAAGGGGCAGGGCCCAGTGATGGCCCCAGGTATGCCCCTGTGCTTCCATTTTCCCATCCAGCTGTGTGGTCTCAGCTTCTGCAGAAAGAATGGGGTTACCAACATCTCTTATAATACTTCCCCAGGCTGCTGTGTGAAGTCGAGAAAATCAGCGGTCCTACTGGATGAAGAGAAGATGGACACCAGCCCTCAGCATGAGGAAATTCAGGGTCCCCTACCAGATGAGAGAGATTGTGTGCGTGTGTGTGTGAGCACATGTGTGCGTGTGTGTGTGCACGTGTGCATGTGTGTGTTTTAGTGAATCTGCTCTCCCAGCTCACACACTCCCCTGCCTCCCATGGCTTACACACTAGGATCCAGACTCCATGGTTTGACACCAGCCTACGTTTGCAGCTTCTCTGTCACTGCCATGACTCTATCCTCGTACCACCACTGCTGCTTCCCACCCAGCTGAGAATGCCCCCTCCTCCCTGACTCCTCTCTGCCCATGCAAATTAGCTCACATCCTTCCTCCTGCTGCAATCCATCCCTTCCTCCCACTGGCCTCTCATTGCCAAATCTAAATACTTTATATAGGGATGGCAGAGAATTCCCATCTCATCTGTCAGCCACAGTCATTTGGTACTGGCTACCTGGAGCCTTATCTTCTGAAGGGTTTTAAAGAATGGCCAATTAGCTGAGAAGAATTATCTAATCAATTAGTGATGTCTGCCATGGATGCAGTAGAGGAAAGTGGTGGTACAAGTGCCATGATTGATTAGCAATGTCTGCACTGGATGCAGAAAAAAGAAGGTGCTTGCAGGTTTACAGTGTATATGTGGGCTATTGAAGAGCCCTCTGAGCTCAGTTGCTAGCAGGAGAGCATGCCCGTATTGGCTTACTTTGTCTGCCACAGACACAGACAGAGGGAGTTGGGACATGCATGCTATGGGGACCCTCTTGTTGGACACCTAATTGGATGCCTCTTCATGAGAGGCCTCCTTTTCTTCACCTTTTATGCTGCACTCCTCCCCTAGTTTACACATCTTGATGCTGTGGCTCAGTTTGCCTTCCTGAATTTTTATTGGGTCCCTGTTTTCTCTCCTAACATGCTGAGATTCTGCATCCCCACAGCCTAAACCTGAGCCAGTGGCCAAACAACCGTGCTCAGCCTGTTTCTCTCTGCCCTCCAGAGCAAGGCCCACCAGGTCCATCCAGGAGGCTCTCCTGACCTCAAGTCCAACAACAGTGTCCACACTAGTCAAGGTTCAGCCCAGAAAACAGAAAGCACTCTAGAAATCTTAGGCAGAAAGGGATTTTATCTAAATCACTGGAAAGGCTGGGGGAGCAGAAGGCAGAGGCCACCACTGGACTATTGGTTTCAAGATTAGACCACTGTAGCCGAATCAGAGGTCAGAGAGCAGCCACTGCTACTGCTAATGCCGCCACTACCCCTGCCATCACTGCCCCACATGGACAAAACTGGAGTCGAGACCTAGGTTAGATTCCTGCAACCACAAACATCCATCAGGGATGGCCAGCTGCCAGAGCTGCGGGAAGACGGATCCCACTTCCCTTTCTTAGCAGAATCTAAATTACAGCCAGACCTCTGGCTGCAGAGGAGTCTGAGACATGTATGATTGAATGGGTGCCAAGTGCCAGGGGGCGGAGTCCCCAGCAGATGCATCCTGGCCATCTGTTGCGTGGATGAGGGAGTGGGTCTATCTCAGAGGAAGGAACAGGAAACAAAGAAAGGAAGCCACTGAACATCCCTTCTCTGCTACACAGGAGTGTCTTAGACAGCCTGACTCTCCACAAACCACTGTTAAAACTTACCTGCTAGGAATGCTAGATTGAATGGGATGGGAAGAGCCTTCCCTCATTATTGTCATTCTTGAAGAGAGGTGAGCGACCAAGGGCAGCTCCTCTGATTCACCTAGAACCTGTTCTCTGCCGTCTTTGGCTCAGCCTACAGAGACTAGAGTAGGTGAAGGGACAGAAGACAGGGCTTCTAATACCTGTGCCATATTGACAGCCTCCATCCCTGTCCCCCGTCTTGGTGCTGAACCAACGCTAAGGGCACCTTCTTAGACTCACCTCATCGATACTGCCTGGTAATCCAAAGCTAGAACTCTCAGGACCCCAAACTCCGCCTCTTGGATTGGCCCTGGCTGCTGCCACACACATATCCAAGAGCTCAGGGCCAGTTCTGGTGGGCAGCAGAGACCTGCTCTGCCAAGTTGTCTAGCAGCAGAGTGGCCCTGGCCTGGGCATCACAAGCCAGTGATGCTCCTGGGAAGACCAGGTGGCAGGTCGCAGTTGGGTACCTTCCATTCCCACCACACAGACTCTGGGCCTCCCCGCAAAATGGCTCCAGAATTAGAGTAATTATGAGATGGTGGGAACCAGAGCAACTCAGGTGCGTGATACAAGGAGCGGTTGTCATCTGGGTAGGGCAGAGAGGAGGGCTTGCTCCTCTGAACAGGGGTGTATTTCATTCCAGGCCCTCAGTCTTTGGCAATGGCCCCCCTGGTGTTGGCATAGTGGCCCCACTGTAACTTTTGGGGGCTTCCCGGTCTAGCCACACCCTCGGATAGAAAGACTTGACTGCATAAAGATGTCAGTTCTCCCTGAGTTGATTGATAGGCTTAATGGTCACCCTAAAAACACCCACATATGCTTTTCGATGGAACCAGATAAGTTGACGCTAAAGTTCTTATGGAAAAATACACACGCAATAGCTAGGAAAACACAGGGAAAGAAGAGTTCTGAGCAGGGCCTAGTCTTAGCCAATATTAAAACATACCATGAAGCCTCTGATATTTAAACAGCATGGCGCTGGTACGTAAATAGACCAATGCAGTTAGGTGGCTCTTTCCAAGACTCTGGGGAAAAAAGTAGTAAAAAGCTAAATGCAATCAATCAGCAATTGAACGCTAAGTGAGAGAGCCAGAGGGCCTCCTTGGTGGTAAAAGAGGGTTGCATTTCTTGCAGCCAGAAGGCAGAGAAAGTGAAGACCAAGTCCAGAACTGAATCCTAAGAAATGCAGGACTCCAAAGAAATTGGTGTGTGTATGTGTGTGTGTGTGTGTGTGTGTGTGTGTTTAATTTTTAAAAAGTTTTTATAGAGATATAAGTCAATACCATAAAGCTCTCACCCTTTTAAAGTGTACAATTCAGTGGTGTGAGTATATTCATAAGATTTATACTTGGTGTCTATTCATAAGACTTATATCCAGCATATTCATAACTAGAGCCATATCGCAGATGCATTCATCATAATAATTCCAGACATTTTCATCACCCTAAAAGGAAACCCTGAAACCCATTAGCAGTCATTCCCCATTCCTCCAACCCATTCTCTCCCTAATCCCTAGAAACCACCAATCTGCTGTGTATTTCATCTATTGCCAACATTTCATATAAATGGCATCATACAATATGTGGCCTTTTGTGTCTGGCTTCTTTAACTTAACATGTTTTCAAGATTCATTCATGTTATAGTATATGTTGGGGTTTCATTCCTTTTTATTTCCGAAAGGCATTTCCACTGCATAAATTGACTACATTTTGTTTATCCATTCTTCCATTGATAGGTATTTGGATATTCTCCACTTTTTTGCTATTTTGCTGCATTTTTTGCTATTATGACTAATAGCTGCTATGGACACTTGTATGAGATTTTGTGCATACATATGTTTTCATTTTTCTTACGTATAAAAGGCGATCCACAATTGATGACCCCATCATAAGTCAAGGAGCATCTGTGTGCTGTATTAATCAGAGTTCTCCAGAGAAACCAAACCATTAGAATAGAGAAGGAGATATATAAAGAGATTTATTATGAGGGTTTGACTTGTGTGATTATGGAGTCTGAGAAGTTTTGTGATCCACCGTCTGCAAGCTGGAGACTCAGGAAATCCCGTGGTTGTAGTTTCAGACCAATTCAGGAGGCTGAGAACCAGGAGACTGCTGGAATAAGTCCCAATCCAAGTCTGAAAGCCCAAGAACCAGGAGCATCAATATTCGAGTGCAGACGACAGATGCCTCAGCTCATGCAGGGAGAGAAAATTTGCTGTTCCTCTTTTTGTTCTATTCAGGCCTCCAGTGGATTGGAAGATGCACACTCACCCTGGTGAGGGCTGTCTTCTCTACTCAGTCTACAGATTCAAATGCTAATCTCTTCCAGGAACATGCTCACAGACACATCCAGAAATAACATTTTACCAGCCATCTGGGCGTCCCTTAACCCAGTCCAGTAGACACATAAAATTAACCCTCATGTATACCTAGGAGTGGAATTGCTGGATCACGTGATAACTCTATGTTTAGCCATTTGAGAAGTGCCAGACTGTTTTCCACAGTGGCTGCACCATTTATACACACCCACCCCTGGCAGTGAATGAAAGTTCCAGTTTCTCTGTATCCTTGCCAACACTCATTGTCCATCATGTTGATTATAGCCATCCTAGTGGGTAGATGAGAAAGTGATGATATGCTGTCAAAATTATCAGGTCTGCTCAATGTGGTCAGGACCCTACATGGTAAAAAAGAATAGGGCCCTGACACATAAAATGGGAACATACAGGTTGATGCCACTGAGAATCTTTTTTTTTTTTTTTTTTTTTTTTGAGACAGTGTCTTGCTCTGTCGCCCAGGCTGGAGTACAGTGGCACAATCTCGGCTCACTGCACCCTCCACTTCCTGGGTTCAAGTGGTTCTCCTGCCTCAGCCTCCCGAGTAGCTGGGACTACAGGCACATGCCACCACGCCTGACTAATTTTTGTGTTATTAGTAGAGACGGGGTTTCACCATGTTGGCCAGGCTGGTCTTGAACTCCTCACCTCAAGTGATCTGCCCACCTCAGCCTCCCAAAGTGCTGGGATTACAGGCAAGGGCCACCACCCCGGTCCCACTGAGAATCTTGAATCCTCAGATTCCTCTGACTCCTAGAGCTGTAAAAGTGACCTATCCATCCCTCCCTGTTAAGAGCTAACCCTCTTCCCTTGCTTGGAAACCCTATAGAGGCATCCACAAGACGTTTGTCCCTGTGCCCACCTCCTCTCCTGCCCACAAGGGTTGTGACTAGGCTTAAATTCCAGCATAAACAAGCCAGGGATGTGACGGGCCTCATAGGGGAGGAAAGGGCCTATATCCCAAAGTAGCTGGAGGGCCAAGCCAGCATGACCAGCAGAAGTCGGGTGAGTTTGTGCAGGAGTCAACCTTGAGGGTGCTCGATCAGGGGGCTGCAGTGTGAGGTCAGATAGGGAAGGGTTTATTGATTCGGAAGTCCTTTGGGAGTTCAGGGCTGCACACCCTGGCAAGGACTCCAGGAGAAGGTGTAAACTTGCTGCCAGGAGGGCTCCTAGAAGAGGGGAAAAAGTAGGAGGCCATGCTAAGTGAGATCCAAATGCCAGAATTGCCAGGGGAGACGGTGGCAGATGCGATGAAAGGTCAGGGAAGTGGGAATGCTTGGGAAGGCTGCATAAGGCCCAGGGAGCCAGAGGCGACGATCTTCCATGGAAAGGCCAAGATTCCCCTTTACCAAGGCCACGAGGAATGGACCAGGAAGAGGACACCAGCCAGCATCACGGAGAAGCTCAGAAAGCCTCCTCTGCAGGGGATGCCATCACAGGGTGGTGGGTGAGGCCCCTTGGGAGCTAGGCTCACTGATAGCAAAAGGGATGGTGGAACCCTGGAGTAAGAGAGGCCAGGAGATGGCACCCATTAGGGGACACAGTGCTCACCATGAGTGGTAGGGCCCAGGATTGGCCAGGAGGGGCTGGCCTGCAGAACATGGAGATGACCCTTAAATCTTGGTGTTCATAGGGACAGACTAGATGGGCCACAAGCAGGGAACTACTCAACTTACGCCATCAAAATACCTCAAGAATGAACGCCGAGGAAACTTCCCCCAGTAAAAACATCACCATTGCTTTCCTAGTGGGCTTCCCAGGAAACACGTCTGTCACATATGTCAGCTAAATGTCATGTGTGAGCCTAGATGTTGGCGGGGGTGCGGATGCTATAAAGAAGAGTATTGGAATCGTTGGTAAATTTTTCAATATAAGAATGTATTTATGGCTGGATGCAGTGGCTTACACCTATAATTCTACCACTTTGGGAGGCCGAGGCAGGCAGATCACTTGAGCCCAGGAGTTCGAGATCAGCCTGGGCAACATGGTGAGACCCTACCTGTACAAAAAAATACAAAAATTAGCCAGACATGGTGGTGTGTGCCTGTGGTCCCAGCTACTCAGGAAGCTGAGGCAGAAGAATCGCTTGAGCCTGAGAGGTTGAGGCTACAGTGAGCCGAGATTGTGCCACTGCACTCCAGCCTGGGTGACAGTGAGACTCTGTCTCAAAATATATATTTATACAATATTTATATAATAAACGTATATTTATTATATATGTTATATAAATTATATATTATATAAATTATACAAAATTATATTTATTATATATGTTATGAGATGATAGCATTGTATCAATGATAAAAGTCTGAATTGGACCATTGTTCTGTGCTTCTGTACACAATATTCTTGTTCTTAGGAGATATAGGTTGAAGCATTTAGGAGTAAAGGGACATAAATCATGCAACATGCATTCAAATGGTTCAGGAATAAAAATACTCATGAAGGGCTGGGCATGGTGGCTCAGGTCTGTAATCCCAGCACTTTGGGTGGCTGAGGTGGGAAAATCGCTTGAGGCCAGGAGTTCAAGCCCAGCCTGGGCAACACGGTGACATCATGACCCCCGTTTCTACCAAAAAATTTTAAAAATTTAGCCAGGCATGGTGGTGCATGCCTATAGTCCCAGCTACTCAGGAGGCTGAAGTAGAAAGATTGCTTGAGCTTGGGAGGGTAAGGCTGCAGTGAGCTATAATCACACCACTGCACTCCAGCCTGGGTGACAGAGTGAGACTCTGTCTCAAAAACAAAACAAAACAAAAACCTCCTAAAATGTACAAATAGCAAGAAAATGAGGGGCAAATGTGGTAAAAATATAATGGGTAAAAAGTCTAAGGAAGTTCTTTGTGTGCATCTTGTAAATTTTCTCAGCATTTCAAATTACTTCAAAATAAAGTGTTTTTTAAATAACAAATAAAGCACAGGCTTTGGAGTCAGGCAGTGTGTTAGTGTTAGAACCTAGCATGACAACTTGCTAGCTGTGTGATCACGGGCAAATGTTTCCACCTCTGTGAGCCTCCATGTTCTCATCTGAAAAAGGAACCTTAGGACTACGCCTGCCCAGCCTGCCTACCTCTCGGTGTTGCAGTAAAAGTTGGATAAGGGCAGGGAAGGCCCTTAATGAGCATGTGCATTAATCGAGGTTTTTCCAGAACTAACAGGGTATTTATATTTATTTTGAGGTATTTATTTTAAGGAATTGGCTCATGTGATCATGGAGGCTGGCAAATCCAAAATCGGCAGGGTAGACTGGCAGGTGGGAGACCCAGGAAGGAGTTGCTGCTGCAAGTGGAGGCCAAGGCACTGCAGCCGAATTCCCTCTTCCTCGGGCCAGCTCAGTCTTTAGTCTATTAAGGCCTTCAACTGATTGAATCAGGCCCACCACCTTACAGATGATAATCCGCTTTACTCAAAAAAAAAGTCTACCAATGTAAATGTTAATCTTATCTTTAAAAAATACCTTCACAAAAAGATCTAGGATAATGTTTGACCAAATATCTGGGTACCTGGGCTCAGCCAACTTGACACATAAAATTAACCATCCCAGTATGAAAGGGCCCTGGTCCCCCACTACATCTTGGAGATTTTTGCCTTTTCTGTGAATTATTATTGCTGGGCCAAGGCAGCTGGCTGGGAGTCCTCTGCGAGTTTTGTTTTCAAAGCTCTGGGCACAGGAGTTGCATGTCTGTCTCCTTTCTGGCTCACACACTTGGGGTGTGTTTTCTTGCCCTTGCGAGGCTGGACAAGTGCCTCATACGGTCCCTCGGCTGTCCACAAGTGTGCTGAGAAACTGTACACACAGAGGTTCCCACCTGCTGACCACCCCGGGGCCTGTGTTTACCCAGAAGCAGACCAAAACCTGAGTCCAGCTAGGTTCCTGCTTTGCTGTGTGTCCCTGAGCAAGTCAGTTCCCTCTCTGGGTCTCTTTTTCCTCTCTGCCGCTTTCCCTGAATCTGAGTTCCCTGGCCACTGAGAACAGGGGGAAAGGGACAGAGCCTCAAAAGATGACCTGTGCGCCCCTGCTTCTAAGCACTTTGCAGGTATTATTTAATCATCAAGCTAATCCTATGAGAGAGCTGCCATTTTTCCCCAGCTTACAGATGGGGGAATTGAGGCGCGAAGAGGGCAGGCGATGTGCTCAAGGACAGACGTCTAGCAGGTATGAAGCCCTCACAATGGGGTTCTAGAGGCTATTTGGTTAACCTCAAGTTTTGGGGAGCCCCTGAAGGGCTGGTCATCATGCTGCCGGGGACAGGGAAAGCCTCTGAGCTTGAGTCAGTTTTGGTTTCCCTGCTGGGGTGCAGGAGTCAGTAAACCTTGCTGCAAGGGGCGGGGAAGAGCATTTGAGCTTAAGCTAGTTTTGGTTTCCCTGCCCCGGATGCAGGAGTTGGTAAACTCACTGCAAGGGGCAGGGCAGAGCCTCTGAGCTTAAGTTAGTTTTGTTTCCCTGTCCCGGATACAAGAGTTGGTAAGCTCGCTGCAGTGGGTGGAGAGAGGCTTCTAGACTTCAGTTTCAGTTTCCTGGCTCTGGGCAGCAGCAAGAATTCCTCTGCCTCCCATCCTACCATTCACTGTCTTGCCGGCAGCCAGCTGAGAGCAATGGGAAATGGGGAGTCCCAGCTGTCCTCGGTGCCTGCTCAGAAGCTGGGGTGGTTTATCCAGGAATACCTGAAGCCCTACGAAGAATGTCAGACACTGATCGACGAGATGGTGAACACCATCTGTGACGTCCTGCAGGAACCCGAACAGTTCCCCCCGGTGCAGGGAGTGGCCATAGTGAGTCCAGGGCTGAGGTTGGGGCTCTGGGAGGCAGGAGATTCCACGGTGGCAGCAAGGCCGAGCTACTGGGTGCTGGGCGCCTATTATGTGCGAGGCCCACACTTGGGTGGGATGTGGTGTAGGAGGCGCTTGCTCCAGAGCTGTGTGACACTGGGCAGGCTACTTAACCTCTCTGTGCCTCAGTCTCTGACTCTGTAAAATGGGGAGAGGCATAATACCCACTTCAGAGTATCGTAAGGCTTGAGCACATCATGTTCTTAGCAAAAGACTGGCACATAGTGCTCAGTGAATTCACTGTGATTACTCACTGCGATTTTCTTCTATCCTCTCCACAGTACAGAGGAGTAAACTTAGGGAGGCTAGAGAACTTTGTTCAAACTACCCAGGTTGCCTTGTGGTTTCTCCGCAGCAAGAAGGAGTGGCTTTTATCAGTTAGAAATATTTGGTTTTGTGGACACAAATCTCAGGACTGAGGCTGAAAATTCTGGACCTCTGGGGAGGAAGGGGGACTGGGGAGATGCCAGGACCCTAGAATTGGGGGCGTGGGGATCCTGATGGCCCAATACTATCCTCTTAGCCTCCTGCGCTGCTGACGTCCCTTCTCTGCTGCTGCCACACTTTTTGGTCTCTACCCCTTGCACACATCCGCTAGTGCCTCAATAAAGAAATCTAGACACGTGGTGTCCCCAGCCCTGGCCCAGGTCAGCAAGCTAAGGCGAGTTTGGTTAATAGCTATTGTCAGAACTGGGATTTTAAGCCTGGGTAATTGGCTTGAGGGCATGCATGTTTAACCACTACACTATCCTGCCTCTCAATTTTTTTTTCCTCATGGAAGTAAAACAGAAAAAGTGCCCAGATCAAAGTGTCCAGCTTGATAGGTAGCCACAAACAATGTAACTGTGTAACCCCCATCCAGATCCAGAAACAAAACATTCTCAGCCCCCCAGAGCCGTGGGCCCCCGATCCAGTCAGCACCTCCAAACCCAGGTAGGCAATCTCCTGACTTCTAACAGCATAGACACGTTTTGCCTGTTTTTAAATGTTTTACAATTATAGGGTGACCAACTATCCCAGTTCATCCAAGATTGGGGTGTTTCCTGGGATGTAGGACTCTTGGTGTGAAAGCTGGGAATGTAAACCAGGATGCATGGGTGACCCCTATATAAATGGCATCATGGGCTCTGTGTGCTTTAGTGCGTGGTTTCTCTGACCTATGATGTTTATGAAATTTATGTTGTGGGGCACAGTTGTTTATCTTTTCACTGTTGTGTCAATTCCATTATGTGAGTATTCCACATTTGTCCATTCTACTGTTTTTTTTAATTTTTACATAATTGTGCATATTTATATGGGGTACATGTGATATTTGGACTCATGGATACAATGTGAAATGATCAGGGTAGTTAGGATATCCATCACCTCAAACATTTATCATTTATTTGTGTTGAGAACAGTTCAGATCTTCTCTTCTAACTATTTTGAAATACACAGTAATTTATTGTTAACTACAGTCACCCCATTGTGCTATCAAACACTAGAATTTATCCCTTCTATCTAACTGTATGTTTGTATCCATTAACCAACTTCTCTTCATTTCCTCCTCTACTTCCCAGCCTCTGGTAACTATGATCCTACTCTCTACCTCCATGAGATCAACTTTTTTTAACTTCCACATAAACACATGCAATAATTGTCTTTCTATGCCTGACTTATTTCATTTAACATAATGACCTCTAGTTCCATCCACATTGCTGCAAATGACAGAATTCCATTCTTTTTGTGTCTGAATAGTATCGTATTGTGTATATATACTACATTGTCTTTATCCATTCAGCTGCTGATGGATACGTTGGTTGATTCCATATCTTGGCTTTTGTGAATAGTGCTTCAATAAACATGAGGGTGCAGTTATCCCTTTTTTGGATAAATACCTAGTAGTGGGATTGCTGGATTGAATGGCAGTGCCTTTTTTATTTTTTTTAGAAACCTCCATACTGTTTTCCATAATGAGTGTGCTAATTTACATTCCCACCAACAGTGTGTAAGATTCCCTTTACTCCAAATCCTTGCTAGCGTTTGTTATTTTTTGTCTTTTTGATAATAGCTATTCTAACTGGGGTGAGATGGTATCTCATTGTGGTTTTGATTTGCATTTCCCTAGTGATTAGTGATGTGAAGCATTTTTTCATATACCCATTGGCCATTTTGTATGTCTTCTTTTGAGAAATGTCTATTTAGGCCCTTTGCCTGCTTTTTAATGGGATGGGTTGTTTTCTTTGCTGTTGAGTTGTTCAAGTTCCTTGTATATTCTGGATATTAAACCCTTGTTGGAAAAATAGTTTCCAAATATTTTCTCCCATTCTACAGCTTGTCTTTTCACTCTTGATTGTTCCCTTTGACGTGCAGAAGCTTTTTCATTTAATATAGTCCCAATTGTCTATTTTTTGTTTTTGTTGCCTGTGCTTTTGAAGTCTTAGCCACAAAATACTTGCATAGACCAATATCATGAAGCATTACTCTTCTGCTTTATTCTATTAATTTTATCATTTCAGGCCTTGTGTTTAACTCTTTAATCCATTTTTAGTTAATTTTTTATAAGATGAGAGACGGGGGCCTAGTTTCATTCTTCTACATATGGATATCCAGTTTTCCCAACACTATTTATTGAAGAGAGTATCCTTTCCCTAATGTGTGTTCATGGTGCTTTCTCAATCAGTTGGCTGTAAATTTGTGGATTTGTTTCTGGGTTCTCGATTCTGTTCCTTTGGTCTATATGTCTGTTTTTATACCAATCCCATGCTGCTTTGGTTACTATAGCTTTGTAGTATATTTTGAAGTCATGTAGCATGATGCCTCTAGCTTTGTTCTTTTTCCTCAGTACTATTTGGCTATTTGAGATCTTTTGTGTTTCCATACAAATTTGAGGATTGTTTTTTCTATTTCTGTGAAAAAAAAAATGTCACTGGTATTTATAAGGATTGCATTGATTCTGTAGATTGCTTTGGGTAGTATGGTTATTTTAACAATATTAATTCTTCCAATCCATGAGCATGGGATGTCTTTCCATTTGCTTGCGTCACCTTCAGTTTCTTTTATCAGTGTTTTGTAGTTTTCATTGTAGAGATCTTTCACTTCCTTAGTTAAATGCATTCCTAGGTATTTTTGTTAAATACTGTAAGATTGCTTTCTTGATTTCTTTTTCAGCTAGTTCATTACTGATGTGTAGAATATGTTGGTATTTTGGTATGTTGGTATGGTATGTTGATTTTGGTATTTTGATTTTGTATCCTGCAACTTTACCAAATTTATCAGTTCTAAGAGGTTTTCTTGGTGGAGTCTTTAGGTTTTTCTGTATAGAAGATCATATGGTCTGCAAAGAGGGGCAATTTGACTTTTTCTTTTCCTATTTGGATGCCTTTTATTTCTTTATCTTGTGGGATTGCTTTGGCTAGGACTTCCAGGATACAGGCTGAAAGCCTTTCCCAATTCAGTATGATGTTAACTGTGGGTTTGTCATATACGGACTTTATTATGTTGAGGTATGTTCCTTACATGCCTAATTTGTTGAGGGTTTTCAGCATAAAGGGATGTTGAATTTTACCAAATGTTCTTCTACATCTACCAGGATAATCATATGATTTGTCCTTCATTATGTTGATGTGATGTGCAAATGTTCGACATTTGTTGACTTGCTCATGTTGAACCATCCTTGCATCCCTGGGATAAATCCCACTTGATCATGTGTTATCTTTTCGAAGTGTTATTGGATTTGGTTTGCTAGCATTTTGTTGAAAGTTTTTGTATCTATGTTCATCAGGGATATTGGCCTGTAGTTTTCTTTTTTGTTGTGTCTTTGGTCTAGTTTTGGTATCAGGGTAATGCTGACTTCATAGAAGTGGTTAGGAGTAATTCCCTCCTCTTCAATTTTTTTGGAATAGTTTGAGAAGAATTGGTGTTAATTCTTCTTTATAAGTTTGATAGAATTCAGCAGTAAAGCCATCTGGTCCTGGGCTATTCTTTGTTGAGGAGTTTTTTATTACTGATTCAATCTACTCACTCACTATTGGTCTGTTCAGGTTTTCTGTTTCTTCCTGGATCAATCTTAGTAGGTTGTATGTGTTCAGGAATTTATCCATCTCCTCTAGGCTTTCCAATTTGTTCACATGTAGTTGTTCATGATAGTCTCTAATGACCCCTTGTATTTCTGTGGTATCAATGGTAATGTCTCCTTTTTTATCCCTGATTTTATTTACTTGGGTCTTCTCTCTTTTTTTTAGTCTATTTAGTCTAAGTAGCGGTTCATCCATTTTGTTTATCTTTTTAAGAAACCGACTTTTTATTTTGTTAATTTTTAGCCTCTATTATGTTTAGTTCTGTTCTGATTTTTATTATTTCTTTCCTTCTACTAATTTTAGGTTTGGTTTATTCTTGCTTTTTTGTTTGTTTGTTTTTGAGATGGATTTTTGCTTTTGTTGCCCAAGCTGGAGTGCAATGACGTGATCTCAGCTCACTGCAACCTCTGCCCCCTGGGTTCAAGTGATTCTCCTGCCTCAGCCTCCTGAGTAGTTGGGATCACAGGCATGCACCACTACGCCCGGCTAATTTTGTATTTTTAGTAGAGACAGGGTTTCACCATGTTGGTCAGGCTGGCCTCAAACTCCTGACCTCAGGTGATCCACACGCCTCAGCCTCCCAAAGTGCTGGAATTTCAGGTGTGAGCCACTATGCCTGGCCTTTCTTGCTTTTCTAATTCCTTGAGATGAACCGTTAGGTTGTTTATTTGAAATTGTTCTACTTTTTTTGATGTAAGCATGTATTGCTTCAAACTTTGCTGTATCCCTTAGGTTTTGGTATGTTGTGTTTCCATTTTCATTTGTTTCCAGAAATTTTTTGATTTCCTTTTAAATTTCTTCATCAGCCCAGTGGTTGTCCAGGAGCGTGTTGTTTAATTTTCACGTATTTGTACAATTTCCAAAGTTCCTCCTGTTCCATTGTGGTTTGTATCCATTGTGGTAAGTATCCATTAAGATACCTGACTGTATTTCAATTTTTAAAAATTTGTTGAGCCTTGTTTTGTGACCTACCATAGGGTCTATCCTGGAGAACATTCCCTGTGCTGATAAGAATGTGTATTCTGTAGCTGAATAAATAATCTGCAAATATTCATTAGGTCCATTTGGACTATAATGCAGACTAAGTCCAGTATTTCTTTGCTGATTTTCTGTCTACGTGATCTGCCCAATACCAAAAGTGAGATGAAGTTCCCAGCTATTACTGTATTGGCAGTCTCTCTGTCTCTGTTTAGCTATAATATTTGCTTTACATATCTCAGTGCTCTACCTTTGGGTGGTCATACATATGTGTATAAATATACATATACATATATATGTCTATATACATATATACACATACTTATATCCTCTGGCTGAATTGATCTCTTGATCATTAATTATAAAATGACCTTCTTTGTCTCTTTTTATGTTTTTGACTTAAAGTCTACTCTGTCTGATATAAGTATAGCTACTCCTGCACACTTTTGGTTTCCATTTGTGTGGAATATTTTTTCCATTCCTTCACATTCAGTCTATATGTATCTTGACAGATGCAGTGAGTTTATTGGAGGCAGCATATAGTTGGACCTTATTTTTTATCCATTCAGCTTGTCTGTATCTTTTAACTAGAGAATTTAAACTGTTGTTAAATTCAGGGTTGTTATTGATAGGTAACAACTTACTCCTGTCATTTTGTTATTTGTTTTGATTGTTTTGTACATTCTTTGTTCTTTTCTTTCTCTTTATTGCCTACCTTTCCAATTGTTGGGGGTTTTGTAATGATAACATTTGACTCCTTTCTCTTTGTCATTTTTGTATCTGCTCTACCAGTGAGTTTTATACTTTTGTGTGTTTTCATGATGGTAGACATCATCCCTTTGCTTCCAGGTGTAACACTCTCTTAAGCATTTTCTGTATAACTAGTCTAGTGGTGATGAATTCCCTCTGTTTTTGCTTGTCTGGGAAAGACTTTATTTCTCCTTCATTTTTGAAGGATAGCTTTGCTGGGTATCGTATTCTTGTCTGAAAGGGGTTTTTTTTTTTTTAGCACTTTGAGCATATCATCCTATTCTCTTCTGACCTTTAAGTTTTCTGCTCAGAAATCTGCTATTAGTCTGAGGAGGATTCCCTTATATGTGACTTTATACTTTTGTCTTGCTATTTTCAGAATTATATCTTTGTCTTTGACTTTTGACAGTTTGACTATAATATGCCTGGAGAAGATATTTTGGGGCTGAATCTATTTGAGAATCTTTGAGCTTCCTGTATCTGGGTGTCTAAATCTCTTGTAAGACATGGGAAGTTTTCAGCTATTACTTCATTAAATAGATTTTCTATGCCTTTGCCCATCTCTTCTCCTAGATCTTTCCAAATTTAAATATTTGGTTACTTTATGATTACCAATATGGCACATAGGCTTTCTTCACTCATTTTTATTTATTTTTCTCTCCTTTTGTCTGGCTGGATTATTTCAAAAGAACTGTCTTCAAGTTTAGAAATTCTTTCTTCTCCTTGACCTAGTCTATTGTTAAAGCAGAGAGTTGTATTTTTATTTTATTCATTGATTTCTTCAGTTTCAGGAATTCTCTTTGGTTCTTTTTAGCAATATCTATCTCTTTGTTGAGTTTCTCATTCAGAGCATAAATTATTTTCCTGATTTATTTGTATTGTTTATCTGTGTTTTCTTGTATCTTACTGAATTTCTTTAATATCATGGTTTTGAATTTTTCTTAGCCATTGCATAGATATCATTTTCTTTGGGATCTGTACTAAAGAATTATTGTGCTCCTTTGGAGGTGCCATGTTTCCCTTGCTTTTTCATGTTACTGTGTCCTTACATTGATATCAGCACAGCTAATGTAACAGTCACTTCTCCAATTTTATTTATTGACTTTCATAGGGAAAGACATTTTCCTCTGCTGGGCATGATGGCTCATGCCTATAATCCCAGTGACTCAGGAGGCTGAGGTGGGAAGATTGCTTCTGGCAGGAGTTTGAGGTTACAGTGAGATATGATTGTGCCACTATGCTCCAGTCTAGGTGACAGAGCAAGACCCTGTCTCTAAAAAATTAAATAAAAATAAAATAAAAAGATGTTTTCTTGTTTTATAGACACTATAGATGTGTCTATAGTGTTGGTTGAGTGGAGCGCTTTGGCTTTGATTCTGTGTGGGCACAGTTAGTGGAGCCTCCATATGATTTCATTAGCATCAATGTTGTCTGTGAGCTCCTCAGTGGCTGACAGTGTAGTTGTTAATGGAGTCTGTGGAAAGGCTGTGCTGGGAACAGGGACATCAGGCAGGTTGGTCTTCAAGCACCAGTGGTGACAGCAGTATGCCAGGCATGCTGGTCCTCAGGCCCCCAGGCAGTGTATGTGGGTGTCAATGCTGGTGTGTCCAGGTGGGCAGGGTATCAGACTTCAAGATGACATGTTTGGGTGCCAGTGGTAGCAGCAGTGGACTGAACAGGCAGGTCCTTGGGCCCCCAGGTGGCTTGTGTGGAAGCGGCAGCAGCAGGCCAACCCTCAGGCCCTCAAGTGGTGTACACAGGCATCAGTGATGGCAAACTGGGTAGGCTGGTCCCCAGGCCCTTGGGAGACACATGTGGTCACTAGTGGCAGGCAGAGTGGGCCCATCCTTAGGCCTCTGGATGGTGTGTGCCTGTGCTGCTGGTGGTAAAGAGGATGGGTTAATCTCCTGGCCCCTGGGCAGCACATGTGGATGCTGGTGGCAGGTGGGGCGAGCCTGTCTTCAGTTTCCCTAATGGTGTGTGCAGGTGCTGGCAGCAGGTGGGACAGTTTGACCCCCATTCCCCCAGATGCGCACAGGCACCAGCAACAATGGCAGGTGAGGCGATCCTATCCTCAGGCCCTGGGACAGTAAGCACAGGTGCTGGTGGTGGCAGGTGGGGAAGTTCAATCCGTTTCTATTGCCAGCGGCCATTTGAGTCACCTCCAGGTTGGGGCTAGTATGAAAAGTGTTACTATGAGCATCCCAATCAGGTCTTTGTGGGGCAAATGGATGCCTGCCACTCAATGTTAAGACCATTTTTGGCTTTTACTTGAGTTGAGAAATACCACTGCCTGCTAGAGATCCCTGTAACCCCAGAATCTAGTGTCTCATATCTGCTTCTTTGTCACTGGCAGGGTGGCTCCTATGGACGGAAAACAGTCTTAAGAGGCAACTCCGATGGTACCCTTGTCCTCTTCTTCAGTGACTTAAAACAATTCCAGGATCAGAAGAGAAGCCAACGTGACATCCTCGATAAAACTGGGGATAAGCTGAAGTTCTGTCTGTTCACGAAGTGGATGAAAAACAATTTCGAGATCCAGAAGTCCCTTGATGGGTTCACCATCCAGGTGTTCACAAAAAATCAGAGAATCTCTTTCGAGGTGCTGGCCGCCTTCAACGCTCTGAGTAAGCATTGCTGGGTGTCAGGAGAGAAAAGCCAAAGAAGGGGGTGCCAGACAGCTCTGTGCAACCTCTAGGCCATGGGTGGGATAGCTACCACTGCTGCTTTAAAAAATGGGAGACCATAGACCCTCAGGAGAGAAGAATCCCTTCTACCCTGGACTCGCTCTCTTCTCTGGAACTAACTTCTCCCCCATACCCTGATTGTCTTTGGAGAAAATGTTCTGGATTCTAGAACCTAAGGCAGAGCCTTTTAAGCCATACTGTATACATAAATCACCTGGAACCTTGTTAAAATGCATATCCTGACTCAGGAGGTCTGAGTTAGAGCCCAGGATTTCATATTTCTAGCCAGCTCCATGATGAGCTGCTGGTCCGCAGATCACGCTTGCAGGTTTTGACCAGAGTCAGTGTTGGTTAGAGTAAGAGGATGAGGCAGACATCTGGGAAAAGTCCAGCTGGGGCAAGCATTTGAAGTCTGCCTTCCTACCAGGTCAAAATCAAGGCAACAACCTTCCATAGATAACTATCAAAGCTTGAGGGGGTGCCTTGAACCCAACTCCTAAATCCCCAAGACCTGCCCACCTCTTGTGTCTCCTGTCTCAGCAAACATTCCCACACTCTTGCTTATTGTTAAAGTAACCTCTGCTTACCAGGCTTCTGGTTTAATAGAAGATGCTAGAGTGACTCCATCTTAAAGCAAGTAGCTAGGCACTCACAAGGAACCTACAGGCTTAATACTTGGGTCTGAAAATAGCCACAGTCTAAGCTGACCACCAATTATAATTGCAGAATATTTAAGGCCATACAAAACATCTCCCACTAAGCCTACAAAATGTCCAGGTGTCCTAAAAGTTCAGCCCACTTAAAGGCAGCATTAATGAGCAGGTTTAGGTTGAAGGATTAATGGTCATCAATACCACTGTTAAGAAGAAAATTCTTGGCCAAATTGAATTTAATGGAGTTTAACTGAGCAGACAATTCACGAATCTAGAAGCCTCCCGAGCCAGAGTAGGTTCAGAGAGTCTTGAACACAGCCACGTGGTGGAAGAAGATTTATGGACAGGAAAAGGAAAATGATGTACTGAAAATGAAAGTGAGGTACAGAAACAGCCAGACTGGTTATAGCTCAGCATTGGCCTTATTTGAATGAGATTTGAACAGTTGGCCACCTTTGATTGGCCGAAACTCAGTGATTGGCACAAGAGTAGGTTGCAGTCTGTTTACACATCCTTTTAGGTTATAGTTCACCATGTACAGAGAAATTTTAGGCCAAACTTAAAATATGTAAGGAGGCAGCTTTAGGCTAAACTTGATTTAACAGCACCAATACCCCCTACCTTTAGTGAGCACATCTGCACACTCCAATTTCAATGACAGCTCCTCAGAATTTCTTATCAATGAAGACACTAACAAAGAATGGCGCATTCCTCCTTCTCCTTTCTGAGGATGCCCTACCCTGTAACAAAGTCCTTTCTAATAAATTTGCTTCTTTCACCATACTCTGTACCTGCCTTGAATTCTTTCCTGCATGAGATCCAAGAACCCTCTCTTGGGATCTGAATCAGGACTCTCTTTTCCAGCAACGCTATCACCTGTAAACCAAAAGTATCTGAGACAGGTCTCAATCTATTTAGAGAGTATATTTGCCAAGGTGAAGGATGTACCCACGACGCAGCCTCAGGAAATTCTGATGACATGTACCCAAGGTGCTCAGGGTACAGCTTGGTTGTATACGTGGTATGGTTTGGCTGTGTCCCCACCAAATCTCATCTTGAATTGTAGCTCCCACAAATTTCCACATGTCATGGGAGGGACCCAGTGGGAGGTAATTGAATCATGGAGGCAGGTATTTCCCATGCTGTTCTCATGATAATGAATAAATCTCACGAGATCTGATGGTGTCATAAAGGGGAGTTCCCCTGCATAAGCTCTCTCTGGCCTCCCACCATGTAACATGTTCCTTGCTCTTCCACCATGATTGTGAGGCCTCCCCAGCCATGTGGAACTGTGAGTCAATCAAACCTCTTTCCTTTATAAACTACTCAGTCTCAGGTATGTCTTTATTAACAGCATGAGAACAGACTAATACAATACATTTTAGGGCGACATGAGACATCAATCAATGCATGTAAGATGTACATTGGTTTGGTTTGGAAAGGCAGGACAACTCAAAGTGGGGGCTTCCAGGTCATTGGTAGATTTAAAGATTTTCTGATTGGCAATTGATGGAAAGAGTTATCATCAATAGAAAGGAATGTCTGGGTTATGATGATAAAGGGTTGTGGAGACCAAAGTTTTATCATGCAGCTGAAGCCTCCAGGTAGCAGACTTCAGAGAGAATAGATTGTAAATGTTTCTTATCAGACAAGAGCCTGTTCTATCACTAATTCCAAAAGAGAGGGAGGTATCATGAGGCATGTCCAGCTCCTCCTTCCCATCATGGCCTGAACTGGTTTTTCAGGTCAACTTTGGAATGCCTTTGCTGAGAGGAGGGGTCCATTCAGATGACTGGGGGGGCTTAGAATTTTATTTTTGGTTTATATACCTAAGCCAGGATTGTATCTCCAGCTCCCCCACCTCCTCACTCACAGCCCATCACTAAGTCCTGCCAGTTCTGCCTAACTTGCTCCTAAATCTGCATCATTTCTCTCCCTTCCCGCTGCTACTTCCCTAGTCAACGTCACCACCAGGGATGGGGCAATGGCTTCCTAATTGTCTCCCTGCCTCCTGTCTCACTCCACCCTGCAGCTGGTGCTCTCTTTCCATGCACAAATATTGTGTCACACACTCTGCCTCTAATGGCTTTTCACTGCATTTAGGAAGTTGACCAAAAAGGCCAAACTCTGTAAAATATTTTAAGAGGTTTTTTCTGAGCCAAATATGAGGACCATGACCTGTGACACAATCTCAGTAGTTCCTGAGAACGTGTTACAGCTTGATTTGTATGCATTTTAGGGGGACAGAATTTACAGGCAGAAACGTAAATCAGTACACATAAGGTGTGCATTGGTTCAGCCTGGAAAGGCAAAATGTCTCAAAGCAGGGTCTTCCAGGTCATAGACGGTTATAAAGATTTCCTGATTAGCAGTTGGTTGAAGGAGTTCAGCTTAAGAAAAGGGGAGCTGTGGAAGACAAGGTTCTTATTATGTAGATGAAGCCTCCAGGTAGCAGGCTTCAAGGAGAATAGGTGGTAAATGTCCCTTATCAGATCTTAAAGATGTCAGACGATTAGTTAAAATCTCTCCTGAATCAGGAAAAGATCTGGAAGGGGAAGGGGATTCTCCACAGAATGTGAATTTTTCCACAGGACACAGCTTTGCAGGGCCATTCCAAAATATGTCAAAGAAATATATTTTGGGGTAAAATACTTTTGATTTCCTTTAGGGCCTGTTATCTGTCAGGCGATGCCAGAGTTAGGCTGGAATTTGGTGTCATACTGCTACAAAGAGTCTGTTCTGTCAGTCTTGGGGTCTCTATTTTAATGTTAGTGTTTGTCGATTGTGCCTGAATTCCAAAGGGAGGAGGGTATAATGAGGTGTCTGAGCTCCTCCTTCCCAAAATGACCTGAGCTAGTTTTTCAGATTTCTTTCGGGGTTCCCCTTGGCCAAGAGAGGGGTTCATTCAGTAGGTTGGGAAGGCTTAGAATTTTATTTTTGGTTTACAAGGATAAGGATCAAACTCCTCAGCAGGACAGGACTTTGATGATCTGGCAGCCCCTACTTAGTTACCTCTCCAGCTGTACCACTCACCACCAACTAACTCTCTATGCTTCAGCCACTCTGGCCTTCCCTGAGCTCCTCAAACCCACATGATGCTAGCTCAACTTGAGACTTTGGCCTATACTGTTCCTTTGCCTGGAACATACTTCCCCCAGCCTTTTATTTTTGGATAACTCCAACTCATCCTTTAAGTCCTCTGGCTCTCTACGTCTGGGTTAGATCCACTTTCCACATGCTCCAGTAGCAATTTGTGCTTTCTGAATCATGGGATTTATCACTTTGCAAACTCCAAATATCTGAGACAGGTCTCAGTTAGCTTAGAAAGTTTATTTTGCCAAGGTTGAGGATGCGCACCCGTAACACAGCCTCAGGAGGCCCTGATGACATGTGCCCAAGGCGCTCAGAGCACAATTTGCTTTTATACATTTTAGGGAAACCTGAGACATCAATCAACATATGTAAGATGAACAATGGTTCACTCCGGAAAGGCGGGACAACTCGAAGCAAAGTGGGACAATTCAAAGTGGGGAGAGGGCTTCCAGATCATAGGTAGATAAGAGACCAATGGTTGCATTCCTCTGAGTTTCTGATTAACCTCTTCCAAAGGAGGCAATCAAATACGCATTTATCTCAGTGAGGAGGGGGATGACTTTGAATAGAATGGGAGGCAGGTTTGTCCTGAGAAGTTCCCAGCTTGACTTTTCCCTTTAACCAAGTGATTTTGGGGCCCCAAGATTTATTTTCGTTTCACAACTTATATGGAAATAATGTATTTAGCTTTCTCCTCTCCTAGACTATAAGCTCCATGAGGACAGGTATCATGAGTATCTTGTTCTTCTATGGTCTCTAGTACAATGTTCATTATTAATAATAGTTGTTGGTTGGATGGATGGATGGATCATGATGGATAAATGGATGGAAGGTAAATGGATGGAAAAATGAATGTAGATGGATGGATGGATAGATAGATATTAAATATATGTATATATTTGTGGATGAGGTAGATAGATGGATAGTCTCAAGCACAAAGCATAGTCTCAAGTACAGGTGCACATATAATCACAAACTTAAATAATTCCAGGCTGGGCACAGTGGTTCTTGCCTATAATCCCAGCACTTTGGGAGGCTGAGGCAAGAGGATTACTTGAGGCCAGGAGTTTAAGACCAGCCTGGGCAACATAGTGAAACCCCATCTCTACAAAAGAATTAAAAATTAGATGTGGTGGCATGCACCTGTATTCCTAACTACTGGGGAGACTGAGGCAGGAGGATCACTTGAGCACAGGAGTTCAAGGTTGCAGTGAGCTATTATTACACCACTATACTCCAGCCTGGACAACAGAGCAAGATCTTGTCAAAAGAAAAAGAAAAGGGGAGGGGAGGGGAAGAGAGGGAAGGGGAAGGGAAAATTCCCAAGCTGAAACTTAAGCCATCATTAAACAAGTGGGGAAACAAACAGAAAAGCCCAGGTCTTCTAAGCCCATGGCCAGAGTACCTTCCATCACCTATAGTTTTAAGGAATTTCTGGGTTACCAGGAACCATAAAGAACAATTAGCCCAGGCATCACTGATAAGGAGGAGACATACAGACATCCTGATAACTCACATTCACAGAAAGGTGGCCTGGCTTGGGGAAACATGTACCAGTTTGGGAGGTTGGAAGTTCTGAGTTCTTATCCTGGTCCTACTACTCACTTATGCCTGCCAGCTGTACAGTCAGACTAGAAACTAGATTCCAGGGCCATTAGGATGCTCAGGGTTGGGGGTGGGGGCCTGCTTCAAACAAGGGCTGGAGTCAAGGAGGGAGACAGGTGCATCATAATTCTCATAGGAAAGTCCTCTCTTCCTGTTCCAAGTGCCATGCTGGGAGACCTGGCCAGAGCGCCCTCTACTGGGTTCACCCCATCATGCAAGGATGGTGTGAGAATGAGAAATAAACTCTTCCCCACATGTGCTACCCAGAAGCTGCCACTAGATGGTGGTAGAGCTGCACATTCCAAATTATTATACGCTTTTTCTGCAAGGAAACACAGGGTCACTTTCTGAGAAAAGCAACCTACAGGGGAATTGGTAACTTGCTTTTGTTGTTGTTGTTTTTTAAACTAAATATTAGCCTAACTAATCTGGCCTATTTTTACACCAGGTCCAGGCTGGCTGTCTCCAATTCTGCATCTCTTTCCACCACTGTGTGCCACTACAACTCTCCCCCTAGGGCCTTTGACCCAAAGCAAGAAGTACCTATTTACTTGACTGGCTGGTATTTCCATTATCCTCATCTGTAAATTAGTAATTGCAATTGCATTTGCCAGCTAAGAGTTTTGTGAGGCTTGTATGTTTCACTGTACATAAAACGCTTAGAGTAAACACACCATAAACGTTAGCTATTTATTATCATTATGGGGGAAGATAGAATGCTCTTTCCGTCAACCTCCCTGCATGCCAAGTGCCCAGAACCATGCCTAGGGAGTCAGTAAATATCCACTGGGGTGTATGAAAGGAACAAGCTAGCTGCTTTCTCCTGGTTTCTTATCTAAATGTGTTTATGGGCCAGGGAGCTGGCTCACGTCTGTAATTCCAACACTTTGGAAGGCCAAGGTGGGAGGATCACTTGAGGCCAGGAGTTCAAGACCAGCCTGGGCCACAGGCTTTTTTTTTCTCCAAAAAAAAAAGCCAAACATGGTGGCACACGCCTGTGGTCCCAGGTACTCAGAAGGCTGAGGCAGGAGGATCACTTGAGCCTTGAAATATATTTGAGGGTACAGTGAGCTATGATTGTGCCATTGCAGTCCAGCCTGAGTGACAGAGAAGACTCTGTCTCTAAAAGTAAGAATAATGATGAAACAAACTCAGTAGTCCTATAGACCATTTTTTGTTTGTTTTTGTTTATATTTGTTTGGTTGTTTTTTGTGGGGGGGAGGGCTGTTTTGTTTTTTAATGAACATAGAAATTGACCCTTCTGATCTTAAAGCTTGAAACTTACATTTGTTTTATCTAAGTTCCTTCCTCAGAAAAGGAACCTCAGACCTCTCAAAAAGTATCAAAGAACTGAAACTCACCAGTCACTGCATCCAGACAATGGGATGTCAAATCCCTTATTCCTCATGATTACCTCCTTACCCCTCCCTAATTCCCATTTTCCCACACATAGTTACATTTCTTCCCTGATATATAGAACCCTAACTTTAGTCTGTCAGGGAGAAGGATTTGAGACTGATCTCCCATCTCCTCAGCTGCAGCACCTGATTAAAGCCTTCTTCTTGGCAACACTTGTTGTTTCAGCCATTGGCTTTCTATGTGGTGAGCAGCAGGACCTAGACTGAACCCCTGGTGTTTCAGTAACAGTAATCAATCAATAAATGTGTTTATTTTATTTTTATTTTTATTTTGAGACAAAGTCTCACTCTGTCACCCAGGCTGGAGTGCAGGGGTGCAATTATGGCCCAGTGCAACATCCACCTCTCGAGGTCAAGGAGTTCGCATGCCTTAGCCTCCTGAGTAGCTGGGATTACAGGCACCTGCCACCACGCCCAGCTAATTTTTGTATTTTTAGTACAGACGGGGTTTCATCATGTTGGCCAGGCTGGTCTCAAACTCCTGGCCTCAGGTGATCCGCCTGCCTCAGACTCCCAAAGTGCTGGGATTACAGGCATGAGCCACCGTGCCTGGCTAAATAAATGTGTTTATAAACAGTGGAACTCAGCTAGCAAGAATGGAAACCCATTGATTAAACCAGCCCCTGTCCCCAGACCTCCAGGGCCCTGCTGCCACCTTGCCTGCCTCCTCAAAGTCCCTGTACCCTGACATTCTGAAGTAAAATATTCACAGGATGGACTCAATGACAGAATATATTGCATGTAAAATATAAACTTTCCTTTCTTCCAGATGTATACTAACTATGCCAACACAAACAATTTTTTAAAGAACCCACTTGTTCCCTACTAATTTGGATAATTCCCTTTCTCATTTATAATTCGATCTCTTGTCCCTCCATTAGGTTCTGCTGATCTTGTCTTGGGTTAACACCATACCGTTTTCATTATAGTCAGTTTAGACTACACTTTATTATCTAATGGGCCAAGTCACCCTTCCCTACTATGTTTTATGTAAAGGTACCAGTCCTCTGACCGATGAAGCAAGAGTCGTGTGCTATCAAACTATAACTGACCTTCATTGTAGAGCAACCCTGGCTCTCTAAAACCAGGTTACATAAATAACAACGTTCCAATTTCTGTTTCACATCAGGCTTAAATGATAATCCCAGCCCCTGGATCTATCGAGAGCTCAAAAGATCCTTGGATAAGACAAATGCCAGTCCTGGTGAGTTTGCAGTCTGCTTCACTGAACTCCAGCAGAAGTTTTTTGACAACCGTCCCGGAAAACTAAAGGATTTGATCCTCTTGATAAAGCACTGGCATCAACAGGTAATTTTCCGACTGTCTATATATGGTTATCATTCATTTCCTTTTTATCGAGATAATTGACATCCAGTAAAGTGCAAAAATCTTAGGTATACAGCTCAATGCATTTTTTACAATCTTACCAGCAACACCCAAATCAACATAGGGAACATTTCGTGTACCCCAGAAGGTGCCTCAAGCCCATTGTCCCCCCAGTAATCCTCCCAAACAAACCCCTATTCTAACATCTATCACCACCGCAGATTAGTTTTGCTTGATTTTAAACAAACAATGTAAGTGGGATTATATGGTACATACTTCATGTCTGCCTTCTTTGGCTCAATGGGATGTCTGAGAGACTCATTCATATGGTTGCAGGGTCTTGCTCTGCTGCCCAGGCTGGAGTGCAGTGGTGGGATCTTGGCTCACTGCAACCTGTCTCCTGGGCTCAAGCAATCCTCCCATCTCAGCCTCCCAAGTAGCTGGAACTACAGGAGTGTGCCACCATACCTGGCTAATTTTTGTATTTTTTGTAGAGATGAGGTTTCACCATGTTGCCCAGGCTGGTCTTGAACTCCTGGGCTCAAGCTATGTGCCCACCTCAGCCTCCCAAAGTGTTGGGATTACAGACATAAGCCATGGCACCCAGCCATAGTAGCACTTTTTTTCATTGTTTTCCCATATTCCATTGTATTAATGTAACACACATTTATCCATTCTGCTGCTTTGGGTCATTTTCAAATTGGGGCAATTTTCAAATAGATGATTGGGTCATTTTCAAATTGGGGCAATTATGAATTAGGTTACTATGGGTATTTCCCTACATGTCTTTTTGTGAATGTAAGCATTCATTTCTCTTGGATAAATATGTAGCAGTAGAATTGCTGGGCTATCCAGTGCACATATATGAATGTTGTGTACATATATGTGTGTAAATATATAAAATATATATGTAGTTTGTTTTTTTGTTTAACCATAGCAAATCTTGCTGAATCATTTCCAAAATCTTACCAAATTATACTCCCATCAGCAAGATGTGAGTTTCAGGCATATTCTCAAACCCAGCTGGGGATCTGCCCACCCAGCGCAGCAAAGCCAAACAGACTTTGGGATTGCAGTGAGGGAGTGAAGCATTTATTGCAGGGAGCCAAGCAGGGAGAATTGGGCAGCTCATGTTTAAGAGCCGAACTCCCCGATGGCTTACAGGTAAGGGTTTTAAAGGTGAGGGGACAGAGGTTACAGGCAAAGCCATAAATCAACACGTGGAGGTTGTACATTGGTTTGACCTAAAAAGGTGGGACGTCTCCAAGCAGGAGGGAGGAGGAGGATGGGTGGCGCCGGTCACAGGATTCAAAGACTTTCCAATTTGTGATGGGTGAAATTGGCGAAGCTTTATCTAAAAATTTCAGATCAGCAGAAAGGAACGTTAGCTCTGGCTCGTAGGTATGACCTCCTCCAAGACCCTCAGGAAGAAATTTAGAACAAAGAACGAGGTCAGGGTTCAATCCTCAGTTTCCCCTTATCTGAGGTCTACCTGCCAGTGGATTTGCTTGGTGGGGGCCTGAGTTTCTGAAAATCAACTCAGGGACATATGTTAAGATGTTATCTTCAGTTTCTATAGGGAACAAAACATCTTTTGACTCTAACTTCCTTGGCTACTGTTTTAAGTGACTATTACCTTCTTTTTTGTTGTTTTTGTTTTATTGGGTGTTTTTTTTTCACTGCTCCTGTAGACCCTGAACTACTATATTTTTGCTTATCAAGTTGCTCATTGACTTTTCAAGGCTAGTAAGGTGCCTGGAATTTCCCTTGAAAGAACTCCAGATTTTCCTTTATTTTCATGCTTGTGGGATGAGGGCAGTGGGTGGCCTGCAGGCACCTAAGAGAGGTCCCTGCTCCATCCCAGTTGTTCCACATCTTTGTCAAGACTTGGTATTGTCAGTCCACTGAATTGTAGGCATTCTAGCAAAGGACAATGACTTCCTGTAGACCTCTGGTTTCTTGATTTCAGATCCCTGACATGGTAAGAACTGGATCCCCAAATGAGCTGCTACTCTTTCCTTATCCCACAGTGCCAGAAAAAAATCAAGGATTTACCCTCGCTGTCTCCGTACGCCCTGGAGCTGCTTACGGTGTATGCCTGGGAACAGGGGTGCAGAAAAGACAACTTTGACATTGCTGAAGGCGTCAGAACCGTTCTGGAGCTGATCAAATGCCAGGAGCAGCTGTGTATCTATTGGATGGTCAACTACAACTTTGAAGATGAGACCATCAGGAACATCCTGCTGCACCAGCTCCAATCAGCGAGGTGCCAAGCTTCTCACACCCTATCCCTGTACCTCATCATCCGCATGCCAGGCATACCTCTTTGGAATGAGATCTCAGCCTTGCCCTATCAAGCCAGTGCTGGACCAGAAGAATGGCAGCCACCATGGGTGGGGAGGCAGATGGGTCTGTCTGAAAGAGGGGAGGTCCAGCCAGTGCTTTTCACATTCCAAACCATGGTCACATTTTGTCCCCTAAACAAACACTGGAGAGACACTTCCCCTTATAGAAGGAAGGAGCTAAGAGAGAAAGGGGAGGGAGGGCAGGAAGAGGAGACCACTTTGTTATTTTATTAATAGAATGTCTCTGTAAAGCAGCAAACCCAGGGCCAGAGGGGCTTGATGTTGTAGACAAAATCCCTCAGCAGCTTGGAGGAGCCGCAGGAATCCAAATTCAAGTTGCCAGATTCCCACTCCAGGCCTCTTTCCCCAAAACAGATTTTGCCTTCCACAAGCAGCTCAACTGACTCTTTTTAATCTAATGGAATACACAGGCCAGTAATCTTGGATCCAGTCGACCCAACCAATAATGTGAGTGGAGATAAAATATGCTGGCAATGGCTGAAAAAAGAAGCTCAAACCTGGTTGACTTCTCCCAACCTGGATAATGAGTTACCTGCACCATCTTGGAATGTTCTGGTAAGAGGGTTTTCCAAATACAGGGTGTTTCATGCTGCAGGAAGGTCTTCCTGACACCCAGGCTAGGTCTTATCTGAGAGTACTCTATATTCGTTTCCTGTATTGCTGTTACAAAGTTCCACAAAACAGATGGCTTAAAGCCACAGAAATTTATTGTCTCACCATTCTGGCTATTACAAGTTCAAAATCAGGGTGTTGGCAGAGCCATGCTCTCTGCAGGCCCTAGGGAAGAATTATTCCAGGCTTCCTGCAGCTTCTAGTGGTTGCCAGCAGTCCTTGGCTTGTGGCTGCATCACTCCAGCCTCTGCCCCTGTGGTCACGTGCCCTTCTCCCTACGTGTCTTCACAACATCTTCCCTCTGTGCATGTCTGTCTTACCATCTCTTCTTCTTCTAAGAACAACAGTCATACTGAATTAGGGCCCACCATAATGACCTAATCTTCACTAGATCCCATTTGAAAAGACACTATTTCCAAGTAACACACATTCATCAATACTGTAGGTTGGAACCCCAGCATCTTTTAGGGAGACACAGTTCAACCCATCACACACCATCAGGGCAATGACTGTGAAGTGCAAAATGGAACAAAGAGAAAGGGGGGTACCCAAAGATGCGAGATCTCAATTAATTTTTGCAAGAGAGAAAGCTGGTGAGCAGGTGGAGACATGAAACGGAGCATTGCTCAGAGAAGGGGGTGGCAGTCAGGCCTGTGGATGCCAGGACAGGCTCTGAGCTCCGTTCAGGCAGGTGCCGGGGGCAACAGTCAGAAGTGGGGCCGAAACAAGAGAACGAATTAAGGCACCAGCTGTGAAACAGGTGCACTGGCCTTCCCCCTCCCATCCCCAAAAGGAGAAGTAAATCTGTCAACACAAACTCCCCTGCATGCTCAGTGCTTATTAGAGAAAAGCCATCCAAGAAGAACCTTCCCAGGTTAGACCACTGAGCCCTCTCAGCTTTCCTGGGAACCGCACTGGAGACAACTGTATTAATTGAGGCCAAAGAGGCCAATCAAATTCCACAGTTCACAGACAGAATAATTTATATTCAAGTTATGGGAGGCGGAATCTATACCCCGTTTGCACAGAAGTTTGAAGGCTAACTGAGTACCAATCTGGCATGTAAATGAAGATGTAAATGAGTTTAGCAAACTTCACAGAGGTTGGGGAGTCTATAAATGGGGAACTTCCCTAACTGGACCCAGAAGGATCAGGACGCTCTGAGCAGTCACCCCTGTGCCCACCCTAACCCCTACTTTCACTGGACCCCTGATCTTTGCTCTCTGACCCCAATTTTCCCGGCTTCTTCAGACAGATTTTTTCAAAAAATTATCCCCCTGACCTGACATCTTATTCTGAAGCTTTGAAACATTTAAAAAGTTAGAAAAATGATTCAATAAACTCCTATGATCCCCTCACATAGATGCAGTACCCATGTGCAACATTTGCTATGTTACAGTTTGTGTGTGCACACGTTATTATTGTTGTTGTTATAGTTGTTTTTAATCTTTTTTTAAGAGATGGGGCTATATCTCGCTACATTGGCCAGGCTGGTCTCAAACTCCTGGGCTCAAGTGATCCTCCCACCTGGCCTCCCAAAGTTCTGGGATTACAAGCGTGAGCCACCTCACCTGGCCCATTGTTATAGTTGTTGTTTATACTGAGCCCTTTGAGAGTAGACTGCCAGACATCTCTTTACCCTTAAATACTTTCATAGGGATCTCTGAGAACAAGAATATTCTCTTCAATAACTTCCATGCCATGATCAAATTCAGGAGATTAGGAGTCATATATTATTGTCCCAATACAGCCCATTGGGATGATTTCGACAGTCATTCCAAGAAGGGCCTTTATAGGACATTCTTTTCCAACACAGAAGCACATGTGGTATTTAGTTCCAAACATCTCCTAAACCATCTTTTGATACTCACTGTGGCTGTTTTTGTTCTGCTATCCCATCAACTTCTATTTTGAGAACTGGGAGACCATCCCTGTCTCTACAGTTGTTGAAGACAATTTAGGCCCAGGAACCACTGCATAAGGCGGTCCAAACATTGGAGGGCTCATGCACACATACACACACACACGCGCGTACATGCATACACATACATGCACACACGCAATCACACACATGCACACACGTACTCACACCATGCACACATGCACACATGCACACACATACATGCATACACACATGCACACATGCACTCACATGAATGCACACACATACTCACACCATGCACACATGCACACACATGCACTCACACCATGCACACACATGCACTGACACATGCACACACATGCACTCATGCACACACATGCACGCACACCATGCACACACATGCACACACATGCACTCATACCATGCACACATATGCACTCACACACCACAAATATTCTGCCCTGTGAAAGGGGCAGTGTTGGCAATGAATATGCCTTCAATAGGCACTGTCCTCAGCAACTATAAGGCCAACTTACAACATCTGAGAACAACCAAGGTTGGCCTTCAACTTTCAAGCTGAGTGCCCTTCCCCACCTCCAGGTGAGCTAGCCCATCTTGTCTGTGTTGCCAGCAAAAGTACAATATTTGTATAGAACAGTAATTACTTGCCTCTTACTGCTGTTTTAAAAAAATGCCCTAAACTTAGTGGCTTAAAACACATGAATTTGAGCCAGGCACAGTGGCTCACACCTGTAATCCCAACACTTTGGGAGGCTGAGGCAGGAGGATCACTTGAGAAGAGGAGTTTGAGACCAGCCTGAGCAACATAACAATACCCCGTCTCTACAAAAATAAATAAATAAATTAGCTGTAGTCCCAGCTAGTTGGGAGGCTGAGGCAGGACGATCACTTGAGCAAGGGAGATCAAGGTTGCAGTGAGCCATGATTGTGCCACTGCATTCAGCCTGGGCGACAGAACAAAACCCTGTCTCAAAATTACTTTTGCACCAACCAAAAAATATATATATACATATATATATACACACACACATATATACATATATATACATATACACATATATACATATATACACATATATACACATATATATACACATCTATACACACATATATATATATATATACATATATATGTTTCCTCATCTTTTCAAGCTCCTTGAGGTTGTCCAAATTTCTTGGCTCATGGCCCCTTCCTCCATCTTCAAAGCCAATAGCATAGCATCTTCCAGCCTCTCTCTCTACTTCCAACATCACACCACCTCCTCCAACTCTAACCCTCCTGCCTCCATCTTATAAGTACCCTTGTCCTTATAAGCACAGTGGCTTACGCCTGTAATTACAGCACTTTGAGAGGCTGAGGTGGGAGGATTGCTTGAGACCAGGAGTTTGAGACCAGCCTGGGGAACCTAGTGAGACTCCCATCTCTACAAAAAAAAAAAAAAAAGCTAGGCGTGGTGGCACAAACCTGTAGTCCCAGCTACTCAGGAGACTGAGGCTGGAGGATCCCTTGAGCCCAGGAATTGGAGACTGCAGTGAGCTATAATGGCACCACTGCCCTCCAGCTTGGGTGACAGAGCGAGACACTATTTCTGAAAAAACATGGGTTAGAATCATGGGTTGGAAGGCTACCTATTGGGTTCTATGCTCACTACCTAGGTGATGGGATCATTCATACACCAAGCCTCAGCGACATGCAATTTACCCATGTAAAACCCCACACATGTACCTCCTTGAACCTAAAGTAAAAGTGGAGAAAAATGTATTAATTAATTCAATTAAAAATTAAAATTAAGAGGAAAAAGACCCCTGTGATAACATCAGGCCAAACCAGGTAATGCAGAATAATCCTCCCATCTCTAGAGACTTAACCACATGTGCTTCAGAGGGAGCACAGCTGTGCCAAAACCTGGACTTTGAACTGCTGGCCTCCAGAACTGGGAGAGAATAAACTTCTGTTGTTTTAAGCCACCTAGTTGTGGTCACTTGTTATGGCAGCCTTTGGAAACCAACACACCCGCACATGGCGTGTTTAACGCAGGCTGATACAACCTTAAGAAAGGAATGGATGTGGTCATCAGCAATCTCCAATACCTACAGCAAATGGGAAGACAGGGAAGGACCAGAGGTGTAGGTAAAGCAAAAAGCCACAGGTCATTAGAAAGTGATGCTCCAACTGGGCATGGAAAAGGAGTTTGGAGTTAGGAACATGACAGAGCTGTCTGGACAAGGATCCAGATCTCTCCTAGGGGGAAGGAGGGGCAACTAGGACAGTTTTTGTGTCTGTGGGGGGTCTTGTGTGCCACTCCAAACTCTCAGGTGTGTTCTTGGGATGTATTTGTGCAATGACAAAAGACAGAAAAGATGCCAGCCCACGAGCAGGAGGGCAGTTGGGAGAGACAGGGTAGGGGGCCCAGTACAGGCAGGAAAAGAAGCCTTGGGTGGGCTTACAGGGGCCACTCACACTTGGGGTCTTCCTTCCTTCCCCAGCCTGCACCACTCTTCACGACCCCAGGCCACCTTCTGGATAAGTTCATCAAGGAGTTTCTCCAGCCCAACAAATTCTTCCTAGAGCAGATTGACAGTACTGTTAACATCATCCGTACATTCCTTAAAGAAAACTGCTTCCGACAATCAACCGCCAAGATCCAGATTGTCCGGGTGAGCACTGGCCTTTCTCATGTCTTGTTGGAATGATGTAATATTGGGCATTCCTGGAAGGGAGGTAAGTGGGCATTGTAGCTCTCCAGGATCCATCTACCTTCAGAAACTTGAGGAAGGGAAGCCAGGAGTTAAGGGAACTAGGACACTAGTTTTCAGGGGGGCTGTGGATAGACTGCCTAGGTCATTAACAACACAACTTTGATTCTGTACTGTTTTTCTTGGAGCTGTTGGCCGTCCTTGGGGCTCTTGGGCCTGGAGACACATCACTCCCGTCTCTGCCTCTGTCATCACACCTTTTCTTCTGTGTCCTCCCCCTTCTCTTCTTTTCTAAGAACACTTGTCATTGGATTTAGGGCCCAGCCTGATCCAGAATGATCTCATCTCCAGGTCCTTAACTCAGTTACATCTGCGAAGACCCTTTTTCCAAATAAGGGCACATCCACAGGCCCCCAGAGCATGTATTTTTAGGGGTCCACCATTGAAACCACTGCAGATTCTAAGGAGCTTAGAATCTCCTTCTCCTTTGAGTGACTGGAGCCCGGCTTGCCCCATCAGCTGAGCTAGAGATTCAGAGGCTTTTGTCATTCTTGTCCGTGGCTCAAAGGCCACGGGGCTGACATGTTTCTCTCTGTTTACTGGTCACATGACCAGATAAACGTGTCCCCGTGGTCACAAGAAGGGAAGGAGGAAAATGTTATTATGTACGCGTAAACTTCTGCGTTGATGCCAGAACAAATCTGTGCAACTAGAGAAGAGGGGCCTGGGAAATGGCACCAATAGCCCCAGGGCAATGAGTGAACTGTCTCATTGAAGGTCACTGGAGTGAAAACAGGACTGAGTTTCTGATCAGTGTTAGAATTGTCAAAGCCTGTGCTTTCTCCTCTCCTTCCTGAAACCCCATTCACATGATAGTCAGTGAAAAATAAAAGGTATATGACACATCAAAGAAGAAAAGGGAGCCATCGGCAGATAAGACATTGCTTTCCATCTTCCTGAAGTTGGTTGAAGGTTTCTCTGCTAAGGCCAGAGGAAGGTGACACCTAGAGATTGTAAGGAAGGGGCTACAGTCTGAGAGGAGCCGCCGAAGCCCACCTCTTAAAGACAAAGGTGGCCTGCATGAATGAAGGGGGCTGGAACAGGGATGAATTGAGGATCTGCATACAGGAAATAGAACACACCCTTTCCTCACCTCCTTAACCCATGTAATCAGGCATTTAATATCCATGGATAAAATAAACATTTTTCTCTACAGAAACTAAATGGAGGAGAAAGAGGAGGAAGAGGAGGAGGGAGGGAAGGGAGAAGCCTCAATGGCAGAGACATAAATAGCCCACAAAGCCTAAAATAGCTACTATCTGGCCCTTTTGCAGAAAGTTTACCAACCCTGTACCTCAATTATGGATATTCACCCAATGATCGCCAGACCTGCAGGAGAAAACACACATCAAAGAACAGATGAGCACCTTCACCATAATTATTGCATTCCACTCGATTTATTTGGTTACAGGAATCCAAATAAAGCTAAATATGTCTTTAGGAAAATCTTTAGGAAATTGACCTGAGAAGCAGGTAACTTGTAACTAGCCCATCAGTTGTTCATGTATAAAAGGCAGGAGAATAATTGCCTTGGGAACTGTATTGTTTAATAACTGCATTATCTATTAGTTTGTAAAAGAAAACCCTTTGCTTTGGACTCAGCCCTCACTGGACCCTAACGCAGAACTTGGCCTTGGAAACAGTGTCAGTTAGCCCAACTGGTGCCAGCCCATGGGGGCACAGGACTCCTCGGTCAAGGAAATTCTGGATCTCAACCTTCCTTTCTTCCTTAGGGAGGATCAACCGCCAAAGGCACAGCTCTGAAGACTGGCTCTGATGCCGATCTCATCGTGTTCCATAACTCACTTAAAAGCTACACCTCCCAAAAAAATGAGCGGCACAAAATCGTCAAGGAAATCCATGAACAGCTGAAAGCCTTTTCGAGGGAGAAGGAGGAGGAGCTTGAAGTCAGCTTTGAGCCTCCCAAGTGGAAGGCTCCCAGGGTGCTGAGCTTCTCTCTGAAATCCAAAGTCCTCAACGAAAGTGTCAGCTTTGATGTGCTTCCTGCCTTTAATGCACTGGGTAAGGCTCCCCAGACCTTAGCTTGGAACTGATGGTGGACAGAAGGTGGAGGGAGAGCCACATGACTTGATTACGGGCTCTGAAAACATGTGCCACTCATGGGTCCCTGGCCCCAGCAAGTGGCATTAGTCATGGCAGTAATACTTCACACTTGTAGACGATTTTGGTCCCATTTCTCTTTTCCAAGCATGGGGGTGCATGCCTGTAATCCCAGTAATCAGGGAGACTGAGGCAGGAGAATTGCTTGAACCCGGGAGGTGGAGGTTGCAGTGCGAGATTGTGCCACTGCACTCCAGCCTGGGTAACAGAGTGAGACTCCGTCTGAAAACAAACAAACAAACAAACACACAAACAAAACAAGCAGTTGGGCTGGGCATAGAGGCTCACATCTGTAATCCCAGTATCTTGGGAGGCCAAGGTGGGATGATTGCTTGATCCAGGAGTTCGAGACCAGCCTGGGCAACATAGTGAGACTTCATCCCAAAAATAAATAAATAAATAAATAAATAAATAAATAATAAACAAAATTAGCCAGGCATGGTGGCACACGCCTATAGTCCCAGATACCCAGGAGGCTGAGGTGGGAGGATTGCTTGAGCCCAGGAGATGGAGGCTGCAGTGAGCTGTGATCATGCCACTGCACTCCAGTCTGGGGCAACAGAGCAAAACTCTGTCTCAAAAAAGCAAACAACAACAACAACAACAACAACAACAAAAAACAAACAAGAAGCAGTGCACCAGATTTAGCCCAGGGGGCGGTAGTTCACAAAGTCCAGATCAGTGTCATCCCAGAGATCTTTCTGTGATCATGAAAATGTTCTATGTCTGGGTTCTACAACTACTGAGAGCTTGACATGTGGCTACAGCAACTGAGGAACTAAATTTTTAATTTTCATTCCCTTTAATGAATGTGAGTGCAAATGGCCACATTGGCTGGTGGCTGCTCTGTTAGTTTAAGTCTAGATAATACTTTAATAATACCAGCTGCACCCGTGTAGAACACATAATTTTTACATATCTCATTATTCTGGAGATGCTCCCTATGTCTTAGACATCAGTCTTTTAAATACGCTAATACTATTCAGAGTAATTTCCAAGAATTAAATCATATTTGTCAAAAATGTTTTGGAATCTGTTACTTACTACGTGTATTAAAGCAGGATGTCAATCTCTCCCTCATGCCAGGTCAGCTGAGTTCTGGCTCCACACCCAGCCCCGAGGTTTATGCAGGGCTCATTGATCTGTATAAATCCTCGGACCTCCCGGGAGGAGAGTTTTCTACCTGTTTCACAGTCCTGCAGCGAAACTTCATTCGCTCCCGGCCCACCAAACTAAAGGATTTAATTCGCCTGGTGAAGCACTGGTACAAAGAGGTAAGGACAGTCCTTGTTCTGACCATGGGGTTATTATTTTTACCAGTAAGCCATGAACATTAAGCCCTGTTGCCCACAATCTCCCATGCTGAGGGCTGAGCCACTTTGGAGAATCTGCCCACTGGGTATCTTTACGATGTTCCCATCACTAACCCTATTCATTTGGGTCAGGCGTTGATGGCTTCTGCCCATCAAAGCTGCTACATGTGGTTTACTTTGCCCTCACACTGGCCAAAGAATTCTGCAGGAATCCAAGTGACCTTGCCTACAGAGGGTGGGTGAAAGCTGGGATTCACATGCCCACACGTTGCCAATAGGACTTTTCTGCTTCCCGGTGCACATGCTCTCTCTCAGAAGGCAGGTTGAAGCTGTAGGTGGAACCGGGGCTGCATTTTCTATACCCCCAGCTCACAGGAGCTTGAACAACTGCTCAGCCCCTAAGCCCCTACTACAAGTGATCCTCAGGCAGGTAACCCCAGATTCACGCACTGTAGGGTGCTGAGCAGCATCCCTAGTCTCTACCCAGTTTCCCCTCACTTGCACACAAAGTAGCTTCTGAATATACTCATGACAGTAAACATCAAGCACGATATCAGCTCTTCCTGAGACGCCTCCTTTCTGTGTCCAGCTCCCTGAAATGTGAAACCAAGACCAAACTCTGTAGTTTTCATCCCAGAAAATCAGAGAGCTGGCATGGCGTGTCAGAAGACTTGGGGCTGTGGCGTGACCTTGAGTGAGTCACTCCACTTCCCGCAGCCTCAAAGTCTTCATCTAAAATGCAGGTCATGCTGCCTGCGTTGTGGGGAAGATTAGGAATGATGTGGGTAAATGCCTGGGCCCATAGCTGGCATGCAGTGGGTTTCTAGTAAACTGTAGCTATATTATTGTCCTAGGAAGGCATATATGGTCAAAAGCACAACAAAGAAACTCAGGTGTGCTGCTGCCAGGTGGACTCCTGTAAGCTGTACAGTTTAGACATCCAAGCTGCAGAGTGTGAGCACACCAGCATGACACTGTGACTCAGTTGCCTTGCTGTGGTCCCTGTGCGGCTCTCACTGAGCTCCTAGGCTAACCAGTTCGTCTGATGTTCCCACTCTTACCTAGTGTGAAAGGAAACTGAAGCCAAAGGGGTCTTTGCCCCCAAAGTATGCCTTGGAGCTGCTCACCATCTATGCCTGGGAGCAGGGGAGTGGAGTGCCGGATTTTGACACTGCAGAAGGTTTCCGGACAGTCCTGGAGCTGGTCACACAATATCAGCAGCTCTGCATCTTCTGGAAGGTCAATTACAACTTTGAAGATGAGACCGTGAGGAAGTTTCTACTGAGCCAGTTGCAGAAAACCAGGTGCCCTCACCCTAGCCCCGTACTTTTGTTAACCTGATTCCCTTGAACACTATCTCAGCAACCTGGATTTTCCTCTGCTGGGGTCGCGATTCATTCCTTGCATGATGGGGGAAAGTGCTAGCCAACAGAACCTGTCACAGTCTCCAGGGATAAAACCTAGGAGGGGCAGGAGAAAATGCTGTTCAGAAAAAATAGAGAAGGAAGGTTCAAGATACCACGTCCCTGAGCTGCTTTCATCTAAGAGGTGTTAGAGTTGGAAGCGTGTCCCTAAGAATTAACGCTATCATTCACGGGCCGATTTATCCTGCAGGGTTTTTATTGGGTTAGGGTTTATCTACTCTTTCAGACCTTCAAGAATAGTAAGAAATCATATCCATCTGCTTAGGGCCACCAGCAAGGGACAAAAACAATGGAAACCAGAGGAAAGGAAAGAGAGAAAATAAAGGAGCATTGAAAAAGAATAGAGGAGAAGTAAGAGAGAAGGAGACCCCCGGTGGGTTGCCTACCCTGGGTTCTTGGCAACATTGTATTTGATTAAACTATGTATCATATTTTAGCTGACATAGCAAGGAGGAGATATTTAGATTATGCCTTCATTATGCCTTCATGAGTATAGCAGTTAACAGCTTTCAAAACACTTTTGGCAAATACAATGTAATTCTAGGAAGTTGCTTTTGTTTTTGTTTTTGTGTTTTTGTTTTTGAGACAGAGCCTCACTCTGTCACCCAGGCTGGAGTGCAGTGGCACAATCTCAGCTCACTGCAACCTCTGCCTCCCGGGTTCAAGCTGGTTCTCCTGCCTCAGCCTCCGAAGTAGCTGGGACTACAGGTGCGCACCACCACACCCAGCTAATTTTTGTATTTTTAGTAGAGATGGGGTTTCTGGATGTTGGCCAGGATGTTCTCGAACTCCTGGCCCTCAAGTGATCCTCCCACTTCAGCCTCCCAAAGTGCTGGGATTACAGGCATGAGCCACTGCACGCGGCCTCTAGAAAGTTACTTTGAACCCTACTAGTAAATTTGAGTTGCTGACATCTAAGCTGTAAGAACACATTGTCTTATTGCTGAAAGTATTATAGGATGGACCCCAAATTCTGAAGTCACTGGGTTTTGGAATCTCCTAATGCCTTCTAACCTCTCATTCAGGCCTGTGATCTTGGACCCAGCCGAACCCACAGGTGACGTGGGTGGAGGGGACCGTTGGTGTTGGCATCTTCTGGCAAAAGAAGCAAAGGAATGGTTATCCTCTCCCTGCTTCAAGGATGGGACTGGAAACCCAATACCACCTTGGAAAGTGCCGGTAAAAGTCATCTAAAGGAGGCGTTGTCTGGAAATAGCCCTGTAACAGGCTTGAATCAAAGAACTTCTCCTACTGTAGCAACCTGAAATTAACTCAGACACAAATAAAGGAAACCCAGCTCACAGGAGCTTAAACAGCTGGTCAGCCCCCTAAGCCCCCACTACAAGTGATCCTCAGGCAGGTAACCCCAGATTCATGCACTGCAGGGTGCTGCGCAGCATCCCTAGTCTCTACCCAGTAGATGCCACTAGCCCTCCTCTCCCAGTGACAACCAAAAGTCTTCAGACATTGTCAAACGTTCCCCTGGGTTCACAGATCTTTCTGCCTTTGGCTTTTGGCTCCACCCTCTTTAGCTGTTAATTTGAGTACTTATGGCCCTGAAAGCAGCCACGGTGCCTCCAGATGGCAGGTTCACGATCCAAGCAGGAAGAAGGAAAAGATACCCAAAGGTCAAGAACACAGTGATTTTATTAGAAGCTTCATCCGCAAATTTTCTTCCATTTCATTGCTCAGAAATGTCATGTGGTTACCTATAACTTGAAGGTGGCTACAAAGATGACTGTGGAGGTGGGTTGCACTGGCCACCCAAGGATGTCTGCCACACCTCTCCAAAGCCCTCCCTACCTACCAAGATATACCTGATATATTCCACCAGGATATCCTCCCTCCGGATATACTTGGTTCTCTCCACCAGGTTCTTTCTTTAAAGCAGGATTTCTCAACTTTGATACTTACTCACATTTGGGGCTAGACAGTTCTTTGTTTGGAGGCTGTCTTGTGCATTGTAGGATGTTGAGCAGCATCTCTGGCCTCTACCCACTAGATGCCACCCAGTTGTGACAATTAAAAGTGTCTTGAGATTTTATCATGTGTCTTCTGCCCTAGGTGAGAACCCTAGCAGTAGAGGAACCCTACACCCCAACCCTGGGTGGAATGTAGGGAAGAGGTGGCCAAGCCAACCGTGGGGTTAGCTCTAATTATTAAGATATGCATTATAAATAAATACCAAAAAATTGTCTCTGGCAATAGTTACCTTCCCAGATACAGGTCCCCCCTTTTTTCCCCTAACTCTTTTAAGCAATGATTGTAACTATTAGGAGACATTGCTCTCCCACATATGTTTTTCTTTTTAGACAATGCAGACACCAGGAAGTTGTGGAGCTAGGATCCATCCTATTGTCAATGAGATGTTCTCATCCAGAAGCCATAGAATCCTGAATAATAATTCTAAAAGAAACTTCTAGAGGTCGTCTGGCAATCGCTTTTAAAGACTCGGCTCACCATGAGAAAGAGTCACTCACATCCATTCCTCCCTTGATGGTCCCTATTCCTCCTTCCCTTGCTTCTTGGACTTCTTGAAATCAATCAAGACTGCAAACCCTTTCATAAAGTCTTGCCTTGCTGAACTCCCTCTCTGCAGGCAGCCTGCCTTTAAAAATAGTTGCTGTCATCCACTTTATGTGCATCATATTTCTGTCAACTTGTATTTTTTTTCTTGTATTTTTCCAATTAGCTCCTCCTTTTTCCTTCCAGTCTAAAAAAGGAATCCTCTGTGTCTTCAAAGCAAAGCTCTTTACTTGCCCCTTGGTTCTCATAACTCTGTGATCTTGCTCTCTGTGCTTCCAACTCATCCACGTCCTGTCTGTTTCCTCTGTATACAAAACCCTTCCTGCCCCTGCTGACACAGACATCCTCTATGCCAGCAGCCAGCCAACCCTTTCATTAGAACTTCAAGTTCTCCAAAGGCTCAGATTATAACTGTTGCCATATTTATGTGAGGCTGTTGTCTTTTCCTTCTGAGCCTGCCTTTCTCCCCCCGCCCAGGAGTATCCTTTTGCCAAATCAAAAGACTTTTTCCTTGGGCTTTAGCCTTAAAGATACTTGAAGGTCTAGGTGCTTTAACCTCACATACCCTCACTTAAACTTTTATCACTGTTGCATATACCAGTTGTGATACAATAAAGAATGTATCTGGCTTTTGTGCCTAGTTCCTAGCACACAGCTTCAAAAATTCTAGAGTTTCCTGATAGGAGTGTCTTTTGTATTCATAACAAGCCCTTTTCACCCATCCCTGGGTTTATGCTAACAAGGTTACCCATGGTGGGCCCTTAGTTTCAAGGAAGGAGTTGGCCAAGCCAGAAAGACCAAGCATGTGGTTAAAGCATTAGAATTTTCAGCCCCATCCCACCCCTAATCTCCAAGGAGGTGATGGGGCTGGAAATTGAGTTCAATTTTAACATGGCCAGTGATTTAAGCAATGATGCCTATGTAAAGAAACACCAGTAAAAACTCTGGACAGTGAGGCTTGGGGAGCTTCCAGATTAGCAGACATTCCAATGTACTAGGAAGGTAGCGCATCCTGATTCCACAGGGACAAAGGCTCCTGAGCTCTGGGCCCTTCCAGTGCTTGCCACCCTACATACTCTTTGTCTGGCTCTTCATTTGTATTCTTTATAATAAAATGGTGATTGTAAGTAGAGCATTTTCCTGAGTTCTATGAGTCATTCTGCAAATTATCAAAACTGAAGGAAAGTCACGGAAACTCCCAAGTTTGTAACCAAGTCAGACAGAGGTGTGGGTAACCTGGGGACCCCATGTATGTCTGGAGTCTGAAAGAAGGGTGGACTTGGTGAGGACCTTGCTCTTTAAATTGTGGGATCTACACACATTCCAGGTAGTCAGTGCCAGACTTGACTTAAATTGCAGGACAGTCAGCTGGTGTCACAGATTAGGTGTTGGAATGCACCACTACTCTTGTCCAGGATGCAGGCAAAAGAAATATATATGAAGATGTTGAAAAATGGAAGAATACAGGAAACAAGCATGAGAAGAAAAAGCAAAAATAATTTTTAAAAAGTTTTTTAAATGATAAAAAACGTTTAATGAAAGAATGACCACTTTAAGTACACATCTACTCAATCTACAACTAGTTACCAGGGCCTTCTGGATGCCCAAACTTGCACTAGTTACATAGGCAGGAAACACGGAAGAGGAAACTCTGAGACGCTGCCCCCATCCTCACAGGGCTTGGCTGGAGGAACTGGAACACATAGCCCTAAATCTCTTAAAGAAAAATGAAGGGCCGGGCTTGATGGCTCACACCGGTAATCCCAGCACTTTGGGAGGCCGAGGCAGACAGATCACTTGAGATTAGGAGTTTGAGACCAGCCTGGACAACATGATGAAACTCCACCTCTATTAAAACTACAAAAAATTAGCTGGGCATGGTTGCAGACGCCTGTAATCCCAGCTACCCAGGAGGCTGAGACAGGAGAATTACTTGAGCCTGGGAGGCAGAGGTTGCAGTGAGCCAAGATCGCGCCACTGTACTCCAGCCTGGGCAACAAAGTGAGGCTCCATCTCAAAAAAAAAAAAAGAAAGAAAAGAAAAGAAAAATGAAGGGCAGTTTACCACACGTGCCAAGTGAGATGTATATGATGAGAAAGACCATAAAGAAAAAGGTGAGCTGCTCAAAGCCATACAAAGGCAGAACGGGATCATTTCAGTTTTTCTCATCAATGTCTTCTCAGCACTCAGTAGACATTTAAATTCATTAAGAGCAAAGAGAATAAAATGTTCACAGTAATCAAGAAACATGCAGTCATGGGTCACTACTGGAAGTAGCTAGGGCACCAATTCTTTCTCAGAAAATTGGCAACAAATGGCCCTGAATAGGCAATAATTAAACCCAGCCTTTCTTATACAAACTGTATTTCAGGATTAAAAGAGCAGCCATAACTGACAAGGAAATTTTATTATTTTTTTTACGGAAGAATTTCATTTAATAAATGTTTAAAAGATGACAAATTAGAAACATCATCATTTTGTAACCGTAATAGGTTTCTTGCCCAATGCACACAGCAAGTCAATAGGCTGAGACACCAGGTTGCAGCAGACAAAGAGGTTTCATTGTAGGGCTGCCAAATGCAGAGATAGGAGGAAATCTCAAATCCGCCTCCCTGAAGAGTTGGGGGCTAGGGTTTTTAAGGGTTTGGGAGTGGGCCAAAGTGTGGAGATCATTGATTGGTTGAAGAGTGCAGCGTGAAGTCATGGGACAGGGAGAGGAAGAAACTGTGTTCTCATAGTACTGCCGACTCAGTGCCTCTGTTGGGGTCTTCAAACTGGTTGCCATCAGCTGTTCTGCTGGAACTCAGGATCGGAAGAACATCTTAAGCAATTCTTAAACAGAAGCCTTATGTTTGTTTTTTTTTGGTTTTTTTTTTTTTTTTTTTTTTTGAGGCAGGGTCTAGCTGTGTCACCCAGGCTGGAGTGCGGCAGTATGATCTTGGCTCACTGCAAACTCCATCTCCCAGGCTCAACTGATCCTCCTACCTCAGCCTCCTGAGTTGCTGGGACTACAAGCACACACCACCACACCCACCTAATTTTTGTATTTTTTTGTAGAGACTGGGTTTCACCATGTTTCTCAGGCTGGTCTTGAACTCCTGAGCTCAGGTGATCTGCCTGCATCGGCTTCCCAAAGTGCTAGGATTACAGATGTGAGCCACCGTGCCTGGCCAAAAGCCTTATGATTCTAATGTCAGAGATCCTATAGGAACAATGGGGATGTAAATGGTCAGTATCTAGTGCTCCTGCCATTCAGTTACAAGGAAGTGCAGCATGATTAATGCTTAATTACAACAATATTTCTGTCCAGAATTCACGTTAACCCTATGAGGATGGCTTTAATTTTGCAACCTACAATAAAATAAATGATTTAGGCAGAGATTAGCAATGGGTGAAACCATTAGATGAAATGATGGGAAAGGCTATAATGGGGTGGGGGGATGTCACCTCCCAAATCCACAGGGTTTATTTTTATTTTTTTATTTTTAATTTTGAGACAGGGTCTCACTCCGTTACCCAGGCAGGAGTACAGTGGCACAATCACAGCTCACTGCAGCCTCAATCTCCCAGACTCAAATGATCCTCCCACCTCAGCCTCCTATGTAGCTGGGACCACAACTGCACACCACGACGCCTAGCTAATTTTTAAAATTTGTTTGTAGAGACGGGGTTTCACCATGTTGCCAGACTGGTCTCAAACTCCTGATCTCATGCAATCCTCTCACCTCAGCCTCCCAAAGTGCTGGTATTACAGGCATGAGCCACCATTCCTGGTACCAAATCCACAGTTTAATCTCAGTGTTAGCAGGAGGGACAGCCAAACATGGTGTGCCTCCAGGCATGAGACAGTACAGAGCACACAGCACAATCCATTATGTGTCCTTGCCAAATCAATTTTTTAAATTTGACACCAACATTGGCTACGAGAAACAAAAGCAATTGAGTTAGCAAATTCCAGAGAAAATGTATAGGCCAGACAGACTTCAAAGAAAGAGAACAAAATATGGAGAAACCAGGACAGAAATGTGGAAGGGTGTGCATTCTCCTAACCACAAAAGGGAAACAAGCCAAGAACCTAACGAGAATCCAGTTAAACAGAGTTCAAGGTCAAGACCCCAGACCTATAGTTCCACCCCGGTTACCCTAGCAACAAGATCCCCACTTACATCAAAGGAAGGAAGCAATGATTAGACGCAGGACCACTCATGGTGAGTGGCCAATGGCCCAGGGGGCAGTTTAGGAAGAGTTTGAGTGACCGACCACGAACGAGGTCACCAGTGGGGAGAGGTTGTGGATAAAAGGAGCCTGCATGCTGGAGGGCTTTGGCTGCTCTGACCCAAGGCTCCTCCAGCTGAGCTTGGTCAGATTGCAGCAGGTAAGACGCTATCACTCCTCGGTTCCATTCACTGGCACCAGTGCCTGGGATAAACCTCAAACAGGGGAAAGGTGAGGAAGGAAGCTCTCCTTTGCCTGGTACTGCCCTATGTGAGTTGGGCTGGGTGCACTGGAGTGTTGTGTAGACCTGGAGGGAAGAATCTGGCAAGGAGAGCAGGATATGAGGATCCCAGCAACTCAGCCCAACCAGGAGGGTCCCATCCAAGCAACAGTGTCCTGCATGCTCATCTTGGATGGAGTTCCTCAAAGAGGTGCCGTATCCAAGCCAGTGTCCCTTGGGTGTAGGGCCAGGCTGGGAAATGCAGAGGGAAACTCGTCATGTTCCTGAGGGAATGAGGATGTGGGGCTCCAATTGGCAGGGCAGGGAGTTATTGGCAGGAAAAGGGGAAAAGCTCAGCTTGGGGGCAGGGGTGGTTACAAAATAAGATCTTTTGCCAAGGCTCAGCCAGGAGAAAAAGGCTCACAAAGGGCTTAACTGAAGCCCTGGCCAGAAGGGAAAAGATCCCAAAGTTGAAAGAGCAAGATAAAAAGGCCTTGGCATACCTGTGTCCTGGTTGAGGGTCTTCAGGGTTCTTTAGGGCCCAAGGCCGATGGTGGCAGAGTCTACCTAGAACTATGCTTTGTGATGTTCTGAGGAAAGGCTTTCGACTTGTTGGCTATGCTATTCAGTATGGCTATATTGTGCTTTTGAATACATTGGTGGTGTTGTCATGTGTTCTGGACCACCAACGGAGCCTACAATTCAAAATTCAGATATTGTCTTTGCAGAAAATCTTGGTGTACATTTTTATGGTATTCAAAGAGGTGACATTGTGATTGCAAAAAGCCCAAGTGATCCAAAATCAAATATTTGTAAAAAAGTAATTGGAAGGAGACAAAATCCTCGCCACTAGTCCATCAGATTTCTTTAAAAGCCGTAGTTATGTGCCAGTGGGTCATGTTTAGTTAGAAGGTGATAATCTACAGAATTCTACAGATTCCAGGTACTATGGACCTATTCCATATCGACTAATAAGAGGACGAATCTTCTTTAAGTTTCGGCCTCTGAGTGATTTTGAGTTTTTACGTGCCAGCTCCAATGGCCACAGATTTTCTGATGATTGGTAAGCATGTATTCTTTTGACTTGATTATTGTCTCCTATTCATGTGAATTTATTACTCCCATTAAAACCATGTACTTACCAATAAACTATTTGCGATTCAGAAAAACAAAAAAAGGCACAGTGGCTCATGCCTGTAATCCCAACACTTTGGGAGGCTTAGGCGGGTGGATCACCTGAGGCCAGGAGTTCAAGACCAGCCTGGGCAACATGGTGAAACCCCGTCTCTACTAAAAATACAAAAAAAAATTAGTCGGGCATAGTGGCATGCCTGTAATGCCAGCTACCTGGGAGGCTGAGGCACAAGAATTGCTTGAACCCGGGAGGCAGAGGTTGCAGTGAGCCAAGATGGTGCCACTGCACTCCAGCCTGGGGTGATAGAGTGAGACTCCATTTGAAAGGAGGATTTGGCCAGAATGATGGCTAGGATAATGGAAGAATGGGGTGGCCAGCCAGTGACCACTATGAACTTGAAGCTCAATTCCTTCTGACAGCAGGAGAGAAAATGCCACTAAACCCATGGGAGGCAAGAAGGGGTACAGGAGAGCAGAGGAATAGCCCCCCAAAGATGTGCATATCCTAATTGAAAGCAATGGCAAAAACTGTAATTACTTTTGCACCAACCTACTAATCACATGAGTCCTTAGAAACAGAGACCCTTTCCCAGCTGAAGGTAGAGAGATTCACTAGAGAAGAGGCAGGAGACAAACCTGAGCTGCTGTCACTGGTTTGAAGATGAAAGGAGCCATGGATCAGGAAACATGGCACCCTCCAGAAGCTAAGAACAGCCCCAGCCAACATCCAGCATGGAGACAGGGCCCTCTGCCCTGCAACCACATGGAACAGAATTCTGCCCACAAGAGTGAGTCTGGAAGCGGATTCTCCCCAGAGCCTCCAGAAAGGAAGGCAGCCCAGCTGTCACCTTGATTCCAGCCTGGCGGGGCTCAGAGCAATCACCCACATTGCTTGGTTTACGACCCCTTCCTGGCATCACCCCAACCTCTCGATTTCCTCATCACATCTACTACTACTGACACTTATCTCTTGTCTCCCTCGTATAAGGACCCTTGGGATTACATCAAACCCACCAGCATAATCTCCCCCTGCAAAATTCTTAACTTAATCATATCTGCAGAGTCCTTTATGCCATATAAGGTAACATATTCACAGGTTCTGGGGATTAGGACATGGACATTTTGAGGAGGTAATTATTCAGTCTACCACACTGGGTGTATTAGTCTCTTCTCATGCTGCTAATAAAGACATATCTGAGATTGGGTAATTTATAAAGAAAAGCAGTTTAATTGACTTACAGTTCTGCATAGCTGGGGAGATCTCAGGAAACTTGCAACCATGGCAGAAGGCACCTCTTCACAGGGCGGCGGCAGGTGAGAGAATGAGCACTGACCAGAGGAGGAAGCCCCTTATAAAACCATCAGGTCAGGCCAGGTGCAGCAGCTCACGCCTGTAATCCTAGCACTTTGGAAGGCCAAGGCAGGCGGATCACAAGGTCAAGAGATCGAGACCATCCTGGCCAACATAGTGAAACCCTGTCTCTACTAAAAATACAAAAATTAGCTGGGCGTCGTGGCATGCACCTGTAATCCCAGCTACTCCGGAGGCTAAGGTAGGAGAATCACTTGAACTCAGGAGGCGGAGGTTGCAGTGAGCCAAGACTGCGCCACTGCACTCCAGCCTGGCAACAGAGCAAGATTCCGGAAAACAAAAACAAACAAACAAAAAAACACCGTCAGGTCTCATGAGAACTCACTCTCACGAGAACAGCATGGGAAAAACCGGCCCAATGATTCCATTATCTCCACCTGGTCCAGCCTTTGACACGTGCGGATTATTACAGTTCAAGGTGAGATTTGGGTGGCAACACAGAGCCAAACTCTATCACTGGGCATTGGCAAACAGTTAGTATTTAAACCATGACACTAGAGAGAAAACCTAGAAAGTGAGTGTAAACAGAGAAGAACAGGCCTGGGCTGGGCAGTGGCTTACACCTATAACCCAGTGCTTTGGGAGACTGAGGCAGGAGGATTGCTTGAGGTCAGGAGCTCAATGCTGCAGTGAGCTCTGATCAACCCACTGCACTCTAGCCTGGGCAACAGAGCAAGACCCTGTCTCTAAAAAAGAAAGAAAGGAAAAGAACAGCTCCAACGACTGAGACCTGGGGTTTCAATTGCCCCAACCTGTGTCAAACTCTTTTCAAAGACCTCCAAAGTCCCACCTGTTTCTCCTCTCCCCTCTCTTCCTCCCCCATCCAGACAGTCTCTGTGCCCTGGAGAGGAAGAGGAAGAAAATGGCAGCTCACTCCACAATCCCAGTGCCAGGAGGCCTGAAGCCATGATATGCTACAACGAAAGTACCTTAGAAAAAAATTTACAAAAAATTGGCTGGGCGTGGTGGCTCATGCCTGTAATCTCGGCACTTTGGGAGGCTGAGGCAGGCGGATCACCTGGGGTCAGGAGTTCAAGACCAGCCTGGCCAACATGCAGGTAGAGACAGTTCAACTCCTGTCTCTACTAAAAATACAAAAATTATCCAGGCATGGTGGTGGGCGCCTGTAATCCCAGGTACTCCAGAGGCTGAGGCAGGAGAATCACTTGAACCCAGGAGGTGGAGGTTGCAGTGAGCCAAGATCGTGCCACACCAGCCTCCAGCCTGGATGACAGAGCAAGACTCCGTCTCAAAAAAAAAAAAAGAAAAGAAAAAAAGAAAAAATTTACAAAAAATAAAAATATAAATGAAGCCACAATATACCTGGAGCTCTGGGGATGTGGGGCTCCTGGGACACAGCTGTCACCCAGCACACTGGGCAGGAACAGTCACGCCCAGTTGCTGGGCTAACAGCCTCCTGGTGAATTAGGAATGAGGACTCGCCTTTGTCTCTGCTTTGTCAAAATTCCTCCAGGAAATGAGTAAGATAAAATTCATCCCATTCTTGTTCCTCCATGCCCTGCCTCTTCCTTCACTGAGCAGTTTTTCTCCTGCAAACACAATGCTCATGTCAGAAAAAAAAGAGACAGAACTACATCATTCAACACCTACTGATTAAATGCCAACTTCTGAACACTGACATTGGATGCTTCTGACATGCTCTTGATAGATTCACATTTTACAGAGGGGGAAAGGGACTTGGCAGTTGCAGAACTGATTCAAGGCTGCAGAGCTTATAAGAGCCTGGAATTTGATCCGAGCTGGAATTTGATTCTTTCCTATGGTTGCTGTAACAAATTACCGGAAACTTAGTGGCTTAAAACAACAAAAATATATATATTCCATTACAGTTCTGGAGGTCAGAAATCTGAAATGGGCTTCCTTGGTCTTCATTACCTCTAAGATTTGTGTCTTGCGTGCTTTTCAGAGATCCACTGCCTATTTGCAGTGAAGCAAGGTATCAATAGAGCTGCTTCCTTCTAGAGGCTCTAGGGGAGATCCATTCTTTGCCTCTTCCACCTTCTAGAGGCCACCTGCATTCCTCAGCTTGCAGCTGCAATTGCTATAATCTCTGTCTCCATGGTCTCATTGCTTTCTCCTCCTTATACCTCTGGCTTTGACCACCCCACCTCCCAGCCCCACTGCCTCCCTCTTATAAGGACCCATTCCTAAGGTGTATACCCAATGAAAATATATATCTGATATGGCTTGGCTGTGTCCCCACCCAAATCTCATGTCGAATTGTAATCCCCAATGTTGGAGGTAGGGCCTGATGGGAGGTGATTAGATCACGGAAGTGTTTCTCATGAATGGTTCAGCACCATCCCCTTGGTGCTCTTCTCGTGATAGTGAGTTAGTTCTTCAGAGCTCTGGTTATTTAAGAGTGTTTAGCACCTCCCCTGTCTTGCTCCTGTTCCCACCATGTGAGACACCTCACTCCCCTTTGCCTCCTGCCATGACTGGAAGGTTCCTGAGGTCTCCCCAGAAGCAAAAGCTACTATGTTTCCTGTATAGCCTGCAGAACCAGGAACCAATTAAACCTCTTTTCTTTATTAATTACCCAGCAATACTCTTGTATTGCTCTAAAGGAATACCTCAGACTGGGTAATTAATATAATATTTTTAAAAATTTGCACTCACATGTTCATAGGAACTCTATTCATAACAGCCAAAAACTAGAAATGACCCAAATGTTTCAACAACAGAGGAACAGAGAAATAAATTGTGGCAAAGATATGCAATGGAATACTACCTAGCAAAAGAGAAGGAACAAATACCAATAACATGGAACAGCCTCGGCCTCCCAAAGTGCTGGAATTACAGGTGTGGGCCACCACACACAGCTCTGAACCTTCTTTTGTGTCACTCATACATGCACCACCCATTCCTGTACCAGGGTCTTCATGGAAGAAAACTCCAGCTAACTGAACTGCTATCCTGCTATGGAATGTGTCTTTCATACACACACACAGGGACTGACTCATGCTTCCTCTTTACCTGGAATATCTTTACCCCGTATCTTAGCAGACACACTCCCATATCTCAAGCATCATGGCAAACACCACCTCCTCTAAGTCTTCCTTAATCTTCTGAGTGATGTGCACTCTAGGGAAATCTAGCATCTTGGCTTTGGACATATTTCCAAAGCCTATTCCCATGACTATTTCCAAAGACTATGTTGGTCTGTAGGAAGAGAGTTTTGGATCTACCAATAAATCAACTGACATCTCAATGGTTATTGAAGGAGAGTCCATCAGTCTGCAGGTAACCCATGCTAAGATAGAGCTAGAATGAGAACAAGAACTGACAGTTGTATAACTTTGCTGGTTGCTAAAGTATTAAAGTATTGTATGATATGGTGTTTTGGTCCATTCTCACATTGCTATAAATAAATACTTGAGACTGGGCAGTTTATAAAGAAAAGATGCTTAATTGGCTCACAGTTCTGCAAGCTGTACAGGAAGCATGGCAACATCTGCTTCTGGGGAGGCCTCAGGAAGCTTCCAATCATGGTGGAAGGCAAAGGGTGAACAGACAAATCACATGGCGAAAGCAGGAGCAAGAGAATGAGGGCAGGAGGTGCTACACACTTTTAAAGAACCAGATCTCATGAGAACTCATGCACTATTGTGAGAACAGTACCAAGGGGGATGGTGCCAAACCATTCATGGGAAATCCACCTCCATGATCCAATCACTGCCCACCAGGCCCGACCTCCAACATTGGAGATTACATTTCAATGTGAGATTTGGGTGGGAACACACATCCAAACTATCTCATATGCCATGGTGCATTTGCTCTAGGTTTTAAGTTTCTTGAGAGTAGAAATAAAATACGTCTTTGTGGAAGCCAACGCAGCTCCATCTCAGACGCTAATCCACCATATGGGCTTCTGATTAACCCCAGTTCCAAGAAGTCCCCTAAAATTTCCAGTTTATCTATTGTTCCTTGTGGAAGAGCAGGTACTTGCTATAAATCTTGCTCCCAGGTCAAACCACCTTGATGTTTTCTACATCAATTGCCCTAAGCATCCCTTCTGAATCATCCTTTCCTTATGGTATATAAGTCCTGGGTATGGGAGTAATAGTGAAACTGCCTTTGCAAAAATTCTAACACTGAGAAAATTATGACGGTGAAAGAGATCTGACCTAACCAACTCCATCTTGCCTTTAACCTCCAAGCTTCCCTTCTTCACTCCTGGGAATAGGCTGAACTAAATTTGGGGAGGAATTTAGTTTGGAGTTTAGCTTTAAAACAAAGGTGATAAGACTCCTTCCCCAAAAGAAACCCCCTCCTTGCTTAGAGCTCAAACCACCTCTGTAAAATCAACACATTAACCACAAGATTAGAAATTACAGCTCGGGAGTCATGCAGACAGAGGCCACAAGATTCCTAACCTCCCCAGTTGCTCCTGTGGGTAATGTTACTATTGTAAGACCTAGGACTGGTGTTAGAGATAATTTTCAGCCACTGAATTCTGATGGATCAGTTGGTCCCACCCAGACCAGTAAACTGGCTCATCTGGCCTTATGGCCCCCACCCAGCAACTGATGTGGTACAAGAAGACATCTTCAACTCCCTATGATTTCAGCCCCGAACCCACCAATCAACATTCCTCATTCCCTACCCTTCGTCTTCCAAACTATCTTTTTTTTTTTTTTTTTTTTTGGAGACAGATTCTCACTCTGTTGCCCAGGCTGGAGTGCAGTGGCGCAATCTCAGCTCACTGCAACCTCCGCCTCCTGAGTTCAAGCGATTCTCCTGCCTCAGCCTCCTGAGTAGCTGGGATTACAGGCATGTGCCACCATGCCCGGCTAATTTTTTTATTTTTATTTTTTAGTAGAGATGGGGTTTCACCATGTTGATCAGGCTGGTCTCGAACTCCTGACCTCATGATCCACCCGCCTCGGCCTCCCAAAGTGCTGGGATTACAGGCATGAGCCACCGTGCCTGGCCTAAAACCCCTAGCCTCTGAATATTCAGGGAAGCTGATTTAAGTTAACAATAAAACTCCAGTCTCCCATTTAACTGCCTCTATGAGTATTAAACTCTTTATTGCAATTCCCCTGTCTTGATAAATCGGCTCTATCTAGGCAGTGGGCAGCAAGAACCCACTGGGCAGTCATAATAGCGTGGGGATCCACCATCTCGTCTTCCCACTGCACAAGACACAGACATGGCTTCAGTTTGTAAGACCCTGTTAAGTATTTCTTCCTAAGAAACTTGATTTACCAGCCTCTTTCTTTGGCCTCTCAGCTTCTTCTAACTTTTGGGGGTAGGTTTGTATAGACCTGCCCACTGCAGAACGACCTTGTATTCATGTATTTAGTCACTGACATCCACGGAGATTGGTCAACAGAAGGAACTTGGAATATCCATTAAACTATAATAATGCTATTTGCCTCCTGTCCCAAAGTGCTAACTGAGAAAAACAACGCCAGATATTTGACTAGGTTCGTTCATCCAAAACACGCCTAGCTGTGATGTGTTTCTTTGCGTGCAATGACCAAGTTGAGTCTTACTAGGTGAAATTTAATGGTGTCTATAATCCCCACTGTTCCAGCTATTCAGAAGTCCCTCTCTGTTTGATGCTTAATAATAATACCGCAAGCAGTTACCATTTCCCAAACTGTCTGTGTGTACCGGACCCCTAGGAGACATTAGTTCCTTTAGTCCTCACAACAGCTCCCTGAATTTCATACCCCCGGAGCAGAGCTCATAGAGGCCACGGGCATAGACTCTGAAGCAGGGCTGTCCAACAGGACTTTCTGCAATGATGAGAATGTTCCAGATCTACAGTGTCCAACTCCGTACCCAACAGCCACATTGGCTACTGAGCACATGAGATGCATGCCCGAGAAAATGAATTTTAAATTGTATTTAATTTTAATTAATTTAAACTTAAATGGCCTCAAAATCTAAATTCCAGCTCTGTCACTTACTGAGTGGGCTTGGGCAAAGTACTGCACCTCACTAGCCTGGCTTTCCTTTCTGTTAAATGTTATGAACTGAATTGTGTCCCCTCCCCGCAAATTCATATGTAAAAGCCCTAACCCCCAGTACTTTTTTTTTTTTTTTTGAGACAAAGTCTTGCTCTGTCGCCCAGGTTGGAGTGCAGTGGCACGATCTCAGCTCACAGCAACCTCCTGGGTTCACACAATTCTCCTGCCTCAGCCTCCCAAGCAGCTGGGACTACAGGCATGCACCACCAGGCCCGGTTAATTTTTGTATTTTCAGGAGAGACAGGGTTTCACCATGTTGGCCAGGCTCATCTTGAACTCCTGGCCTCAGGTGATCCTCCTGCCTCCCAAAGTGCTGAGATTACAGGCGTGAGCCACCGCACCTGCCCACCCCCTGCCCAACCCAGTACTTTAGAAAGTGATTATTTTTTGGAGATAGGGCCTTTAAAGAGATAATTAAGATTACAGCAATTAAGGTGATTAAGGTTTACAAGGTCATTAAGTAGTGATGATAAAGGAGGTCATGAGAAAGGGGAGGTCATGACATCAGTACAATAGGACCAGTGTCCTTATAAAAAAAGGAAGAGATGCCAGGGGTACATATGCACAGGACAACTATGTGAGGATGCAGGAAGAAGGTGGCCATCTGCAAGCCAAGGAGAGAGGCCTCAGGAAAAACCAACCCTGCTGGCACCTTGACCTTGGACTTCCAGCTTCCAGAACTTTGAGAAAATAAATTTCTGTTGTTTAAGCCACCCAGTGTGTGGTATTTTGTTATGGCAGCCCCAGCAAGCTAATACAGTAAGATAAGAATTATAAGGATTGGCCAAGTGTTGTGGTTCGCACCTGTAATCCCAGCACTTTGGCAAGCTGAGATCAGAGGATTGCTTGAGGCCAGGAGTTCGAGACCAGCCTGAGCAATATAGTGAGACTCCCTTGTCTTTACAAAAAATTAGCCGATGTGGTGACATGTGGCATGCACCTGTAGTCCCAGCTACTCAGGAGGCTGAGTCAGGAGGATTGCTTGAGCCCAGGACTTCAAGGCTGCAGTGAGCTATGATTGTGCCACTGAACTCCAGCCTGGACGACAGAGCAAGATCCTATCTTTAAAAAAAAGAAAAAGTATAAGAACTTACTTCCAGGGATTGTTGTGAGAGTTAATTAACAGATATGCAAAGCACATGGCATAGTGCCCAGCACCTAGTAAGTGTTCACTAATAGTCACTAATGTTATTATCATTACTGATGAGCAGGCTGAGCTCAGAGCAGAAGGAACTTGCCAAGGCCACGGAGCCAGAAAATAGGAGAACTAGGTCTCAAACTCAGTTCTATCTGGTGCCAGGGACACTGTTCTGCTCTGCTACCTTCCTTCCTTCTCCCCTACCTGTAATAGGAGACCCCTAATCCCTATTTGGAGCAGACAGATGGCACACAGTGGGAAGAGCACCAACCCACTGCCACCTTCCAAGTCTGTCTCTTCCCAGTAAGGAATCTTAGCACATGGATTCCAGGTATTATTCTGGGCCCAGATAAAAAAACTAAATGTCCTATCATGGAAGTCTCTTAAGGAGCACCAGAAGACAGGAATGGAAACATTCACTAGCTTATACACCTGGTTCCTTGGCATTCCCAGAGATGAAGCTAATGTCCTATTGATGCAGGACAGGTGAGCCCCAAAATTGGGGCTTAGCCCAGGAGGGTTCTTGGCTTCACCCAGGAAAGAATTCAAGGGCTAGCCGGTGGTGTTAGATAGCAACTTTTATTGAAGCAGCCATGTACAGCAGCAGCAGAGGTCCTGCTCCTTGCAGAAGAGGGCTACCTCACAGGCAGTATGCCCAGAGTAGCAACTCAAGGGCAGTTCTGCAGTCATGTTTATGCCCATTTTTAATTATATGCAAATTAAGGGGCAGATTATGCAGAAATTTTTAGAAAAAGAGGGGTAACTTCTGGGTTGTTGGGTCATTGCCTTAGAAAGGGGGGGGTAACTTCCGGGTGTTGCCATGGCAATGGTACAGGTGGGCGTGTCTTATGGAAAGGTGCTTTTGCCTCTTCCCTGTTTCAGCTATCCTTCAATCTGGTCCAGAGTCGGAGCCTGCCTCCAGCAACCAGTCCCACTTCCTACCTCACTACTGACTCCAGAGAGTGCCTGAACCTCTGGCTGTCTCATCTTGGCCAGTCAAGTTAGACACAACCACGCCTGTTTCTGTCAGGAATGCTTGAGTCCACCACATAACCAATTCCACTGCAAAAGCTGGAGTTGATTTCTGGCCAGGAGCCCCCAAAGATGTCTTATCCTCAGTTAACCTAAACACACTGTTTGGGCGACTCATACACAAAAATACTACCAAGAGAAACGAGGCATCTGTCGAAACCAGATTACTTCTTTATTTTTTATTTATTTTTATTTTTTGGAAATCGATTCTTACTCTGTCACCAGGTTTGGATTGCAGTGGTGTGATCTCGGCTCACCACAACCTCCACCTCCCAGGTTCAAGCGATCCTCCCACCTCAGTCTCCCGAGTAGCTGGAATTACAGGCATGCACCACCATGCCTGATTAATTTTTGTATTTTTAGTAGAGACAGGATTTCACCATGTTGGCCAGGCTGGTCTCTAACTCCTGATCTCAAGTGATCCATCCACCTCATCCTCCCAAAGTGCTGGGATTACAGGTGTGACCCACCATACCCAGCCAAAACCAGACTGCTTCTCGCCATCACGTAAGGCCATTCCTGAGAAGGAAATAAGGAGCCTGTCCTCAGATGCCACATAGCCTCTCCTCTCTGAGGGGGAGAACATTAGCATCTCCCAGGAAATCAAGCTTTAGACTAACACAATTCAGCAGGACAGCCAATATGATCGTTGGAGCTGAAGAACTTTTCATCTGATGTGCCTCAATAATCAAGAAAGTCATTGGGTGCAGATAGGAATTCCGTCCCCACCCTGCCTTGAAGAATCTCGGCCTCCATTTTTTTAACTGGCAAAGACAAATTGTATATATTTATGATGTACACCATGATGTTTTTAAATATGTATACATTGTGGAACACTAAATCAAACTATTTAACATAAGCATTACCATACATACTGATATGGTTTGGCTCTGTATCCCCACCCAAATCTCATGTCTAATTGTAATTCCCAATGTTGGGGGAGGGACCTGGTGGAAGGGGATTCGGTCATGGGGCAGGATTTCCCCTTGCTGTTCTCGTGACAGTGAATGAGTTCTCACGTCTGGTTGTTTGACAGAGTGTAGCATTTCCCCCTTCACTCTCTGTCCCCTGCTCCACCGTGGAAAGACATGCTTGCTTCCCCTTCGCCTTCTGCCATGACTGTAAGTTTCCCAAGGCCTCCCAGCCATGCTTCCTATACAACCTGCAGAACTGTGAGACAATTAAACCTCTTTTCTTCATAAATTACCCAGTCTCAAGTAGTTCTTTATAGCAGTGTAAGAACAGACTAATACACATATTTTTTTTTGTAGTGAGAACACTTAATATCTACTCTCTGAGCAATTTTCAAGTACACAATACATTGTTATTAACTACGGTCACCATGTTGGACAATAGTTCTCTTGAACTTATACCTTCTTGGCCTCCACGTTCTAGTTTCTAAAATGAGAGTGTTACATTAACAGGATACCTAAGTTCCCTCCCTCCCAGTGCTAAAACGTTAAGTACAGAAGAAGAGAATTATATAGTAATCCCTAAAAGTATTTTAAACCACTATTAGAATTTCCTTTTATACAATAATGATGCAATAGGAAAATGAGTGTAATTCTGTCTTTCATTGTAATAGCCTAATTAAAAAGAAAACAACACTGAATGTAACAAAATTAACTGCTCTGGGCTTGGTGGGCAGGATGAACAAACACAGTGAGAAGGGGTGAAGGGTAAAGGCGCTCTCTCTGATCACAATGAGACGACAACAGTGGCTCCATCCATCATCGTGCAGGGGCTCAGAGAAGTGAGAGGAGCCCCAGGGCCAAGGGCTTAAACTTTCTGAGCTTTGAACCACTTGGGTAAACCACTCATCCTCCTTGCCTCCCGAAAACTGCTTCCCCACAACCACGAAAACTTCAGCGCTACCATGGATTTAAAAAAAAAAAAATAGGGGGCCAGGCACAGTGGCTCACACCTGTAGTGCCAGCACTTTGGGAGGCCGAGGTAGAAGGATCACTTGAGGCCAGGAGTTCAAGATCAGCCTGGGCAACTGAGCAAGATCCCATCTCTACAAAATATTGAAAAATTAGCTGAGCATGGTTGTGCACTGCTATAGTCCCAGATACTTGGGAGGCTGAGGTGGGAGGATTGTTCGAGCCTGGGAGGTGAACTGCCGTGAGCTATGATCACACCACTATACTCTAGCTCAGATGACAGAGCAAGACCCTGTCTCAAAAAAAAAAAAAAATTATAAAAGATCCTTCCACCTAGTAATGTTTAATACTGAGTAGCTGGCAACACTTGTCTGGGTAGCAAGAGTGACTTGAGATAGGTAGGGGGGTGGGCAGAGTTTGGGGGTCCTGAGATAACAGGACCAGTGCTCTGAGGCAGTGCCCTGGGAAGGACTGACAGCCTGGCACCCCCACAGACATGTGCCCCTGAACAAGGGATTTCAGCCTGGACAAAGGGGCCCGTGCCCCAGGCAGCAAAAAGAAACAGCTGAGGACCACCCAGGTGCCATTTGATTGGAACAGTGGACATTCCAGTGGAACCCAAGTTCAGAGATGGCCAGTGACTAGGGACTCAGCCCCTCCTTGGCACTGCTGGAGATCCCTTCACCAGGGAAGAAAGCCCCAAAAACCACCAAGGTGGAATTTTCCACTCTACATGGATGGGAGCCTGAAAAACAAAACTAGGCTGATTCAAAGAAAATAAAGACATGCGTTACGTCCAGCACACCTGAGTTTGTGGGCTGTGAGATATTCTCACGCCCATTCTACAGGGGCCCCTTCTGTTCTTTCCTACTTGGTGGCCGGTGGGACTTGCTAAAACCCCTCACTTTTAATATCTTCGTCCTTAAAGCTGGATCTTCTAGAGGGATTGAAGAAGGACAGACCATTCAATCCAATCTTCATTTTTTTTTTTTTTTTGAGACACTCTCACTCTGCTGCCCAGGCTAGAGTGCAGTGGTGTGGTGTCAGCTCACTGCAGCCTCCAACTACTGGGTTCAAGCAATTCTCATGCCTTGGCCTCCCAAGTCGCTGGGATTACAGGTGCCTGCCACCACATCCAGCTAATTTTTTGTATTTTTAGTAGAGACAGGGTTTTGCTATGTTGGCCAGGCCGGTCTCAAACTCCTGACCTCAAGTGATCTGCCCACCTAGGCCTCCCAAAGTGTTGGGATTACAGGCGTGAGCAACTGCGCCTGGGTGATCCAATCCTCATTTTACAGAAAAGCAAACTGATGTCTAGAGACTTGGAGCCACTTGCTGGTCTCCCCTGAGCTCAGGTGATCTACCCTCCTTGGCTTCCCAAAGTGCTGGGATTACCAGCGTGAGCCACTGCACCCAGCCTTTTTTTTTTTTTTAAGCTGGAGTGCAGTGGTGTGATCTCAGCTCACTGCAGCCTCCACCTCCCAGGTTCAAGCAATTCTTGTGCCTCAGCCTCCCAGGTAGCTGGGACTACAGGTATGCAGCCACCACACCTGGCTAATTTTTTGTATTTTTAGTAGAGACAGGGTTTTGCTATGTTAGCCAGGCCGGTCTCAAACTCCTGACCTCAAGCGATCCACCTGCCTAGGCCTCCCGAAGTGTTGGGATTACAAGCATGAGCAACTGTGCCTGGCTGATCCAATCCTCATTTTACAGAAAAGCAAACTGATGTCTAGAGACTTGGAGCCACTTGCCAAGGTCAGCAAGTCGGTGGCTGAGCTAGGACTTGAACCCAGGTCTCGCACTCTACCCTTGAATTCACTTCTTTTTCAGCTTCTACTCTATCTCCATGGCCACTTATCTCAATGATCCAGTGGGTTTTGCTGGTTGTTACATACTTGCTGTGCACTAGAGCTCTCTCTACGGAACACTTTCGTCCATTCCACAGGGAACGTTTCTAAGATTCTAACGTTTCTAAGGCAGGGGGTGTTTCTTTGACGGGAGATTGCAATTGTTGAGCACGTTGTCATCTAAAATAGCTTTCCATGAGCGGACATAGGGAGGAAGACAGAGAAGTTCTTTGCTGTCCCTAATTTCCGCTTGCTTTCTCCATGCTCACTATTAAAGGAAAACACTGGTTTCAAACAGTTTCGTGTGTCATCTTCGAGCATGACAACCCACCTGCACAGGGTGGTTGCACATCCGTGGTCAGTATCCCAGGCCCGCCAAGCGTGCAAGTCCACAGGGTGGCGTCTGTCCTGCTCACGCCTCATCCTCCTCTCTCTCTCCATCTCCTCGCCCCATCTCCCTCCTTTTCTCTTTGTGCCTGATTTTTTTCTTCTACTCCTGTACTCTTGGCTCAGGGTGGCTCTGCTCTTGCTGCCATCTTGTGGTATTAGAGAGAATTAAATTAGCCTGAGCAGGAAACAGAAAAGTCCTAGAATATGGTTAAGTACCGTTAAAGCCACTGTAATGTGATTAGGGAAGGGAGGTCCATTCTGAATCCTGATCCACATAACCAGGGCATCTTTAAGCACTTGAGTGTTTCCACATACTGTGCATTCACTACTCACTAGGAGTGAATTATTCTTCCAATTATTCACAAATTATTCACAAATTATTCTTCTAATTTGGCTTCCTACAAATTCAGGGACACTGGATGGGCTCTACCAAATTAACCCACTGTGGTATTTTGCTATGTATTCGAAAGACAGGTCTTCCCTATGGACATCAAATTTGACCATTATGGATGGATTCACATCTTGGAGTTCTGAAGACAGTCCTATTTTTAAGAATTACCTCCTAAGGTGTTAATAAGGTCCTTAAAAATAAATGGAACAATGTTGTTCACAGATTGGAAGACTTGATGTTGTTAAGACGGCAATACTACCCAAAGCAACACACAGAGTCAATGCAATCCCTATCAAAATCCCAATCGTATTTTTTGCCAATATGGAAAAACTCATCAGAGTTTCAAGGACTCAGAATAGCCAAAACAATCTTTAAAAAAATAAAAAAGTTGCCTGTTCTGATTCCTTGAAATTCTGTATCAAGACTTGATACAGAGCTACAGTACAGCCATCAAAAAAATGTGGTACTCACACAAGAACATGTGTGTGTGTGTGTGTGTGTGTGTCAATAGAATAGAATTGAGAATCAACAGAATAGAATTGAGAATCAATAGAATAGAATAGAATTGAGAAGCCAGAAATAAGCCCTCACATTTATAGTTAGTTGATTTTCAATAAGGGTGCCAAGACTATTCAATGGGAAAGAATGGTCTCTTCAACAAACGGTGCTGGGAAAACTGAATATTCGCACACCAAAGAATGAATTTGGATCCTTACAATACACCATATACAAAAATTAACTCAAAATCAATCAAAGACCTAAATTTTAAAAGCTAAAACTATCAAATTCTTAGAAGAAAACAGAGAGGAAAATCTACATGACCTTGGATTTCTTAATATGACATTCAAAGCCCAGGCAACAACAAAAAATAGAAATTATTAAGATTACAAAATTTGTACATTAAAGGATGCTAGCAAGGCAGGAGATGGGGCTTGGCTCTGGAAGCAGGGCTCAGACACCAGACCAAATTGAGGACTAGCTAAAACAGGTCTGGGGCAGAAGCAGCTTTCCATAAGACACACTCACTAGTGTGCCATGTCAGTTTACCATTACCATGGCAACACTCCAATGTTACTGACCCTTCCCATGGCAACGACCCAACAACCCAGAAGTTACCACCCTCATCCTAGAAATGGCTCCATAAACCGCCCCTTAATTTTCATATAATTAGAAGTGGGTATAAGTTTAACTGAAGAACTGCCTCTGAGCTGCTACTCTGGGCACACTGCCTATGGGGTATCCCTGCTCTGCAAGGAGCAATATCTCTGCGGCTACTGTACACCACTGCTTCAATAACAGTTGCTGTTTAACACCACCAGCTCATCCTTGAATTCTTTCCTGGGTGATATGGTTTGGCTGCATCCCCACCCAAATCTCATCTTGAATTGTAACTCCCACAATTCTCACATGTTGTGGGAGGGACCCAGTGGGAGGTAATTGAATCATAGAGGCAGGTCTTTCTCATGCTGTTCTCATGTAGTGAACAAGTCTCACAATATCTGATGGTTTTAAAAAGAGGAGCTCCTGGGCCAGGCGCGGTGGCTCACGCCTGTAATCCAGCACTTTGGGAGACTGAGGTGGGTGGATTGCCTGAGGTCAGGAGTTCGAGATCAGCCTGGCCAACATGGTGAAACCCCGTCCCTACAAAAAATACAAAAATTAGCCAGGTATGGTAGCGCGTGCCTGTAGTCCCAGCTACTCAGGAGGCTGAGGCAGGACAATGGCATGAACCCGGGAGGCAGAGCTTGCAGTGAGCAGAGATCACACCACTGCACTGCAGCCTGGGTGACAGAGCAAGACTCCATCTCAAAAAAAAAAAAAGGAGCTCCCCTGCACAAGCTCTCTCTCTTTGCCTGCTGCCATCCACGTAAGATGTGACTTGCTCCTCCTTGCCTTCCATCATGATTGTGAGGCTTCCCAGCCATGTGGAACTGTGAATGCTGCATTAAACCTCTTTCCTTTGTAAATTGTCCAGTCTTGGGTATGCCTTTATCAGCAGCGTGAAAACAAATACACTGGGCGAAGCCAAGAACCCTCCCGGGCTAAGCCCCAGTTTGGGGGCTTGCCTGTCCTGCATCACTATTAGCATGGAAAAGACAACCCACAAAATGGAATAAAAATATTTGCAAATCATATATTCGATAAGGATTTAATATCCAGAATATATAAAGAAGTATAACTCAACAACAAAAAGACAAAACTGCAATTCAGAAATGGGCAAAAGACTTGGATAGACATTTCTCCAAAGAAAATATGCAAATGGCTAATGAGTTTATGAAAAGATGCCCGATGTCATTAGTCATTAGAGAAATCCAAATCAAAACTGTAATGAGATACCACTTCATACCCATTAGGATGACTTTTTTTTTTTTTTTTTTTTTTTGAGATGGAGTCTCGCTCTGTTACCCAGGCTGGAGTTCAGTAGTGTGATCTCGGCTCACTGCAACCTCTGTCTCCCAGGTTCAAACAATTCTCCTGCTTCAGCCTCCTGAGTAGCTGAGATTACAGTCGTATGCCCCCACACCCAGCTAATTTTTGTGTTTTTAGTAGAGACAGGGTTTCACCATGTTGGCCAGGCTGGTCTTGAACTACTGACCTCAGGTGATCTGCCTGCCTCAGTTTCCCACAGTGTTGGAATTACAGGCATGAGCCACTGTGCCCAGCCGGCTATAATTTTTTAATGAAAAAATAACAGTTGTTGGAGAAGATGAGAAGAAACTGGAACTACTGTACATTGTTGGTGAAAAGTGGAAATGGTGCAGCCACTGTAGACACAGACTGGCCATTCCTCAAAAAGTTAAACATAGAATTTCCATGTGATCCAGCAAATTCACGCCTAGATATAGACCCTAAAAAGTTAAAAACAAGGACTTAAACAGATGTTTGTACACAAATGTTCATAGCATGCTATTCACAATAGCCTAAAGGTGGAAACAACCTAAGTGTCCATTCACAGAAGAATGGCTAAACAAAATGTGGCACATAACACAATGGACTATAATTTAGCTGTAGAAATAATGACATTCTGATACAGGCTACAAAATGGATGGACCTCAGTGCTAAGACACAGTGCTAAGACTGAGTGTGGTGGTGCACGCCTGTGATCCCAGCACTTTGGGAGGCCAAGGCAATTCAAGAGGATTGCTTGAGCCCAGGAGGACAAGACCGGCCTCAGCAACATGGTGAGACCCTGTCTCTCCAAAATAGACCAAAAAAAAAAAAAAAAAGTAACCAGGTATGGTGGTAAATACCTGTAGTCCCAGCTACTCAGGAGGCTGAGGCAGGAGGATGGGCTGAGCTCAGAAAGTCAAGGCTAGAGTGAGCCGTGATCGTGCCACTGCACTCCAGCCTGGGCAACAAAGCAAGACTCTGTCTCAAAAAAAAAAGAAAAAAAAAGTGCTAATTGAAAGAAGCCAGACACAAAAAAAATACGCATAATTTCAAATTCAGAAATCATACAGACAAAAAGTGGTTACCAGGGCCCGGGGAAAAGAATAATGAGGCATTACTGCATAATGGGTATGAAGTTTATGTTTGAGATAATGAAAAAGTTTTCTAAATAGGTAGAGGCAATGATTACATGGCATTGTGAATGTGATTAATTCCACTGAATTATATGTTAAAAACCAATTAAAATTACAAATCTTATGTTATATATACTTTACCACCATAAAAACAATAAAAAAATAGAAGTGGGAAAGACCACTTAACTAAACCCACAAGAATGAAAATGTCATAATAAATGGGAGTAAGAGAACAGGCTTGATTGTGGAGCTATCTTGAAAAATAACAGGCTGGGCATAGTGGCTCATGCCTGTAATCCCAGCACTTTGGGAGGCTGAGGCAGGAGGATTGCTTGAGCCCAGAGTTCAACACTGGCCTGGGCAACATAGTGAAACCCCGTCTCTACAAACAAAAACAAAAACCTACAAAAATTAGCTAGGCATGGTGGGTCATGCCTGTAGTCACAACTACTCAGGAGGCTGAGGTGGAAGCATTGCTTGAGCCCAGGAGGTCGAGGCTGCAGTGAGTGGTGATCATGTCACTGCACTCCAGCCTGGGTGACACAGTGAGAACTTGTCTCAAAAAAAAAGAAATAGAAAAGGAAAAGAAGCTTATTTTTGTGACATTTAACATATTTTACATTGTTTCAATTAGCATATTTTACATTGTGTTTCAATTAATTAGTAACTCTTAAAACAGAGACAAAATCAGGAGCCACGGTGGCTCAGGCCTATTGTCCTGGCGCATAAGGAGGCAAGGCTAGGCGTTCGAGGCCCGCCTAGGCAACATAGAAACCTCTCATCTAAATAACCGAAAAAGAAAAAAAAAAAAAACAGAGTCAAAAATCAAGTCTTCATTTTTTTCTCCCAAAAAAAAAAAAATCATATCCTTCACTTAGAAACACCCAAGCTGAGCACACACATACCTCTATTGGGGCAGGAGGGAGGTTTGAATGCAGTCTAATTCCATGATGGTCTGCTCCCTGGTGAATGATTTTGCATCTTGAGGTCTTTTGTTTCCCTAAGGTCATAAATATACAGGAAACCAAGAAGCCTCTGGCCTCGTAGAAAAAGTGGCTATAGCACCATGAGCAGTAGACAAGGCCAACTCCATGATTTGTGAGGCCCAGTGCAAAGAGAAAATGCAGGACCCCTTGTTGAAAAAGTCTTAAGAGTTTCAAGACTGGCTGGGCACGGTGGCTCATGCCTGTAATCCCAGCACTTTGGAAGGCCAAGGTGGGAGGATCACTTGAGGACAAGAGTTGGAGACCAGCCTGGGCAACATAGTGAGATCCCATCTCTACAAAAAACTTAACAATTTAGGTGGCTGTGGTGACATGAGTCTGTAGTCCCAGCTATTTAGGAGGTCGAGGAGGGAGGCTTGCTTGAGCCCAGGAGATCGAGGGTGCAGTGAGCCATGACTGTACTGCTGCACTCCAGCCTGGGTGATACAGCGAGACTCTGTCTCGAAACAAACAAACAAACAAAAAGTGTTAAGGCTATACCACCAGAGTGTTTAACCAAGGGCACTTCTGAGTGAAGGGCTCTGTGTGACACAGCTAGGAAGCTGTCCCTGGCAGTAGCTAAGAACCTAGAGTGTTCAGGTAGAAGTTCAGAAGAAAGAAGAGGTGAGTGAGCGGCCCCCAGGTACCAGTGGGGTTCACATAGCTGAGAAGGACACAATCAAGGGATGGACCCAACAGCCATCCCCACGCCTTCTCCCCTGCTGCTTCTCACTGCAGGGGCTGAAAACCTGAGTCTCTTCTCAGAGTCTTTCATAGCTAAAGGGGGCCTTGTGCTGGATCGCGATGCTGACGGATGGGACTGATGGGGAAATCTGCTAGGAGGCTTCAGAGAGTTTTTACTTTCCTGATAAAAGGAACAGCCTCAGCCACCACCACCCGGGTTCCCCTTATTTGCCCTTGATGCAATATCAGGTCTGTAGCTGCGACAGCCATTTAACAAGGACAAGGTGATGTGCATGCAACCCCACATGCTAAGTGTGGCAGTGCAGAAGCACCTGTGTATGTCCTCCATCACACGGTGGGCAGCCCATACAAAGCTAGCACCCGCCCACCTCCAGGTCTGTCTCCTACTGCCACCAAACCCACCTGTCCCCACCCTAACACCACCATCCTCCTTTGGGGCATAAACACCCCAGCCTGCACCCCCACCCAACTGAACTTACCAGGCCCAGGTCAAGCTCCAGCTTAATGCTAACTCATAACTTTTCCTTTTTTTTTTTTTTTTTTTTTTGAGACAGAATCTCGCTCTGTCGCACAGGCTGGAGTGCAATTGCAATGGCGCAATCTCGGCTCACTGCAACCTCCGCCTTCTGGGTTCAAGCAATTCTCTGGCCTCAGCCTCCCAAGTAGCTGGGATTACAGGCACCTGCCATCATGCCTGGTGTATTTTTAGTAGAGATGGGGTTTCACCATGTTGGCCAGGGTGGTCTCGAACTCCTGACCTCAGGTGATCTACCCACCTTGGCCTCCCAAAGTGCTGGCATTACAGGTGTGAGCCACCGCACCTGGCCCACAACTCTTCTTAAGGGCTCTTGGGAAATCCTGTTGGACTAAATACACTGGGTTACATCCCTGTCTTATTTTTCACTCATCCAAAGCAAGCTAGGCTCAGCCCTGGGCATCCTGTCCAAGGCAGAGAGAACAAAAGCAGCTCACTCTTAGAGTGCTCTGTGTGCTCAGCTCGAAGTTTTCATTCATCCTCATTGGATCCTTGCCTATGAAGTAGATATTTTCATCTCCATCTGACCGAGGGGGAAACTGAGGCTCAGAGCAGCTCTCTCACCCAAGGTCACTGCCCAGGTCTTGATCATGGAATCAGGAAGAGATTCCATGCTCACACCCTGAAATCCTCACTGTATAAGATTTGGGACCTCAACTCTGCTGGACGCTGGGGAGCCTCACTGTCTTCTACCTGCCTCCTCCTGCAGGCAACTAAAGGCTCACAGTCCTCCTGCAGTAAACAGTTCAGAAAGGCCCAGAGCCAAGGCAGAAACCTCATTAGCAAACCACATTTCAGGGGCACTGTTGGGCCCTGCTGTTTCAAAGCTGCTCTGAGTCCCAGTGTCCCTACTGATGGGCAGTGCATGCCCCACCGGCCAGCTTGATTTAGAAGACTGAGATGGCCTCCTTCAGGAAGCCAGCAATGCTGCTCACTGCGGGCTGAGTGAAGAGGGATGGCCAGGGAAAAGAAGGAACCTGCTGCGGGCCCTGATCTGGCCCAGGCGAAGGTGACAAGAGCAGCCACTATTTACCGAGCACTCACTTCCCTTGTGACAAGACCCGAGATAAGGGCCTCATAGCCCTGAATGCCTCCAAACTGCCCTCTAAGTTGAAGACCATTATTCACATTTTACAAATAGGAAAACTGAGGCCCAGGGAAGTTAAATCCCTTGCCCGAAGAGCCTGCACAAACAAGCAGCCTGGCAGAATTCTACCCTGGGCCCCCTCAATCTCCAAATTCTCAGCTTTTAATTCTTTAACTCTGTGGACTCCCAAAAACCTGGTTTTGGGTAGGACACCCTCTAGCTAAGATGTCACTTCACACAGAGATAAGGTTATAATGGCCATGGGTAATCAAAAACAAAAATATTGACCAGGCACGGTGGCTCACGCCTGTAATCCCAGTACTTTAGGAGGCGGAGGCAGGCAGATCACTTGAGGCCAGGAGTTTGAGACCAACCTAGCCAACATGATGAAACCCTGTCACTACTAAAAATACAAAAATTAGCTGGGCATGGTGGGGCACATTTGTAATCCCAGCTACTCAGGAGACTGAGGCAAGAGAATCACTTGAACCTGGGAGGTGGAGGTTGCAGTGAACCGAGATCGCACCACCGCACTCCAGCCTGGGTGACAGAGTGATTCTGTCTCAAAAAAAAGAAAGGAAAGAAAGAAAAAGAAAGAAAGAGAGAAAGAAAGAAAGAAAGAAAGAAAGAAAGAAAGAAAGAAAGAAAGAAAGAAAGAAAGAAAGAAAGAGAAAAAAGAAAGAGCTGTTCTCCCTTGAATGATAAGAAGCCCCCAAAGTCTTCCCACTGAGCCCTGAAGCCGGGGGGCAGCCCCCCCACCCAGGCTGTGTGCCTCCCGTTGCAGTCATGCTGATTTAAGACCCAGAGAAAGACCCTCATCCACGGGGGTTACTTTCAGGACTGCCATAACAAAATACATAGACTGGGTGACTTAGAAACTACAGAAATGTGGTGCTCATAGTTCCAGAGACTGGCAAATACAAAATCAAGGCATCTGCAGATTTGGTGTCTGATGCAGGCCTTCTTCCTGGTTCATAGGTAGCTGCCTGGTTCATAGGTAGCTGCCTTCTCTCTGGGTCTTCATATGGCTGAAGGGGTAAGGAAGCTTTCCAGGGATCCTTTTATAAGGGCACTAATCCCATTCATGAAGTCCCCACCTGCATGACTTAATCAACTTCTCACATCACCTCCTCACACCACCACACTGTGAGTTAGGAGTTCAATGTATGAATTTAGGGGTTGAGGAGACATAGACATTCAGTCCACTGCACCAGTGCTGCCCAAAGCCTGGTGGATCTCATCAAGACTCCTCAGCTGCAGGTTGTTAGGGGCACCCCTCTTGAGCTACAATTAATTCAGGCTGTGTTAAAATAACCTGGGCTAGGTGGCTCACCCCTGTAATCCCGGCACTTTGGGAGGCTGAGGCTGGTGGATCGCCTGAGGTCAGGAGTTCAAGACCAGCCTGGCCAACATGGCGAAACCCCATCTCTACTAAAAATACAAAAATTAGCCGAGTGTGATGGTGCACGCCTTTAATCCCAGCTACTTGGGAGGCTGAGGTAGGAGAATGGCTTGGACTCAGGAGGTAGAGACTGCAGTGAGCTGAGATTGCGCCACTGCACTCTGGACTGGGCAACAGAGTGAGACTCCATCTCAAAAAATAAAATAAAATGAAGATCCCAGTCTAATTACTGTAATGACTTCAAAGCAGTGATGAGTAAAAGCAATATATTTTGAGACAGCACCAACAAGAGAAATGTAATAGGAAACTATAGGATTCTATTCATGACACAGTCAGACACTACTCACACCATTGTGGTTTGTTGCCTATGTTCATAGCAGAAGGAAATGCGGTCTTTCAATTCACAGTTAATGAGAATAAAGATATCACTTTCCCCATCCAAGTTCAAAGGAGTCTGTGACCCCCAGGCTGAGAACCCCAGCCAAGAGATTCTTCGCTATCTTCTAGGCTAGGGTTTTGGGATCTGAATGTGTCAGGGTAATGTCTCCTGGGTCCGCCAAATCCTCAGTGAATCACCCAGTTCTACCCCCGTCCTTCTTTCTCAAGGGTCATCTCCCATCTCAAGATAATCCAGATACAGCCCTTCTACTCTCTGCATCTATGAATTTGACTCTTAGATTTCGCTTACTAGTGAGATCCTGCAGTGTTTTTCTTTTTGTGTTTGGCTTATTTCACTTAGCATAATGTCCTCCAAGTTCATCAAGGTTGTTGTAAATGGCAGAGTTTCCCTTTTTGGAAGGCTGAATAATCTGTGTATATATACCACAGTTTCGTTATCCATCATCTGCCGTGAACACCTGGGTCGTTTCCATATCTTGGCTATTGCGAATAATGATGGAATGAGCATTGGAGTGCAGCTGTCTCTAGATATCCAGATTTAGTTTCTCACCCTGAATGTTGAAACCTTAATCTCCTGCAGGGTTTATCCCAGGACCACACCCAGGATTGTCCTAGGCAAGTTCCTGTTCAAGCTTCGAGTTAGTCATCACCTCCTCCCTGAGGCCTCCCTGACTCCATGGTTTGCATTAGTGATTCCTCTGTCCCAGGCTCCACCTCCTCAACCCAGCACTGACCACCTCATCCCTGCCTCCACTGACCTAGTTCCTGGGCTGGAACTGGAGTGAGACTGACATGTGACTTTGGGAGTTAAGGCAATGGAGAGCTGGTGTTGCGAAATGGAGCAGCCCCACCGCTCTCCTGCCCTGCCACAGTGACCCTGAGGCCATGTGCTCTCTCTGGGGAAGGGCTGCCCTCCTCCTTAGAAGAGCGAGAAGCAAGCCTTGATTGTGTTTCACCACTACAAGTCCAGGGTTTGTCTGTTGTGGCAGCTGGCATTAAACGCCCTGGCACACTCAGACCTCAAAGCCCAAGCCTAGAAGACAGTGAAGCAACCTGGTAGATGGTAAATGATGAAATATTCTGCTTTTAATAATTCTTTTTTGAGACAGAGTCTCGCTCTGTCACCCGGCTAGAGTGTAGTGGTGAGATCTCGGCTCACTGCAACCTCCACCCCACCGGCTCAAGCAATTCTTATGCCTCAGCCTCCCAAGTAGCTGGGCCTACAGACGTGCACCATCACACCTGGCTAATTTTTTTATTTTTAGTAGAGACTGGGTTTCACCATGTTGCTCAGGCTGGTCTCGAACTCCTGACCTCAAGTGATCCACCCATCTTGGCCTCCCAAAGTGCTGGGATTACAGGAGTGAGCCACAGCACTCGGCCACTAATGTTTTTGTTTAATTTTTTTTAAGCTAGCTAACATTAACTGAGGTCATTCTGAATTAGGTATTGTTCTAAGAACGCAACAGTCATGAAGTCATTTAATCCTCACACCCTATACCTACGGGACTGGTACCTATTATCTCACTCTCATTTACAGATGAGAAAACAGAGGCACAGAGAGGTGCAGTAACTTGTCCAAGGTCACACAGCCACAAAGCATTGAAGCCAGGATTTCAACCCAGACAGTCAGTCTCTGGGGCCCACATTCTCACTTCTTAACTAAGAATGGCGGCTGGGCACAGTGGCTCATGCCTGTAATCCCAGCAGTTTGGGAGGCCGAGGCGGGTGGATCACGAAGTCAGGAGATCAAGACCATCAAGGCCAACATGGTGAAACCCCGTCTCTACTAAAAATACAAAAATTAGCTGGGTGTGGTGGCGTGTGCCTGTAATCCCAGCTACTCCGGAGGCTGAGGCGGGAGAATAGCTTGAATCCAGGAGGCAGAGATTGCAGTGAGCCAAGATCACGCCACTGCACTCCAGCCTGGGTGACATAGCAAGACTCTGTCTCAAAAAAAAAAAAAAAAAAAAGGCAAGTGCAGGATTTACTAAAACGCTGCCGCTGAGGCATGCAACCTCAGACGGAGTTGGTCAATGACTGTGGCCCTGGTGAAGAGGGTGACGGGTTTGGGAGCAAAGGAGCAATGAAGAGGCTCAGAAGGTCTCAGCCAGTCCTCAGCCAGGTAGCCGTGATAGGCTGAATAAGGGCCCCCAAAGATGCGCACATCCTCATCCCCACACCTACACATACGGCAAAGGGGCCTTGCAGATGTGACTAAGGGTCTTGAGATGAGAGATGATCCTGGATGATCCAAGTAAGCCCAGTGTCATCACAAGGGTCTTTATAAGAGGGAGGGTCCTTCTAAGAGGAAGCAGAAGATCAGAGTGAAGAAAAAAGTGACAGCGGAAGCAGGGAAAGGGACTGGAGGGTGCTGCTGGCTGTGAAGATGAAGGTGGGGCCCTGTGCCAAGGAATAAGGGAACTGGAGCAGCCTCTAGGAGCTGGAAGAAGGCGAGGAAAAGGATCCCCCCCGAACCCTCCAGAATGAACCCAGCACCTTGACTTTAGGGCTTCTGGCCTCCGGAAAGGTGGGATAACAAACCTGTGCTGTTTTAAGCTGCGAGGTTTTGGTCATGTGTTCCATCGGCAAGACGAGACTCATGTGGTGACCTTGGGCAAGGCCTTTTGACTTTCTCGCCTCCATTGCCTGGCTATAAAATGAGGAGAGTTGGCCATGCACAGTGGCTCAAACCTGTAATCCCAGCACTGTGGGAGGCCATGGCGGGTGGATCACTTAAGACCAGGAGTTCAAAACCAGCCTGGCCAACATGGTGAAACCCCGTCTCTACTAAAAATACAAAAATTAGCCAGGCGTGGTGGCATGTGCCTGTAACGCCAGTTACTCAGGAGGCTGAAGCAGGAGAATCGCTTGAACTCAGGAGGCAGAGATTGCAGTGAGCCAAAATTGCGCCACTGCACTCCAGCCTGGGTGACAGAGCAAGACTCTGTCTCAAAAAAAAAAGAAAAAAGAAGAAAAAAATGAGGAGAGTGGTCCCTGCCTCCCTTGCCTGTGGGGAGACTTAAACAAGTTAATAGATATGTGAAGGTTTGGAAAGTGTGCTATAAAAGAGAATTGAATTTTTAAGTCCATTTCCGCGTATCCTTGACCTCTTTCTTGGTGTTAGCTTTGGGACGAAGAGCCCTCCCTGCTTCCTCTCTTCCCCCACCCGCGCCGTGCTGGGAAATCTACTGGTGTGTCCTCTGTGGTGTTCCCCTGCAGACTTAGCCTCTAGATGGACGACAGATGGCTGGCCAGGTGTCAGCCACTTGGCTGGAGGCCAGGCTGGGAGGCCGTGAGACAGGATCAGATTGTCACAACCCAGAGGACAGCAGCTGGTGACGGCCACTTCCTCCACTGCCACTGGGTCAACCCCACCTACCTAACAAGGTGAAGTCCCCCAGATAGCCTGTTCATCTTCAAGGGCGCTGGGCAAACCAACCATTAGCCTGGCACTAAGAAGACCCAAGTCAACCCTCCATGCATGCCTTCCTCTATGGGACCTTCATCTCTACTAAGGTTCAGGCATCCATTTGCTCCCTCCCCAAATATTTAAACAGCATTAATTATGCACCAACACTGTTGGTCACCTACCTAGCAGTCATTCCTCCTTTTTACCTTGCCCCCCAAATTCCACCCAGTCCCAGGGGATGTCTTGCTTGGTCTAAGCCAATCCTGGCATCCTGTGCCTCCTTGCCAGTGCATGGTCAGGAGGGACATGTGACCCAGTCTGGCCAATTAAACATAAAAAGAATTCTGCTAAGAGATTCTAGGAAGACTGTCTTTCTATTAAGAGAGAGACGCAGCCAGGCTTATACCTGTAATCCCAATGCTTTGGGAGGCCAAGGCAGGAGGATTGCTTGAGGCCAGAATTTCCAGACCAGCCTGAGCAATATAGCAACACCCCATCTGTACAAACAAACAAAAAAATTAATTAGCTGGATGTGATGGTGCATGCCTGTAGGTCCCAGCTACTTGGGAGGCTGAGGCAGGAGGATCGCTTGAACCCAGGAACTGGAGGCTGCAGTGAGCTATAATGATGCCACTGTACTCCAGCATGAACAACAGAATGAGGCCCTGTCTCTAAAGAGAGAGAGAGAGAGAGAGAGAGAGAGAGAGAGAGAGAGAGAGAGAGAGAGAGAGAGAGAGATGGGTCAGGAAAGGAAAAGACCTTTTCAATCTTCCTTCTTCCCTTCTGCTCTGGATGCTGCTGTTTGAGGTTGTGATTTCTGGAGCTTCAGCAGCCATCTTGTGACCTTGAGGTGACAATGCTAATTCTGAAATATCAACATGTCAGGGATGGAAAGCAGAAGAACTCTGATGGCTGGGATGGTTAGTTTTAAGAGTCAACTCGGATAGGCTGTAGTGCCCAGATGTTTGGTAATCATCAGTCTAGACATTGCTGTGAAGGTATTTTTAGATATGAAACAGTAGAGTTTGAGTAAAGCGATTATCCTCCATAGCATGGGTGGGTTCAGCCAATGAGTTAAAGCCTTAGGAGAAAAAGACCAAGGTCCCCCTAGGGAGAAGAAATTATCTCTCCGGACTGCTTATGACTCAAGCTGAAGCATCAGCTCTTCCTTGGGTCTCCAGCCTGTCCTGAAGATTTGGACTTGCCAGCCTCTGAAATCATGTAATTCAATTCCTAGAGAGGAGGGAGGGAGAGAGGGAGGGAGAAAGGAAGGAAGGAAGGAAGGGAGGGAAGAGAAGGGAAGGGAAGGGAAGGGTAAAGGAAGGGAAGGGAAGGGAGGGAGTGTGGGAAAAAGAAAGAAAAGAAGGAAAGAAGGAGGGAAGGAGGGAGGGAGGGAGGAAGGAAGGAAAGGAAGGGAAGGGAAGGGAGGGAGTGTGGGAAAAAGAAAGGAAAGAAGGAAAGAAGGAGGGAAGGAGGGAGGGAGGGAGGAAGGAAGGGAAGGGAAGGGAGGGAGGGAAGGATGGAGGGGGGGAAAAGGAAGGAGGAGGGGAAGTGGGGGAAGGAGGGAGGAAGGAAAGAAGGAAAGGGGAAAGAGGACGAAAGGAAAGAATGGAGGAAGCAAGGGAGGGAGAAAGGAAAGAAGAAAGGAGGAAGAAGGAAGGAAGGAAGGAAGCTACAGAGAGAGAGAGATACACATTTTATTGGTTCTGATTCTCTGGAAAACCCTGACACATATAATGGCTTTGGGATGGGATGGTGGGGGGATGCTCCTGACCTAAGGACTCCTCATGAAGAATAAGAGTGTTCTCATGGTCTAAGCCTCTCTTAGTTGGGTTTTCTGTTATTTGCAGCCCAAGCATCCTGGTTAGTGCACCTGCTCTATCATTTCTATTGCTGCTTGAAAAGCCACCCCAAAACTAAGTGACTAAAGGCAACAACCAGGTATTATCTCTCATAAATCTACAGGTCAGCCAAGCAGGTGTGCCAGTCTTAGCTGGGCTCACATATGCCTCTGCCTCGACAGGCATGTTGGTTGAGATGGATGGTCTAGCACCATCTATGTGCTAGGCATGATCCTGGATTTTTTATTTATTTATTTTGCTATCAATAAAGGACACTATTGGGACAATTGGCAAAATACAAATAATGGCTATAAATTAGGTCATTGTATTTTGATTACCTGATTGTGATCATTGTGCTGTGGTCAGGTAAAAGAATTTCCTTATATTAGGGAATACATATATTGAAGCACTAGGGGGTATAGTGGTATAGTGTATGCGGTTCATCCTCAAATGTTTCAGAAAATTTTATATATCCATGTATTGTGTGTGTGTGTGTGTGTGTGTGTGTGTGTGTGTGTGTGTGTGTGTATATATATATATATATATATATATACACAGAGAGAGAGAGAGAAAAGAAGCAGGAGGAGGAGGAGGAGGAAGAGGAGGAGGAGAAGGGGGAGGAGGAGGAAGAGGAAGAAATCACATATAAGGTTAACATTTGAGGAATCCAGGTGAAAGGTATAAAGAATTTATTGTACTCTTTGTAACTTCTCTATAAGCTCCCAAATTAATTTAAAATAAAATTTTTAACAAAAAAAAAAGGAAAGGAGCCAGGGTTCAAACTTGATTTGGGGCTTTCCATAGGAGACCAGGGTTGCCCACTGACTCCTAGGGTCCCAGAGTTCATCTCAGGTCAATCTGAGGGTCTTTCAAACTCAACTAAAACATCCTCAACAAAAACAGCATGAGGATGAAGCCCTTTAGCCAGGAGAGTTATGGCGGTGATGCTTTCACTGAAGCAAAGGTTGTCGCCCTCATTTTTACTTTGGGGGAATTTAGATTTTGGTAGGTAGGATTTTCTTTAGCCATCAGTGCCCATAGGAAGGCAGAATAGGATATTGGGTCAGAATCCTGGTTGTACCCTTTAGTTGCCATATGACTTTGAACAAACAAATTGAGTTTTCCATGCCTCGGTTTCCTCATCTGTAAAATGAAGAACTTAATAGTAGACATCACATAGGGTTGTTATGGATTAAATCCATTAAAATGTCTGTAAAGAGCTGGGGACAGTGCCAGTCACAGGAGTAATGCTCTGTAATTGCTACTTGTCATGATCACCACCATCATCACCAAGATTAATAGGATTTCCATTAGGATTCTTGACTTTAGAGTCAAGAAATCCAACTTGGAGCCAGTGATGCATGTAGCACTTACTCATTGGTGACACTGAGTTAGTTACTTGTCCCATCAAACCACAGTGTCCTTATCTGTAAAATGGGAATGATACTAACCACTGGGCATGTGACATATTCAGCCTGGTGTTGGGCACACAGGAGGCCTCATTGGTGGCTGGGAGAAAAACTACCTGGAAAACCCATTCAGATGGCTACTATTATTTTAATAAAAGAAAAGAAAGAAAATAACAAGTGTTGGTGAGGATGTAGAAACATTGGAACCCTGTGTACTCTCGGTGGGCCTGTAAAATGCTCTGGGAACAGTATGACAGTTCCTCAAAAATTAAAAGTAGAGTTACTATATTGTATTCACTCTGGCTGCCATAAGAAAATATCAGGCTGGGTGTGGTGGCTCACACCTGTAATCCCAGCACTTTGGGGGGCCAAGGTGGGTGGATCACCTGAGGTGAGGAGTTCAAGACCAGCCTGGCCAACATGGCAAAACCCCATCTTTACTAAAAATACAAAAAATTAGCCGGGCTTGTTGGCGTGCACCTGTAGTCCCAGCTACCTGATAGGCTGAGGTAGGAGAATCGCTTGAACCCAGGGGGTGGAGGTTGCAGTGAACCAAGGTCGCACCACTTCACTCCAGCCTGGGAGACAAAGCAAGACTGTCAAAAAATAAAGAAAGAAAGAAAGAGAGAGAGGGAGGGAGGGAGGGAGGGAGGGAGGAAGGAAGGAAGGAAGGCAGGAAGGAAGGAAGGAAGGAAGGGAGAAAGAAAGAGAGAGAGAAAGAAAGAAAGAAAGAAAGAGAGAAAGAAAGAAAGAAAGAAAGAGAGAGGGAAAGAAAGAAAAGAAAAGAAAAAAGAAAATATCATAGAACGGTGGCTTAAGCAACAGAAATTTACTTCCGACAGTTCTGGAGGCTGGAAGGTTGGGATCAGGGTGCCAGCATGGTCTGTTTCTTGGGAGACCCCCATCCCTGGCTTACAGGCTGCTGTCTTCTTGATACTCCCTCACACAGCCATTCCTCATTGCCTGTATGCACAGGGAAGGAGAAAGAGAGATCCCTGTCTCTCCTCTTCTTATAAGGCTACCCATTTTTATCAGATTAGGACTCCATCCTTATGACCCCTTTTGATTTTTTTTTCTTTTGAAAAGGAGCCTCACTCTGCCACCCAGGCTGGAGTGCAGTGGCGCGATCTTGGCTCACTGCAACCTCTCCCTCCAGGGTTCAAGGGATTCTCTTGCCTCAGCCTCCCGAGAAGCTGGGACTACAGGAGCGTGCCACCACACCTGGCTAATTTTTGTATTTTTAGTAGAGACGAGGTTTCACCATGTTGGTCCAGCCTGGTCTCGAACCCTGACCTCAAGTGATCTATCCACCTCGGCCTCCCAAAGTGCTGAGATTACAGGCGTGAGCCACAGCGCCCAGCCCCTTATGATCTTAATTACCTCCTAAAAGCCCTATCTCCAAATACAGTCACATTGCAGGTGAGGGCTTCAACATATGAAAAGGGGAGCGGGGAGTTCAGTCTAGCACATATGATCCAGCAATCCCGCTTCTGGGGATACACCCAAAAGAAGTGACAACAAAGTCTGGAAGAGATATTTGTACACCCATACTCATAACAGCTCTATTCACAGCGACCAACAGGTAGAAGCAACTCAAGGGTCCACTGACAGATGAACAGATAACAAATAGATAACAAAATGTGGTCTATACGTACAGTGGAATATGCTTCGCCCTAAATAGGAAGAGAATCCCGACACAGCTACAACATGGGGAAACCTTGAGGACATTACGCTCAGTGAAATAAGCCAGGCACAAAAAGGCAAACACCGCATCCTTCCACTTATAGGAGGTACTGGACTAGTCAAGTTCTTAGAGACAGAAAGTAGAACAGTGGGTGCTACAGGCTGGAGGGAGGGGAAAATGGGAAAATTCTTGTTTAAAGGGTACAGTTTCAGTTTTGCAAGATGAAAAAGTACAGAAATCGGTTGTAAGACAATGTGTATATGCTTAACACTTAGCTTAGATAGAATTGAGATGGTAAATTTTATGGTATGCATGTTTACTGCAACAAAAAAATTAAAAATAAATTATCTGGAAATGTCTCCAGCATTAGAACGAGGGACCAAAATAGACCACTAGAGGGCGTTCTATGCACACGCTCCCATTTCATTTCCCGACCCTGCCTGCTGGACTCCGGCGGTTGATTTGTACAGGGAGGAAAAGGACTAGGGTTCCTCTCTCCTTTCTGCTCCCCCCACCCTTCCCCAAATGAACCAGCTCTGCATAAGCAACACACACACACACACACACACCTCCCCCCAACTCCCTCTCTTAGTCCCCTAGCCACACCAAACTTCCACCACACCCCAGGCCACACTAACTCTAAACCCCGTTCTTTATCTGGGTTCCTTCTCTCCATGTTGGAGACACAGCGAATTCCAGATTGAGTGTTCCCACTTCGCCTGGCTGCTCATAGGCCTTCTCGATGGCCCAGGAGCTGGGGAAGAGAGGAGAGGAGGCAAGGACCCCCTCACCCACACTATAAAGGAGAAAAACTGTGGTCCCCAAAGACAAAGGGACACCACAATGGAAATAGATCAGACACCTCATATCCCAGGTGCAAGAGCTCCGAGGTCAGCCAGACCTGGGGTTTTCAGGCTCAAATACTCACTGTGTATGCCATAACCTCTGCTGCCTCAGTTTCCCCACCTGTAAAATCTGTAATAATGCCTGTCAGAGTTGTTGGGAGGATTAAAAGAGCATAATAAGGTGGCTCAGGGTTGTAATCCCAGCACTTTGGGATGCCGAGGTGGATCACTTAAGGTCAGGAGTTTGAGAACAGCCTGGCCAACATGGTGAAACCCTGTCTCTACTAAACATACAAAAATTAGCCAGGCATGGTGGCTCATGCCTGTAATCCCAGCTACTTGGGAGGCTGAGGCAAGAGAATCACTTGAACCTGGGTGGAGGAAGTTGCAGTGAGCTGAGATCATGCCACTGCACTCCAGCCTGAGTGACAGAGCGAGACCCTGTCTCAAAAGAAAAGAAGAGTGTAATAAAATCCCTGTACCTAGAAATCACTCCATGAATGGGCTAACTGCTATTCCATGCCCCTTAGCCGATGCCGGCCTGGGTCGCCTTCCACCTCCCAGGGGCTTCTGCTGTGCGAGCACCAACCCTCCAGTTTGCAGTTTCTCTTAAGAAATCTTTCTTGAAGAAACTCACACCATGATCTTCTGGCCACAGGGCCAGTGATTTCACCAGGTAGGACTCACTGGCTTACAAGTAATAGAAACCCGATTAAACCACCTCAGGGAAATTGGGGTGCCTCATGGAACCTAAGGAAAAGGTGAATAGCCAGTCGCTGGGAAGAACAGATTCGGGATTTGAACCCCTTGGGAAATGCAGGAAACATTCTCCCTCTCTTCTCCCCCGTGTCTCCATCTCTCTCCCTCCCTACGCCTGCTTCTCACGTGGCTGCACTCACTTCCTCCAGCCCACTGACCTCCCTGCCATTCCTACAGCATGTCAAGCACCCTCCCACCTAGCGGCCTTCGTACCTGCTGTGCCCTCTACCCAGTACCCTCTTCCTCAGATCTCCCCTTATTCGCTACTCTCTCCTTCAAGTCATGGCTCAGATGTCACCTGGGTAGTACCTTCCCTGACCAACTGATTAAAGTTGCAACCCCAGTCTGGACAACATGGCCAAACCCCGTCTCTACAAAATATACAAAAATTAGCCAGGTGTGGTGGTGCACATCTGTAGTCCTAGCTACGTGGGAGGCTGAGATTGAAGGGTCAATTGAGCAAGTGAGGTTGAGGCTGCAGTGAGTTGTGATTGCGCCTCTGCACTCCAGCCTGGGCAACAGAGCAAGACCCTGTCTCAAAAAAAGGAAAAACGGCAATCATATCTCCACCCTGAGCATGATCTGGATGATCTAGCCCCTCCCTGCTTACTCGCTTATTTCTTTAATCTTGGTCCACAAAAAAGGGGGTTAATAATGCTCTCATCAGCTTTTAATTAACTGGTTAATTTTAAGAATGGCTGGGCACAGTGGCTCACACCTGTAATCCCAGCACTTTGGGAGGCCAAGGCAGGAGGATCACTTGAGCCCAGGAGTTCAAGACCAGCCTGGGCAACAAAGGGAGACCTTGTCTCTCCAAAAATAAAATAAAATAATTAAGTATGGTGGTACATGTCCGTAGCTCCAGCTGAGGCAGGAGAATTGCTTGAGCCCAGGAACTGGAGGCTGCAGAGTGCTGTGATCGCACCACTGCACTGAAACCTGAGCGATAGAGCGAGACCCTGTCTCTTAAAAAAGAAGAAGAACGTAATAAACACCTGTGAAACCACTACCCAAACAAAAGCTAGGATCTTGACAGTGATTTACATCTTACCATATGGTCCCCCAACCTGTGGCGCCACATTGCCCTCTTAATCCTCATCCTAAATCCTGTGTTTATTCTTCCCTTGTTTCCCTTTCATACAGTTTATTATCGCATATGTGTGCCCATAATTTTAGTTGCCTTTGACTTTATAAAAAGGGAATCATGTTTATGTAACAGGACATTTTTCACTGAATATTCTATTTCAAAGATCCATCCATATTTTGGCGTGTGGCTGTATAGTTCCTTCGTATTGAGTGCTGTGTAATATTTCATCGTGGGAATTAAACCATAATTTATTCATTTGTTCTCTCCAGATGGGCATTTGGGTTATTTCCCAGCTTTGGCCACTGTGACATCCTTCTATGGGACTCCTGCTGTGAATGGGCAAGAATTTCTCCAAGGTCCATACTCCAGAGTAGAATTGCTGGACTATGGGGTGTATATGTGCTTAACTATCAGAGATAAAGCCGGGCTGTTTTCCAACATGGTGGCACCAAGTCACGTCCCCACCAGTAATGTCTAAGAGGGCTTAATTTTTCTCCACTGCACTTACATTACAAGATGCACTCTATATTTATGCATTTATTTACTTTTTCTCTCCTGCCACCTAGAAGGTCAGCTTCTAGGAGAGCAAGAATTTTGTGTCTTTTATTCATCATTGTATCTTCAGTGCCTAGAATGGTATCTGGCACATAGTAGGTGCTCAGTAAACATCATCTGATTAGATGAATAAATGGATGGCTCTAAATGGGCCCTAAAATCTCACGATATCACATATGATTAGCCCAACTACCTAGAGACAGGTTGACAACCATCTCTCAGTTTTAATTCCTTAAATCCAGGGAAAGAACCATTGGCCAAAGCCTACAAATACCTGGACCCCCCAGCCAACTACATGAGTTTCTGAGGGTGGGGCTTGGACATGGGTAATTTGCATGCACTCTGCAGGAGATTCTCACATGAATCCAGGGTGGGACCCAGTGCTCTGGGGTGGGGAGGGCGTTCATCTCACCATCTCGCCCATAGATGCTCAAGCTGCTTTCAACTCTGGCTGTATGTGAATTTCAGAGCAAGACCCTGGGATGAATCTGTGCTCACCTGGAACCAGCCTCTGCCTGGTGATGGGGAGACACTGCTCCCAGGAGCCATGACCTGTACACATGGCCACGAGAGCAGCGCCCACCCTAACCTTGGGCCTGCAGACCCTCCTCGCTAAGCAAGGCCGGCTGTGGATGTCACCCTTCTGAGGCTTCTCCAATTCTACTGCCCATTCTCAGCAGGCAGCAAAAGACCTTTCACCACTCGCACCCCACCAGTGTCCTACAGGCCCAAGGAACACTCTGACTTCCAGGGGCCCCATTTCAGTCCCCAGAGACACCCAAACAGTCCTTCTCACTCTGTTTCCTGTTTTCCACTTAAACTTTTTCTCAACTGCTGAAGGGGAGGTCACAGCTGGTCTGCACAGAAGAATGTAGAGGGTTGGAGAGAAGGGCTCAAAAAAGCCTAACTCACTCGGGTCCACAGGCTGGGGACAGGGGTGGCATGTGTCTCCCAGGGCTCATACCCTAATGCACATGCCCCTAATATGGTCTTCAGTGTTACTCATCTTGTTTTGTGTCCCCTTCCAGACTCTCCTGTACCTAGACCAGGGCTGGACATACAGTAGGTACTCAATAAAGTCTAGTTAATTCCAGGCTCTTTCCAACACAAATCAAATCACATCAAATTTTTAGTAATTCCCATGACTCTTAGAATAAAATCGCAAACCCATACTGGGTCTTCTGAGGCCCTGCATGGTAGCTCTGCCTCTTCTGGCCCCAGGCTCACCCCTCGTCTTTCTCAGTGGTTACTTGGTCTCATTTCTGTTGCTTTAACACACCAAGCTCTTTCCCACCTCTGGGCCTTTGCACATCCCTGTTTCCTCTGATTTAATCATTCCCCCTCCTACCCCACTCAGCCACATTAAGACCTATGAATCCTTCAGGGAGTAGCTGAAACATCAACTCCTCTGAGAAGCCCTCCCTGATTCCTTAGACCTGATAAGACTCCTGTTAGATGTCCTCACGATATCCTGTACTTTCCCTTCATAGTCTTTGCAAAAGTTTGGAATTATACTTTGTGTGATTCTTTGATTCATGTCCGACTTCCTCACTAGACTCTGAGACCCAGGAGGGCAGGGACCATGCTGCTTGTGTCATCTCTGTATCTCAGCACGTAGCCCAGTGCCTGGCACATAGGAGGGCATCTGGTATTTTTTGGATGGATGGATAGATGGATGAATAAGTGGATAAGAGGAAGGAAGGGGCCGGGCGCGGTGACTCATGCCTGTAATCCCAGCACTTCGGGAGGCCAAGGCAGGTGGATCATGAGGTCAGGAGATCAAGACCATCCTGGCCAACATGGTGAAACCCCGTCTCTACTAAAAATATAAAAATTAGCTGGGCGTGGTGGCACGTGCCTCTAATTGCAGCTACTTGGGAGGCTGAGGCAGGAGAATCACTTGAACCAGGGAGTCGGAGGTTTCAGTGAGCCGAGATTGCGCCACTGCGCTCCAGCCTGGTGACAGAGCAAGACTCCATCTTAAAAAAATAAAAATAAAAAGAGGAAGGAAGGAAGGAAGGGAGAGACGGAGGAAGGGAAGGAAGGAAGGTGGGAAATTTCATACATGAATGTATAGATGAATGGATGAATAAATGGATAGATGGATGGATGGATGGATGATGGGTGGGTGGGTGGACAGATGAATGACTGGATGGATGGGTGGGTGGGTGGGTGGGTGGATGGGTGGAATGGATGGATGGAGGATGGGTGGATAGATGAATGGATAGATGGGTGGATGGATACGTGGATGGTGGATGGCAGAACAAAAAAAATGAGTTGGTCTCTTTCTGCCATCTTTCTGAGCTGCTATAATGGTGCATGTGAACGTCCTGGCCAGTGTTCTCAATAGCATCAACATGCTGAGAAGAGAAGCAAATACCAGGTTGTTTTAGGTTGTGTTCCAAAATCATCATCTAGTTTCTAAGTGTGATGATGAAGTTTAGTTTACATCAGTGAATTTGCAATCATCAATAATCACAGAGCTATAAAAATCACTGTGGACCTCACAGGCAGGTTAAACAAGTGTACAGTGACAAGCCCCAGTGTGATGTGCAACTCAAAGATCTAGAAAAATGGTACCCCTATCCCCTTTGGTTTCATTGTCCTGACAGCCTCAGCTGGTATCAGGGATTGCAAGGAAGCAAGACGAAAATACACAGGAGGGAAAATCCTGGGATTGTTTTTCTAGGGATGTAATAAATTCATATGAATAAAATGCCTCAATGGACCAAAAAAAAAACAGTTCATGATTGATTGCTTTTGCTTTTGTCCTATTGACTTCTCCATTGTTATCTGAGCCATCCCTCCCATGAATTGTGGGCTCCTTGGTGGCCAAATTCCTTCCCTCTCCTTGGAATTCTTTTCTCCCCAAGTTCCCTGGGAGCAGAGTTTTGCATTCCCAGATGTTCCAAACCCAGTTGAGAGGGGCCATTAAGGGCCACGCTGCACCAGATCCTCAGCTGGGTGCCATCCAGTAGTCACTCAACAAACACAGAGGCAGCATGGTGCTATGGGAGGTGCAAAAGCAATTGGAACTCAGACCCTAGCTCTGCCACTTACTCCTTGTGGGAACTTGGGTAAGCTACTTAGACTCTGAGCTTCAGGAGGTTTTTTGTTTCCTTGTGTAAAATGAGGACAACATTACCTTCCTTGTGGGGCAGTTATGAAGAGTAGTAAGTATTATTTAAGTGCCTGGCACATAATAGGCACTCAGTAAATGACACCCTTATGTAATGGGGCACCAGCCACACCACACCAAGATGAATATGATGGCTATCTCACTCTAGCAGGGACAGATTTCATTTAAGAGGCTAATTGTGATACAAGATGTCATGTCAAGGTATGGGCAAAGGAACACAGAGGAAGATGGGGTGAATTCAGGAAAGGCTTCCTGGAGGAGGTGACATTTAATCAGACCTTAAATAGCATTCGACAGGAAGTCCAGAGACACGAGTTCTTCTTTCCAATTTGCTGCTAAATCACCATGCGACCTTGAGCCAATCTCTTCTCCACTGTGGGATCCCCAGATCCTTCTACAACATAAGGTGGTTGAGCACCTGCTCTGAATCTGTTCAGTCACAGTCTCCTGTGAGAAGAATCTGCTGACAGCCAGAGCCCTTCTTCCCACACATATAAGACACACAATGCCTAGACACACAAGTTTGCCTGTAATGGGAGAGGGAGACTTCATGGACCCCAGAAGGCCATCCGGGGACCCTAGGCTAAAATCCCAGAACTCAGTGATCCTGTGGGAGTATCGTCAGACTTGGCCCTGCCCTATGCAAAGCCTCTCTCTTCAGTCTACAGCAGGTGAAAGCAAGCAGAATCATTGACCCAATCTGAAAAAGCCCATCCAACACTGGGCTGCAGGTCAGAGCATGGGCCTGGGGAGGGGAGGTCCCTCCAGCTGGCCGGAGAGCCAGAGCTGGATTCTGGGAAAGCACCCCTGAGCAGCCTGCCCCTGACCCTGCCTAGTGTATCGCCATCTGCCCCGGGGAGGCAGGCGTGGGCTGCTCTGGGCAGGCGCCCAAACAGGCCACTGACCCCCGTCAGCCACCCAGGCTGGAGTTCCTGGACGCATCCTTCATCTTCCCCAACCTAAACACCCACAGGCCCCGGGTGGTCCAGCCCCCTCCCAGCCAATGTGTGTCTCAGCTGCATCCAGCTTGCTGGAGGACAGAGGGACTGGCCATCCCGTTAACACTTGAGCCGCTGCCATTTCCAGCCTTCCCTTCCATCCAACCAATGCTCACCCACCATTTATTGAGCACCAGTGGTTTGCAGGTGGCTGTGAATGACATGGCAGAGGGCCTGCCCTTCTCTTCCTCCAGGATCTCACCTCCTGGCCAGGGTCCCCTCCCCTGATCCCACCCCTCTCACCTGGAGCAGGTGGGTGCTTTGGGGGAAGTGGGCTCAGGGCTGGGAACTGGGTACTGGCAGGAGATTCAGATCGGGGTTGGTGTCTGGGCATCGCTCTAAGCTTTTGTGATCCTGGGCCTGGGTCTTACTCTCTCCGGCTTCAGTCTCCTCATCTGTACTCTTCAGATTCCACGGTTCCATCTGAGTCTGAATCAGGCCTTGTCAGCATCCTCCCACCCCCAGGAATAGTTAGAGGAGGAAAGGAGGCTAGCTCTGAATGCTTCAAGATCTTTCTTTAGACAGTCTCTGGATCTTATTCATTCATTCAAGCATTTATTGAGCACCTATTCAGTGCCAGGCCCTGGACTGGGAGACTGGAAATAAAGATGACAAAGATTCAAGCCGGTGACTCCTAAACACCCCACTCCCTGCCTCACTCCCTGCTTGGGGTCAGAAGGCCCCTTGGGGTCTCGGGAGGGCCTGGCCGAGGATTTGGGGCGCCCCGAGACTCGCGTGTCAGCGCCGGTGGCGCTCAGGGCCGCGATGTGTCTCCTCCCCTTCCTCCTCCTCCGCCCCCTCCCCTCTCCCTCCCGGAGCACGGCCGAGGCCTCCTCCCACCCGCGGGATCCCGGCGGCCGCCAGCCGGCTCCTGCGTCCGTCCGTCGGCCGGGCAGTCTGTCCACGCGCGGAAAGCTCGGCGCGGCGGCCGAGGGGCCTGGGAGGGAACGGGCGCGGAGGCGGGACCGCGGCTCCCTCCCACTCCGGGGGGAGCCCAGGAGGCGGCGGTGCTGGAGCGCGAGCCGGAGCCGGAGCCCGAGACGAAGAGAGGCGGTGAGAACGCGGGTGCTTAGGGACCCCACCCCCGGCTCCCGCTGGGGGCCCGCGAGCGGCTCGGGGACGTCCGGGCTGGGGAAGCGGGGCTGTTACCCCCAGGGCGGGAGGCAGAGACGATCCAGCTCCTGGCTTCGCCCCCTCCGCGACGCGACCCCCGAGGGGCCCTGGGCCGCGCCTGCAGCGCCGCGCATCCCCGTGCTTCCCGGCGCATCCCAGCGCACCCGGCATCCCCCCGGCAGGGCGAGGGCCCCGGGGGAAGGGAAGGCTCCGGGAGCCAAGGAGGGCGCCCCCCAGGCGGAGAGTCTCGGAAAACCGCGCCCCCGGCTCCAGCCTTCCCTCCAGGCCTGCCCCAAGGGAAAGCGGGCGGGGCGACCCCGTACGCCCCCCTTGCTGTCCCCCTTCGGTTCCCCATTGTTCTCAGCCGAATGCTCTCCTGGGAAGGGGGGAGGGGGTGCTGCGCTCTCCTCTTAAAGGGCCCTCTCCCCTCTTGTCTCCTGGCAGGTCGCGAGCACGAGTGGGGTGGGGCGTGCCCACGGGCCCCCGCCCCCCTCGTCCCCCTGGTCCCCCAGCCCAGCTCCGGAGCCGCAGTCCAGGCGCGCCGCCCGGGGGTCCACGCCGCACCCCTCCCCCGTGCGTTCTGCGGCCACCCAGGCCTTCCAGGACACCGTGGAGAGGGAACAAGGGGGCAGGGACGCCCCCTTCGGCAGGAGCCGTCGGAGAAGGGGGCCCAGACCGGAGGGAGGCGAGAAGCCCCACTGAAGCCGGGCGCAGGGTCTGGGACGCAGTTGGGAGTGCAAAGGGCTGGCTGAGAGCCGCGGGAGCAGCAGGCTGTGGCCCAGGCCTCCTGGGTGACAGGCCCTGTCTGGCGGGGAAGAGGGACCAAGAGACAACACGGAAGAGGCTGGACATCGAACAGGGGCGGCTGCCTCACTCCATACCTGAGCCAGCCGAGGGGGCCAAGGACTTTAGAGCTGTTTCCTCCGGCATAAGAGAGACACTTGCTTTCTAGGGCAGCACCCTTTATCAGAGAAGGCTCTACAGGGAAGGGGTCGTGGCAGCCTGGATGGCCATCCCACATTCCTTTAACGGAGGTCTCTAGGCCTCAGAGAGAACCCAGAGTTAGAAAGGAGGCCAGACGGTCCTTGCTGTCCCCCTGGGGAGAGAGGAAGTTGCCGCCTGCTGCCAGGCCCAGGAGGAGCTGGGCCTGCAATAGTCGGGGACCTGGCCCCTGAGGCAGTGGCGGCCATGTCACGGCCAGGCCACGGTGGGCTGATGCCTGTGAATGGTCTGGGCTTCCCACCGCAGAACGTGGCCCGGGTGGTGGTGTGGGAGTGGCTGAATGAGCACAGCCGCTGGCGGCCCTACACGGCCACCGTGTGCCACCACATTGAGAACGTGCTGAAGGAGGACGCTCGCGGTTCCGTGGTCCTGGGGCAGGTGGACGCCCAGCTTGTGCCCTACATCATCGACCTGCAGTCCATGCACCAGTTTCGCCAGGACACAGGTGAGCAGACTCCCCACCCACCCCATGCCACCCGCCCCGCCGAGCCATCACTACCTTGCAGCGTGGGATGCTGAAAATCCCAGTAAATCTGCTGATGCCAAATCCCTTCCCCATCTCCCTGCCTCACCTCCAGAAAAACAGGGCAGTCTAACCTTGTCCAGTTTTAAGACTTGGATTCCAATGCAGCCTCTGAGCAAGTTGTAGGGCCTTGGGCAAGTTGCATCATCTCTCTGAGCCTCAGTTTCCTCATCTGCAAAATGGGTAGATCAATATCTCTCACAGCTGAGTGAGGATTAAATAAAATTGTGCTCACTGAGCACAGAACCTAGAATAGCAGTAGCATGTGATTGTAGAATAAGGGCTTTACATGTACTTCCTCATTTGATTTTTCCCAAGAATCACAGGCAGTAAGTCTGTGTAGTGTTGTATTATTATGAGTCCCATTTTATAGATGAAGAAACCGAGTCTCCCAGAAGCTGAGTGATTTAAACTCAGAGCTGGGATTTAAACCCAGGCGTTTGAGTTCCAGAACCAAAGTTCTTAACTGGTATCCTATACTGACTCCAAGTGTTGGTTTGGGGGGTGGAGTCGTGCTGGTGGTAATTAATTGGGGATGGGGGGCGTTGGTGGTGTTGATGGTGGGGTGAGGTGGCAATGATGGAGGAGACAGTGTTAGCGGTTGTGTTGGTGGTGACTCAGTGATAGTATTGATGGTGGTGGGGTCTTGGTGACAATGGAGGGATGGATGATGGTGACGTGGCAGTGTTGGTGGTGATGTCAGTGATAGCATTAACCATGGGATTCAGTGGTGTTGGTGACATTGATAGTTGTGTTGTTGGTGGTGCTGGAAGTGGTGTGATGGGGTGGTGATGATGGAGAAAATGAGAAAATGATGTTGGTGGCAGTCTTCGTGGCCATGTGGTGTGGCTGGTAGCCCTGTGTGTGGCTGTTACTTAGTGGTATTGGTGATCCTGCTGTGGTTGTAATGATGGTGGTGTTGACGGTTGCGTTGGTGGTAATGCCATGGCTGATGATGGAGATAAAATCGATGAGGCCCCGCTCTCAGGCCTCCTCTCTTTTGTTCTGGAGATTTGTCATCGTTGGGGAGATCTCCCTGAGTCATTGCCCGGTGGTATCTGTGACAAGCTCCATGGGCAGTGGGGACTGTTGGGGTCCTGCCATGCAGAAGCAGCCTAGAAATCCTTGGCATGTTTGACCCCCCAAGGACCAGCTGTTGGGGTTTGGGGAAGTTCCTATGAATCCCTGGATGACAGAACCACACGTAATAACCCCAGGCTGGTAGGATGCTCGCTTTCCCTCTAGAGCTGTGCCAACCAGTATGGTAGCCACCAACCACATGTGGCTACTTAAATTTACATTAATTAAAACTAAGTAAAATGTAAAATCCAGTTCTTCAGTCTCACTAGCCACACTTCAAGTGCTCATAGCCACATGTGTCTTGTGGTACCTTGTGGGCCAGTGTAGATCCAGAACATTGCATTGTTGCAGAAAGTTCTATTACACCGTGCTAGTTAGAAAGGAGTCCAGCCTTTCTAACTAGCACAGTCCAATAGAAGTTTCTGCAATGATTGAACTTTCCAATAGTCCGGAACATTGCTAGGTACCCACAGAGTGCTTACCGTGTCTGGAAACACAGGCGAATTCATAACAAATGGCTTATTGATGGTACAGATTAGTACATCTATGTTTCCGTAACTCCAGGCATTGACCACCATCACTGATGGTGCCAATTGTTCATGCATTCCATCATATGATTATTTATTGATCTCTGCTGTGTGTCAATTTCTGTGCTAAGCACTGGAGTACAGCAGGGAGCAAGACAAAGTCATCAGTCGAGGTCTTTTGCTGGAGGACCTACACTGAAGGTCCTGGTGTGGTCAGGGAGCAAGCAAACATATCACCGCAGAGACAATCAGTGGCAGATCTGAGAGCATGAACTAAACCTGGCCCAGAGGTACTCAGAGAAGGCTAGCCTGAGAAAGTGATGTCTGAACAGAGATCTGAAGAATGAGTGAGGGTGCCAGGGTCCCGGGCAGAGGGCACAGCCAGTGCAAAGGCCCTGGGGTGGGAAGGAGCAGAGGACGTTTAAGTCCGTTCTGTTTGGGATGCATCTCCCACCAAGGGGAAGATGGTGCAAGATGGCAGCTGAGCAAGGACTGGATGTACAGTCCTGGACAGCCACGCAAAGAACTTTGAATTTGATCCAGAGAGTAGAAGTCATCATTAGCTCCATGTGCCCATTCTTCCAGAGAGGCACAAAGGACCTGATGGAAGAAGGGGAAGTGTTGCACATTGCCCGCCCCATTCTGTTTTCTCCTAGGGGTAGAGGGCAGGGCTGTGAGAGCAGAAGTGGGTAGGTGTCACTCCTTGCTAGGAGGTCTGGTGTTCTGCAGGTTCAGAGCTAATGCTGGGTGTAGAGATCTTCCGGGACCTAGCTGGGTTGGGGATGGGCGGCGGGGTCCTTAGAAGCAGGGACAGACTCCCCACAAGGCTGCCAAGTTGGCAACTTTACCTTTGATCCTCTTGTCTTTGGGGGGACCCCCATTTCTATTCCCAGCATCCCCTTATGTTGCCGAGTCCCCAGACTTGCACACTCCCCTTTCATCAGGCCCCATTCTCTCGATAGTACCCCTTTTATGGTTCAGCCTCACTGGATCCCCCAGAAGTTCAGCTCCGGTCACTTCCCCTCTCCCTCTCTCCAGAGCTGTTCACTCCACACCTGCCCACTGTTTGCCGGAAAAGGGAAAAAAAACACTCATTCCTAAATGGACTCCTGGGAGCCTGCCAGGAACCCCCTCCCACCCCAACGAGAGAGGGAGGAAGGCCTGGAAACCTATTGCGATTGGCAGGAGACCTCGGCTGCCTGGGAACCTGCTGGAGAGTGGGGCAAGAGGCCTCCTCACCAGATATGTGAGGGTTTTTCCCTCGCTTTACCCAGGAGCAAAACAATGTCAAGAAAGGACGTCTTGTCCTCATTGGTAATGGACTGGAAAAGAGCCTCAACCGGCAGGGAGCAGACCTGAGTGCCAACGGTGTGACCTCAGGCCTCTCCAGGTCTCAGTTTCCACATCCGTGAAATGGGTGAGAGGATCACCTCTCCAGCAGGGTTGTCGGGTTGAACAGAGAGAATGGCTGATTTTATCCCACGAACATCAACTAATTATCTACTGTGTATCTAGCATGTGCTCACCACTGTGGGTACAAGAGAGACAAGCAAAAGATCTTAAATCTTTTTTTTTCTTCCTTTTTTTGAGACAGTGTCTCACTGTCTCCCAGGCTAGAGTACAGTGGTGCGATCTTGGCTCACTGCAGCCTCTTTCTCCGGGTTCAAGTGATTCTCATGCCTCAACCTCCCAAGTAGCTGGCATTACAGGCAAGCTACCACATACCACACCCGGCTAATTTTTGTATTTTTAGTAGAGACGGGATTTTACCATGTTGGCCAAGCTGGTCTTGAACTCCTGGCCTCAAGTGATCCACCTGCCTCGGCCTCCCAAAGTGCTGGGATTACAAGCGTGAGCCACTGTGCCTGGCTGTGAATCTTGAAAATATTATATTTCATACACACACACACACACACACACACACACACTCCAACATAATGCTGTAAAACCCAAAACTCACATGTATGTGCTGAAATCAACACAAGCTTCTGTCTAGATTTTCTAATTGTAAAATTCTTGATATGTTCATTGAAGCTGAACTTTAATTTTGAGGGGAGACTGCCCTAGCTTTGCTAGTTTCCCAATGCAGGAGCTGGCTGATTTTTTTTCTAATAGCATCAGATAATAAATCTTTTAAACTTTGTGGGACCTGAAGTCTCTGTTGTAACTATTCAACTCTATCAGAGCAGAAAAGCAGCATAGACAATATGTAAGTGAATGCGTGTGGCTGTGTTCTAATCAAACTAGTTGTGGACACAGAAATTTGAATTTCATATCTTTTTCACGGGTCATGAAATATTCTTTTTTTTTCTCCCAACCATTTAAAAATGTAAAAGCCATTCTTACTTCCTGAGCTGCACAATAGCAGATGGTGGGTGGATCTGGCCTGTGTGCTGCAGGTTCACTGACCCCTGCCCCACATGTTCTGAACCTGAGCATGGGGTAAGACCGTGCTGGTGCCACAGGACACCCAGCATGGTTTATCCACCCCTTGTGGTGTGTACCAAGGTACACGTGCGTGTGCGTACACACACACAGCACCAGTCTGCTCGCACAATGCCAACACACACATGCCCTGTGTATGTGCCTCTCGTGCAGTGCAGCCAGCGGAAGAAAGCCCAGGTGTCAGGCTGGGGCCACAGGGGAGAAGCCAGGCTCTGGCCCCACAGGGGCTGCTGTTTGTTCAGCCGTGCCCCCTCACCTTTCCCCTGCTGGGCTGTTTTCACTGCTCCCTGCAGGGGGTGAGGTTCCCTTTGAAGCCCTCCAGGTCCAGAGGCCAGAGTCTGGACTGGAAACTGGAGCCCCTCCACGGGGAGGCCTAATGCTGTGACCCTGAGCTGGATGATGTTAGATCAATCACGGTGGTGTCCCAGGCAGAGGGTTGGAGGGAGAGTCAGAGCTGGGCGAGGGATGGGTCGCTTGCTCGCTTCGCAGTACTGAGCCAAGTGCCCGGTTTCCCTCAAAGCTTTCTTTCTTCATTTCCCTCTGTCTCCAACCGTCCCTCCCACAGATGAAGATTGCCACATATGGGAAGCCCAAGGCCGAAGGGTATGCTCAGCTGGTGGCTGGGCTGGGCCCAGGAGCCATCAGGGTCTTGGGGTGAGGGGGTTGGCTGCCACTGGCAGTCGGGGAAAGGTTTGAGAATGGCTTTCTGCTCCCAGAGAAGAAGCCACATCTTCCCTGGGGGGTCATTTACATTCCCTGCCACTGGGACAGCTGCCTCCGAGGGCCTCACCCAGAGCCTGAATTTCCCACCCAGTTCACACAGCTGGACAGAGGTGTAACTCAGCCACTTCCGCAGAAGCTCCCAGCTCACTCCCTGGCCTCGTATGACTGGAGCTGGGGAGGCGCACCTATCTGCCTGGTATCTCCCATGTCGCTCTCCATGTGCTGCTGGAGGGGTGCATGGCAGCCTCCTGCCCATTCTGCTGATGGGATAGCTGAGGCCGAGGGGGGCCAGCTGGGGACCATCCAAAGATGCCATACCCGAGGCTGCAAGCCTGGCCTTTTCTGGTGCCCCCAAGCTGGCCAACAGGCTGGAGTGGCAGGTGGTGGCTGGTTCCGGGATCTTCCAGCCTGCCTCCTTCCCTGGAAACCTTGGGCTTCACTCAGCCCTGGTCCCTGCCATGAGAGGAAGCACTATCTGAGGACACTTAGGCTGGAGACCCTTAGGCTGTTACCACCCAGATGGGAGGACCTTTTCCCATCACCGGGGAAAACACCTCCAGAATTAGACACCAACTGGGGACAGTGAGGCCCAGAGAGGGTGAGTGACTTCCCCAAGGTCACACAGCCTACCAGTCCTAAGCTAGAGCCCAGGCCCCCCCCGACAGGCCTTAGGGATAGAAAACAAGGTGACATTTAATGCCAGGGCTGAGAGAACCCCCTCCCCCTTCTCCCTTGAGAGCGCTCTTGGGGCTTGTTGTCAGGGTCTAGCCCAAGGCAGGGACAGCCTGCACTACCCTGGAGGCCTCCAGGGCTCAGCTCCTGGTTACAGGACCCTTTGGGACCCTCTCTCCAGCCTCCTCACTGGAGACTAGGGCTGGGCCTGATGCCAGGGGCAAGAAAGACTATGTGTAGGGACAGGGAGCGGTCCATCTCTGGTAGCAGCAGGTCCAGCTAATCCATATGTGGGTGCTCCCCAACCACCAGTCACACTGTCTGTATTTCTACTATTGCCGACCCATGGTCTCTGGCTGCTTGGCTAACTCCAGAAGCCTGTTTTGAAACTGTAAATTCATCGCTCGTATTTGGTAGTCATTGGTGGCTTCTCAGTACCAGGTCCTGGGCTGGGTCTTGGGGACTCAGAGAGAAGGGCAAAATCCATTTCAGAGTCTAATCTATCCATTTCAGATCAGTTTCAGAGTCTAGTGAAGGTGAGGGCAAATGCATGTCATGGAAATAGCCTTTGAACCCTCTGACTCATAAGGACAACAGATACAGACCTAAAACCCAGCTTGGCCCCTTGCTGGCTGTGTGACCATGGGCAAATTCCTTAACGTCTCTGAGTTTATTTCCTCCTCTGTAAAATGGGGATAAGAATAGTCCCTAGCTGGGAGGGTTGTCATGAGGACATAATGAGATATATAAATGAGATATGTAGATAAAAGCTTGGAGGATACTACTTTGCATGTAGTAAGCACTCATGCTCAAGGAAGAAAAAGATTTAAATGCCTCACTAGGGAGATGCAGGGTGCCTTCAGCCATGGAATGTGCATGGTGTATGCCTGGAGCTTCTGAGAGGAGGACTTCCTGGAGGAGGAGTCCTTTGAGAGTGTGTGATTTGGGTAAATAGAATGATAGGAGGAACACTTCCAGGTGGAGGAAACAGCAGGGGTCCTTCAGCAGGGTCCTGGAGGAGGGTCTCAGGCCTGGGTGGCAGAGGGAGGCTGTGATGGGAGATAGGGGATGGGTAGAGGAGGCCTCGTGGGGCCCACTGGGGCCTGGCAGGCTGGGCTGCCAGCTGCTGCCCTTTAGCAGCCAGGCCCCGGGGGACTCACAGCCACGCTGCAGGACCAGCCTCATTAATCACGGGCCCTTGGAGCTGGAGCAGGTGGGGCAGGGGCAGCCTCAGGCACTTCCTACAGTCTGTCTGGGTTCCCTTCACCCAGCCAGCGGGCGTCACCCCATTTAACACATAGTAAAGCTAAAGCTCAGAGGGTGGGGAGCCGCCTGCCGACGCTGAGAAGAGATGGGTCTGAGATCAGATCCAGGTCTGCAGCTGGGTGCGCACGGCCCTTCCCAGGCTCGCCCAGGCCACCGAGTACCTTGGACAGCACCATCAGCGACCCGCCCGCGCCTTCCGGGCTGGGGGTGGGGATGCCCGGGACAGACCCCCTCGCAGCCCTCTCCCTCTCCTTCTCCTCCCCTGACCCCTTTCTCCTCCTTCTTCCCTCCCTCCTCCTCTCCAGCTTCCTCCCATCCCCCGCCTCATTCTTCCAAAGGAGCTGCGGAGTCTGACCTGGAGAGGAAAGAGGAGATGGAAGCTGTGATGGGAAGCGTGGGGGCTGGAGTAGGGGAGGTGATGCGGAAGGGACAGGTAGCGGGGCTGTGGAGGGGATGGTGAAGAAGGTGGTAAGGAGTGAAGCGTGAGGGGTTGAGAGGGGAGATGATGGAGGGTGTGATGAGAGGGTGACGAGGAGGGGCCAGGACGGGGAGGCCACGGGGAGGCCAAGGGGTTGGGGCAGGACTGGTCACAGTGGCTCCAAGTGCCCATTCAGGCAGTAGGCAATGGGACTGAGGTCCCTAACTCTCTCTCCAGTGTAATGTTCTTGGTGCATGGGGGTGTCTGGGGTGCTCCCAGGCCTCTGCCCGCCACCTCTGTCTGTCCCTGGGCCTCCATCCTTCCACCTGGCTCTGGAATCACAACCGGTGGTAGCCAGTCCCCAGAACAGCTCCAGTCCCTTAGATAGTCACCCCCATGAGCCCACTCAGCCTCTGGGTTGACATAGACACCCCCAGCAGCCCCTAGCTGCCTCTGGCTGACATCAACTGAGGACACGGGGCCTGGAACCTGGAAACAGCTACCTCAGGGAATGCTGTTGGTGAGGGCCAGGCTCTGGGTTCCCATCCCAGCTGCTTACTAAGAATCATGGGGTGTGTAGGCCGGGTGTGGTGGCTCACATCTATAATCCCAGCACTTTGGGAGGCTAAGGTGAGTGGATCACCTGAGGTCAGGGGTTCGAGACCAGCCTGGCCAACATGGTAAAACCCCCTCTCTACTAAAAATACAAAAATTAGTGGGCATGGTCGTGGGCGCCTGTAATCCCAGCTACTCGGGAGGCCAAGGCAGGAGAATCACTTGAACCCGGGAGGTGGAGGTAGCAGTGAGCTGAGATTGAGCCATTGCACTCCAGCCTGAGTAACAGAGTGAGACTCTATCTCAAAAAAAAAAGAAAGAATCGTAGTGGGTGGGGAGATTTGTGACCTTAAGTAAACCACACTCCCTCCCTGAGCCTCTGAGCCTCTGTTTCCTCACCTGTAATATGGACCTGATGATAGTACTGAACTTGTGTGATTGTGGTCACTATTCATTCATTCATCAGGAATTTCATGAGCACCTACTGTGTGCCAGGCACTGTCCGGGCACTAGGAATGTCACAATCAACAGGACAGACACAGAAGCCCTCAAGGTGCTTCTGTTCTGGGGGTGAGGGGTGGAGTGATGATGAGTGTGATGCAGGAGGCCAGGCGCCAAGGAAGTCCCAGCATATAGGACTGTCCCCTACCTTGGGGCCCAGGAGCTGCCGGGCTAGGAGCTGAGTCTCCTCCAGGTCCCGCATAGTTGTGTCCTTGCTCGGCCACCCTGGCCAAGCGCCTCTCCCTCTCTGGGCTGCTTCCATCATCCCTCTGGAGCTGCTCCAGGCTGCTACTGCTGCCTGCACAGACAGCAGTGGCAGGCCGGTGACGGGGTGCATGAGGGAGTCTGGCGCTGGGCCCTGGAGCTGAGCACCCTGAGATGCAGAACAAAGGACGAGGCAATCAAAGGAGGCTGCCAGGACAGTCCTGCCAGCAGCTGCAGCACAGCCACCTCTTGTCCCAATGACCGACTGGGCCTTTGTCCCCTCCCCCTCCAACTGCAAGCAGAGCACGGTAAGAGGAAGCACAGAGTTTACCTGGAATACCACCTTCCCAGGGCCCTCCCCCTGGCTGGGGTAAGCATTGCCCTCCCCAGCTTCCTCTGTTCTAGGGGGCGAAGTTTCACTTGTTCCAAGGTGTTACTCACCTGGCCCTGTGGAAATGACAGTCAGGGAGCCTGGGTCCAAGGCCTGTCTCTAATTTGCCAGGCGATCTTGCCCAAGTTTCTCTCTGCAGCTCAGCTTACCCATCTACACAAAGGCTGCAAATTCAGATGCTTACAGGGCCTGGGCAACTAATAGAAGTGTGTGCAGTGTCTGGGAAGGCAGAGGTTTTTTAACTGTCTTGCTCTCCAGTGCCTGGTGTGCAGCAGGTGCTCAATAAATACTTGAAGGCATGAATGGGGCCAGCATAACTCAGCTCCTGCTCACTGTTGCCAAGGAGGCCAATTGTTGTGGCCCCACCCTTGGATATCTGGGGATTTCTGAAATCTGGACTGGTGTGAATCTGCCCCAATTTTTAAATGTGAGGCCATTTGAGGTGGCTCATGCCTGGAATCCCAGCACTTTGGGAGGCTGAGACAGGAGGATCACTTGAGCACAGGAGTTTAAGACCAGCCTGAGCAATGTAGTGAAACCCCATCTCCACCAAATAAAAACGAAAAAAAAAACAGCTAGACATGATGGCACACACCTGTGATCCCAGCTACTCAGGAGGCTGAGGCTGGAGGATTGCTTGAGACCAGGAGGTGCAGGCTGCAGTGAGTTATCATGGCACCACTGCAATCCACCCTGGGCAACAGAGTGAGATCCTGTCTCAAAAAATAAAGAAAGAAAGAAAGAAATATAGGTCACTATTTTTTAAATGTAAATAGCATGTGAACCAGAACAAAACCATATCCGCCCAGCTTGCAGTCTCCAGCCTAGTCACGAACAGCATTCAGTTAGGTTCATTCAGATGTATTTGGTTATTCATTCATTTATTCATTCATCCAACATTTTGCAAGGACCTACCTCCCTGCACTCCTGACCACAGAGGGATGCCAAGGTGACTGTAAACCAGCCCAGCCTTGGAGGGGCTGCCAGGCTGGAAGGAACACAGACACCTCCGCACCTAGTGAGCTACGTGCTTTGATGGGAGCATTGCAGGCGCAAGGTGCTATGGAGTCCCCGAGGAGCGAGTGGTTTGCCCTAAGGATGGCAGAGAAGATTCCAAGAAGACAGAGTGCTTGTGCTGAGCCAGAAGATTGAGAAAGAACTCAGCAGGGAGGCCAGTGGGGTGGGGTGGGTAGGACACTCTAGACAGATGGAACAGCATATGCAAATACAGAGGCATAACCGCACACACGGTATGTTCAAAAAATAGCTGGAATTTTGGTGTGGTTAGAGTGTGAGGCTGTGCAGACAGCTTGTGATGGGCTTCAGAGGCTACTCTAAGGAGTTTAGACTGATTCCTAAGGGCACTAGGGAGCTATTGATAGCTGTGGAGCAGAGGAGTGACACAGTCCAGCCTTGAGTCTGTGAAAAATCCCCCTGGCTGCCATGTGAGAATGCACTGCACATTGCAAAGGGTGGACACTGGGACATGGGGAGGAGGCCCCTGCAACAGTCCAGGCTAGCACTCTGGTGGCATGGGCCAGAGGGCTGACAGTGGAAGTCGGGGAAGTTCAAATCCTGACTAGATTCAATCTTCACTTAGTAGCCCAGTAGCTATGTGACTCTGGACTTCAGGCAAATTGCTTCACCTCTCTGCCTCACTCAGTGTTTGTACAAGACAGTGATCGTAATAGTTGTCATTATCATATGTTTATTATCATTATTATCATAACAACCTGCCCCAGTCATTTTGTGGCTGAAGAGTTGACTTACACGAAGCATTTAGAACAGCGCCTGGCACATAGTAGGCCCTCTGGGAGTGTTTATTATCATTATTATTTAATTATTATTACAATTATGCCATTTCACAGATGAGAAAGGAGCAGTTTGGAGGGCTCAGGCTGTGGAGGACTGTCCAGCCCTCTGTCCCCTCCCCCTCCACTTCCTGCTTTGCTAGGGATCTGAATCCCCTGCTGGGTGTGTGGGAAGCCAGGTGACCAGAAAGCCCCCCATACAGCCCATGGCGTATGAGTGCCCGCCTCCGCCTGCCAGCAGCCTCCAAGGTGGTAGCCTCTCCGAGTGCCACGCAGCCCTTCAGCCTTCCTTAGGCAGCGCTGCAGACCCCCTCTCCTCCCCTTGTCTCCCCACCACCCTGGCCTGGCTTCCAGCAGACCCTGGAGAACCTGGGCCAGCTTCAACCACGAGGAAACCACTAATGGGCCACAGCTTAGCCTGATGAGTCCCAGAGGAGAGTTTGGAGGGAAACAGAACACTGCGGGATTATTGATCATGGGGCAGGAGCTCGTGAGGCAGCCTGGATCCACAGGCTGCAGCTCGAATCCCAGCCCAGCCGGTGCCCCCAGCCAGACTTCCACGTCTTCTCAGGGAGCCTCAGTCTCCCCATCTGTCCGATGGGGCTAATATTAGCACACACACCCCTGGGGCTGCTGTGAGGACTGGGAGATGATGTGTGTGAGCCCCTAGCACAGTTGCTGGCACTGCGGAGCATTCGGTAAAGTGTTGGGTGCCGCTGTTGTCCTTGTTGTAGGAGACAGGTGAGCAGCCATGCAGATGCCAGCTAAGGGACTATTCCAGAAGGTCACATAGCAATCCGGGGTTGGAACCTCAGCCATGTCACTTACTTACCGTGCAACTGCTGTGCCTCAGTTTCCTCCCCCAGAACATGGGCTCATGAGACTAAGTCAGAGGGAACAGCAAATGAAGCAAGGTGGCCTTGTGTAGGCTCCAGCTGGACCGCTCACAGATGGCATCCAGTGTGCTCCTAACTGCTCCGTGCCTCTGTTTTCTCGCCTCTAAAATGGGGCAATAACACCCCCACCTCCTAGGGGTGCTAAACACACCCTTTCGCTTGAACGAGCTAAACACAGCCTGGGGCAGAAAAGTGTGCTCTCTGAGTGTGGATGGCTGTTAGTATTATGACTTCTGGGTTGGTGAAGGATTCAGTGAAGTCTCTGACTGGGGCCCAGCCACTGCCCAACCCCGGTCACAGGCCTCAGCCTGTGGTGGGACTCCCCCAGCCTGACAGGATGTCCCATGACCGCCTCCCACGTGCCCCCTTCCCGTCAGGGTCTGGGTGCCCCCAAACTGAGATCACTTCCCTCCGGGAAGCCACCCCCAAAGGGAGGGGTTCCCTGCTGGGCCTTGAAGCTGGCCTAGCCCAGAGAGGAACCGTTTAGAGGCCGAGGGGCCAGCAGGAGGAAGGCTCGGGGGCTCAGAACCCTCCCCCTTCTCCGTGGAGTCAGCTGCTTCTTAAGGCCAAGAGGTGGGGGCTGAGGCACCCACATACCCACCTCTAGGCAGTGGGTTCAGATCGGGACCATGCTCTAGGGCAGAAACCTCACACGGCTAAACAACGGAAAGTAAAGCTGAAGTAGTGAGCTCTCCATCGCTGGAAGTATCCTAGGCTGTGCTACCACTTGGTGAGGTTGAACCCCATGGAACCAGTCCAACCTGGGCCTGCCTTTACTCCACGAGTGTGGCATCATTCCCAGCCCTCTGCTCTCACCCTCCCAAGAGTTCACCTCTCCAGGCCTCAGTTTCCTCATCTGTAAAATGGAAATAGTCCTGGTCCCTCCCTGGAAGCAATGGTGTGAGGCTGGAATGAGTGAGTGCAAGGAGAGTGCTGAGCGCAGCATGTGCCATACAGTAGGTGCTCAATAAATGCTAGCCTTGGTTTCCCTGATTCTCCATGATGGTCTCAGCCTCTAGGTTTCCAGCTTCCCTTTCTTTTCATCTCTCAAGCTCGTCCTATCTCTGACTCCAGCTCTCTTGGTATCTGCCTCAGTTTTCCATGTTGGCCTTGGGCTGTCTCTGACAGTCTCTTCGATCATGTATGTCTCTCTGTGTCTCTCTCCATCCTGCTGTCACACTGTCTCTGCCCCAGGCATGAAGCAGTCACTGGCAGCTGTGGCTGTGGCCGCCCCCACACCCGGTCTCAGGGGCCCAGCTTGTGCAGTCCTCCAGCTGACACTGACCAAAGTCCCTTTCTCCAGTTCAGCTGGAAGAAGCCTGGAATTTTTCTGCCAAACATTTTTAAGCAACTAGGGAGGAGAGAGAAGGGGAAGACAACAAAGGCAGAGACACAAAAACAGGCCGAGGCAGAGGCACGGAGCCCGTGTTTGTCACAGGCCCCTAACTGCCTGGGGGACGCAGACCCTGTGGCCAGCACAGCAGGGTGCCCTGAAGGCCAGAGTGGGGTGTGGTCTGCTCTGGGCCACCAGCCTGAGGCCCAGCCTCTTTCCCAGGCTGAAGAAACTCCAGCCCCTTCTTAGACCCATTGTTCTGGCTGAAAATCTAGGCCATGGCCACTGCGGAGGAGAAGGAGCATTTCCACCACTGCTCCCTTAGAAATCTTGAGATCGAAGTCCAGGCAGGTCACCAAGGAACCAGCTGCCCATCCCCTCGGCCTGGTCCATGGCCAGCCTGGGCCGGAGAGGCGGACGGATGGGCAGGCGGGCAGCGGCGGGCGCTGCGGGGTGCAGGGCCCAGCGGGGAGGACAGCAGCTGCCCTAATTACTCCCGCTCTCCAGGTTCCAATCTTGTTTCAAAAGGACTCCAGGGACACAGCCTTTAATAACTACCAGTAAACAGGCAGGAAAATCGATACCTGGTAAATAGAGCCCTGGAGAGAGGGAGGCCTGGGCTAGGTGGCCCTGACGGGCTCCCAGAGTCCTTTGCTGCAGAGCTGGCCAACGCTGACATTGGGAATCCTCCTCCCGGCCTGAGGGTCCTCCCCAGGGACCCCTCGAAGCTTGGCCTCCACCCTGGGGGCTGCTTGCTCTCCAATCTCCACTCCCTCTCCATCAAGCCCAGATTTTCCTCTTTCCCACTCCTTCGAGTGCCAAGTAGGTTGCCCGTCTCAGTTGCAGATGTCTTCTTTGCACCAGGCTTTGTGCCTGGTGCTCCAAACATAGTTGCGTATCTGACCTAGTAGTCTTTGTCCTCCCAAAAGTGATCTACCAATGAGGATGACTAAGAACAAAAACAAATAATGACAGTATGAGGACAGACATGCAATAAAAGACTGCTGCATTTGCCAACTATAGCAACAGAACAGAGAAGCCCATGTTGGAGGAGATGAGCACATGGAGGGCTTTGTTGGATGAATAGGAGTTCGCCAAGTGAACAAGGGCTGGGGGAGGATGAATGTGGCTAACATGTGATGTCAGCCATTGTAGCTATATTCATTGAGTGCTTACTAAATGCTAAGTGTTCTGCTAAGCACATTTGCCTATACATTATCTCATTTTGTTTCCCCAGTAATTCTTTGGGGTAGATATTAATACCCCCATTTTATAGATAAGGGCACTGAGGCTATGTGTGGTACCAGCCAGGACTGACACAAGACCTGAGAGATTTTTTTTTTTTTTTTTTTTTTTTTTTTTGAGACAGAGTCTTGCTTTGTCGCCCAGGCTGGAATGCAATGGCGTGATCTCAGCTCACTGCAACCTCTGCCTCCTGGGTTCAAGCGATTCTCATGCCTCAGCCTCCTGAGTAACTGGGATTACAGGCACGTACCACCACACCTGGCTAATGTTTGTATTTTTTAGTAGAGATCGGGGGTTTCACCATGTGGGCCAGGCTGGTCCCGAATTCCTGACCTCAGATGATCCACCCGCCTCAGCTTCCCAAAGTGTTGGGATTACAGGTGTGAGCCACTGCACCTGGCTCGACCTGAGAGACTTCTGAGTTGTTTGAATCACTTCACTCTGCACCTTCTATCCCGGCCCCTCCCCTGCCGAGCTCAGGATTTGGCACACAGGGGAAGTTAAATAAGGCAGGTTCCCATTGCTTCCCTTCCTATCCTGCACATTTTTCAGGTAATACACTGCCTTCACCTCACCAGGAGCTGAATGGTGGTACTTCAGGCACATCAGCCTTGAAGATCAGTCATCACAACCCCTCATTTTGCAGGTGGGGAAACTGAGGCCCTGAGAGGGGAAGACCAGCACACAAGAGCAGGTGGGAGCAGGATCCAGGGTTTTCTAACTCATCTCCTCCCGGGCCTGCTGTGGAGGAAGCCCCATCACCAGGGAAGAAATCAATCTGCACACACTCAATTAAAATGATAAATCAGGCATCAGAGTGAGGCTGCCCCAGAGATGCAGGGGAAGTTTTTGTCTGATTGGCTGGAACATGGTAGGCGCCCAGGGACCTTATTTCCTGGGGCTGGGCCGCCAGTCCAACCTCTCCACCTCTTCAACCCCACCCCTCTCATATCAATAGCCATAGCTCCGTGCCTCGATTTCTCCAGCTGTTGGGGCCTGTCCAGTTGGCAGGGCACAGGGCTAGTCTGTAGCCCTTGTGATTCTAACAGAGGAGAGGGCAGAGGACAAGCTCTTTCAGCCCTGAGTAGAGACACACCAGTGTGGAACAGTCTGAGTTCCCCTATCCGGTTGCAGATCCCTGGGCCAGGCACCCGAGGAAGATGCCAATTAACAATGGAAATGCCTTCCAGGTTTTGAGGGCCTACTGTGTGCAGGTACTGTGTCAGGTGCTGGGAGTACAGCAGTGAGCAAAGCAGACAACATCCCTGACTTCGCAGCTGACAGCCTAGAGTGAGGATACACAGCATAAAGAATGCATGCAGATTAATATATCATGTCACAGCCTGGTGCGGTAGCTCACACCTGTAATCCCAGCACTTTGGGAGGCTGAGGCAGGTGGATCACCTGAGGTCAGGAGTTCGAGACCAGCCTGGCCAACATGGTGAAACCCCGTCTCTACTAAAAATACAAAAAAAATTAGCTGGGTGACACATACCTGTAATGCCAGCTACTTGGGAGTCTGAGGCAGGAGAATCGTTTGAACCTGGGAGGCAGAGGTTGCAGTGAGCCGAGATCACGCCACTGCACTCCAGGCTGGGTGACAGAGAAAGACTCTCTCTCATATATATATATAGTCAGTCAGGTAATGCCAAGTGCCAGGGAGGAAAATAAAGCAAGCTCAGAGGACAGCAATAGGAGGTCTGCACTTTTAGATGTTTGAACACACACCTGTAAGAAAGAAGGGAGGAAATGATGAGAACATCTGGGAATGGTGAGGTCATATTCCAGGCAGAGGGAACAGCCAGTGAGAATGCCCTGAGGCTGGACAGTGCCTGGTGTATTTGAGAAACAGCAAGGAGGCCAGGGTGGCTGGAATGGAGTGAGTGATAAGGGGGAGGTAGGCAATGTCAGAGGAGGACAGGGCCCCACAATGTGTGATTTCGTTGTAGGTCATGGCAAGGACTTTGGCTTTTACTCCAAGTGAGTGGAAGCCAGGAAGGATTTTGAGCAGAGGAAAGATGTGATCTGACTCGCATTGAGCAGGATCCCTCTGGCTGCGGTATGGGAAATGGATTACAGAGGCCAGTCATGAGTCTACTGCAATGGTCCAGGCAGGAGAGATAACATGGCGTGGACTGGGTGGTGTGAGTGCAGTGGGGAGCAGTGGTCAGATGTGGATGTGTTTGAAGGTGGAGATGACTGGATTTACTGACAGATTGGAGGTGGGATATGAGGTAGGAAGTCAAGGACGAGACCAAGATTTGGGGGTCCAAGGAAGAGCATCCGGAAGGGTAGGAGCTGCCAGGAATTGCGATGTGAAGACTTCAGGAGGGGCAGGTTTGGGGCAGGGGAGAGCAGGGCTGAGTTCAAGGTGCCTGTTAAACCTCTCCAGGGAAGGGTCATGAACCTGGCTCCCAGGGGAGAAGATGGGGCCAAAGATGGCAGATTTTGGAATCATCAGAGTAGACACGGTATTTATCTCAATTGATCGTCTTAGCAACCCCACAAGCAACTGTTGCTATAGCTGGCAAACGCAGCAGTCTTTTATTGCACGTCTGCTTATGCCCATTTTCAACATGAGAAAACTGGGGCCCAGAGATGTTGAGTTGCCTATGCACAGTCACAGAGCTGGAAAGTCAGAAAGTCAGGACTTGAAGTGAGGGCTGTCTGCCTCCCAGCCCTGGGGTCCCACCCAGACCCTCTGCAGCTGTTCTCACTCACTCCTCCCCTAAACACTGTGTGAGAGGGAAGGGCTGGGTCATGGATGATCACCCCTCCTTTTGAGATGGGGCCACTAAGGCCTGAGGAGGCTTAAGGGACTTTCCCGCAGTTGAGGAGAAGTCAAGTGTGCAGGCTTTCTGCAGGTGTGCCAAATGAACCCAGCAAAAGACTCACTTCATCAGCCCCAAGACACAGAGCAGGCTAAAGGATCTGAGAAGTCCTGCGGCCTGGACCTTGGGTTATCTCTGGTTAGCCCAGAGTTTCCCGTGGAGCCTTGCTGTCAGGGGAGCACGCAGAGCTTTGGCAAACAAGAAGCTGTGGTTTGGAGTAAAGCCTCAGTGCCCTCCTTTATGAAAGGGGGCCCACCTGGCAGTCAGCAGTTGTTTGTTGAAGGAAGTAACAAATGAAACAAACAGATGAATGAAAATAACAAATAAGCAAACGAAGGAATGGACAAATGCAGGGATGAGCACAAAGTGTGAATGAATTAAAAAAAAAAGAATCCATTTGTGACCTAATGAATTCATTCATTCATTCAACAAATATCGCTCGAGCACCTGCTGTGTGCAGGTGCTGGGGATATAGCAGTAAATAAAACAAAATCCCTGACCTTGTGGCTATTACATTCTAGCGAGGGGGAGACAGACAGAAACCAAGATAAATGGGTAGAATGTGAAGTATATCTGAGGAAGAAAATGGAGTGGGGAAGGAGAGAGGGGAAAGTACGTGGGGGTGCACATTTTTAAATAGGATGATGGTAAATGAAGGAATGTCTGAATGCCTGAATACGGGAGTGGGCTGAAGATGGAGAATACATAAAGGTATCAATTAAAAAAAAGCATAAGGGGCCCAGGGGCGCTGGCTCACACCTGTAATCCCCGCACTTTGGGAGGCTGAGGTGGGTGGATCACCTGAGGTCAGGAGTTCGAGACCAGCCTGGCCAACATGGCAAAACCCCATCTCTACTAAAAATACAAAAATTAGCCCAGCAAGGTGGTGCATGCCTGTAGTCCCAGCTACTCAGGAGGCTGAGGCAGGAGAATCGCTTGAACCCAGGAGGCAGAGATTGCATTGAGCCTAGATTGTGCCACTGTATTCCAGCCTGGGCGACAGAGCAATACTCTGCCTGGAAAAAAAAAAAAAAAAAAAAGTGGGGCCGGGCATGGTGGCTCACACCTGTCATCTCGGCACTTTGGGAGGCCAAGACGGGTGGATTGCTTGAGCCGAAGAGTTCCAGACTTAGCCTGGGCAACATAGGGAGACCCCCATCTCTAAATAAATAAATAAAATAAAATAACATAATGGATGACTGCAGGCACGAATGAATGACCTAAGGAAAGAATCAATGAATGAATCATTGAATGAAGGAATATATGAATATGTGAACTAGGGCATGGATAAGTGAATGAACTAATGCAAGAATTGTTGAATGACTAAATGAAATAGTGCTTGAATTAATGAACTAAGGCATGAACAGATTGATGAATGAATCATCGAATGAGTGAGCAAACTATAATGAAGGAGAGGACTGCATGGGGCCTCTGTGCATGGCCTTGGTCTCTGTCTATGCCTGCCCCACCTTATCTGACTCTGGTCTGAAGAACCCCCAGGCCCCCTTTGCCCTCCCCCGCACCATCCAGGGCCTGTGATAACCCCCACTTCAGTGTCTGTCTTGGCCCTGGAGAGGTTGAGGGTGGGGGAGCCCTCCACACCTTGCTGATTTCCTACCTCAGGCTATCTTGGCACCCACACCCTGTTTGGTGTCTCTCCCGCCCCTATCCCCAATCTACTGACCACGCGCCCCTGCCCACCTCTCGCCCCAGTGCTATGCGCTGAACCTTTAGCCCCGGCCCCCCTCACCCTGGCTGCCTCCTGTCCTGACCCTCCAGCCTGTGCTGAACCTCATGCCTGGGCCTTGACCTCCTTCCTCTCCGTGCATGTGTTGACCCTCTCCCCAAGTCTGGGTGGACCCCCTGGAGGCCTGTGCTGACCCCCCAACCTCCCGCCCACCCTTGCCTGGCTGTGGCCCGCCCTTCCAGCCGCGCAGACCAACGCCCTCCCCATTTCGAGTACAGGCACCATGCGGCCCGTGCGGCGCAACTTCTACGACCCGTCGTCGGCGCCGGGCAAGGGCATCGTGTGGGAGTGGGAGAACGACGGCGGCGCATGGACGGCCTACGATATGGACATCTGCATCACCATCCAGAACGCCTACGAGAAGCAGCACCCGTGGCTCGACCTCTCATCGCTAGGCTTCTGCTACCTCATCTACTTCAACAGCATGTCGCAGATGAACCGCCAGACGCGCCGGCGCCGCCGCCTGCGCCGCCGCCTGGACCTCGCCTACCCGCTCACCGTGGGCTCCATCCCTAAGTCGCAGTCGTGGCCCGTGGGCGCCAGCTCGGGCCAGCCCTGCTCCTGCCAGCAGTGCCTGCTGGTCAACAGCACGCGCGCCGCCTCCAACGCCATCCTGGCCTCGCAGCGCCGCAAGGCGCCCCCCGCGCCCCCGCTGCCGCCGCCGCCGCCACCTGGAGGGCCTCCAGGCGCGCTTGCCGTGCGCCCCAGCGCCACCTTCACAGGCGCCGCGCTCTGGGCAGCGCCCGCCGCCGGCCCCGCCGAGCCTGCGCCGCCTCCCGGGGCGCCCCTACGGAGCCCGGGCGCCCCCGGCGGAGCGCGCACCCCGGGGCAGAACAACCTCAACCGGCCCGGGCCCCAGCGCACCACCAGCGTGAGCGCGCGCGCCTCCATCCCACCGGGGTAAGACGGGGCCCAGGGGGAGGGGGCCTCTGTGTCGTCCGCAGGCAAGGACGAAGCCCGGGGGTGGTTGGCCACTAGGGCAGGAGCAAAGATTACAATAATAATAATGACGATAAGTAATATCCAGCATGCACTAAATGTTCATTTTGTACCAAGCATCAACTAAGCACCTTTACATGTTCCCACGCGTCTATCTCCATGCATACGGACCCTATGAGGTAGGTACCATCATCACCTCCAGTTCACAGATGAAGAACTAACTCCCCCAAGATCAGACAGTTCACAAGTGATGGGGCCATAATAGCAACATCAGCAATGGTGCGTGTTCCATGTTTATTATTTGCTAAACCCGTTATATGTATCACCTCGTTTATTCTGCCAAACAGTTCTACCATGTGCATATTATAGATGGGGAAACCGAGGCTAGGAGAGCTATGGTGCCTTCTCATTTATTCCACCAAACAGTTCTACCATGTGCATATTGCAGATGGGGAAGCCAAGGCTGGGAAAGCTATGGTGCCTTCTCAGGGTCACCGGGGAAGGGTAGACATTGGAGTCCAGACCTGCCCAATTCCAAAGTCTGTGCTGTGTTGTCTTAGGATTTTTAGAGGGCTTCAGAGTCCATCTGTCTTTGTCCCAGTCCATGCCCACCTCACATGGTGGCTCGAGCAAGCATCAGCTGCTTGTCCAAAGTATTTCCCCATAGGCTGCACCTGAAATACCACAATTACTCTGGGTTAATACTATGGTTTGCACACTGGGCTCCAGGGACTCCTGGGGTGACCTGGAATCGTGGGGGGTGGGGTAATAGAAAGCCAGGCAAACGAGAGTCTGTCTCTCTGCTCTTGTTTTAACCAGAGCGGCCCTTTTTGGAAACACTTTTATGAACTGGCTTTCTCAGCATGATTTTATTAAGGATGAGCACCCAGCTTGTATCAAGTTTGCAAATTCTTGGGTTAAGGTGTCCCAGGCCCCAGGATAGGGACCCAGTGAGCTGCTGTTGGGTGCCTACCCTGGACCCCAGATTCAGTCATCTGAGCAAAGAACCAAGCCCTGAGGGGTGGCAATGAGAGGAAAGATCAAAGACCTTGAACTTGGGACAGACCAGAAGAGAAAAGACCAGGGGGGTTTGGACTGTGGTCCCCAAGAGGAAGAGAGGGCACCCAAAACCAACTGTGCTTCAATCACTATGGCATGGCCGGGGGAATTGATAATGATGGTCCGAGATCACCAAAGCTCAGATCTGGATGTGACCTTTGGGGTCACTGCATCCAGGTCACCCCTTTTATTATGGGCAAACAAGGCCTGGGAAAAGGAAAGGTCAGGACCCTGAACTAGGTGGCCCTATTCACCTTTTGTCCCTTTGGGAGTCTGACTTCCTGGGTTCAAATCCCCTCTTGGCCACTTCTCTTTTTTTTTTTTTTTTTTGAGATACAGTTTCACTCTGTTGCCCAGGCTGGAGTGCAGTGGCACAATCTCCACTCACTGCAACTTCTGCCTCCAGGGTTCAAGTGATTCTTCTGCCTCAGTCTTCTGAGTAACTGGGACTACAGGTGCATGCCACCATTCCCGGCTACTGTGTGTGTGTGTGTGTGTGTGTGTGTGTGTGTGTGTGTGTGTGTGTGTGTGTGTGTGTGTTAGTGGAGATGGGATTTCACCATGTTTCCCAGACTTGTCTTGAACTCCTGACCTCTTGTGATCTGCCAGCCTTGGCCTCCCAAAGTGCTGGGATTACAGGCATGAGCCACCATGCCCGGCCCCCTTCTTGACCACTTCTGAGCTGGGAGACCTGGGACGAGTCCCTCTCCTTCCTTGAGCCTCAGTTTCATCATCTGTCAAATGGGAGCAGATCTTCCCACCATGTGAAAACGCTGTGTACCTGAACACAGCATCTACACTGGCAGTAGTTCAGCCATGGCCGTTAGGACTACTTTTGCTCTCCAGGAGGAGGGTTGGCATGGAGGGTGGGGAAGCTGTAATTTTCCAGGGATGCATCACAGCCACTACCACCTGCCTGCCTCACCCTTCCCTTCCCCTTTACCTCCTGGTCATTCCTCTCGGAGGAGAGGGTCATGAGGACAAACAGAGGTGTGTCCCATGTGACCTCAGCCTAGGGCAGGTCCCGTGCCAACAGAGAGCAGACTTGAGGGGGTCAAAGAAGACCCCTTGGGGAAGCCTTGTCCAAAGCTGCAGGATAGAGTCACCGAGATCTCAGGGATATCTCAGGGGGCTGAAGTATCAGTTATGGCCCCTTATAGACAGCAGCTGGGCTCTGGCTGCCTTACAAAAAGAGGGGCTGGAGGTCCCAGAATGACAAGAAGAGTGGGTCTTAGAATGACAGGCTAGGGGGAGTGTGGGAGGGGACAGAACCAGAAAAATTCCAGGGACCTCTGCAGTAAGAATTTGAGAACCTTCTCTCTGGGTAAATTTATTGTAACCCACAAGAAGACTGGAAATCAGAAGGTTAAAAAAAAAAAAGAAATCAGAAGGTTGTAGCCAGAATTTTCTTGGAACGGAATGGAATGGAATGGAATGGAATGGAATGGAATGGAATGGAATGGAATGGAATGGAATGGAATGGAATGGAAAACAGAATAGAACTAGAATAGATTGGCATGTGTAATACATAGTAAAAACAAGAATTGTTACATGTAGCCTGGGAACAGTGCCTCATGCCTGTAATCCCAGCACTTTGGGAGACCAAGGTGGGCAGATCACTTGAGTCCAGGAGTTCAAGACTAGCCTGGGAAACATAGCAAGACACCATCTCTACAACAATAACAAAAAATTAGCCAGGCAGGGTGGTGTGCTTGTAGTCCCAGTTACTCAGAAGGCTGAGGCAAGAGGATCACTTGAGCCCAGTAGGTCAAGGCTGCAGTGACCTATGATCACACCACTGCACTGCAGCCTGAGAGACAGAGCAAGACGCTGTCTCAAAAAAAAAAATTGCTCCATGAATGTTTTGCATCATTTCTGCATATGTTTAATAGGTTGCGAGGTGAAATGAATTTCTTAGTCACTGATGAAATATTTGAGGCGGGCGTAGTGCCTCACTTTGGGAGGCCAAAGTAGGTGGATCACTTGAGGCCAGGAGTTCGAGACCAGCATGGCCAACATGGTGAAACCCCATCTCTGCTAAAAATACAAAAATTAGCTGAGCATGGTGGTGCACACCTGTAATCCCAGCTACTGGGAGGATTGCATGAACCCGGGAGGTGGAGGTTGCAGTGAGCCGAGATCACGCCACTGCACTCCAGCCTGGGTGACAGAGTGAGACTCTGTCTCCAAAAAAATAAAAAAGAGAGAGAGATTTGAAAGCTACTGTTCTAGAGGAGGCTGAAAATTACTCAGCTTTCATGGCCCAGTGTTAATTCTCCAAATATGTGCTGTGGGTGTGTATTCACAGAGCTGAACAAGACAAACAAGGCCTGTGTCCTCCCAGGGCACACAGACAGATGGGGAGACAGACCTACAGCAAGCAAAGAGTAAATGAAGACGATCTCTGGAGTGAGACAGAAGTGCTGGGGAGGTAGTGGGACAGGGTGATGTGGGAGTTCAGGGAAAATCCCTCTGAGGAGGTGGCCAGATGTGGAGAACAGCTGATCCATGCAGAGGGAACAGCATGAACAACTTCAAGGGGGCTCGAAGGGTGTGGTGTGTTCAGGGAAGGGCTAGAGGTGTGGGGAGGGCTGGAGTGAGGCGCCAGCAAGAAGGGGAAGGGCACCCCAGGCAGGGCATTGCAGATGCAAAGGGGCAGAGGTAGGAATGAATCCAGAAGGTTCTGGAGACCACCGGGGGATAGAGGCTCCCTTCTGGAACAGTGGGGGCTGAGATTTTTTACCCCAAATGGGGGTACAAGGCCAGGTTGGGTGGCCTCAGGGAAGCCTGGGCTTGGTGCTGCCATCAGTGGGGAGCTATAGAGTGTGCTTGAGCTCTAGAGGGCTGTAGTGAAAAGGAAGTTTTCTCTGGGGGGGTGCGGATCATTAAATATGTCCTCCTCTGACCTACCAGAGCTCTGTTGTCTCCAGCCACATGCCGCTCCCCCACAGCCGACATCATTTCTCCTGCCCCTCCCCTTGGGGACTGTTTCTGACCCTCCCTGAGCCCAGACATTGGCCTGGAAAACAGAAGATGTGGGGTGGGGGAAACTTCTCAAGAACTCCCTCATCCCTCCCCACCCACGCAGATTCTGCCCAGCCTCACTCCAGCCCCTCTAACTGATCCTCCCCAGCCAGACAAGCCCGGCTCAAAGTCCCCAACCCTCCATCTCCAAGAAACCCCCCGGGAAAATCCCTCTGGCTCTCAAGACCCGTGGAGCCTGTTGCTGGGGAAGGGGAGTAGGAGGAAGGAAGATAGGGGTGGCAGACCCTGGCTTTTTCTGCCTAAAGCTTTCCATTGCTGAGACAGCTGAGGCCCAAGTGCAGCCTATGAGGGGAAAGGGATGGAGGTGGGGGGTCTTTGAGGAGCCAGGCAGACAGGTCTACCCACTGTCACCCTCATCCCCAAACCACCTCCCAGCCCTCCCCACCCTGGTCTCTTTGTTTCTGTGTCTTTGTTTTTTGTTTTTAGAGACAGAGCCTCGCTCTTATTGCCCAGGCTGGAGTACAGTGGCGCAATCACAGCTCCCGGCAGCCTGAAACTTCTGGGCTCAAGAAATCCTCCTGATTCAGCCTCCCAAGTAGGTGGGACTACAGGCACGCACCACCACACCCAGCTAATTTTTTAAAATTTTTTGTAGGGACAGGATCTCACTGTGTTGCCCAGGCTGGTCTCAAACTCCTGGCCTCAAGCATCCGCCCGCCTCGGCCTCCAAAAGTGCTGGGAATTATAGGCGTGAGCCACAGCGCCTGGCCTGTCTCTATGACTTTAAGTCTGTATTAGTTTGCTGGGGCAGTGGTAACAAAGTAACAGCTTAAACCACAGAAATGTATTCTCTCTTTCACATTCTTGAGACTAGAAGTCCGAGATCACGGTGTCACAGGTTAGGTTCCTTCTGAGGCCTCTCTCCTGGGCTCGTAGATTGCATCTTCTACCTGTGTCCTCATATGGTCTTCCCTCTGTACCTGTCTGTGTCTTAATCTTCTCTTCTTAGAAGGACATCAGTCCTATTGGATTAGGGCCCATCCCAGTGACCTCATTTTAACTTAATTACCTCTTTAAAGACCCCGTCTCTAAATACAGTCACATTCTGAGGTCCTGAGGCTTAAGGTTTCAACACATGACTTCTGTGGGGCACAGTTCAGCCCATAACAATGTGTCTGTGTGTCTCTCCCTTTATAATTTACCAATACTTTTTTTTTTTTTGAGACCGTCTTGCTCTGTTACCCAGGCTGGAGTGCAGTGGTGCAATCTTGGCTCACTGCAACCTCCACCTCCCAGGTTCAAGTGATTCTCCTGCCTCAGCCTCCCGAGTAGTGGAGATTACAGACACCTGCCACCACGCCCGGCTATTTTTTGTATTTTTAGTAGAGACGGAGTTTTGGCATGTTGGCCAGGCTGGTCTCAAACTCCTGACCTCAAGTGATCCACCCACCTCGGCCTCCCGAAATTCTGGGATTACAGGCATGAGCCACTGCGCCCGGCCAATTTGCCAATAATTTTAATGGCAAAAACCACCATTTCTTTTGCACCAAACAATATCTCTGTGTGTCTTGGTCTTTTTCAGTCTTTCCGTATCTCTTTGTAGCTCTGTGTCTCTCTCTCTCTCTTTCTCTGTCTTCTGCCTTTTCCTCTTAGTCACTCTCTTCCCTTCCCTGGCTTCCTTCTGTCCACCCTCCTTCTCTCCCCTCCCGGACCCAAACAGATCCAGAGCCCTTTACAGGTTGGGTGACCTTGGACCCACTTGAGGCTTGGCCTCTCTAGCCTCAGTCTCCCCATCTGTCAGACAGAGCTAAAACCACCACCTCTCACATGGGCAGACTCAGCAAGGATCAGCTTGCAAGGGAGGTGTGAACTCTGCAGAGATCTTCAATGTCATTCTCACCTCCATCCTCATCTCAGCCCTGGATGGGTAACAGCGAAGGAGGCCCAGAGAGGGGGATTGGCTCATCTAGGGTCACCCAGCCAGTGGGGGCAGAGTATCCACCTGGCCAGGGTTTTTTCCACTTGCCCCTGTAACAGACAGGGCGGGGAGCCAGCTGGCAGCCTGGGCCTGGGGGACCTGCGGGGGTGGGGAAGATCCGCCCTGTCCCCTGAGGGGTCAGTGTCCAGTGCGTTGGAACACAGCTGTGGAGCAAAGGAACCACACTCAGAGTTTCCACCCCACATGGTGGGTGGGAGGACAGTGATAGCTGCAGGCCTGTTTCCATTTATCGAGCGCTCCCTATGTCCCAGGCTCTCAATTTCATGGCTTTTTTGTGTGTGTGAGACAGGGTCTCACTCCGTCACCCAGGCTGGAGTGCAGTGGCACAATTATAGCTCACTGCAACCTCAACCTCCTGGGCTCAAGCAATCCTCCTGCCTCAGCCTCCTAAGTAGCTGAGACTAAAGGTGTGCACCACCATGCCCGGCCAATTTTTTATTTTTGTAGAGATGGGCGTCTCACTATGTTGCCCAGGCTGGTCTCAAATTCCTGGGCTCAAGGGATCCTCTCGCCTTGGCCTCCCAAAGCACTGGGATTACTGGCATGAACCACTGTGTCTGGCCATTTACAGGTGTGTCTCTCTTAATTCTCACAGATACTCAATGTGGCAGGTTCTATAATCCCCATTTTTCAAATGAGGAAACTGAGGCTCCAGAAGACTAAGACATTTGCACAAGGTAACACAATTAGGACTCAGATTCAAAAACCCAAGTTGACCAGCATATTGGGGATGCCCCATCTCCAGCCAGCCTGTACTGTTTTGGATCATGGTCCCAGAAGCCCCACCCTGATTCCTGTGTGACCCTGCCTGAGCTCATCTCCCTCTCTGGTCTTCAGTTTTTGCATCTGTGAAATGGGACTGGCAACACAGGCCCACATAGTCCATCATGAAGCCAGATGTCAAAGCACTTGGATTTCTCAGGCCCGTACCCTTTTTTTTTTTAGATGGAGTCTCACTCTGTTGTCCAGGCTGGAGTGCAGTGGCGAGATCTCCACTCACTGCAACCTCCGCCTCCCAGGCTCAAGCAATACTTGTACCTCAGCCTCCTGAGTATCTGGGACTACAGGCGCACGCCACCAACCCGGCTAATTTTTTATATTTTTTGTAGAGGTGGGGTTTCACCATGTTTGCCAGGTTGATCTCCAACTCCTGACCTCAAGCAATCCACCCACCTTAGCCTCCCAAAGTGCTGGGATTACAGGCGTGAGCCACAGTGCCCAGCCAGGCCTGCACCCATTTTAAATCCACCCTGGTCCCTCCCATCTCTATCAGATTTGTACAACATTGCCAAGCTGATAATTCCTAAAGAGACGTCATTTAAGTTTCCGTACCCTTGGTTCTTAGTTGAACCTGAGAACTTTTTCCTGTTTACTGGCCATGGGTGGTTCCTTCTTTTGCCAATTACTTGTGTATTTCTTTGGCTTATCCTTCTCTGGAGCTGTTTATTGCTTCCTTATTAATTTGCAAGTGTTCTTCCTGCATTAAGGGCATTAACCCTTTGTCTCCCATCTTTTCTGTAGTTTGCTGTTTCTTTTTCCTGTCTTTATAGCATATGTTCATCTGTTTTTTAATTAATTAATTCATATTCATTGAATAACTTCTGTGTGGCAGGCACTGTTTGGGGCCCTGGGGACACAGCAGTGAACTAAACAGACAGTCCTTGCTCTCTTGGAGCTCACATTCTAGTGGGAGACAAACACGAAACAGAATAAATTAATTGTAGAATATGGTAGAAAGTAGTAACTGCTACAGAGGAAAAATATAGGAGAGAAAGGATGTAGGGAGTGATGAGAAGGAAAGGGCTCATAGAGAAGGTAATACCTTCTTGAGCAAAGGTGGAAGGAGGTTAAAAAGCAAGGTATGGTCCAGGTACTGTGGCTCACACCTGTAATCCCAGCACTTTGGGAGGCTAAGGTGGGAGGATCACTCGAGCCCAGGAATTTGAGACCAGCCTGGACAACATAGTGAGACTCCACCTTTACAAAATTTTTTTAAATTAGCTGGGTGCAGTGGCGTGTGCCTGTAGTCCCAGCTACACAGGAGGCTGAGGTGGGAGGAACCCCTGAGCCCAGGTTGCAGTGAGCCAAGATCGAGCCACTGCACTCCAGCCTGGGTGGCAGAGCAAAACCCTGTATCAAGAAAAAAAAAAAAAAAAAAGCAAAAGAACTGGGGGAAGGCATTCCAACATTCCAGACAGCAGAACAGCATGTGCAAAGGCCCTGAGGCAGAGTGGGTCTGGGGTGCCTGAGAAGGCCAGTGTGGTTGGAGAGGCTCAGGGCAATCGGTGGGAAAGAAGTAAGAGAGGAAAAGGCGCCAGGTCACACAGGGCCTGGAAGGTTGCGGTTAGGACTTTGGCTTTTGCTCTGCATGAGAAGGGAACCAGCAGGGCTGTGTGTTGGGAGAGACGGGTGTGACTGTTTTAACAGGTTCACTCTGAATGTTGAGCATAGACCGCAGTGGGACTGAAGCAGGAGGCCAAGGGCAAAGGGACTTTGTTGTGGTGGGTGTGTTTTAGGGTTTTCCTTCCTTTTTTTTTTCTTTTTTCTTTAAATTTCTTGCAGTGATTTTATGCTTTTATTTTAAAAAATCCACATTTTCTTTCTCCAGATCTTCCATAAGTATTACATTTCAGGGGTTTGAAAATGTTAAAGTACTGACAGGTACACTGTGAAGTCAAGGACCCCACCAGGCCCCTGGCTGCCCACCCTCCCCCACTTTCCTGCCCCGCTAGCCACTGGTGTGCAGTGACTGTCACCCCGCCTCACTGCTGCTGCAAGGTCAAACCAAACACTCCCCCCACCCTGCCCCCCACCTGAAGCACTTCCTGCCCTGCTCCCTGGGAGACCAAACCACACACACTCCTGTCTGCACGTGGCTGCCCTGGGCCGTGGGAACAGCCGGTCCTGCCCTCCCCTCCCCTACCTGACCGGTCCTCCCTGCCCCCATCCATCTCCTCCCGTTCCTTCCCCCGCAGAGAGCTGGGCAGGCTGGAGGACCAGGAGGGTTGAAAAGAGTGAACCCCACAGCCCCCATACCTCTAGATAAATCTGAACCTCCAATACCACTCACCCCTCAAAATGTCTCCCGAGGGAATTTTTACATCCTTTAATCTCTAGAACATGGAAGTAAGGGGTCTAGAAGACAGAAGTCAGGGGTCCCATTTCACAGAGGGGACACTGAAGCCCAGAGAAGCTCAGAGGTTTGTCTAGGCAGACGGAGGTGCTGGGGTAAGGAAAGGGGAAGTGAGGACCCCAGACAGCAGCTGAGGAGGAGTCCATGGGCATCTGGTCCCCCGGGCTTGCAGTGATGTCCTTCAAGTCTCTGCAGTGGGGGTGGCGGCGGGGACTTGGCCCCAGGCTGTGGCCCCCAGGACTGTGGGGGGAGGAGGGGGAGAAGGCAGCTATGAGGCAGAGACAGCCCTGAAAGTGGGAAAGGTGACAGGCTCACACCCCTAGAAAGGAGAAAGGGAGAGTGTGGGGGTCCCTAAAGCACTGTTCAACTTCCTTCTCCCCATAAAGTGACATCCTCACTTCTGCCCCCTCCTCACCCACTTGGCCCCAAATGACTGAGTCCTGAGCCTCCTGGGGCTCTTTGGGGGCTGCTGGGTAAGTGTGAGGTATCCTGAAGGGGGCCAAGGCCAATGGGGGACCTGGAAACTAGCATCAGAGAAAGTAACAAGTCTAGGCCTGCTGGGGGTGTGAGGGGAGAGATAAGGAGACCAGACTTTGGAGGAGGGAGGGGACTTGACTGCCCTAAAGGGAGGGTCAGTTGTCAGTGTTTCGGGATCCTGGACCCCTCTAGGGGACAGAGAGAGGTGGCCAAAGCAGGCCAATGGATCCAGTTAGACAGCCCTGATCTACCCTGCCCAGGCCTGAGCCAGCTCCAGGATCCAGGTCAAAGACTTCAGCCCACCTGTAGAGCACAGAGGGCTCTCAAGGTTGGCTCAACTCCAGATGGCTCCACAGACCAACCTGGCAGGGTCAGCCCTGGCCCCTGACTCGGAAACTCCAGGACCCAGTGCCAGCTGCACCACCAACCAGCTGGGTGACCTTAGTGAAGTCATTTCCCTTCTCTGGGCTTCAGTCCCATCATCTGCAAAATAAATGACAAATAGAGTTCATCTCATGTGCCATCTCTGCTCCAGGGCAGTGACTTCCTGGAGCACTGTGTTGAGGAGGATTCTGAAGTTGCATCTTGGCTTAGCGGTAAGGCATGCCGAAATTGATTAGTAATGCCTGCTGTGGGTGCTAGGAGGACAGTAGTGGTATGCACTCATATATTTGACATTCCTGCTCTAACTTTGTCTGGCAGAAGAGGCAGGGGTGGACCAGATCACACAGGGCCTGGTCATGCTTAAAGAGGGATAGCATTAGGAGATATATCTAATGTAAATGATGAGTTAATGGGTGCAGCACACCAGCATGGCACATGTATACATATTTAACAAACTTGCACGTTGTGCTCATGTACCCTAGAACTTAAAGTATAATTTTAAAAAAAGACTATAATGTCAGGTCGTGATTAGTGCTATGAAAAAAAAATTCAGTAAGGTAAGGACAAAGATGGGCTCTTTAAAAATAAAGTGGTTGGGGCCAGGCACAGTGGCTTATGCCTGTAAACCCAGCACTTTGGGAGGTCGAGGAGAGAGGACTACTTGAGCCCAGGTGGTCAAGTCCAGACCAGCCTGGGCAACATAGCGAGGCCCTGTCTCCTCAAAAGTTTTGTTGTTGTTGTTGTTGTTTAAGCTGGGTGTGGTGGTGTGTGCCAGTAGTCCCAGCTACTCAAGAGGCTGGGGTGGGAAGATCGCTTGAGCCCAGGAGTTCAAGACTGCAGTAAGCAATGGTTAAGCCACTGCACTCTAGCCAGGACAACAGAGCAAGATCTTGTCTATAAATAAATAACTAAATAAAGTGGTCGGGAAGGTGTCTCAGATAAGCTGACATTTGAGCAGGGACCTGTGCTAAGTGAGGGAGTGTGCCATGAGGATATCTGGGAAGAGCACCTTGGGAAAGGGTCAGCAAGTGCAAAGGCCCTGGGGTGGGAGTGTGCCTGGCATGCTTGAGAAAGAGCAGAGAGACCAGGGTGGCTGGAGTGGAGTGGGAGAGGGGTGAACACATAGGAAATGAGGTTCAGAGGGTAGATGGGGGCCAGATCAGGAGGCCAGGTGTTAACTGTGAGCAAAGTGGGAGCTGCAGGAGGAGTGAGAGCAGAGGACAGATGGGATCTGATTTGGGACTGGGAAAGGCAGAGAGGCTTGCATGGCAGTGGGGCCCATGCCTGCCTTCTGGTCAGAGTAGATTTCAGGGAGGGCCTGAGGGACTCCTCAGGTCCTGTGCCAGCCTGGGCCCCCAAGAAGGCAGAGCTAGGGGTGAAGGCTGGCTCCCCTTCCGGGAGGCCCACAGGCAGCGGTCGCTTGTCCAGGCAGGAGGATGTTCTCACTGACTCGGAGGAAACAGCGTGTCCCACATCAAAAGGGGGCCGGGTGGCTCCCACGCTCAGGGTTCGTGGGAACTCTGCTACCCTGGGTTCTCGCAGGAGGCCTGCAGATAGAGAGAAGCTGGAGACTACCTCGGGACTGTCCCCCAGGCTCACTGATGGGTAAATAAATAACAGTCCTACAGTGACACCCCACTCACAGTGCTCTTCCCAGGAGCAAGACTGACTTTTGTAATCTAGGGCTATGTGGTATTTAAGGGGCTCCAGAAATTTTAGGGCAGCTGAGATCTAAATCCTTCCTTTCCTGGAGTACCCTCTGTCTAACTCCTAGACCAAACACTCAGCAAGAGCAGGGTTACCCACTGGGCCAGACTTTGGGCATTATATAGACCTGGGGTAGCAAACTGGCTATACTGATTGATAGAGGCTGCTTGGAGAGCTGTACTGAGGACTCTGCTAAGCTTGAGAGAGTGCTGTGATGGATTAGTGATGTCTGCCACAGGTAGGAGACCAACCAGTGGTGGTATGCATGCTAAATATTTTTCTTTCCACCCATTTTATAGGTAGTCCTGGAGAAAAAAAAGAGATACTTTCTTCTTGTGAGACAGAAAGGAAGAAAGAGGGGTGAGGGAGACCTAGACTTAACCAGGGTGTCTGCACTAGAGGTGCTTGAAGAATAGGCAGGAAAGAGGAAAAGCTTGAGGGAAATACCTCTATGCATTCCTATAAAAGTATAGAGAGGGAGGAAGTTAGAGTGGTGACAGCTGCCCCCCTCAGGAAGGCCCTGGAGGATTATGACAGACCCTGAGAAGGGTCAAATGAATACTCAGTGCCCCTCTTCCTGGGGCCCCCCCGCAGGGTGCCCGACAAGAAAATCAAGACACCTCCACTCTCATCCCTGCGCCAAATGACGAGCTTTACATGTTTTAACACATTTGACCTTCACAGGACTCTATCCCCATTACAGATGGGGAAACTGAGGCACAGTTCTTCCCACTTCCACTGACCAGGTCCTGGGGGACCCAGGGTACCCGCCATCCCATCCTGCCTCCCTCGGGAGCTGTGTTCATTGACTTCAGTCACACCAGCGCCTCCTCAAGGGGCTCAATCCAGATGTCTGCTCCAGACCTCTCCACAGCCCTCAGAGGGGTCTGGGATGGGAGTCCTGGCCACGTGATACTATCCTGTATAGCCGAGCAGCCACCAAGTGGGTGTGTGTGCTGCACCTGTGTGCATGTGTGATTGTGCCTCTGCATGTGTGCAGGTGTGGGCCTCCCAGGCTGAGTGTCTGTGTGTCAGTGTCAGGAGGTGTGGGTCAGAGCACGTGCGCATGTGTCCTCGTGTGCAGTGAGTCAGCGTGTCCTCCTGCGCCCCCATGCATGATGTGAATCAGTACGCATGAGTACTTCCCCACAGGCGGTGCGGAATCGCGTGTCCGCGTGTGGATGGCAGGCCGTTCTGCAGGCTGCAGCGCGCCGGGTGCTTGTAGGGCTGCGCGCATGCTCCTCTGGGTTTGCTGCCCACTTTACCCAGCTCTGTGCAGCTGGGGAGAGGGGCGGCAGTGGCAGGTGCAGTGCTGGTCTACATGAGCCACCGACTCTTGTCCAGTGGAGTATCCTCCCAGGGGAGAGCTGTGTGTGCTTCTGTGTGTATGTGTGTGTCCCTGTGTGTGCACAAGTCTCTGTATGTAGGTGTGGGGAAGCATTCCCTGGAATATGTGAGTGTGTGTGTATCTTAATCCATGTATGTTTGTGGGGGGTGTGCCCTGAAGTGTGCCTGCGTGTATCCATGTATATGTGCAGGGTGTGCATTCCCTAGTGTGTGCGGTGTGTTCCCCAAGTAGACGGATGGGGAGGGAGGCTCCCTGGTATGTGTGTGTCTGTGTGTGTGTGTATCTGTGATGTACTCCCTGGGTTGTGTGTGTTTGTGTGTCTGTGTACTTAAACATGTGTGTGTAATGTGTCCCGGGGAGTATGATAAGTCTGTGTGGTCTTCTCCATGCATGTGTGTATATTTGGATCTGTGGATCTGTGTGGATGGTGTGTACCCCGGGTGTGTATGTCTGTGTGTCTGCACCCACTGCAGCAGTATCCAAGCCTGCCAAGGGCACCATTTGCTTGAAGATGCTTTCTGGTGCCAACTGTGCCTGCCAAGGACAGGTGACCAGACAGCATTAGACAGGCTGTGACCTGAACAGGCACGGCCAGAGCCAAGGGGGCTGCTGCAGCTCCTTTTTCAGCTGTCACTGCTCCCAGCCCTTCCTGCCCCCTCTCCTGGCACATGCCCCAAGGCCTTCAGGCTGACCCCTGGATTTCAGAACACCCCTCTTCATCAGAATGTATCCAGCCTGGGTTCCATGCCCATCAACAGCAAGACACCAGTTCCCCTGCATAAACAGGTGCTGAAGTCAGGAGGACTCAGGCAGACACACTGTACACACCACCGCAAGCTCTCCTTCAGTCCTCCCAACGACTATAAGTGAGGTGTTAATATGCCTGTTTTACAGATAAGGTAACTGAGGATCAAGAAGTTAAGTGACTTGTTCAAGGTTGTCACTGCAGCAGTTTTGTGGTTTCCTCTCTAAGATGGAGAGAAGTTACACCAGGACTTAGTGCCTGAGAAGCAGAGAGGTGAAATTACTCGGCCAGGATTGCACAGCTGACAGTGATGATACCGATGGCTGTGCTTTTAGTATCTGTTAGGTACCAGGAACTGTGCTTGGCCCTTGACACATATAATTTCACGGAATCCTCACAGCAGATTAAAAAAAAAAAAGGTACCATATTATCCCCATTTTACAGACCACTCCTTACAAGAGATGAGATGATGTGCTGTGTGTCGCCCAGCTCATTAGTGGTTGAACTGAGATATGAAAGCAGCTCTGGCTGACTCCAAAAGCCAAAGCTCTTTTGAGGGCCAGAGGAAGAGGAGAGTCAGGATACCTTTTCCTAGGGGCTCCTCATTTGAAGAGAGGATAGTACCTTGTCACAGAAACTGACATCAGTAAATATTCCAAAGATAAAAAAAATTCATCACCAAATGCTTTTGAAAACCTGGACTTACCATTGTTAATGATATGTCCTTATGCAGGACTTGTCAGAGCCTTTAATATGCTCAGGTATGCTGTGAATTTCAGAGAGGGAGACAGTGACGTGTTCCTAACTTACTTGATTCCTGAATCCTTCTTTCCTGGAATGTTTTATGGAAATTAATAATGCTACATCTAACAAGCTTTGAGAGATGCTAAAATAGCTACACCACTAGTAGTTGGGTTTCAGGCACAGCGGCCAACGAAAGGAGCCCTCAGAGCCAAAGCGCCCTCTCGAGGGAGGAGCCGGCTGCAGGGTAAGGAGGGGTCTGCACTAAAGGCTAAGGGTGCATCCCATTGGAACCTGGGCCGAGGTCCTGGCCACCCCCGCCCCATAATAGGATGTCAGAGTAGAAAGAGAGTTTCCTGGAGGTAACTGCAGTTGGCAGAGAGAGGTACAAAGAGGCCAGGGTGTGTGGTCCAGGAGCCAGAGACAGAAGGCAAGCCAGGTCCCCTGACGTCGCGTCGGGGGCTGGAGTCCAGCTGCGGCCTCTTCTCTTCTCCCCTCAGGGTCCCCGCACTCCCGGTGAAGAACTTGAATGGTACTGGGCCGGTCCATCCGGCCCTGGCAGGTGAGGTCTGGCCCAGGGCGGGAAAGAAGGGCGGGGCCCACTAGGAGGCAGTTCCGCCTGTCACCCGGTGACCCCGCCCCCGAGATGGGCTGGTGAGCGTGGCCCGGAGGAAACGCCCCCTTCCACTGGGCCCAGGACACGGGGTGGGCGTGGCCCGCAGAAGGCCCTTCGGGGGCCTTCAAGGGGCTGAGTGGGTGGGGCCCAAGAGCGCAACCCTCCCACCCACCCGAGGGCCCCGGGATTCCCAGGGCCAGTGGTCGGGGGTCTGGGCGGGGATGGCGCCCCGCCCTGTGACTGCGCCCCCTAACCCCCAGGGATGACCGGGATACTGCTGTGCGCGGCCGGGCTGCCCGTGTGCCTGACGCGGGCCCCCAAGCCCATCCTGCACCCGCCGCCCGTGAGCAAGAGCGACGTGAAGCCCGTGCCTGGCGTGCCCGGGGTGTGCCGCAAGACCAAGAAGAAGCACCTTAAAAAGAGTACGCCCTCCGCGCCCTGCCTCACACGAGATGAACCCCACTAAGCCTTGACCACAACTCTGTGACCCCTGGTCTCCAACTTATTCTACCTCACCTCCATTGCCTGATCTCAACTCCCCTTGCCCTGGCCCCATCTTTCACCAGCTCCTGTTACAGCTAACCTCCAGCAACCCCTGACCTCTGACCCTGGCCAACCCTTGCCAGCCTGACTCCTGCCCTCTGACCCCTGACCCAGTTCTGAGCCAAGCCTTCAGGGACAGACTCTGGGTACCCTCAAACCCACCCCGCTGTGTCCCTGCAGGTAAGAATCCCGAGGATGTGGTTCGAAGATACATGCAGAAGGTGAAAAACCCACCTGATGAGGTGAGAAGGGGATGGGGGGGCTGGGGGAGGGCCCTGGCATGGAGGGGGCAGGAACCCTCACCCCTCCTCCTGGGTTCTGGGTGATACAGAGCTCTTCTGGTTTGTTCCTTTCTTCACTTTATGAGGTTTTTTGATGACTAGAAATACTTACGTTTAATAGACTCACATTTATCCATCTTTTGATGATTGAGTTTTTGTGTCATTTTCACCCATATTTTCCACTAAATGTTTTTAAGTTTTGCTTTTGATAGTTAAGCCCTTAATTCACCTGGGGGGTGGTGAGGGAGCCAACTTCCTCTGTGATATATCAGAATTCAATATATGGGAAGGGGCTGGGTGCAGTGGCTCATGCCTGTAGTTCCAGCTACGTAGGAGGCTGAGGCAGGAGGATCTCTTGAGCCCAGGAGTTTGACTCTGCAGTGAGCTATGATTGCACTGCTGCACTTCAGCCTGGGCAACAGAGCCTGTCTCTTAATAAAAATAAATAAATAAAATAACGAAGAAGAAGGAAAGAAAGTAAAACAATGTATGGGGCAGAGGGTGTGTCCTGTCTCCCTTTGCCAAATGGGTACCGGAGAGAGTGTGGTCTGCTGCCTATGGTGACCCGCCAAGGGGCAGTGCTGACCCAGTAGGTGCCCTGCCCTCCCCAGTCCTCAGTCTCCCCTGCTGCCCACCTGCAGGACTGCACCATCTGCATGGAGCGGCTGGTCACAGCGTCAGGCTACGAGGGCGTGCTTCGGCACAAGGGCGTGCGGCCTGAGCTCGTGGGCCGCCTGGGCCGCTGCGGCCACATGTACCACCTGCTGTGCCTCGTGGCCATGTACTCCAATGGCAACAAGGTGGGTTGGGCGGGACAATGGCTGAGGAGTGGGCAGGGAACGGAGTGGGGTTTGGGGGGGCCCTGGGAACTCACTGCCAGCCTCCCCTGCCCAGGATGGCAGCCTGCAGTGCCCCACCTGCAAGGCCATCTACGGGGAGAAGACGGGTACCCAGCCTCCTGGGAAGATGGAGTTCCACCTCATCCCCCACTCGCTGCCCGGCTTCCCTGATACCCAGACCATCCGCATCGTCTATGACATCCCCACAGGCATCCAGGTGGGCTCCCCTTCCGCCTCTCTGGCCCCCAGCCCCCACACCCCTCCAACTCCTCCAGATGCTTCTCCACCCTGCCACCACCTGTTCATGGTCTAAATCCCTGTACTGTCCCTCCCTGCAGGGCCCTGAGCACCCCAACCCCGGGAAGAAGTTCACCGCAAGAGGATTCCCTCGCCACTGCTATCTACCCAACAACGAGAAAGGCCGGAAGGTGGGTGCCCAGCCATGAGGGCATGGGAGATAGGCACAGGCAGGGGCTCCAGCAACCACTGGCCTGGGCCTGTGGTCCCCATCATTCCCAATCCCTACTCTCACATTCCTCCCAAAAGCAGCACCCGAACAGTAACGACCACAGCCACCTCCTTCACACATCTTATCTCCTTTCCCGAGCCACTGAGGTCAAGATCCTGACCCCATTTTATAGACAAAGACGCAAGGCTTCAGAAAGGGCAAGTCACTTGACTGTGGTCACAGAGAAACTAAGTGGCGGAGCTGGGATTTGAGCCCAGGCAGTCCAAGCTGTCACCACCACCCTACAGTTTGTCTGATTTGACTTTCTGCTTTTCAAGAGGACCAAGAAATCCAGATTTTCATGGGAAATCTCTAGGCTTTTGAATGTTAGTAACTAATTTACAAGTGGCTCTTTAATACAGTGTGGAGTCCAAACTAAATAGAGCAGAGAGCTGCCAGATGCTTTCTTCACCCCAGAAAAAAACAGGCAGGGCCGGGTGTGGTGGCTCATGCCTCTAATCCCAGCACTTTGGGAGGCTAAGGCAGGCAGATCACGAGATCAGGAGTTTGAGACCAGCCTGGCCAACATGGTGAAACCCCATCTCTACTAAAAATACAAAAATTATCCGGAGTGGTGGAGTGCGCCTGTAGTCCCAGCTACCTGGGAGGCTGAGGCAGGAGAATTGCTTGAACTCAGGAAGCAGAGGTTGCACTGAGTCGAGATCACCCCACTGCACTCCAGCCTGGGTGACAGAGCAAGACTCCATCACAAAAAAAAAAAAAAAAAGGCAGGCCAAGCACAGTGGCACACACCTGTAATCTCTGCACTTGGGGAGGCCAAGGTGGGAGGATCACTTGAGGCCAGGAGTTTGAGACCAATCTGGGCAACATAGTGAGACCCCTTCTCTCCAAAAAGTTTGTAATTTTAGCTGGGCCTGGTGGTGCCTACCTGTAGTCCCAGCTACTCGGGAGGCTGATGTGGGACGATTGTTGGAGCCCAGGAGTTTGAGGCTGCAGTGAGCTCTGGTTGCACTGCTGTACTCCAGCCTGGGCAACACAGCAAGACTCTGCCTCAAAAAAAAAAAAAAAGAAAAAAGAAAAAAAAGAAAAGGAAAGAAAAGAAAAGAAAAAACAAACATAAGTAACTTGGAAAGAGCTTTTACTGGAAGTTCAGGAAATACAAATGTAAAGGAAATGGCCAAGCCAGCAGTACGTAGTTGGTGCCAATGGACGAAGCCATAAGGTAGCCATGATGTGGCAGGGGAGGGAGGGAGGCTGAGGCTGGTGGGCTGGAGGCTGCCTGTGACCTCCTCCCGGCCCCACTGTGTCCCTGTCCCCCCAGGTGCTGCGGCTGCTCATCACGGCCTGGGAGAGAAGACTCATCTTCACTATCGGCACGTCCAACACCACGGGCGAGTCGGACACCGTGGTGTGGAACGAGATCCACCACAAGACCGAGTTTGGATCCAACCTCACGGGCCACGGCTACCCGGACGCTAGCTACCTAGACAACGTGCTGGCTGAGCTCACAGCCCAGGGCGTATCCGAGGCTGCAGCCAAGGCTTGAGGCCCAAGGCTGCCCACCTTCCCTCCTGCTTTGCCCCTGGTCCGGCAAATGCCTCCTTCGCCAGGTGTGTCCTGGTAGCCCAGGTTCAGGGCTGGGGAGGAGCCTGCGGAAGGGGCCGCAGCCATTCAGGGGACCTGCCTGGTGGCAGCTGGGATGAAGAGAGATGGCATGTCAGGCTGGCCCCGAATCATAGCTCCCTGAGAGGGCCAAGCAGAGAGTACTGGAAACCTCCCTACCAAAAAGACAGAGACCCGCCCCCTCACACACAAACACACATGTCCTGTTGAACTCATGCACGCACACCCACGTGCCTCTACTTGCCCCCAGGCTGGAAGAGAAGAGACAGAAAGACCCCATGACCCCCCCATGTGGATCCCCATCTGTGTCTCAGTTGCATCTGTACAGCCTTGTCTGCGAACTGGAGGATGTGGGGCAAGCCCTTGGCCTGCCAGGGCTCGGGGGGCAAGGAGGGACTCGGGAAACTCAGTGTACCCCAGATGCCTCACCCATTCTGTGTCATCACCCATGTCTGCCACCCACTGATTGGGCAATTGTGGGCCCATGGGGTGGAAGCCCCCAGATGACTGAGCAGTTCTACAAAAGAATGGCCAGCACGAGTGGGGACTAGAGGGTCCTGATTTTGTGTTTGTGCCTCTTCATCTCTCTGGACTCTGATCTCCTTCTCCCTTCCCATCTCCAGGCCTTCTGTCTGTCCCAGATAAAGGCGCTGTTCTCCCATCCTCCCTACCCCATCCTCTCCACCAAATCGCTCCCAATTTTGAGAGCCAAAGGCTGGCGCTTCTGACTTCAGGAGCGAGAGGAGGAGGCCTAGTTTGGGCCCATGTATTTTAAAGCAGAGTGGACAGCAGAGAGTCAATTTCCCTTTCGTTGGGAGTGGGCAGTGGGGTGGCTAATTGTCTTCGGCCAACCAGGGGCCTGTTGCCCAGGCAACTCACCAGCTCCGCCTCTGCTGATTGGCTGCCACGGTGGGAGTCAGCCAAGATTTAAAGGGATGCCAGCGATTGCTCTTTTCAAAACCTACCAGTCCCACTGTGGGTGGAGAAATAAATGGTCTTTCTCCTCCTCGCCTGGTCTTTTCCTGCCAAGAGAGGGGTGGGTGGCTCTGTTCCTGGGGGCTGCAGTCAGGCCCGTTGGGGAGTGATGGCTTGCAAGAGAATGACTTCAGGGTCCTTGCCTCGGGCTGGAAGGGATGGGGGCGGTGAAGCAGTGGCAGACCCTCCTAGTCCTAGTCTCCAAGAATGCAGAGGTGAAAGTGCCCTTCTCTTTCACAAGAGCACAAGGCAATGCACACATCTGCTCCCTGGCACAATGACAAGAAACAAGGAACTCGGGCGGAGAGCTGGGAGCCTCGAGGGAAATACGGAGGAGCTGGGAGACACTGTGATCAGCTCATCAGGATCTCAGAGCTTGTCAGGACCCTGTCCTTGGGGAGGAGGGTCAGGTTCTAACTAGGGAAAAACAGGGATGGACCCCAGCCTTAAATCAGCCTCTCTGCAACATGCCAGGACGCCCCTGTAGTTCTGGTGGATGCTGCGGCTTCGGGCAACCCCTGCTGGCCACCCTCGGGATAGCGCCGTGTCTTTCCTGGTCCACTTGATCCCCTGCCAGGTAGGCTTTGGTTTCTGTCCCACCCCCTAGTGACACAACACCGGAAACGAGTCCTTGGAGGCCCTTCCAGTTCTGCCAGTCACATGTTCCCAAACATTTGTACTCCGTGGTTCATTCTCAGACAAAACCTCAACCCAAACTCTGGCATATAAAATTGCAAGCCAGGCACTGACTCACACCTGTAATCCCAGCAACTAAGGAGGCCGAAGCGGGAGGCTCATTTGATGCCAGGAGCTTGAGACCAGCCTGGGCAACATAGTGAGACCCCCCCCCCAATCTCTACAAAAATTTAAAAATTAGCCAGGCGTGATGGCTTGCACCTGTAGTCGCAGCTGCTCTGGAGGCTAACATGGGAGGATCACTGAAGTCCAGAAGTTTGAGGGTGCATTGACCTATGATCATGCCACTGTACTGCAGCCTGGGCAACAGAGTGAGACCCCCAACTCTAAAAACAAAATAAAATAAAATTGCCCATTCCCCAGGCCTGTGGTCCTCAAAGCTGATACTCATCCAAATGACCTATGGGATCTGTTAAATAACCCTGATTCTTGCCCTCATATACCCTCAGATTCTGAGTCAGTAGCTGGCTGGGCCTCAGAAATCTGCATTTCTAGCAGACATTCTAGCGGGTGGTCTTTGGCCCACAGTCAGAGAAAGTCCTCCCTTGTTCTTGAACTACCTCATTGGAATCCATTTGAAAACCACACATCTAGACTTTCCCTCCTCTTTTTATACAGGGTAATCTGAGACCCAAAGAGAGATAAACAGCCTGGCCCAAGTCTCCCAGGCTCCAAGGGTCTGAGTTTGGCACACTGGACCCCCACCCAGCCTTGGTTCTTCCTGAGGGTACCTGATTCTGGAAGCTTGTGGTTGGAGTCCTAGGCCAAGGGCAGGGTACAGAAGAATCAGTGAGGTTATAGGGATTAGCAGACATGAAAACAGGAAGGGGTGAGCCCATTTAGTGCCTATCTGGGGCAACAACATCACATGGGCATCAGGAATTCAGGTCCAGCTGTATCCAGCAGCTCAGGGCCAGGCTGGCCTCCTTGGTATGGATAGAGGCCAGTTTGGTGAAGTAGAGACCCCAGTCTCAGTCAAATAAGTCAGGTTCCTTATCCTATCCACTCCAGTCTGAATCAAGCCAGAGGGCAAGTTTCACTCAGTGCAAGGCTGGCCCCTGCCAAAGGGCTTCCATGCCCTGAGTTCTGGACTCAAGGCACACAGGACTAGGCACGTCTCTGGGAGCCTCCAAACCACAGAATCAAAGAGGTCCAAGGAGACAGGAGACTCCCGGGGCAGGATGCGCTGAGGAGGGCTCCCTGGCTCCTTGCTCCTCCTTCCGGGCTAGCTCTGGCATTTCCTTAGGGGCCAAGGGGGCCCAGGGCCGCCTTCCCTCGCTCTTGCTGCTGGAACTCCTCGTGGGCACGATCCAGGTCTGCGAGCACCTCCAGCAGGCGGGCAGTTGCTGCTCTTTGCCGGGCCAGGACCTCAGGACAGGCCCCTAGGAGGGAGACAAGAGGCCACAGGGGCTCAGACAGTCCAGGGCAGGCTGCTGTAACCCGGACCCAATGGTTTCTCACGCGGAAGATGTGCCTTGTGCCCTGAGAACCCTAAAACCCTTGAGAATCCCCACACACAGCCCTGTGGCCTGATAATGGACTGGAAACAGGAGGACACAGGAGACAGTGGGGAAGTGCCTGCGAAGAAAAAGAGACCTCCTTAACCCCTTAGCTTCTTTTTTGGGGGGTGGAGGCAGAGTCTTGCTGTGTTGCCCAGGGTGCAGTGCAGTAGCATGATCTCAGCTCATTGCAACCTCCACCTCCTGGGTTCAAGCAATTCTCATGCCTCAGCCTCTCCAGTAGCTGGGATCACAGGTGTGCACCACCATGCCCGGCTAATTTTTAAATTTTTAGTAGAGACAGGGTTTCACCATGTTGGCCAAGCTGATCTCGAACTCCTGACCTCAAGTGATCCACCCACCTCGGCCTCCCAAAGTGCTGGGATTACAGGTGTGAGCCACTGCACCCAGCCTTTACCTTCTGTGGTACAGGAGCCCTTACCTGTGTCTGCCTCCAGAGTTGTATCCATGTTAGAATCCTCCAGTAATTTCAGCCTGGAAGGTGAGAGGGAGAAAGACAAGTCTGGTCCCTGATTCCCATTCCTGCTTCCTACCCCAGAAATTCTCTGAGAAATTAGTTTTCCTGAACCATCACCATCACCATCTACCATCATCATCATCATCATCTACACAGCAAACATTTCTAGAGTGCCAGATACTATTCTAAACCTTTTACATGTATTAACTCATTTAATTATCATGACAAACTCATATGAGGTAGGTATTTACTATTAGCTCCATTATACAGATGATCACTGAGACACAGAGAGGTTAGGTAACTTGCCTAAGGTCACACAGCATCAGCAGCATCATCATTATCACTTATTGAAAGCTAACTATCTGGCCAGGCACCTACAAAGTGCTCTACCTGTATTAGCTCATTTGATCCTCAGGACAACCCACGAGGTCGCCACCATTATTATCCCCCTTTTCCAGATGAGGAAACTGAAGTATAGAGAAGTTAAGCACCTTGTTTAAGATCACACAGCCTGGTTGGGTGCAGTGGCTCATGCCTGTAATCCCTGCACTTTGAGAGGGCAAAGTCGAGACAGGTGGATCACTTGAAGTCAGGAACTGGAGACTAGCCTGGCCAACATGGTGAAACCCCGTCTCTACCAAAAATACAAAAACTAGTCAGGCGTGGTGGCAAGTGCCTGTAATCCTGGCTATGTGGGAGGCTGAAGCAGGAGAATCGCTTGAACCCAGGAGACAGAGGTTGCAGTGAGCCAAGATCATGCCACTGCACTCCAGCCTGGGCAACAGAGCGAGACTGTGTCTAAGTAAATAAATAAATAAATTTTTTTTAAAAAGAGATCACACAGCTAGTAAGTGGCCAGGTCAGGATTTGAACCCAGACAGGTCAGCTTCAGAACCCACTCTATAATGAGTTGGGACAAATCTCTGTCACCAAATAACAGTGATAGTGATCCTCATGCCAGGAAGGGGAAGAGATCTATCTATCCAAGGTCATTTAGCAAGCGCAGGAGGCCAGGATTTTATGTGAATTGTGCCAGGGTCTCTGGAGCTCCAGGTATTAAAAGATCCCAAGACTCAGTTCTGCATAAGGGACCCCTCCCACTGAAGATGCTTCCCAAGCCCTGACTGTGTAGACACCCAGTCCCCACCCTGGGCCAGGCCCCCGGGGAATATCCACCAACGCACATGGAAAGAATGAATAAATGGACACAGCAAGGCCACGGTGGGGGGCTGGCCTGGCTGGTCATAGGAGGTGAAGTGGGATGGGTGGGGGCACCCACCTGAGCTGGTCCCGCCCCAGGAGCAGCTGCCGATACACTGTCTGGGCTTCAGCATCAGGATCCAGTGGGTCACTCCAGTCCCCCAGGGTGACAGCCGAGTGTGTACGGCTGCAGCCGGCGGCTGAGGGGACACAGCTTCATTCATCAGTAACTCCCTCTCCCCTTCCAGAAGCCTCCACAGCCAGGCATTCGCCAAGCCGTGCTCCTTCTTCCTCTGAAATCCCTCCTCAAACCTACTACTTCTAGGCCACACGCAGTGGCTCATGCCTGTAATCTCAGCACTTTTGGAGGCTGAGATGGGAGGATCACTTGAGCCCCAAGAGTTCAAGACCAGCCTGGGCAACATAGTGAGACCTCGTCTCTACAAATAATTTAAAAATTACCCTTGGGTCTGGAGCGGTGGCTCACGCCTGTAATCCCAGAATTTTGGGAGGCCAAGGTGGGTGGATCACCTGAGGTCAGGAGTTTCAGACCAGCCTGGCCAACTGGTGAAACCCCATCTCTACTAAAAATACAAAAATTAGCCAGGCGTGGTGGCTCACGCCTGTAATCTCAGCTACTTGGGAGGCTGAGGCAGGAGAATCGCTTGAACCTGGGAGGCACAGATTGCACTGAGCTAAGATTGCACCAGTGCATTCTAGCCTGGGCAAAAGGGTGAGACTCCATCTCACACACACACACAAAAATTAGCCTCACATGGTGGCACGTCTGTGGTCCCAGCTACTTGGGAGGCTGAGGTGAGAGGACTGCTTGAGCCCAGGAGTTTGAGGCTGCAGGGAGGTGTGATTGCACCACTGCACTCCAGCCTGGGCAACAGAGACTCTGTCTCAAAAACAAAAATAAAAAACCCACTACTTCCTTTGAATCTTACATCCTCCACTCTCATCCAGCCCCACTTCTGCTCCCCAGACTCTAGCAGTAGCCTCGCCTCTCCCGGTACTCCTCCCTCATTCTAGGCTCCAGTCACACAGACCCTTTTCCATCCGTCAGCCTACCTTGTCCCAACCTCTAGGCCTTTGCTCATGACACCTGCAACACTTCCTTACCCCCATCTCCCAGTTCTGTCTCCAATGTCGCTGCTTAACTTCTGCTCTACTCAGGTCACATTTAAGCAGCACCTCCTCCAGGAAGCCCTCCTTGAGTCCCCATCCTGAGGCTGGGTCAGAGGCATCCACTGGAATCTCAAACGTCTCATCTTGGCATTTATAACATTGTATTACATTGTTATACATTGTATATACATTGTTAATAACAATGTCATTTTATATATTTTTTATATATTTTATATATTATATATTATTTTATATAACAATGTTATTATTTACAATGTTATACATTGTAATACATTGTTATACATTGTATATACATTGTTAATAACAATGTCATTTTATATATTATTTTTTATATATTTTATATATTATATATTATTTTATATAATAACAATGTTATTATTTACAACGTTATACATTGTAATACATTGTTATACATTGTATATACATTGTTAATAACAATGTATAACATTGTATTAACAAAAGGCCGGGCACGGTGGCTCACGCCTGTAATCCCAACACTTTGGGAGACCGAGGAGGGCTTATCACCTGAGGTCAGGAGTTCGAGACCAGCCTGACCAACATGGTGAAACCCCGTCCCCACTAAAAATACAAAAATTAGCTGGGTGCAGTGGTACGCACCTATAAACCCAGCTACTCAGGAGGCTGAGGCAGGAGAATCGCTTGAACCCGGGAGGCAGAGGTTGCAGTGAGCCGAGGTTGTGCCACTGCACTCCAGCCTGGGCAATAGAGTGAGACTCAGTCTCAAAAAAAAAAAAATTATTGGGTTCTGCGCTCATCTTTCTTGAGAACAAGCTCATGATGTTTGAGCACCACTGGATGCTGGCACCTAGTGAGTACTTTAGAAATAACACGTCGCATGCGCCAAGCAGCGTCCTATGCTCTTTGTGTAAATCAAGTCATTTAATTATCACAACTCCATGAGATAGGCACTGTTATCAACCTCATTTCACAGTTGAGGAGACTGAGGCATAGAGAGGTTAAGTAACTTGCCCAAGGTTGCACAGCCAGCCCAGGCGGAAGTGGGACACCCGCTGATTGACGGGTGGGGAGGGCGGAGCCTGCAGTCCGCCCTGCCCCCTCACCTGAGCGCTCAGCCTGGAGGCAGCAGGTCCAGCGCGCGCTGCGGAAGACACCGGGGTGGCAGGCGGCCAGCTTGTTCGGGTTGGGCGCGCTGGCCTTGCGCAAGGCCGAGAGCCACTGGTTGAGCTCATTCACATTCTGCAGCGGGTGGGAGGCGATCAGGGGGCGGGTGGGAACAGAGGGACGCCCCCCGCTCCCCATCGCGGTGGGGTCTCACCTTGCACTGGAGGTAGGTGGTGTGCAGCGCCCCCGTGCCGTCCTGCGTCACCACCTGCATCACGTGGGGCAGTTGGAAGGCGCCCTCGTCTACGCGCTCCACGGCGCGGATGTGAGACACGGTGATGGAGTGGCGCATCTGGGGAAGAGGATTGTCGCTGCAGGATGGGCTGGGGGCTAGGGCCGGGGTGGGGACACCTTCCGTCTGGTTGTGTGCAGCAGGTGGAGTCAGTTCCCAGCGGCGGGACATTCAACCCTGTAAGTCTGTGCTCTGTGTGCTCGTCCATCCATCCATGTGAGCTGTTCCATGAGTCCTGCCCTATCCCCTTTTATTTTTTTAATTTTTATTTCTTTATTTTTTTAACAGAGTCTCGCTCTGCCGCCCCGGCTGGAGTGCAGTTGCACGATCTGGCCTCACTGCTACCTTGCCTCCCAGGTTCAAGCGATTCTCCTGCCTCAGTCTCCCAAGTAGCTGGGATTACAGGCGTGCACCACCGCTCCCGGCTAATTTTTGTATTTTTAGTAGAGACGGGGTTTCACTATGTTGGCCAGGCTGGTCTCGAACTCCTGGCCTCAAGGGATCTGCCCACCTCGGCCTCCCAAAGTGCTGGGATTACAGGCATGAGCCACCGTGCCCAGCCACCTCTCTAAGTGACAACTTCTCTGGGCATCCATTTCCTTGTTAATAATAACTACCACTTCTATGGTACTTGGGACGCGATTCCAAGCACTTTACATTGATCAACTTATTTAATTATCACAACAAACTTCTGGGGTTGGTTCTGTTATTCTCTCCAACCTGCAGATGAGAAAACTGAGGTGCAAGAGGATAGATGACGCTTCCAAGGTCACTCATTGGGTGGACCCAAAATTGGAACCCAGAGAACTGACCCCTAGAATCTCCATTCTTCTGATAAAATAGAAACAGTAAGCGTGGGCTCCCTTCTCAGCGTTAGCCGTCATCATCTACTGGTGTGCACACAGCTCCCCATTCGGGAGATTCCAGCACGTGTCTCGGGGCATTCTAGTCATGAACGCCAGCCCCACAAGGGCTGGATTTTCACCTGTCTTGTTCACTTCTGTATCTCCAGTGCCTAGGACACTGGCACATAATAGGCACTCAATAAATGTTTGCTGAATGAATGAACGAGTGAATGAATGCTTGGATGGATGTGCCTGAACATCTGCACACGTTCCTAGTGAACACATTCAACTTTATGAGTCTGTCTAGCATGTGTCTAGATCCTGGTGGGAGCATTGGAGAGCGGCTCAGCATCATCCCTGTCCTGTGTGCATCCACATCTGGAAGGCGTATCCCCGCCACCGCATGTGCACATTCTGAAGGATGCATGATAGTGCCTGTCCATGTCCTGTGCCCACACTGGCCTGAACTTGTGAGCAGAGCCTGTCCTGAGAGTTTGTCGTTGTTAAGTTGCTATGGCACCTTGGGGCCTTGCCCCACTGTGGGCCTCAGTTTCCCCCTGGGTACAAAGAGGCAGCACCCTGAAAAAGGCCACCCCTGGAAAGCCCTCCATAGTGGACTGGAACCCCACCTGCCACTCAGGACTCTTGGAGAAGGAGAGGGTCTCCCCGCTGAGCCAGACGTAGCGCTTCTTGAAGGCAAAGCGCGTGGCCAGGCCGGCAGGCTCCTCCTTGCGCTTCAGCAGATACCCTTCTCGAACAATGGCCGAGGGCGGGAACAGGGCCCTGGCTGGGACACCAGCTTCTAGGAGATGGGAGAAGAGAGACGGTGGACAGTGAGCCCTCCCTATCCAGGCTCACCTTGCTCCACTGGCATGCCCAGGGAGGACCTCAGTGGACGGGCATGGTTCTCTGCTCCCCTACAGGCAGGAGGATGAGCGCGATGACTTCAGACCACTCCCTCAATAGGGGATGCAATCATGGAGGCTGGGAGGAGGGGGAGGGCAGAGTAGCCCTTGAAGACCTCTCTCCAACCAGAGAAATCTGCAGACAGTATGCAGGCAGCCAGCAGGAGCAGCCACACCCTATGGGGTCCCATCCAGGCAATGTCCAGCATTTAACCATGCTCAGGGAGCCAGGACACAGCCCCGCCGCCCCATCCCAGCACTATAGGGACCCCACCATGCCACAGCCAGGTTCTACGTTCTGACAGGTTGCTTCAATGGGACTGGGATCCAACTAGGTTATGACCTGAGCCCCACATTATGGTATGGACTCAACCACAACTTTTCTACTACAAATCATCCTGTGATTCTGTTTCACTCCAAGTCAAAGCTAAAATTCTTCCCAAGGCCTATGAGGCCCCACAGGGTCTGGCCCCCTCACCTCTCTGGCCTTGCCTCTTTGCCTCCCCACTGCCCCCAGTTCACTCTTCTTCACGGGTGTCCTCAGTGCTGCTCTGTGTCCTACCTCAGGGCCCTTGCACGTGCTGTGCCCTGCCTGGCACACTCTTCCCCGGGATCCTCAAGGCTCTCTAACTTTTCCCTTTCAGATCTCTGTTCTTTCCTCCTTTTTTTTTTTTTTTTTTTCCTTCTTAGCACTTACAGCTCTCTAACATACCACATAACTTGCTTATTTATCTTGCTAATGGCCTGTGGCCCCCAACAAAATAAAACCTCTGTGAGATCAGATTTTCTCTGCCTTGTTCACTGCTGCATCCCCAGCACCTAGAACTGTGCCTATTATTTAGTAAGCGCTTAATACATGTTTGTCAATGGCATGCACACCATGCCACGATCCTGCCTATAGCCACATCCCCACACTGGCTGGGGATGGGCCTGGAGGACAGCACCTGAGCTCTGTTCATCTCTGGGGCCTAGCACAGTAAGTGTCAGGAAATGTTAGTTGACTGACCCACAGATTCACATTCTTAGTGCTGAGGAGCTGGTGGGGGAAAGGGGAAGTCCCTGAGTGGTGTCTCAACTGGGTTGAGAAGCCAGATGTGGCCGGACCACAGGAACTCACCTTCATCCCCATCCACATCCACCAGCCGGTCCAGGAAGTCTCTCACACGTGAGACACACTGCAGCAGGAAGGGGTGCAGGGGGGCCATCCACAGTTCCTTGCCTTGGCCCAGCTGCTGGCCCAGGTTTCCGATGCTCTGCACAGCCTGGAGCAAAGAAGCGAGGGATGCCGGGGCCAAGGTCACAGCAGAGGGTAGGGCCCCTCCTGGCTCCCAAATCAGTGCTCAATAAAAGAAGACTCATATTGCCGGGCACAGTGGCTCACACCTGTAATCCCAGCACTACTTTGGGAGGCCAAAGTAAGCGGATCACTTGAGGTCAGGAGCTTGTGACCAGCCTGGCCAACATGGTGATACCTCATCTCTACTAAAAATGCAAAAATTAGCTGGTCGTGGTTGCTCACACCTGTACATCCAGCTACTCCAGAAGCTGAGGTGGGAAGATCACTTGAACCGAGGAGGCAGAGGTTGCAGTAAGCCAAGATCGTGCCACTGCACTCCAGCCTGGGTGACAGAGCAAGACTCGTCTCAAGGAAAAAAATAAATCAATAAGAAGACTCAACACCTTCCTTGGGTGATGTCTGTTTCCTCTTCCTCTTTTAGGAATCTGCACCCCCCACTAACCTTATTCTGTTCCCTCCCGAGCCCAGACCCTCCCCAAGAACTGCTCAGTCCTACCATGCATACTCTCACGCAGAATCTCAAGTTGTTGCCCTTTGCAAATGATGATCTAATTCATACTAAGGTGTGAATGACTGCTAGCCTGTTTTCCACTTTCCTTCTGGAAGGATTGGGTTTTCATTCCCAAAGGGGAAATTGGAGTGCATGATGACTGCCATCACCCTTGGGATGGAATGCTAATGGTGGTGTTTCAGACTTGGGTTTGTTCGGGCATTCTTTGGGTCTTCTGTGGGTCTGGCCTCCCAGCTCTGCTCCTACCATGCTTTTTTCCCTGGCTAAAGTACCCAGGATGGGGGAAACCCATGGCTGGCACCTTGGCAAGCAACAGCAGTGAGCGGCTAGTCTGGGGGTCCGCGTGTTGGTCCCGAAGGTCAAACAGCTTTGGGGTAAGGATGGCAGGCGCGAAGAATCGCAAGAAGAGAAATCCACTGATGGCCAGGTACTTCACATCCTGCTGGGAGGAGCAGAAGGTAAGAGGAGCCCCCCAAACCCCCTTCCCAGCTGCGTAAACTGAGGCAGCAAGGACTAGAAATTCGTGGTGCAAAGAGAAGTGGGATGGGGAATTGACCAGGAAGCCACACTGGCTGGCCGAGGAAGTTTTTCCTCTCTGGGCCTCAGTTTTCTCACCTGGAAAATGGAATAACAAAACCTATCCTACAAAAGCAGATTTGGCCAAATGTCCTCAGAGTTGGCTTTGTGCCAAGCACTATGCCAAGAGCACAGCCCTAAGAGGGAGGAACTATCATGATTCCCATTTTACAGATAAGGAAGCAGAAGCTCAGAGACATCAAGCGATTTGCCCAGGGTCACACAGCTAATGAGTGGCAAAGTCAGGATTCAAACCCAGACCTGTGATTTATGATAATAACAGCAGCAGGACGGATACCTCTCTATACACTTGCTTATTTAATACTCAACCCAGGAAGGATCACATCTCCATTTTACAGAGGAGGCAACTGAGGCCCAGCGAGGGAAAGTCCCTTGCCTAAGGCTGCACAGCCATAAGCGGCAGAGCCAGGAGTTGGACTTAGGCAGGATTTGATTATTTTTCTTTTTTCTTTTTTTTTTTTTTTTTTGAGGCAGAGTCCTGCTCTGTTGCTCAGGCTGGAGTGCAGTGGCACGATCTCTGCTTACTGCAACCTCCACCTCCCAGTTTCAAGTGATTCTAGTGCCTCAGCCTCCCAAGTAGCTGGGATTACAGGCATACGCCACCACACCTGGCCAGTTTTTGTTTTGTTTTTTTAGGTTTTTTTTTTTTTTTTTTTTTGGTAGAGATGGGGTTTTACCATGTTGGCCAGGCTGGTCTTGAACTCCTAATCTCAAGTGATCCAGCCACCTCGGCCTCCCAAAGTCCTAGGATTACAGGCATGAGCCACCTCGCCCAGCCAAGGATTTGAACTCTGTTCTTCACCACACTCTCCTGCCATTCAACACCAGCTACCAAGGAGCCCTCAGTAAGTATTAGAAACCAAGCCTGAACTATCACATTTAGTCCTCAAACAACTCCATGTGGGTAGGTAAGTGCTATTATCCCATTTTTTCAGATGAGGAAACTGAGGCTCAGTAGTGAACCCAGTCTGATGGGCTCCAGAGTCCATCCTGTGTGCACCTCCCCACCTCCAACCTCTGCCCTCTACAAACTGTAGAGTATGGTTCCCCTCCATGTGAATCCGGGGCCTGGCCCATCTAAAGGTAAGGCTGGTTCCCCAGCACCAGCAGAGGTGACTCAGGGAAGGGTGCCCCTCCATCCTGGGTGCATCTTGCTCCCCCCAAACCAGCTCCCCACCCACCTCTCACACTTGCCAGGCTATATTTAGCCTGAGAGTCTGCGCCTGTGTTTATTCAGAGGTTGTAGTCACACATGAAACAATGACCTCCCCGGGGCGTGTGCCACCTTCCTGGGGCATCTTGGCCTTGACAGTGACCCCTGCAGGAGCTGGGTACCTAGAACTGCCCAGAGGGAGCATCTTCCCTCCATCTGAAGCCCTGAACTGTCCCCAAGGCCACCACTACCCCACTGCCATCTGTAGTCCAGGATAATTTCAGTCTTCACATCAGCTCATTTGTTTCCTCCTTTTTGAAGGCAAAGAACCAGTGTCAGTGCAGCAGAGAAAGGCACTTCCCTGGGTTCCCCAGGCCTGAGAAAGTCCCTGCTCCAGGCCCACCTTGGGGGCTGAAAACTAGAGGACACTTGGGTGTCACTGATAATGGCTCACCATACGAGGTCTAGGCTGTCTGGGGAGCTGGCCTCCTCCCTTTCTTCCCTGTTCCCTGCCACAGCTGTGCCCCACTTAACACCTCTGCTGGCAGCCCAGGTGAGAGCCCAGCAAGGTGAGGTGTAAGCCAAGCTACATCCCAGTGTCAAGGCCCAGAGCTTACTCCTCAGCTGGGGAAGAGGGGGAGGAGGGGAGAGACCCCACCTGGGAGTCTAGAAAACCCTTGGCCAAGTGTTTTGCCTCTCTGGGCCTCAGTTTCCCCATCTGTAAACAGGAAGTGGAGAGAGATGTGGCATAAATCAAAAGCTCTCAAATGAGGCTGTAGGAAGTGGGTTACGACATTGCCAAAATGTAACAGGTCTTAGATCTTTCTGCAAAGTGAATCCTGGTCTGATACATCAGCACTACGTAAGAGTTCATCTCACCTGATGTTATCTGCAAGTGAGGACAATGACAGCCACCTCGGGAGGTGTGCTGAGCATTCAACCAGGGGGTCCCAAACTGGCCAGTCCAACCACAAATGTTTTGTAATGCATGACCCAAAGTGTTTTTGTGTGTTTGGTTTTCAGGTGAATTCATGCTGACATTTTTAAAATAAGAGATCAGGCCGGGCACGGTGGTTCACGCCTGTAGTCCCAGCACTTTGGGAGGCTGAGGCAAGGGGACTGCTTGAGGCCGGGAGTTCGAGACCCTCTGGGCAACACAGTGAGACCCTGTCTCTAGAAAAATAAATAATTAGCTGGGTGTGGTGGTGCACCCCTCTAGTCCCAGCAACTCGGGAGGCTGAGGTGGGAAGATCACTCAAGCCTGGGATAGAGGCTGCAGTGAGCTATGATTGTGCCACTGCACTCCAGCCTGAGCAACAGAGCAAGACCCCGTCTCAAAAGTTAGTAATAAATAAATAAATAAATAAATAAATAAATAAATAAATAACCTCACATAAAATCCAGAATCTCTAAAGATCTGGCAGTACTGGGCTTCCATTCCTATATGGCAGTGATCCCCTGGAGCTGCCCCCTTTAGACAAGCTCTGGGGGCTTCAGTTGGCCACAGTCTTCGTGACTCCCTACCACCCCACGCGCTGCCTACTTTGTTCTTGCGCCTCATCTGCCTGAAACTCACAGCATCTGAGTTTTCAACTTTTCTATCCATGTTGGTATAGCACTACACCTGCAGGGATTCATTTTTAGACTTTATTCTGGGTGTTTCTGAGCACTTACTGTATGCCAGATCTGCGTTCTTCTCTCTTACTTCCTCTCTCTCTCTCTATTTTACATCTGGAATTTTAAGAAGCACTTACTTTGTGCCAGACTCTATTATTTGCTGGTTATGAGCACAGACTCAGGAGCCAGCCTGCCTGGGTGAGTGCCAGTCCCAATATCACTCCTTTCTACCTGTGTGACTTAAGCTCTCTGGGCCTCAGTTTCCTCCTCCGTAAAATGGGAATAATCCTGGTATCCACCTCACAGGCTGCGTGTGATGATTAGATAGGGTAATAAGTACATAAATCACCTAAAACAAGATATGGACCATGGTCAGGCTACATAGAGTGTTAGCTGCCATTATTATATTTATTATTGTTATTTATTTGTTTATTTTGAGGCAGAGTCTATCTCTGTCACCCAGTCTGGAGTGCAGTGGTGCAATCTCGGCTCACTGCAACCTCTGTCTCCTGGCTTCAAGCGATTCTCCTGACTCAGCCTCCGGAGTAGCTGGGATTACAGGTGTGAGCCACCATGACCAGTTAATTTTTGTATTTTTAGTAGAGACAGGGTTTCATCATGTTGGTCAGGCTGGTCTCGAACTCCTGACTTCACTTGAAAGTGATCCACCCTCCTCGGCCTCCCAAAGTGCTGGGATTACAGGCATGAGCCACTGCGCGCGGCCTATTTTTATTATTACTATCATTCTTGGGACCCAGACCCTGCCAGGAACGCTGTCCCCACTTCTGCCAGGACAGAATGCTCTAGTGCCGGCAGCCTGGGTTCTGGTCACAGTTCTGTCCTGACTCCTCCGAGTGACCCCGGACAAGCTCCGGCCTGTCCCCAGCCTCAGCCTCCCATCCCGGCGCACCTGGTGCTCTGCCTGGGGGAAGCGCTCCTCCACGCGCCGGTGCAGCTGCTTGAAGGCGAGGCGCATGGCGGGCGGGCAGCGCCCCACGGAGCCCACGATGGCGTCCACGATGGGCCCCAGGTAGCCCGTCAGCAGCCCCAGGCTGGTCTCCCGCATCTGCTCCTCCGAGAGTGCGCCTTTGAAGGAGATCCTCCTGGAGGGGCCGGGGGAGCAGCTCAGCCTCGGGGCACAACATCTGCCTGCTCCAAATCCTCCCAACCGGCCCCGCTGAGCTCAGAGAGGACTCATCTTCCCTCCACGTCTGCAGCCTCCTTCCTGCCCCTTCCCACCGGGTTTCTTGCTGTTGCTTAAACACGATGAGCTCATTCCCATCCTGCAGCCTTTGCACTGGCTCATCTCCGTGCCCAGAACACTCTCCCGTTAAATGTTAAATCTCCGCAACACTCCCTTCCTCACCGCCTGCAAGTCTTTGCTTAGATGTCCCCTCCCCTGAGAGGCTGCCCCTGTCCTCACCCTCTGGAATATTGCAGGCCTCTCCCCTCCCTCGTTTTTTCCATTCCCTGGTCCCATTCAATAACCTTTTTCCAACCAGGCACGATGGCTCATGCCTGTAATCCCAGCACTCTGGGAGGCCGAGGGGGCAGGTCACTTGAGACCAGGAGTTCAAGACCAGCCTGGCCAACATGGTGAAACTCCATCTCCACCAAAAATACAAAAATTAGCCCAGCATGGTGGTGCACACCTATAATCTCAGCTACTTGGGATGCTGAGGCAGGAGAATCGCTTCAACATGGGAAGTGGAGGTTGCAGTGAGTCGAGATCGCGCCACTGCACTCCAGCCTGGGTGACAGAGCGAGACTCCATCTCAAAAAATAAATAAATAAATAAATAAATAAATAAACCTTCTTCCTCCAGTTGCTCATTATCTGTCTCCCCCTAGAATAGGGACTTGGGACTATTTGTTCCCTACTGTACTGTCAGTGTTCAGCCCAGAGCCTGGCACTCAATCATTGTTTTGTTTTGTGGATGCTAGAACAGCACATTTCCATCTGCAATTGTTGTGTTCCTTTCTTTCTTTACAGATTGAGGGTCTGTCTTGCCCACACCTAGAGTGACAGCTGAGGGTTCTCAGCCCCACTGTGTCCTGGACCCAACGTGCTGAGCCCTGGACTTGTCTCTGGCAGGGTCTCTTTTAATCCTAACAGCAACTTGATGGGGTAAGTAGCCTTACTTGTTCCCATTTAACAGATAAGAAAACTGAGGCTCAGAGAGGTTACTGGGGAGATGCCACAGCTGAGAATAGAACTCAGGACTGCCAACGCCACAGCCTGCCTGCAACCCTGCCCTGTCCAGGTCCCTAGATGCCCCTGTCCCCATGGGTGCCCACTGAGTTTCCTCCATCATTATCAAGTGTGCTAGGAAAAGCCCTCGACTTGGAGTCTCACAGATGGACTGTGCCCTTCTGCTCAGGGCCTGGGATCAAATCCTTGCTCTGTAACTTCCTGGCTGTGTGACCTTAGGCAAGTGACCTTCCCTCTCTGAGGCTCAGTTGCATCATCAGTAAGAGGGGGTCATGATGCCTGCCTCTAAGGTAGTCAGAAGGTGTGGACAGCACAAGGAAAGATCCTCTCCTGTCTCTGCCACGGTCCCCAGTGGATACCCCAGCAACCATTTTCCACAGCTCCAAGCTTGTGGGTTAGACAGGAGAAGGTTCTGGAGAGAAAGGAGGAGGAGCCCACGGAGGGGTGGAATGACCCCCAGCCACTGCTCTGCTTCCTCCCAATCTCATTGAGCTCTCCACAATCTCCCTTGCAGGCAGGCCCACTCAGGGACCGCCAACACCACAGTAATAAAAATTGCTAATGTTGGGGACCCCCAGCAGCACAGCAGTAAATATCACTAATATCGGGGAGCCCCAGCAGCACAGTAATAAAGATCACTAATGCTTGTGGAGCACATGCATGACTCAGTTAACAAAGCAGAGGTCATGAGCCCCACGTTTCAGGTGATAATATTCTCACCAGCTGGATAAGGGACATTTTAGAAGTAGTGTGTGCATTAAGTAGAAGAACACTGGATCAATATTTTAGGTTTTTTAACTTTAAAAAATCTGATTATGCCAGGCATGGTTGTTCACGCCTGTAATCCCAGCATTTCGGGAGACCAAGGCAGGAGGATTGCTTGAGCCCAGGAGTTTGAGACCAGCCTGGGCAATGTGGCAAAACCCTGTCTCTGCTAAAAATGTAAAAACTTAGCTGGGCATGGTGGTGTGCGCCTATAGTCCCAGCTACTCAGGAGGCTGAGGTGGAAAAATTACCTGAGCCCAGGAAGTTGACGCTGCAGTGAGCCGTGGTCACACCACTGCACCCCAGCCTGGGTGACAGAGTAAAACCCTGTCTCAAAAAAAAAAAAAGAAAAAAAAGAAAAGAAACAACTTAACCACTGAGGAACAGAAGTTTTGGCAACTTTGTCCACCAGTAGTGGCAAAGCTAAGATTTGAACCCAGGGAGCGTAGCATCAGAGTCCTGACCATAACCCCTATACTACACAGCCTGATGGTTTCAGAGCTTGTGTGTAAGGCTTTCAGCTCAGCCACCGAGCTCCTGAGCAGCTGTAGCCCCAGGGTGGGTGGCAGTCAGCATGAACCCAGCCCCCAGACAAGGCTCCGGGTAGCCAAAGGGGCCTGTCGGAAGGTCAGGGTCCTCAGGCTTTGCTCACCGGGTGCGGCCCAGGTCCATCTTGCAGGGATCCAGCTCCATGTACTTCTTCTCCTCAAAGACGCGGCTAATCACAGGCTTCAGGACCTCGTGCAGGTAGGGCATGCCCACGAGCTGGGGGCAGGGGGGCACCACACGGGGTGGGGCTGAGGGCGAGGCCGGGGCATGCCCATGAGCTGGGAGCAGGGGGGACCATGCAGGAAGAGGTTCAGAGAGAGGCCAAGGCTGGGGTAGGGGACACATCCAGGTGCAACTCAGGGCAAGGCCGGGCACCAGCCGCCAGCACTGCAGCTCGGCTGCTCAGTGCTGTCTGCAGCCAGCTAAGTGAGGGAGCCAGGTAGGCACTGGGAAGGAGGTACCCGAGGAAGCTGCACCCGTTCCCCCAGGCCTTCACCTACTCACCTTCATAAACTGTTCCATCGACTTGGATGCCAGGGAGTTAGAACGGAAGAGGGTGTTGGGGTCCACTGGGAGGACAGGAGGAAGTGTTTGCTGGGATTTAGGGAGCTGAACCCAGCTCACCCCACTCACCCAAGGTGGGAGTCATGATTCTTCCAGCCCCAAGAATCAGGAAGACCCAAAACATCAACCCCATTCACAGTACAGAGGCCTGGAGTGGTTAAGTGAATTGCCTGAGGTCACACAGCTCACAAGTAGCAAAACCAGGGCCTGAACCTGCAATTGGGCTCCCAACTGTCTGGAGGTGCACAGCACAGGGACCCACAGAAAAAGGAGCCCTTTTTCCCTCCGCCTGAGGCCTCCCCATTCCTCCCCCAGGACCCTCCTGCAAGCCCACCATTGAGGGCGGTGATGTCGGGGGTTGTGCGGGCAACTCACTGGTCCGAGCCACCTCACGCCGGGTGAGATAGTCCAGAAAGCGCCCAGCCAGTCCCCGGCCAAGAAAGAGTTTCACCAGCTTGGTGGCAAGGTCCTGGCGGCAGTCCCCCAAGGTCAGCTCTTCCAGCAAAGCCAAGGGGCTAGCAGTGTCCTCCTGGGTGGGGGCGGGAGACAAAGATGACCGCGGCCCCTGGGACCCCAAAGCAGATGGGCCTAGATAGGGCTCCGTGAGGCAGGGGGAGGCCAGGATCCAGACCCCCGGCACCCCCCTGATAGCATTGCTTGCCTGACGCACCCACCTCTGCTGGCCCCTGCACAGACTCCATGAGCAGCTCCATGAGAGGCTGGTAGCACTGGGAGGGCAGGACGCGGTCCTCAATCAGGCGTACCTTCACTCGCAGGGCACCCAGGTTCCCCCTGTCCAGGATCAGATCATAATAAAATGAAAGATCTGGCCGAACACAATGGCTCACGCCTGTAATCCCAGCATTTTGGGAGGCCAAGGTGGGCAGATCACTTGAGGTCAGCAGTTTGTGACCAGCCTGACCAACATGGTGAAGCCCCATCTCTACTAAAAATACAAAAATTAGCCGGGCATGATGACACACGCCTGTAGTCCCAGCTACTCAGGAGGCTGAGGCAGGAGAATTGCTTGAACCTGGCAGGCAGAGGTTAAGATTGTGCCGCTGCACTCCAGCCTGCGTGACAGAGTGATACTCTGTCTAAAAAAAAAAAAAGAAAGAAAAGAAAATGAAAGATGCCCTTATGGAAGAGCACAAGTGCACATGGGCAGGTGTGGAGAGCCAAGAGAGGCCAATGGGAACACATGGGAGGAGGGCGGGTGTTTGCAAAACAAGACAGGTGTAGGCAGGTATAGACAAGTGTGGACAGGTATGAACAGGGGTAGGCAGCTGTGAACAGGCGTAAATAGGAATGTATACAAACAACATAAACAGGCAGGTGTGGCCAGAGTGGATAGATGTGGCCGGTGTACACAAATATGTACAGGATGTGTGGACAAGTGTAGATGATTGTTGACAGTGTGAACAAGCATGGACAGGTGTGTATAGGTGCGGCCAGTATAAACAGGTGTGAAATGATATTGATGGGTATAAACAGGACAGGCAAGTGGAGATGGTATAAACCAGTGTGTTCAAGAATGAACAGTATGGACAGGTGTGGAAGGACCCAAAGTTCTAAATATACATCAAGTGTGAACCAACATGTTTGCACATGAACAGGTGAACGGGTGTAAAGTGAACTTATGTGGACTTATGTAAACACCTTGAGAGACATTCCATAGACAGTTGTTAAATGGATGAATGCATGAAGTGGCATAGTGATAATGTGTGGGCTGGCATGGGCTCTGCCCGCAAGCTGTGGATGCTGCCCGGCATGGCTCCAGCCTGGCCCCCTCCCTCTGCACCCACATTTACCCAGAATCCTCCTCGGCTCTGGGAAAGGGCAGGAGGCGGAACCAGCCGTTAGGTGGCTTCTGCTGGAGGGTCTTTGGAGAGAACTCCACCTTTTGAGAGAGACACACAGACCCTCAGCCGGGCCCTGGCCTGCCCTGTCCTGCCTGGCTCAGGTCTCACCTAGCCCTGGAAGAACAGACTGCCCACCCACAGAGGGGCAGAATGGCCTGCCAGGGGACCCCTCCTTCTCTCCTACAAGTCCCAAATTATTAGCTCCTGCCAGGACACTGAGGGCTTCTGAGGGCCTACCAGGGACACTTAATTTACAGTTGAGGAGACTGAGGCTCAGCGATGTGGAGTGATTTGCCCAAGGTCACACAGCTGCTAGAGATAGCATGTCTGGACTGAGTGTATTTTCAGCTCTGTTTAGGGACATAAATTTCATCTATCAAAAGGCATAAGGACAGCCCTGGAGGGACCCAAGCCCCACCCTCTCTCTCTTTTTAAATAACTTTATAGAGAAGTAATTCACATCCTAAACAGTTCACCTTTTAAAAGTGTACAATTCAATGATTTTTAGTATATTCACAGAGTTACCGCAATTAGTTGTGCCGCCAATTCCAGAACGTTGTCTATGAGCCCTAAAGAGCCTGCACTCATTACCAGTCACTTCGTGCCCCCCAGCCCCTGGCAACCACTAATCTATTTTCTGTGTCGGTAGATTTGCCTATTCTAGACATTTCATATAAATGGAATCAAACGTGTTTTGCAGGGGCTGGCTTTTTCCACTTAGTGTAATGGTTCATCCATGTGCCAGTACGGTTAAGTCCTGACTCATAACGTATAAGGAAATCAAATGTACCATGAGCTAATTACTATAAACGAGAATGAAGGCTGGGTGGGTAGCTCATGCCTGTAATCCCAGCACTTTGGGAGGATGAGGCGGGCAGATCACTTGAGGTCAGGAGTTCAAGACCAGCCTGACCAACATGATGAAACCCTGTCTCTATTAAAAATACAAAAATTACTCAGATGTAGTGGTGTGCACCTGTAACCCTAGCTACTTGGGAGACTGAGGCAAAATAATTGCTTGAACCCAGGAGGTGGAGGTTGCAGTGAGCTGAGTTCATGCCACTGCACTCCAGCCTGGGCAATAGAGAGAGATTCCTTCTAAAAAATAAAAATAAAAAAATAAACAAGAGTTAAGTTCCTACAGCATACAGTAGGTCATTTTGCTTAAGGCTGCAGTTTCCAAGAACCTATGGATGACATTAAATGAGGACTTACTGTACTTCATTCCTTTTTATGGCTGAATAATATTCCATTGTATCGATAGACCACATTTTGTTTATCTATAATGGACACTTGAGTTTTTTCCATTTTGGGCTGTTATGACTAATGCTGCTATGAACAGTAATGTCAGAGTTTTTGTGTGAACATAAGTTTTCATTTCTTTGGGGTATGTACCTAAGAGTGAAATTGCTAGGTCATAGAGTAACTCTATCTTTAACTATTTGAGAAACTGCCAGGCTGTCTCCAAAGACAGGGAAACCAAGAGAAAGAACCTGAGCCCAGGACTTCCAGGAGTAGGAGTTAAGGGCGTAGGTCTGGAGTCAAAGAGATCTGAACTCAAATCCTGGCTCTGCCCTTTCTTAGCCATATGACCTTGAAAAAGCCACTTAGCCTCTCTGAGCCTCAATGTCCCCATCTGTAAAATGCGGATAGCAACAGTCCCAGCCTCATAGGGTCGCCATGAAGGTTAAGTAATGAGGCTCTGTGGGAGGGACACTCAGCACAGGGCCAGCACATAGTCATCTGTCATGCTGTCATCCCAGAATGAGAATCTGGGCCCATCCTGTGATCTTGGATAGGTTCCTGTACCTTTGACAGCCTCACTTTCCTCACCTGTACAACAGAGCAATGAAACTGCAACACTCAGGCCTAACCAGGGGAACCTGATGAGGCAGCTGTACATCCACCCTTCTGAGAGCCAGGAGGCTCAGCCCGTCTCATCTTTCTTCCCCCTTGGAGGCACTGAGGAGCCATGGAGGGAGTTGTAGGGAATGAGGCTCACCATGCCCAAGAAGTCGTTCTTGCCCACCATGTCCCAGTCCCAGAGCTCCACCCGCAGTGGGGACGGGGCACCTGGCATCTCCCGCAGCTCCAGCACTTCATCCCAGTGTGGGAAGCGAGTCTTCTTGATGGTCTGAGGGCGAAGGAAGTGGTCTGTGAGTGGGAGAGCTGATGGAGACTCCTGCCCCACCACCAAATGCCCCACTCCTTCCTGGTTTCATTCCCCACCACTCACTGAGGTCTCCAAGCTCTGGCTGCCCCAAAACACACGTGCAAATGGGTCAGATGTGCCAGAGATGTCTCTGGGAGCCAGGTCTCTGGGAACAGATGGGGAAAGGAGTGAGGAAACACGGCACCCAAGTTGGGCCTTGGAAAGGCTGTTAAGAGTAGATCATTCCAATGTCGCTGGTTTCCAAGGCAACAAACTATTCCATGTAGGGGTCCAGCTAGGAACACCCCTAACCGTGACCGTCCAAACCCAGTATCTTCCTGTCACCACCCTATGGGGAGGCACTTGTATATCCCTATTTTTCAGATGAGGAAACTGAGGCACCAAAAGGTCATATCCTACATCACAAAGCCCAGCAAGTAGAAGTGCAGCGGGGAGGGGGAAAAGAGAGCCTCAGATTCTCTGGAGGCCCCAGATGGGAAACTTGATGCAAAGGTTCAAAGCCTGGCTTTGCACTCATTGGCTAGCGGACACTAGGGAAAGTCACTTCCCCTCTCTAAGTCTTCATTTCCTCACCTGGAAAACGGGAGTAATAACAGACCAACCTCATAGAGCCGAGGGTTAGATTGGATGATGTGTGTAAAGGGCCAAGCATAGCACCTGGCAGATGATGGGTGCTTGGTTCATTTATTCATTCAACAAACACCCATGTCCACACCTTGTCTAGGACCCAAGAGAAGGCATGAGGCAGGGACTCCTTGCCGTTGGTTGCCATGACAACCCAAAAGTCTTACTCCAGGCAGCTTCCCCATCCCTCCTTCTTGACGTTCCCCAAACCCAGGAACACACCACCACCCCACCCCCACACCAGGGGCTGCTTCCTTCTTCCTCCTGCTCCCTTCCCACCCCTGCTTAGCATCCAAAGCCTTCTTCGGTTTCCTAGGAGCTGGCCCAGTTGCTAAGCGACAGCAATCAGTCCCTCTCATGCCTGCAAGGATCCTGCACAGCCTTGTGGCTGAGGAAGGGGCCATGGGCTCAAGGAAGACCAGGAGCCTCTGCCCCCTGCTGAGTCCCTCAGCCTGTCACCTGCCTCCCTGGTTCTCCCTCAACCAGACTCTAGGAAGCCCCAGCTGAGGCCAAGGCTGGAAGCAAAAATCTGGAGGTGGTGGGAGAGGCTCAGAGAAGGCAAGGAAGGGCTTTATGGTCACACAGCAAGCTAGAAATTGGAGGTCCTCCCCAATCTGGGCAGGGATTTTCCTAAAAGTGAGAGCTGGGGAGGTGAAAAAAAGGCAGAAAAACAGGATGAGAGAGGAGTGGGGGAAGGGTGGAGGTATTTGAGGGAGCAAAATGACAGAGAGCTGAGGAAGGGAAAAAGGGATGGCCATGACAAGTAGGCAAGAGGGAAGATGGGTGTCCCATGAGCTGGTGCCCCTAGAGGGCCACCTGTGGGTTTTCCTGGTCTTGCATCCATCTTCCATCTGATTTTTCTTTGGGACAGGACCTATCCCCTTCTTACCACCCCCCTCTCACATGACTTAGTGGGGGCCAATCCCTCCCTCCGCTCCAGTAATGGGCTTGTGACTCAGGCCTGATCCATTATTCAATGTAATTGGTTCAGAGATAGACATGTGCCCCAGCTTGAGCCAGTAAAAATTAATCCCAGGACATTGGTTGGAAATGGTAGGAAATAGAAGTGTTTTTTTCTGTTGGAGTGGTTAAGCTGGCAGGGTGCCAGCCTGGAGTTGCTAGGGCCATCTCTCACCTGGGGAGAGGCTGCCTAAGAATGAAGCTAACACAGAGACCAGCAGAGCTAAAAGACAGATTCCTAATGGCATCGTTTGAACACCTGGACCCAGCCATGCCTGAAGCTACATGTCAGTCATATAAGCCAATAAAGTAGCTCTTTTGCTTAAGCCAGTATGAATTGGGTATTTGTCAGTTACAACTTAATGACTACACCTCCACACTCACCTGTCACCTGTCATCCTGAGTGTCTGGTCTGTTGCTGCTAGTCCCTGGGGACTCAACAGGATTTTGCCCCCAGGAACTTACAACCCAGTGAGCTTGGACTGTTTGTCCACACAGGGAACCTGACTGCCAGCCCAGAAGTGCCCCAGGACTGAGGAGGTCCCAAATGCCAGGCAGCAGGGGAGACCCAGGGGATTCCTGCTCATTCTCAGACCATCCTCCACACCACCTCCACCTTAAGCATACCTGGCCTGAAGCACATGGCAGCGAAGGCAGCGGCCCTGCCCATCCTCCAGCATCTGCACTGACAGGCAGATCTCACCCTGCACTTCTGCATCTGGGTCCACTCGGCTCAAGTTAATCCAGCTGTCAATCCCTGGAGGACACAGGCACTAACATTTATGAAGCGCCTACCATGTACTGGGCATTGTGTTAACTTAAAAATTCAATTAACATTATTTTCATTATTATTATTATTTTTTTTTTTTTTTGAGACAGGGTCTGGTTCTGTTGCCCAGGCTGGAGTGCAGTGGCACGATTTTGGCTCACTGCAACCTCTGCCTCCTGGGCTCAAGCGATTCTCCTGCCTCACCCTCCCGACCAACTGGGACTTTAGGCGTGCACCACCATGCCTGGATAAGTTTCGTGTTGTTCTGTAAAGATGGGGTTTCATTATGTTGCCCAGGCTGGTCTCAAACTCCTGAGATCAAGCGATCCACCCACCTTGGCCTCCCAAAATGCTGGGATTACAGGCATGAGCCACTATGTCCTGCCTCAATTAAAATTAAAAATGTGTTAAGACCCTGGCTTCTGATACAGGTGCTGTAATTATCCCCATTTTCAGATGAGGAAAATGAGGCACAAGGAGAAAGAGTTTTGTCCATGGTCTCACAGCTAGCAAATGGCAGAGCTGGAATTTGAATGCAGGCAGTATAGTTAGTTCTAGGGCCAACGCTCGTAGCCATGTGCCATCACACACTTCACTCTGGTATAGAAAAAACTTCATCATGTAATCCCAACATACTCTCCCCTCAAAAAAATCTTGGACATTTCTCCCCTCTGTATTTCTCTCAACACTTTGAAGATATTGTTCCACTGAATTCTAGCTTTCCATCACCAGGCTGGAGTGCCGTGGCACAATCTCAGCTCACTGCAGCCTCAGCCTCCCAGGCTTAAGCGATCCTCCTGCCTCAGCCTCCCCAGTAACTTGGACTACAGATGTATACCACCACAGCTAGCTAATTTTTTGTGTTTTTTGTAGAGACGAGGTTTTGCCATGTTGCCCAGGCTGGTCTCGAACTCCTTAACTCAAGCCATCTGCCTGCCTTGGCCTCCCAAAGTTCTAGGATTACAGGCAGGAGCCACTATGCCCAGCCTTTTCTATCTATTATAATTCAAGGAGTATGTCTCTGATGCACTGCAGTTTCATCACAATGTGTCTAGATATATATTTTTTAAAATCCTGCTTAGTAGAGATTGTGCTGCTTCTATTTATGGAATCATATCCTTCCTTTAGTTCTGCAAAATTCTAGATGATTGATTTTTTAAAATTATTTCCTCTTCCCAGTTTTTGTTATAATTTTTGCCTGTCTCTAATTTTTAAAATTCTATCCTTCTGGAACTCCAATTAAATAAATGTTAAACCTCCACAGTTATTTTCCATGTCTCTGAATTTCTATTTTATTTTTTCTCCTTTTCCTCTGAAACTAATTCTGAATAATTTCTCTAGACCCTTCTTCCAGTTCACTAAATCTCCCTTTAACTATGAATAATCTGATGTTTCACTCAACCACTCCATTTTTTATTTCAACAATTATGCTTACCTCTACAAGTTTTATTTGGTTCTTTTTTAAAATCTGTCTGCGTAATTACTTGTAATTTATTGCTGTTATTGCAGACCTTTCTTGTGATTACATCATTTATTTCTTTAAATCTGATTCTTTTTTAAAATCCTGTATATTATAATTACAGAATCTAAAGTCTTTGTGGGTCTAAATCAGATGATTATTGTTTCTGCTGACTATTGCCCATGGTGTCTCATTTCCTTGTGTGTTTGCTGATCTTTGATTGTGAAGTCGTGTTTGTTTGATCTTACTCTGGGAAACCTAAGTGAACATGCTTATCCCTAGAGAGGAGCAGGAGTTGGTTATTCTGGGACCCCTTGAGGGTCTCAGCCTAATGGAGGATTCTCATGTTGAGTAACATCCACCCTGCCCCTAGTCCAAGTTTTAGTCTCTTTGTTGAGTGTAGAATTGATACTGACGTCTGCTTTCAGGGAAATCCTTCATGGTCTCCTTGCTTTTTGTTTACCATTCACTGTTAGGTTTTAGCTAATGGTTTTTGTTTTTGTTTGAGATGGAGTCTCACTCTGTCACCCAGGCTGGAGTGCAACGGTGCAATCTTGGCTCACTGCAAACTCCGCCTCCCAGGTTCAAGCAATTCTCATGTCTCAGCCTCTTGAATAGCAAGGATTACAGGCACCTGCCACCATGCCCATCTAATTTTTGTATTTTCAGTAGAGAGGGTTTTCACCATGTTGGCCAGGCTGGTCTCGAACTCCTGACCTCAACTGATCCGCCAGCCTCGGCCTCCCAAAGCGCTGGGATTACACACGTGAGCCATTCCACCCAGTCTCATGACTTGAGATGGAAAAAATACTGAGGGATTTCCCGTTCTATAAAGAAGTTTGGCCTGGCATGGTGGTTCACACCTGTAATCCCAAAAGTTTGGGAAGCCGAGGTGAGCTGATCACCTGAGGTCAGGAGTTTGAGACCAGCCTGGCCAACATGGCAAAACCCTGTCTCTATGAAAATACAAAAAAAGTTAGGCATGGTGGTGCATGCCTGCAATCCCAGCTACTCCAGGGGCTGAGGCATGAGAATCGCTTGAAACTGGAAGGCGGAGGTTGCAGTGATCTGAGATCATGCCACTACACTCCAGCCTGGGTGATAGAGCGAGACTCTGTCTCAAAAAAAAAAAAAAAAAAAAAGTTACCACAAGTCCAACAATGTATTAGGAACCCTGTTTAATCCAGGATCTCACTGTTGTGTAGCAGGAGAGTGCTTTTGAGGATTGAGTCCCTCCAGCTGCTGAAAGTAGAAGTCTCATCTCACATCTCTCTATCTCCACTGCAGCCTCCACATTTCTGCCACATGCATGCAGACACGTGGACACGTTCCTTCTTTTCTTGCTGCCTGTTCTGTGGGAATGTGTTCTGTTTTCCTATCTAAGTCCACAAGTTCCTGCAAGCCAGGCCTCATACTTCACTCATTTAATTTCACTCCCCTGGGAGGATGTTTGAGGTACACTGGGTACAGCTCAGTGGGCAGATTAAGAGCACGGATTTTGGAGGCCGACACAACTTGGGTTGGACTCCGATTTCTGAACCTTCTAGAAGGGGGAAGTCACCTCCCCTCTCTATGCCTCTGTATATTGGAGATCATTCTGGTGGACACTTCACTGGTGTGTTGAGAAGTAAAGTGCTTAGCACCATGCCTGGCATATAGTAGGCCCTCATGAAATAGGATTATAATGATGATCCGCACATAGTAGGTTTTCAACTAATTCCCACTGAGGGAAATAATGCATTATTCAATAAATGGCATTGAGACAATTAACAGTCATGTAAACAAAAAGTAATAAAGTTTAATCCTTACTACATGCCTTGTATCTAGGCAAATTCCAAATAGATCAAAGACTTAAATGTGTTTTTTGTTTAATGCAATAAATGGCCAGGCATGGTGGCTCACACCTGTAATCCTGGCACCTTGTGGGGCCAAGGCAGGAGGATTGCTTGAGGCCAGGAGTTCAAGATCAGCCTGGCCAACATACTGAGAACTTGTCTCTACAAAAAAAAAAAAAAAAAAAATACATATACATATATGTGTGTGTGTTTGTGTGTGTAATACCTTAATGTTAGAAGGAATTATGTTTTAAAATGTTTCTCTTAATCTTAGAGTTGAGAAGTTCTTTTTAGGTCTAACAGAAAATTCAGAACCAAAAGAAAAATATGAGATTAAATATAGAAAAAGAAATTTTATACATGAAAAAATTATAGGCAAAGTCAAAACATAAGAGACAAATGGAGAAAAAATATTGCAGCTAATTTGACAAAGAATTAACTGCCCCAATATGTAAAGAGCCCCTACAAATCAATAAGAAAAGGCAAACAACCTAGTAGGGGGGAAATTCATGTATAATATGAGTAGACAATAAATGGAAGAGAAAATAAAGTGATTCTTCAAAACTGTATATAAAAAAGGCTCATGGAGAAGTGCAAAATAAACCTATGCTGAGGCAATATTTCGCCTATCAGATACACGATCAAAAAGTTTGATAACTGGCTGGTCTGAGTGCAGTGGTGTTTACAACTAATTGATCACAAAAAGTTTGATAACTGAGAGAGTGTGGGGTAAGTGAACTGCTACCTCTTCCATGGAGGGTAATTTAGCAACAACTATCAAGTATGCAAATGTGTGCACTCTTTAATTCACCTCTAGTAATTTATCTGACCGATGGATATAACTTACATATGTGTGAAATTTTATTTGTACAGGCTAGTTATTGTAGCATTGCTCGAACCAGGGAAAGACTATGACCTCCCTAGATGCCATCAGTAGGGAACTAGCCAAATAAACAATGGTAAAGCCACACAATGGAGCACCACGATGCCATCCCAAACGAAGAATGCGGAAACTCTGAGAGCACTGTTATAGGAAGATCTCAGAGATACTTAGCGAAGTAAAAAGGCAAGGTACAGGCCGGGTGCAGTGGTTCATGCCTGTAATCCCAGCACTTTGGGAGGCTGAGGCAGATGGATCACTCGAAGTCAAGAGTTAGAGACCAGCCTGGCCAACATGGTGAAACCCCGTCTCTACTAAAAATACAAAACTTAGCCGGGTGTGGTGGCAGACCCCTGTAATCCCAGTTACTCAGGAGTCCAAGGCAGGAGAATTGCTTGAGCCCGGGAGGCAAAGGTTGCAGTGGGTTGAGATTGTGCCATTGCACTCCAGCCTGGGCGACAGAGCAAGACTCCGTCTCAAAAATTAATTAATTAATTAATTAAAAAAATTTTTAAAGGCGAGATACAGAGCAGAGTGTAAAAGGCTGCAATTTGTATAAGCACAGAAAAACACAGTATTAAGAGTGCAGACTCGGCTTGGTGCAGTGGCTCACACCCGTTATCCCAGCACTTTGGGAGGCCAAGGCAGGTGGATCACTTGAGGCCAGGAGTTCAAGACCAGCATGATTTCACATGGTGAAACCCTTCCTCTACAAGAAATACAAAAATTAGCCAGGTGTGGTGGCACACGCCTGTAGTCCCAGCTACTTGGGAGGTTGAGGTGGGAGAATCACTTGAGCCAGGGAGGTTGAGACTGCAGTGAGCCAAGACTGCACCACTTCACGACAGCCTGGGTGACAGAATGAGACACTGTCTCTCACACACACACACACACACACAAGGCATAGACTCTGGAACTAGACAACTTTGGTTCAAATCCTGGCTGCCTCATTTAATAATGTGATCTTGAGCAAGTCATTTAACCTTCTGTGCCTCAGTTTATCCACCTATAAAGTGGGCATTAATAATTAGAGCACCTGCCTCTCAGGGTTATGATGAACCTACATCAGTGAGTCCATAAATATAAAGAATTCGTGTTCAGAATAATATATATATATTTATTATATATAAATATGTTATATGTTTATATTTATTATATATAAATATGTTATATGTTTATATTTATATATACAGTATATAAATGTTTGCTGCTGTTACTATTTTTAAATTATTTTTAGTAGCAATGGGGTCTCCCTATGTTGTCCAGGCTGCTCACGGACTCCTGGGCTCAAGCGATCCTCCTGCCTCTGCCTCTGCCTCCCAAGGTGCTGGGATTACAGGTGTGAGGCACCATGCCCAGCCTGCTATTACTACTGTTACTTGCTTATATATGTTTAAAATATTTCTAGAAGGACATACTAGAAGCTGACAATGCCAGGAAGGGAACAGAGTAGCTGGGGTGCTTATCATAAAATCTGAATATTGAACTAAGCAAACAAATTAACTGCTCAAAAACTAAAGACAAGGCTGGGCATAGTGGCTCACACTTGGACTCCCAACACTTTGGGAGGCCAAGGTGGGAGGATTGCTTGAGCCCAGGAGTTCGAGACCAGCTTGGGCAACATAGCAAGACTCCGTGTCTATAAGATATTTCTGAAAAAATTAGCTGGGTGTGGTGGTGTGCACCTGTAATTCCAGCTACTCCGGAAGCTGAGATGGGAGGATCGCTTGAGCCCAGAGGTTCAAGATTGCAGTGAGCTATGATAGCACCACTGCACTCCAGCCTGGGTGACAGAGCAAGACCTCGTCTCTAACAACAACAATTAAAAGCAAACAAAAAGTAAAGACAAAAGCAACAAGAGAAATAAGTTTCCACTGAAGGCTCTGTGCTTCACCGTGCCACGTGCTATGCCCCTGCAAATGCCCACCCTGGGCATGGCCTCCTCCTCCCTCTGCCCATGTCCCTCGCCCACCTCGGGGGTCGGCTGTAATCGCCTCCCTGCTCAGCGAGATCTTGCCGATGATGTCGTCGTGCCTGCAGGAAGGCGGGCACGTGAAGGTCTGAGTCAGGGGCCCCTTTGCCCCGCCCCAAGAGAAGTGGGGGCAGGTGTCAAGGTCTGGGTGGGAGGGCACGCCCTCGTGGGGTGTGGACCCACATCCCCTCTCCCCTCAGGTGCCCAGGCTTGGGTCTCTAACCCACACATTCCACTTTCCCCAACCACAAACCCGACAGTGTCCTCATCCAGCACGTAGAAGGCCAGCTGGTGGAAATCCAGAGGCAGGTGCACCGTGTACTCCTCCCCCCAGAAGGGGCCCAGGCTCCTCCAGACAGTAGCTGTCCTGCAAAAGGAGGTGCAGGGGGCTGGGGGTCCTCGGGCCACACAGGAGGCAGACACCTGGAGACCCAGACACACACACACACACACACACACACACACACACACGGGAATCCAGACACACACACACTCAGAGACCCCCCACATGAACCCAGTTAGAGGCCCAGACACACACACACACCCAAGGACAGCCACTCCAAGATCCTAGATATGTACTCACCCAGGGACACTGGAGCATGTATGAATCCAGGCATAGAAACACACACAGACCCCAACACTCACATACCCAGAGTATCAGACATACACCAGAGATCTCAACACACACACACACACACACACAGAGAGGCACATACACAAAACACACACATGATCCTACACACCCACATACAGGGCCCCAATACACACCTAAGGTCCCAGATACACAGAGACCAACAGACACGCATAGCGACCCACAGAAACATATGTGCAGATACACACACACGGATTCACACTGAGACAGAGTTGCTCACAGATACACCAAGGAGGCCAGAGACAGAGACACATTTACACATAAGCAGATACACATATGCACCCTCAGAAAGTCCTAAAAACATGTACCTTTATGTTTGGAAATCCAGACACCAGACACATGCAGATAGACACATAGAAAACAGACACATATGAAAACATATGAAAATAGACATATGTCGGGAACACAGAGACACACTCAGAGATCCAGAGACACACTCTCACACACTTACAATGATACAAGGCAGGTACACATAGAGACACACACACAGTCATACAAACACACAGTCACCGACACACACACACACACACACACAATTCCATTCATTCATTTGTTCATTCGTTTACTCCATAAACATTCACTTGGACTATGGGCCCAGCCTGTGCTGGGCTCCAGGGAACAGAGGAACAGGTGTCAGGGCTGCTTACCCCACAGACCCCCTCTTCCACAAGCAGGCGCTCTCTCCCAGCAATTAGGACATGGTGGGAGAAGTCCTGGGATTGGGGTTAGCTCAATGGCCCCTGGTTGGGTCTTGGGGGTAGGGTCGGAGGGGATTAGGGAAGGCTTCCTGTAGGAGCTAGTCAGGCAAAGTGGGGAGAGACAATGAGGACAAGGACAAGTATTCCAGAAGTCTGGAACAGCATGGGCAAAGGCCCTGTAGCAGGAATGAGTTTGGTGAGCTGAAGGAATAGGAAGGTGCCCGGTGGGAATGGGGGAGGGAGAGGGGCCAGGAGACAGGAGGTGAGCAGAGGACAGAGCACTCGGGGCTTTGAAGCACACAGTGAGCAGGAGGAAGGCACAGGAAGGATGGTGACCAAGATAAGCCCAGAAACAGGTGCACACACACAGCATCTCTGCCCTGACACCCCTGCAGGGGTACTTCCCTTTACCCAGCAGAGAACAAAGATTCTACTTGCCCGATAAAGACACACCCACATTCGTGGATGCAAAGTTTGGTTCTCATACCTGTTGCTCCCTTCCTCCCTCCTTTCACCACACTGTGCCCTAAGAAAGAGTGCACATATGCACGCGCGTGCACACACACACACACACACCCTGCCTTCTTCCTCCAGCCCAGCGGCACCAACCTCAGATGGACCTCCAGTGCTTCCTCCCAAATACCCTCTTCCCCCAACCTGACCTTTTCCCAGCCAAAGGTCTTCTGAACATTCCCCAGCTCCTGAGCTGAAAGGCTTCTTACAGCCCAGAGAGGGAGAAACAGCAGTCTGGGGTCACACAGAAAATCAATCTGTGGGTTTGGGGTGGTGTCAGGGAATGTATCAAGGGGCCAGCATGAGCACTGGGAGGACAGTGGAGGGGAGTCAGTGGAGGGGCGAGCTACAGCTGACCCCTCCCCCAGGCAGGCTCCCCACCCCTAGCTCTGAGCCCATCTGGACCAGAATAGGAGCATCCTGAATCCTGCCGTCTCCATAGGAACCAAGGCCTCAGCCACCCACCAGCCCACCCACCCCCATCAGGCCTCCAGGGGCTGAGAGCTGTCCCTCGGCCTGCGGGGGTGGGAGCCAAGCAGGGCCCAGCCTGATATCCCCCTGCGAGACTCACTGACACCCCAAACATCCTCACACCTTCACATGTGTCCACATCGGCGCCTTTGTGACCAAATCGGCTGGCATTGGTGTTCACATGCATGTGCAGGGCAGCCATGTGCACGTGCATGTACATGCATACTACACTGGTACATACACGTGAGCCTGTGCCCTGCACAGCCACGAGGACATACACACGTGGTCACAGGCACTCACACTAGCCCCGCAACATCCCCCACCCCCTGCAACTCACAAGCAGGCCCAGCTGGGCGGGTGCACAGACACACATGCACATGCCCACGCGCACAGACATCCCCAGTGCCCGCAGCACCCGGCAGGCCCGGAACCAACCAGTCCAGCCAAGCGTGAGATGCCCGCCCCCAGGGAGGCCACTGTAGGAGGCACAGGCTGGCAGTGCTGAGTCAGCCCCAGGGAGCCAGCAGGGACAGCATTAGGTCCAGAGGGGGAAGGCAGGGCTGGTCGGGGAGAGGAGCTGGCAGTCCCAGCTGGACACAAATCACCCACCTGCAGGCCCGCGAGTCCCGCTCAGGGTAAGCACTGCTTTAAATGTGAATTCTTGGTCCCAGATCCCCCAGGTCTAGAAAGAGACCCCTCCCTTCCTCCTCTCCCCCCAGGCCTGGTGTTGCCACCCCTCACCTGGCCACCACCTCGTCGTCCACTTTCACTAGGCAGTAGGGGTCGCTGCTCCCAGACCTGCAGAAGGAGGGAGTTCAGGGAGGAAGCGGGTTGAGAGGGCAGCCATGGGTGGAGGGTCCCAGTCATGACACAGGCAGGGGAGTCGGAGGCACAGACAGAGAAGGGGACTTGCCCAGGGTCACACAGCAAGTCCAGCTCAGAAGTAGAATCTTAGGGGACCAGCAGGAGATGTCACAGCTGCCCAGGCCACCACATCTGTGCACTCTGGGCTTCCACCCATAGAAATAGAACAGGGAGGCCTGAGGCCAGCAGGTTCTGAGTCCTGGCCTCGAAAAGCCCAAAGCAGAGGCCCAGAGCGTGTGTGTGGGGACGGGGGGGTCTTGAATGCCTGGCTTCACCACCCTCTGGCTGTGCCATCCCAGAGAGTCCCCTTCCCTCTCTGGGCCTCAGTTTCTCTGCTCTATAAATCAGGTGTGATGCTCACATACACCTCCTAGGGGGCTGGAGGAACTCAAATGCTGGGCCGGATCATGGTCTGGCTCCCAGCTCTCCCCTGCAGGGGCTTTAATGCTGTGTCCCTAGCTTTTCATTTCAATGGGAGCTTCCCTGGGAAGGGGACTCCCCATTCCTCAGCCCTCCATGGGGACAGACTCAGCAGACCCTCCCTACAGGCAAAGACCAGGGAACCCAGGCTTCAAAATCAACCCTCAAAATCTCTTAAGATGTGCTGCACCCCCTTAAGTAGCTATGAGTCATCTGTCAATTCAGGCCAGCTGCATCCCCCCTTCATAATAACAGTCACCAGCAAATCCCAAGCTGTCTAACAGGTCCCTCACTTCCTCCTCCATCCCATCATACAGGCCTTCTTTGACTTTCATCAGGCCCCGGGCCAGCCTCAGGGCCTTTGCACCTGCTGTTCCCTTTGCCTAAGACGCTTTAGCCCTGATACTGCCATGGCTGGCTCCTTCCTGCCATTCAAGTCTCAGTCCAAAGTCACCTCCTTGAGAGGCTGTCCCTGGCCACCACTGTCCTATCTAAAATGACCTCCACCTAAAATCATCTTCTTTCTTCTTCTTCTTCTTTTTTTTTTTTTTTTTTTTTTTTTTGAGACAGAGTCTCACCATATCACCCAGGCTGGAGTGCAGTGGCACGATCTTGGTTCACTGCAATCTCTGCCTCCCAAGTTCAAGCGATTCTCCTGCCTCAGCCTCCTGAGTAGCTGGGATTACAGGCACACACCACCATGCCTGGCTAATTTTTTGTGTTTTTAGTAGAGACAGGGTTTCACCAGGCTGGCCAGGCTGGACTCCAACTCCTGGCCTCCAGTAATCCACCCGCCTCGGCCTCCCAAAGTGCTGGGATTACAGGCGTGAGCCACCACACCCGGCCTCCCTTATTTCTCTATGCGTTTAGTATCTGTCTCCCCACCTCCCTGCCACTTCCAAACTGTGAACTCCCTGGGGACAGTCTGTGTCCCCACCTTCCCCACCCCCGGCCCCCACTTCTGGCATGCATTTGGCCCTCTAGAGCTATTTCTGAATGACTGGGTTTATGGAGTGCTCTCTCTGGAGCAGGGAGTAACAGTGGAGATAGGACTGGGACCCAGGTTTGTGGGCTCACACTCATGTTCTGAAACCAATGCCCCCTCTACCTATTCAAATGGCCCTCTCCCTTGATGCCCCAGCACCACTCCCTTGATCTCTGCCACCTTCTGTCTCTCCAGTTTGTATAGATCCACAAATGCCTCTGGGATGCCAGGAAAGAGGGACATTGGCGCTAAGAGTTGCCTCCAACCTGAACCTATCTTGCTGGATGAGCCCTTCCCTGTGCCTCCGTTTCCCTCTCTGGACTCCTTCCCTTATCCCCCTCTGGCTGGACACTCCAATGCCTCCATTTCCCTACCTGGCTTCTATCCCTGAACACTTTAGACAGACAGTGTCTTCGTGATCCTCTGTGGGTCCTACATCTGAATCCCCTTCTGTGGAGTGCCCCAAGCCTCAGTTTCCCCTTCTGGCTCCATCCCAAATCCATTGGACTGGGTAACCCCAGGAGCGTCAGTTTCCCCATCTGGGCTTCACCTTCAGACACCTGTGGCTGGTAATGTCCTGTGTCTCAGTTTCCCTCCCTGGGTTCTCCATCCCTAAGCTTCCTTTATGCAGGCTCCCACCCCTCAGTTTCCCCAACTACAGATGTGGGGTCAGATGGGCTGGGATCCCACTAGCCAAGGGCTGGGAGACACACCCCCTCCTGCAGACCCAGCCTGACCTCCAGGCCCTCCTGGGAGCCGAGCTCAGCACTAGTCAGCTGCAGGGCTCTGACGCATGAGGGCCTTATCAGACTCCTATCAGGGAGGGCAACGGTGGCAAGAGGGGGTGGCTGCTTCCAGACCCCTGATCTCTCCAGACTTGTGGCCTCTCCCACGGCCCCTGACTCAGCTCACTCTTGGAAAAGCAGGCCCCTCAGCCATCGCCTGCCCAGTCTGGTTTGGGCATGGAGTAGTCAGAGTTCAAATAGCAGCTGGGTGACCTTAGGCAAGTGACTGCCTCTCTGGTCCTCAGTTTCCCCATTTGTAAAATAAGAGACGCCAATAGAACTATATGAAGTGTTAAGCACAGGGCCTGTCCATACTAAGCCCTCAGTGACTGACTGCTACTATTTCTAATAGTAAAAACTCTAAAATTACCTGAAGAGGCCTCCTCCCGGGCCAGAATGGACCCCCCCTTAAACCTGACAATGTTTTAGGCAGAATCTGGGCCCTTTCCCTTAGGAGAAGAGGGAAAGAACACACCCCACCTAAGGGCTCCCATGGCATGGAGCTCCTAGCAGCCTCCAGGAAGAGCCCCTTTGAAGAAGGGTGCTGACAGCTAGGGAAACTGAGGCAGGGTGGCCGAACCACCCCCCCCAGCTGGGGCTAAGTGACTCCTCCCCACCCTTGCTCTAGGGCATGACCTATTTCATAGCTCACTGGCCCAGGAACTGGGGGCGGGAAGTTTGGCCAAGAGCTGCAGGAACCAGGCATGACTCAAGTCCCTTCTCCAGAAGAGCAGCAGGTTACCGTGAGCCAGTGTCCAGGTGCAGGGGTGACACCCATCGCCCCCTCATGACCTCTCACCCAGGGCTGGTGGAGGGGCCAGAGCTCAGTGAGTGAGAACCCTGTTTCTGGAAAGAACTCCTTTCACCACCTAGCAGCTGCCAGGCATCCAGCCTGGCCTCAATGCCCTAACAGTGTAGGCCATCTCATTCCCAGGGCCTCTGAGGGGACATCTCAGAAAGAGTCTGGTGGGGGGCTTGTCCAGCCACTGAACTGTCAGAGCACACACTCTGCTTCTCATTCAGGGTGTGTATATTTGGAGTAGCCAATGAGGATGAAGGGTGGCAAAAATTGCTCTCAACAGCTGCCCCCTTGACGCAGCTGCAGTGTTTTGGGGGTTGGGAGTGTCATAAAATCAGGCAGGAAAGTCCTCTCTGGGAGCCCACACCTTGGGGAATCAGCGCAGAGCTAAGACCGAACCTTGACACAGGTGAAGGCTCCCAATCCATGCTCCTGCTCACCTGGGCCACAGGGGAACTCCTAACAGGTCCTCCACCCTCCCAGCTGGATGGGAGACCCCAGGCAACCAGACGGGGACTTCGGTCCAGAGCTGTCATTGCCCAAATGGGAAACCAAGGCCCAGAGAGAAGCAGGTTCAAGGTCACACAGCAAATGTCCTCCAGAGGATCCCACACCTGTCGCAGGTGCTAAGGCCCTCAGAGCCCCTTCTGGGCACTATGCCAAGCAGGAGGGGGAACCTGCCCCCCCACATTCTGCTGATTCAGCAGCTGCTGACTCAGCCCTGGGGGAAGCACAGCTTGGGACTGGTAGTGAAGGGAGCCGTAGGGTCCCCCAGTCCCATTGCACCTGGCTGGGGAGGGGGTCGCAGCAAGGAATTGGCTCTTCAAGCAACTCAGCACCCGGGGAAGGCCCACACGAGGCTGGGAGCCACAAGACTGGGGAGCTCAGGGCTTGGGGTCAAAAGGACCCTGGAGGGCCACCTGGTGACACTCTGCAAACCTAAGCACCAGATCCACACAGGATGTTAGGGCTCATCTGATCCCAGGCCGTCTCCAAGGGTCCTCCCCAGGGTTCCCCTGCTAGGCCCCCACCCAGGCCTGGAGGAGCCACCTCCAACGTCTGCCTGGACTAAGGAAGAGACCCCCCGCTTTCTCCCCTCCCAGATCTCACAGAATATGGCCCTCTAATCCCCTCTTCAGCTCTGGACGACCCCCTTTAGTACAACCCGGGAACAAAGACACCCCCTCCCCTGCCCGGGGGTGAGGCGGGGCATCTGCTAACTCTAGGCGCCCGCCTCCCACCGGGACAGCCAGGGGCATGCGGCCTCTCGCCCCTTGAAAGCGGATCTGCCCCAAGACCAGTCTTGGACAAGAACCCCTCGCCCTCCTGCCAACCCGCCCTGGCACGCGGAAAGGGCGACGTCGGCCCCACCCCAGGCCTTGCACGCCCCTCACCCAGAAGCGCCCGAGGAGTACTCACACGTCCTTGGCAGGCAGCGCGCGGCCCTCCACCACGCGAACATTCAGGGAGCTGCTCTTGGCCATGGCGCCTAGCCACAAACTTTCCAGGCAGAAGGGAGCTCAGGTTCCGAGGCTGGACCAGGGGACGTCTACATGTCACCTGCTTCAAGCCTGGCTCCCTGCCTCGTGGTCCCAGTGCCGCCTGTCCGAGACCCGGGTAGCTGGACGGGAGATTTCCGAAAGAGGAGAAGGTGTAGGTGCCCGGGGAGGGAGCGCCCGTCCGGACTCTACAGGTAGGAGCCGTGCTCCGAGCAGGAGGAGCGCGCAGGGGGCGCAGCGGGCTCTTGCCTAGGCGTCTGGAGCTCCAGACAAGCAGGCTGGGCGGGCAGGGGGCGGGAGGGGCAGCCCAGAGACCTCCCCACAATCCCGCCTCCAATGGGGTCCCCTACCTGACCCCGGGCCCCCTCGCGCGCCCTCTACCGGCACCCCAGTCATGCGCGCCAGAGCGCACGGGCGGCGGAGACAAGGGTGCACCGCCAGGTGGGGAGGGGCCCCCGTCCTGATGGGCGTGGCCGCTGGCTCCTGGTGAGTTGGCGTTGGGCTTAAAAGACATGGTCTGTGCCCCCGCCTGTCCCTCATCCAACATATTCACACTTCTCCGCCCCCACCCCTCCTTGCCTACCATGCAGACACCTGCCTCCTCTCTCCAACCTCCGCGCCCCCCGGTCCAGGAGCAAGTATTAGTGGTGGGTGGGAGGCGTCGCCAGAGAGAGGGTCGCATGTTCCCTGGGGGTCCGTTCAGAGTCAAGGGAGGGGCCTTGAACATCCCCTTCCATCTCGTTCTAGTTTCCAGTTAAACACAGAACCCAGACTCTGCTCTAACGTCACGGGCTGGCACTGCGGGGGAGGAAGCCGCGGCCGGATGGGGGAGGGGAAGGCTTGAAGATAACCACTACAGCGATGATAAAAAGTCATCTACAGTTGTTTGAACACTTCATGGGTGCCAGGCACTGCTCTAAGCGCTTTACTGGGATTAGCTCATTTTTGTCTCCAGATGTGCACTACACACTACTCCACCGTTACCCCATTACCCGCAGTTTATGGATAAAGAAACTGAGGTTCAGAGGTATTAAATAACTTGGCGGAGGTCTCACAGTCAGTAACTGATTTGCCTTCCAAGGGTTCGAATCCTGGCTCTGCCATTTGGTAGCTGTCTGGACTTGGGTAAGCCATTCAACCTCTCTGTGCTTTGGTTTGGTTTTCTCATCTGTTGAGTGAGGATGACATTGCATTTCAGTCACAGGATTTTGAAAGAATTAAAAGAGTTAATGAAGATAAAAGTCTCAGGACAGTGACAAGTACCTAATACACGTCCAGAAAGTGTTTGATATTCTGATTGTTGTCTTTTGAGGCGTGGCCCACACGTCACCTCTCCTGGGAAGGCTTCCAGGATGCCCTTCCACTCCGGTAGAGATTTTCTTTCCTTTCTCTCTGCTCCAGTGGCTCCAGGTTTGTACATTTTTCTGATTTTAAATGAGATAATATGACAGGCAGGGCCTGTCCCAGAACAGATCCGTTCACACACTTATTTCTCCCTGTGAATTCATTGTTGACCTGCCCAAGACCTCTTAGAAAGGCCAGGCACCAATGGGAGTGCCCCTGCAGACTGAGTGCAGGAGCCAACGCCCAGACTGGCGGGACCAGGAGTGCCCTGCCTGGCTCCGCCAGCAGCCCAATGGTCTGCTTCCCAGTCTCCCTTCTTGACTCCCCACCCAGCACCCCAGACAGGCTGATGAGGAACTCAGAGCCCTGGAATTCCTTCCCCAGCTGGTGGCTGCCTGGTGAGTCTCTGACCCACCAGAGATGGGGTCTCAGTTAATCCCATCTGGGAAATGGATCTAGCAGAACAGGCTCCAAGGCTTAGAAGTATTGCAACATCCTCAGCGGGGCATGAGGGGTAATCCAAGGTTAGATCCAGAACAGTAATAGCCCCAAAGGAGTCATCCCACTGTGATTTTTTTTTTTTTTCCCAGCTGGAGGGCAGGGCTCGATCTTGGCTCACTGCAACTTCCACTCCTGGGTTCAAGTGATTCTCCTGCTTCAGCCTCCTGAGTAAGTGGGACTACAGGCACCCACTACCATGCCTGGCTAATTTTTGTATTTTTAGTAGATTTCTATAGTTTGTATTTTTATATCACCATGTTGGCCAGGCTGGTCTTGAACTCCTGATCTCAAGCAATCCACCCACCTCAGCCTCCCAAGTACTGGGATTATAGGCGTGATCCACCGTGCCTGGCCCACTGTGATCTTTATCAGTTACCCCAGATTCTCTCCAAAGAAAATATACCACCTAAGGTGGTGGGGGGAATGGTACTTAAGGTATTTGCTATGTAACTGAAGCTTTAAGACGGGAATCCTGCCCCCCGCCCCACACCGCCCCCCACCACACACATTTAGTGGAAGCTACTGTTTGAGCCTTTTTCTTCTGTGAGCCTGCAAAGACCGCAGACAGGCCTCCAGACCCCCAGGACCCCTGTTGGAACCCCCTGATGATGGAACCTAAGGGGCCTGTTCCTCCAGCCCCCATGGGATGCCAGCCAAACTGCCACGCAGCCATCTTGGCCCACCTTCCAGAGCTAAGCAGGAAGTCATATACCCAAACACCCTTCCCCAGCTCCCCATGGGGAAATACCAAGGATATAGACTGTGCCAGCTGGACCTCCAGCAAGCCAGCGCTGTCACCTGTCCAATATCTGGAGGGTGACCCCACAATTTGCCTGGGGCAATGGCCACAGTCCCCAAACTTTGCACATGTCCCGGCCATTTCCTGTTGTTCTGAGAATCTCTGACCTGAAACTAGCAGGGAGTTGGAGGTTGCCTAGGGCAGTCCATGCCAAGGGACCGAAGCGGGAAAGGCAGACCAGAGTGTGTGACCTGCGCAGGACCATCCAGCTAGGCAGGGAGAGGGCAGGCTGGTGATTCTCCCAGGGTTATTATGAGAGTTAATCTCGAGGGCAGCGTAAGGCACTTAGCATCATTCCTGGCACATAGTAGGTGCTCAAGAAATGGCCAAACCCCAACCCCAAGCTCCTTAAAGGTAAATTCATAACCATCTCTTGCAATACCCATGAGATACACACAGCAGGTGTTTCTTAAAGACTTAAGTGGGAAGAAATGCTGAGCTCAGGGTTTACCAGAAGAGGGTTTAGCATCAAGCTGACCTAGGATTGAACCCTGGCACCTGTACTTCCAAGCCAAGTGTTCTTGGGCAAGTGAGTTACTCTCTCAGTGCCTCAGTTTCCTCATCTGTAAAGTGGGGATACTAATAGAATCCACCTCTAGGATGAGCATGAGGCTGGAAAAGAAATAAGTGCCAGGTGTTTAGCACAGCCTGGCATACTACAAGCACTCAATAAATGTCATGGCCATTGTGGGACGTCCTGTGCCTGATACTGAGCCCCATTTGGTGGCTTAGCTCTGAGGCTGGGTCCTGGGGACATTGCCCAGGTAGAATGCAGGCCCAGCCCCAGATTCCAGACATGGATGAAGGCCCACACTTCAGTAGCCAGGGCAGTTCCAGATCTCTGAGCTGGGGGAATCTGAGGATTTTCATCCTGGCTGAGAAATCTGATAGACAGCTTCCAAGATCAAGGCTCCGGCCTCCCCTGTGGGCCCTCTGTCCAGGACAGGCTGAGTCTTTGCTTGATCTGAGATGCTGGGCCCTCTGACCAGGACTGGCTGAGTCTCCACTTGATCTGAGATGCTGGGCCTGTGGCCCAGGGAAGGCTCACAGACATGAAGGAGAGAGGGCTCCTCATCCCAGAAGAGGAATCGGGCCTGGGCATGGTGGGGGTGTCCTGGAGCCCGCTCCCATCGGCACTGGATTCGACTGTGCACAGAACTTTCCAACTCCATGTTTAGCCACATCACATGGGAACTTGAAATTGACTAGGGTAGGATTTACAGTATGGAAACTGGCAAATGCTACATTTGTTTTTGAGAGTCAGTTTACCAATACGCTACTGGGCACAGGAATCCCCAGTCACATAACTCTAGACACCGTTCCTGAATTCAACACCCTTAAGACTTTTCTCGTATTCTCCCAATCTGCTCCCCCAACACACACTGCCTTTGCTCGATCAGTCATTTCCCTCAAGAAGGCCTTTACAGGGCCAGACATGGTGGCTTACCCCTGTAATCCCAACACTTTGGGAGGCCAAGGTGGGAGGATCGCTGAGGCAAGGAGTTTGAGACCAGCCTGAGCAACATAGCAAGACCTCGTTGCTACAGAAAATTTTAAAATTAACCAGGTATGATGGCTTGCACCTGTAGTCCCAGCTACTCAGGAGGCTGAGGCAGGAGGATGGCTTGAGCCCAGGAGTTCAAGGCTGCAGTAAGCTATGATAGCATCACTGCACTCCAGCCTGGGCAACATAGCAAGACACCGTATCTTAAAAATAAATAAATAGGCTGGGTGTGGTGGCTCACACCTGTAAACCTAGCATTTTGGGAGGCCGAGGCAGGAGGATCACTTGAGCTCAGGAGTTTGAGATCAGCCTGGGCAGCATAGTGAGGCCTCATCTCTATTATAGAATTCTTTTTAATTAAATAGGTAAATAAGGCTGGGCATGGTGGCTCATCCCTGTAATCCCAGCATTTTGGGAGGCTGAGAGGGACAGATCACTTGAGCTCAGGAGTCAGAGACTAGCCTGGGCAACATGGCGAAACCCCGTCTCTACTAAAAATATAAAAATTAGCCAGGCCTGGTGGCATGTGCCTGTAATCCCAGCTACTTGGAAGGCTAAGGCACAAGAATTACTTGAACCTAGGAGACATAAGTTTCAGTGAGCCGAGATTGCACCAATGCACTCCAGCCTGGGTGACAGAGCGAGACTTTCTCAAAAACAAATAAATAAATAAGTAAAAGTCCTCCCAATAGGTTAATAAAGATTATAAGAGATGGTGGTGGGGGGAAGTAAAGCACAGGCATCAGTGTAAATGAATACTGTATGGCTCTTTCAAAAATGTTCTCAAGGAAGATTAAATGACAAGAAAATACTAAAAAAGCATAAATGGTGAGGAAAAGGTGTATACAACCATATACACAGTATGAGTCTGAGGCCATAGAATATTCTATGTATGAATATATAAGATCTTTTGTTGAACAAACGTGTATTCAGCGCCTACAATGTACTAGATGGTAGGGATATAGCGAGGTTCAAGTGAAGGATAAGATGGCCCCGCGCTGCTCTCCTGGGGCTCTCAGTAAAATAGGAAAGCAGACAAAAGTAACACAGCTCAATAACAAACTCCCAGAGAGTAAAGAACGATGTGAGGATGATGGAGCAGACATGGGGGTACAGCTGGAGCTGGAGGGATTCCTTACACAAAATAGCATGTACTTTTTTTTTTTTTTTGAGGTGAAGTCTTGCTCTGTCACCCAGGCTAAAGTGCAGTGGCACGATCTCGGCTCACTCTGTTGCAGCCTGGGTGGCTGGAGTGATCTTGGCTCACTGGGAGGTGGAGTGGCACCTCTGCCTTCCAGGTTCAAGTGATCCTCCCACCTCAGCCTTCCAAGTAGCTAGGATTATAGGCATGTGCCACCACGCCCAGCTAATTTTTTGTGTTGTTGTTGTTGTTGTTGTTGTTGTTGTTGTTGAGACAGACTTTCACTCTGTCGCCCAGGCCAGAGTGCAGTGGGGCAATCTCGGCTCACTGCAGCCTCTGCCTCCTGGGTTCAAGCAATTCTCCTGACTCAGCCTCCCAAGTAGCTGGGATTACAGGGGTCCGCCACCACACCTGGCTAATTTTTGTTTTTGTTTTTGGTTTGTTTTTGTTTTTGTTTTTTTTGAGACCGAGTCTCGCTCTGTCGCCCAGGCTGGAGTACAGTGGCGTGATCTCGGCTCACTGCAACCTCCACCTCCTGGGTTCACGCCATTCTCCTGCCTCAACCTCCTGAGTAGCTGGGACTACAGACGCCCACTGCCACGCTTGGCTAATTTTTTGTATTTTTAGTAGAGACAGGGTTTCACCGTGTTAGCCAGGATGGTCTCGATCTCCTGACCCTGTGATCCACCCACCTCGGCTTCCCAAATTGTAATTTTTGTATTTTTAGTAGAGACGGGGTTTCACCATGTTGGCCAGGGTGGTCTTGAACTCCTGACCCCAGGTGACCCTCCTGCTTCGGCCTCCCAAAGTGCTGGGGTTATAGGCATGAGCCACCACACCCAACCCCATGTGCTTCTTTTATCATCAGAAAAGGATTCGTGGTCCCTCCGGCTTCTAAAAGAACCACTGTCCCAAGCCATGTGCTCCACAGGCCATGTGGCAAGAGGGGGTGGCTGCTTCCAGACCCCTGATCTCTCCAGACTTGTGGCCTCTCCCACGGCCCCAGGTACAGGTGAGTGGCTCTCACCTCTAATCCCAGGACTTTGTGAGGCTGAGGCAGGAGGATTGCTTGAGCCCAGGAGTTTGAGACCAGCCTGGGCAACATAGCAAGACCCTGTCTCTACAAAAAATAAAAATAAAAAGTTCGTTGGGTGTGGTGGCACACATCTGTAGCCTCAGCTACTCCAGAGGCTAAGGCAGGAAGATCTCTTGAGCCCAGGAGTTTGAGACCAGCCTGGGCAATGTAGTGAGACCCCGTCTCCATACATAAATAAATGGAATAGTTGTCCTTTATTTGTATATCCACAGTCTCTGAGAAGCCCTTACAGAGGAGTGTGGAGGCAGAGATGCTCCCCCAACCCCAGGCCCCAGTGGCACCGCTGTGTGACCTTGGTCTCTTGTTCCCTTATTTCGTGGCAATTTACATGCTTCTCTTACCTTCTAAATGTCAGGGACAGTGTCTGATTCATGTTGAGCCTCCCACACAGCTAGGCACATAAGAAAGACTCACGACACGCACACCGGGCTAAACAGAATTCAGTTCCCCTGGAGGGCTGGAACCCGGCCTCTCTTCATGTGATAACAGTCATATTATTTTTTCTTCCTCCCTCCCTACAGTGCCTAGGAGGGCAGCTTCGTCATTGCCAATTTACCACCTGCCCAGTGTACCTACACCTTCAAACCAGGAGGCCTGTGTCCCCTCCTGGGAAGTGGCACCTTCCATTCTGAGGCCAAGACCAGGGCAAAGCAGACACGGGCCCTGGCCTAGGCTGGGGTGACGGGTTGTTCTTTGTCTCAGGAACACAAAGCCCTGTTTGTGATTGCTGGGCACGATTCTGGGCAGGGAGCCACGTGGGACAGGAGGCAGCGGTGGCAGGAGTGGGCAGGAATTCCCAAACCCCCTCCTGCGGGCTGGCTGCCGAGGTTCCCTCCTCCCAGGGCCTGAAAACAAGGTGTCTGTCTTTCAGTCGGCACCCCCACTTCCTCCTGCCTCAGCCCCACTCCCCAGAGTTCTCCCCGCACCCCACCTTGGAATGGAGAAGTAGAAATGGGGAAGGCACGGAAGCGTGAGATGGGCGGGTTGGGGGATGTTTCCAGAGCTTGTAGGTTTTCAGCCAAGGGCAAGGCCGGCTGAGCTGTGTCCTGCTGTCACTCAGCATCCCCACCCTCCAAGAGGTAGGGGCAGAGGCATGAAGGAGGCTGAGCTGGCAAGAAACTGGGACTCCCACCCCAAAGCATGGCGGGAGGGCTTGGGAACAGCACCCCATTGAACAGAGAGGAATGCTGAGGCCTGGGTAGGCAGGGGTATTAGCTGGCTGCAGAGCTGAAGCCACAGCCCCAGCCTTCTAAGAGAAGTGGTTCGTGCAAGGACTTTCTTCCCTTCCTTAAGCCATGAGCAGCTCCAGGAGAGGGAAGTTGAATGATTTTTTTTTTTTTTTTTGAGATGGAGTCTCTCTCTGTCACCCAGCCTGGAGTTCAGTGGCATGATCTCGGCTCACTGCAACCTCCTGGGCTTATCCCTTCCTCAAGGAGGCCTCCCTGCCCCTGTGCATGCTCTCTAGGCCTCTCCTCCTAACCCATCACATATCTGTAGGGTGATTTGATTGCTCTGACTTCTCCACTGGCCTGTAAGCCCGGGAAGTCAGGTTTTGTCTTGTCCCCTGCTATATCCTTAGCATTGAGCACAGTGTCTGGCATAGGGTAAGATGCTTAATAAATATTTGCAAAAACCACTTCTAAAAGAACATAATGGCTGGGTGCGGTGGCTCATGCCTATCATCCCAACACTTTGGGAGGCTGAGATGGGTGGATCACCTGAGGTTGGGAGTTTGAGACCAGCCTGACCAACATGAAGAAACCCCCTCTCTACTAAAAATACAAAAAATTAGCCGGGCGTGGTGGCACATGCCTGTAATCCCAGCTACTCGGGAGGCTGAGACAGGAGAATCACTTGAACCTGGGAGGTGGAGGTTGCAGTGAGCCAAGATTGTGCCATTGCACTCCGGCCTGGGCAACAAGAGCGAAACTCCGTCTCAAAAAAAATAAAAATAAAAATAAAAATAGAAATTGCTGGTGTGGTGGCTCACGCCTGTAATCTCAACACTTTGGGAGGCTGAGGCGGGAGAATCACTTGAGCCCAGGAGTTTGAGACGAGCCTGAGCAACATAGCAAGACCTCATCTCTACAAGAAATTTTAATAATTACGGCCACACACGGTGGCTCATGCCTGTAATCCCAGCACTTTTGGAGGCCAAGGCAGGCGGATCACCTGAGGTCAGGAGTTTGAGAGCAGTCTGGCCAACATGGTGAAACCCCATCTCTAACGCCTGTAATCCCAACACTTTGGGGGACCGAGGTAGGAGGAGGCCGAGGTAGGAGGCTCTCCTGAGGCCAGGAGATCAGGACCAGCCTGGGCAATGTAGTAAGACCCCATCTCTACAAAAAAATTTTTTAAACTTAGCCTAGCACGGTGGTGCACACCTGTAGTCACAGCTACTGAGAAGGCTGAGGTGGGAGGATTGCTTGAGGCCTTTAGCCTGGGTGACAGAGTGAGACTCTGGCTCTAAAATAAATAAATAAATAAATAAAACTCAACAGTTAAAAACAATCCAGTTAAGACATAGGCAAGAGGCGTTTCACTGAACTGAACATATATTTTACTGAGGAGGATATACAGATGGCAAACAAGCACATGAAAAGATGTTCAACTTCATTAGCCTTTAAAGAAATGCAAAATAAAAACACAATGTGCTATCACTACATGCCTATCAGAATGGCTGAAATAAAAAAACAGTGATCACAGCAAAGATACAGAGACACTGGATCATTCATTTTTTGCTGGTGGAAATGTAAAATGTGCAGCCCCTATGCAAAAGAATATGAGAGGTTTTTTTACATTTTTTAATTTAATTTTTTTTTTTTTTGAGATGGAGTCTCACTCTGTCCCCCAGGCTGGAGTGCAGTGGCGCGATCTCAGCTCACTGCAACTTCTGCCTCCTGGGTTCAAGCAATTCTTCTGCCTCAGTCTCCCAAGTAGAGTAGCTGGGATTGCAGGTGTGCACCACCACACCAGGTTAATTTTTGTATTTTTAGTAGAGATGGAGTTTCACCATGTTAGCCAGGCTGGCCTCGAACTCCTCCTGACCTTAGGTGATCTGCCCGCCTCAGCCTCCCAAAGTGCTGGGAGAAGTGCTTGGCTCGCTGTGTTGCAGCCTGGGTGGCTGGGAGAACGGCGTGAGCCACCATGACCAGCTGGCAGCTTCTTTAAAAACGAAATGTCACTTACCATACAGCCCAACAATTTCACTCTTGGGCATTCATCCCAAAGAAATAAAGGCATAGGCTCACACAAAAAGTAGCACATGAATCTTCATGGCATATGTATATATTCTTTATATATATAATTTATTTATATGTATATATATTTTATATATGTATGTATATATTTTGGAGACATGGTCTCGTTCTGTCGCCCAGGCTGCAGTGCAGTGATGTGATCACAGCTCACTGCAGCCTTGACCTCACAGTCTCCTGCCTCAGCCTCCCAAGTAGCTAGGACCACAGGCCTGTGCCACCAAACCCAGCTAATTTTTCTTTTCTTTTCTTTTCTTTTTTCTTTTCTTTTTTTTTGTAGAGACAGGGTCTCTCTATGTTGTCCAGAATGACTATGAACTCCTGGGTTCAAGAGATCCTCCTGCTTCAGCCTACCAAAGTGCCAAGATTACAGGCATGAGCCACTGCACCTGACCCAGCTTTACTCTTAATAGCTTTATTCTTAAAAACTGGAAATGACCCAAATGTCCTTCAGCCTGAATGGTTAAACAAACTGTGGTACACCCATACCAAGGCATGCTGCTCAGCAATCCAAAGGAACAAACTATTGATACATACAACAACCAGGATGGATCTCAAGAGAATTACGCGTAGTGAAAAAAGCCAATCTCAGAAGGTTACATACTGAAAGATTCCCTTTCTCTCCCCTCCCCTCCCTTCCCCCACCCCTGCTCCCCCCTCCCCCTCCTTCCTTTTGAGACAGGGTCTTGCTCTGTCACACAGGCTAGAGTGCGCTGGCGGGATCATGGCTCACTGCAGACTCTGTCTCCCAGGATCAAGTGATCCTCCCACTTCAACCTACCGAGTAGCTGAGACTACAGGCATGCGCCACCACGCCTGGATAACTTTTGTATTTTTTTGTAGAGACAGGATTTCATCATGTTGCCGAGGCTAGTGTCAAACTCCTGGGCTCAAACGGTCCTCCTGCCTCGGCCTCTCAAAGTGTTGGAATTACAGGCGTGGCCACCGTGGCTGGCCAATTCCATTTCTCTAACATCCTTGACATGTCAAAATTATACAGATGAAGAACAGAGGAATAGTTGTCAGGGCTTAGGGAGGGGAGAAGCGGGAGACCAGTATGCCTCTAAGTGAACCTTGTGATGAACGGTTCTGTATTTTGACTATAGTGGTTGTCACATAAACATACCTGAGGCAAGGCTGCATAGAACTAAATATACACACACACACATACCCATGAATGCATGTTAGAATGGTGAAATCCAAGTGAGTTCAGTGGGTTGTATCAATGCCAACTTTCTGATTGTGATATTGTACTATAGTTATGCAAGATGTTACCACTGGAGAAAACTGGGTGGAAGGGATATGGGATATGGGATCTCTCTGTATTGGTCCTTAAACTGCATGTAAATCTACAGTTATCTTAAAAATTAAAATGTAATCTAGGCCGGGTGTGGTGGCTAACGCCTATAATCTCAGCACTTTGGGAGGCAGAGGCAGGCGGATAGATAGCTTGAGCACACAAGTTCAAGACCAGCCTGGACAACATGGTGAAACCCCACCTACAAAAAATCCAAAAACTAGCTGGGTGTGGTGGCACCTGACTGAGGTCCCAGTTTCTTGGGAGGCTGAGGTGGGAGGATGGCGAGTCTGGGAGGTAGAGGTTGCAGTGAGCCAAGATCGTGCCACTGCATTCCAGCCTTGTGGTAGAGCCAGACCTTGTCTCAAAAAAAAAAAAAAAAAAAAATTAAACCATAATCTATACTACAACACAACTATTAAAATGACCTTTTTTTTTTTCTTTCGAGACAGAGTCTCACTCTTATCACCCAGGCTGGAGTGCAGTGCTGCAATCTCAGCTCACTGCAACCTCTGCCTCCCAGGTTCAAGTGATTCTCCTGCCTCAGCCTCCTGAGTAGCTGGGATTACAGGCACATGCCCCCATGCCCAGCTGATTTTTGTATTTTTAGTAGAAACTGGGTTTCACCATGTTGCTCAGGCTGGTCTTGGTGACCTCAGGTGATCCACCTGCTTCAGCCTCCCAAAGTGCTGGGATTACAGGCATGAGCCACCACACCCGGCCATAAAATGACTTTTTAAAAAACTGACAATACCAACTGCTGGTGAGGATATGGAGCAACTAGAACTCTCTTAATGGAGCAGCTAGAACTCTTGTACATTGCTAGTGTGAATATAAAAATAGTACAGCCACCTTGAATAACAGCTTGCAGTTTTTTATACAGTTAAACATACACTTACCATACGACACAGCAATACCACTCTGACATATTTACACAAGTGAAATGAAAACTTATATTTGCACAAAAACCTGCACATGAATACAGCCTGTATTTGCAAGTGCCCAGAACTGGAAGCAACTCACCTGTCTTTCATCTAGGGAATGAATCAACAAACTATAGTATTCATAATATAATGTACCCAGCAATGAAAAAGAATGAGCTACTGATACACGTATCAATATGAATGAATCTCAAATGAATATTACTAAGTGAAAGAAGACAGACTCAAAGGGCTACAAAGTGTATACCGTGATTTCATGTATGATATTCCTGCAAAAGGTAAAACTCGAAGGACAAAGAATATGTAGAAGTTGCCAGAGGCTGGCGTGGAGGGAAGGGTTGATTATAAAGGGGCACAAGGGCTTTTTGGGGTGATGGAAATGTTTTGTATGTTGATTGTGGTGGTGATTACATGACTTTATGCATTTGCCAAAATCCATAGAACGGTATATGGAAAAAGTGACTTTTACTTTTTGTAAAAGATACCTTTATCTTTTAAAAAATTAAGAAAAAAATGAAGCCAGGCAAGGTGGCTCACGCCTGTAATCCCAGGACTTTGGGAGGCTGAGGCGGGCAGATCGCCTGAAGTCAGGAGTTCAAGACCAGCCTGGCCAACATGGCAAAAACCCATCTCTACTAAAGATACAAAAAACTAGCCAGATGCGGTGGCGCGCACCTTCAATCCCAGCTACTCCAGAGGCTGAGGCAGGAGACTCGCTTGAACCCAGGAGGCAGAGGTTGCAGTGAGAGGAGATCCTGCCACTGCACTCCAGCCTAGGTCACAGAGCAAGACTCCATCTCAAAAAAAAAAAGAATGAAGAAATGAGATCATATCTTATTGTAACTTCACATCAGTTTGTGCAGAAGGACAGCATGTCCAATTTAATTTTTAAAAATGCTCAAAGATAAAATGTACATTATTTTAGTTCTTTTTAATTTCTTAGATATTGATTGATTGATTGATTGAGACAGGGTCTTGCTCTGTTGCCCAGGCTGGAGTGCAGTGGAGTGATCATAGCTCACTGCAACCTCAACCTCCTGGGCTCAAGTGATCCTCCTGCCTCAGCTTCCCGAGTAGCTGGAACTATAGACACATGCCACTACCCCCAGCTAATCTTATTATTTTTTTGTAGAGATGGGGTCTCTCTATGTTACACAGGCTGGGCTGGAACTCCTGGGCTCAAACAAGCCTCCCACCTTGGCCTCCCAGAGTGCTGAGATTACAGGCATCAGCCACCGCACCCGGCCCTAGTTCTGTTTTTTAAAACATGCTCTAACAAAATCCTTAGGAGTTTTTTAAGCAATGTAGGATTACAAGGAACTATAGGTTTTTGAAACAGCATTGCTCTACATTAAGAAAATACATTTCTTTGAAAGGAAAATAAATTATTTAAAATGGAAAATAAAATGACCGGAAGCAGGGAGGACAAGATGCTAGTGTTTGTTGCTTTGAATTGAAGAACCCAAGGGTACTTTTTATATTACTCTTGGTACTTTTCCCTAGTACCATCCACCCCCCACAGGGCTGTCTTAGGGATTAATTTAGATACTATAGAGTGCTGAGCATAGCATCTAACCCACAGTAAAGCCCAAACTATTGGCCAGGTGTGGTGGCTCACGCCTGTAATCCCAGCACTTTGGGAGGCCAAGGCAGGTGGCTCACTTGAGGTCAGGATTTCAAGACCAGCCTGACCAACATGGTGAAAGCCCATCTCTAATAAAAATACAAAAATTAGCCAGGCCTGGTGGAGTTCACCTGTAATCCCAGCTACTCGGGAGGCTGAGGCACGAGAATCGCTTGAACCTGGGAGGCAGAGGTTGCAGTGAGCCGAGATCGAGCCTCTGCACTCCAGCCTGGGTGACAGAGCGAAACTCCATGTCAAATAAATAAATGCCCAAACTATCTCAGCTTCTCCCATCACCCCATCCCCCAAGTCCAGACCATCCCTTCTAAGCTGGTCTCCACTAGGAGGTCCTGATGGTCTCCCTTTCCCTAACCAGGCTGGGGGCTCCCTGAGAAATAGCCAGAGGAGCCCCATCACCAAGACAGGGAGTGGCGCCTCAAAGGGCTGGGAGTGAATGACTCCACCCAGGGCCTGGCTAGCAGTGCGTGCCCAGTAATTATTCTTTCGAGCCATTAACTGAGTACACACAAGCGTGGCCCAGATAGTGAGGCTATCCCACCCAGCCAGGAAGAGGCTTGGCCAAACGTGGGGCACTAAGAGAGGCAATTTCTTGGCCAAGGGAGCCCCATCCTCTCCATTGCACCCCCGATTTGATGGGGTGTTACAGGCCTCTCCAGGAGGGGCAGAGGTGCTCCTTTCCTCGCAGGCCCCTCCCTCTCCCTTCAGGCGGCAGCTAGGCGATGGAATGTTGTGTGGTCGGTTGCCAGGCAACCAGAGCCTGCTGGTGGCTGCCTTCTGGGCCGAGCTGAGCAGGCTTCCACACCACGCTCCACAGAACCCCCAGGGTCTCCTAAGCTTGTGCAAAACTCCAGCTGCTGGAAAGAAAGCTGGGGCAACTGCCAGAAGGATGGCGGTGCCCTGGGAGGAATATTTCCGACTGGCTTTGCAAGAGAAACTGTCTATGTGAGTGGGACGTAGAGGGAGGGAGGGCTAGAAGGAGGGCGGGAATGCGTGGGCTGGCCCATCCCTTCTTCCTCACCTCCTGGGTCCTGGCTTTGGGCAGATCATAGTGGGGGTTATTGTTCCCACTTCACAGAGGAGGAAACTGAGGCTCAGAGAGAAACCGAGGCATCACCATGGTCTCAGGGATCGTTCCTGATCCCCCACCCCTAGCTGACATCCGGCTGAGATTAAATCATTCAAACCAAGCTGGGAAGGAATTATTCTATGAAATCCTGCTCCCCAATCCACCCCCAAAACTGCATTTTCAGGAGGAACAGAGGAAGCTTGTTCTGTGTCTCCTTCATGTTCAGCAGCATGGCCTCAAGTCCCAACCTCAGTATCAGCATCTGTAAAATGGGGAGGGGGGTTTTCTCCTGGACCACGGCTGGGAAAGCCTTGCTGATTACACATTAGTCATTCTTTCTGCTCTCCCTTTCTCCCGGGGCGCTGGACTCCAGAACCCCACTGCCTCCTGGGCCTCTCCCTGCAGAGGTCTCAGGCATCTCGGGCTTGGCCGTAGTAGGGAGCTGCTCTCCCCCACCCGACCTGCTCTCCTGCGGCCTGCCCTGGCAGTAACATCCTTCTGGCTCCTGGGGTCACCTCTGACCCCTTTCTCACTCTCCTCCCCACTCCATCAGTTCTGCTCTCACCTCCTGCCACTGCTGCCCTGCTCAGAACCACACTATCTCTGGAATATCCCGTGGCCCCACCACTGGTCTCCCGCAGCTGCCCACTGTCCTTGCCCCTCAAAGCAGCCAGAAGGGCCCCTCCTCTGCCCAAAACACTCCCTCCGCTCCCACTTCACTTAGAGTCAAGGCCAAAGTCTCCACTCACCATGGCCCACCGCAGTTGGATTCTCAGCTCCTCCCTGCTCCCAGTTCCCATCTTTTTCCTCCTCCCTCCCTCCTCTGCAGCCACCCTAGCCACACCAGGGTCCTAGAATCTGTTCCCTGGAGATGTCCACGTGGCTTGCTCCCTCTTCTCCTCCAGGTCTCTGCTCAGATGCCACCTCCTCTGTGTTGAAAGATTCCTTTAGTCCACTTAATTTTTCATCTCAGTGCCTACCATGTCCTGGCATTCTTTATTATTATTATTATTTATTAGCTTGATTTTCTGTGGCTCCCAGAACAATGCAAGCTCACGAGGGAACAGGGATTTTTGTCTGTCCTGTTTACAGCTGCACCCCCAGTGCCTACAAGGGTGCCTGGCCCAGAGTAGGTGCTCAGGACAATTTGTTCAATGAATAAAGAATTCAACCAGGTGCGGTGGCTCACACCTGTAATCCCAGCACTTTGGGATACCAAGGTGGGTAGATCACATGAAGTCAGGATTTCGAGACCAGCCTAGCCAACATGGTGAAACCCCGTCTCTACTAAAAATACAAAAATTAGCTGGGCATGGTGGTGTGCGCCTGTAATCCCAGCTACTTGGGAGGCTGAGGCAGGAGAACTGCTTGAACCTGGAAGGCGGGAGGTTGGGTTAGGGTTAGGGTGCCACTGCACTCCAACCTGAATGACAGAGCAAGACTCCATCTCAAAAACTATATAATAATAATAATAATAATTCAACCAGATGTGGTGGCTTATGCCTGTAATCCCAACACTTTGGGAGGCTGAGGCAGGAGGATTGCTTGAGTCCACGAGTTCAAGACCAGCCTGGGCAATAAAACAAGACCTCATCTTTACAAAAATAAAAAAATAAAAATTAGCCGGGAGTGGTGGCACATGCCTGCAGTCCCAGCTACTCAAGAGACAAGATGGGAGGATCGCTTAAGCCCAGGAGTGAGCTATGATGATTAGACCACTGCATTCCAGCCTGGGTGACAAAGCAATACCCAAAAACAAGTCTCAAAAAAAAAAAAAAAAAAAAAAAAATTAAACAGCCAGCAGATGGCTAATGGGGCACTCCAGACACACTGGTGAGATGTGGGGCCCTGAAACATGCTTCCTTCACCCCCGCCTCCTACTTGAGCCTCTTCAGAAAGCTGCCAGAGCAGGCTGAGGATTATGTCCCACCAGTGCTGCGTCTCCTGGAGAAGAGGCAAGAGCTGGTAGATGCAGACCAGGCCCTGCAGGCCCAGAAGGAGGTGAGCCCCCACTACTGTAACGAGGTGGTGAGCTGGTGGATGGGAAGTGATGGAGCCAATTTATTAGTGACAAGGTCTGAGACAAGTCATTTCACCACTCCAAGCCTTGATTTCCTCATCGTCAAATGGGGATCAAATGCGACCAGTTGTTGGTGCAAATAAATTTGTGTGCATTGAGCATGTGCTGGGCACTGCATTAAGACCTGGAGGTCTTACGATGGTCCGTGTCCTTGTGGGGCTCACAGTCTAGACAGGAAAACAGATAAGTGTTCAGGTGGTGACTGCTACAGGGAAGAAGCATTGGGCAGGGGCTGTGGAAGCCCAGAAGTCCCTACCTCCCCGTGGGGGTGGTCAAGGAGGGCTTCCTGGAGGAAGTGATGTCTTGGGGATTGCTGACGGGCAAGTCGGCTTATCCAGCAAAGGTGAAAGAGATGAGGAAGGAAAAACAGGCAGAGGAAAACCATACACAAAGACTGGTTGGAAGGCAAGAACCAAACACAGGTGGTTGAGTGGCTGGAAGACAGAGTATGGGAGGACAGAGGGTAAGATGAGGCCTGAGGGAAGGGCAGGGACACTGGCATTCGAGGGCTGGAGGAGGGTGTTTGGGCTTCATCCCTGGGTGATGGGATCCCCGGATGGGTTGAGCAGGGAGCAGCCACAGATCAGGGACAACAGGTGGAAGGGGTTAGGTGTGAACCTAACAGCATGGGAGGACCCGGACCCCCGAACCCACACAGACAACCCACTCCTCACCCCCAGGTGTTCCGCACCAAGACGGCAGCCCTGAAACAGCGTTGGGAACAGCTGGAACAAAAGGAGCGGGAGCTAAAGGGATCGTTCATCCGCTTTGACAAGTTTTTGCAGGTAGGTGGAGCCTCCTGGGGGGGAGGCGGGGCCTATGGGTAGCAGCTCACACCCCTATAGGGGCCCGGCAGGTAACAAAAAGAAAAGAAGTGGTTTTCGTCATGCAAAAGGAAACGGCGGGAAACACACACGCACTGCCTGAAGCAACCAATTAAAAAAAAAAAAAAGCGGGCGGGGGAGTGGGGTGAAGAGCCAGCTTCCGAGCCAGGCCTGCTGGCCGCCCCTGGTTTTGCGAGCGAATGTCAGGGCAGGATGGAGGTGCCGAACTCCCCGCCAGCTCCTGAGTCCTGAAGGTCGTCTTCTCCCCACCGTACTCCCCAGGACTCCGAGGCCCGGCGCAGTCGCACGCTGCGGAGGGCGGCGGAGGAGAGGCACCAGGCGGGTCGTCGGGAGGTGGAGGCGCTGCGTCTGTGGACCCAGCTCCAGGAGCTACGGCGGGAACACGCGCGGCTGCAGCGCCGGCTTAAGCGCCTGGAGCCCTGCGCGCGCCTGCTGGAGCAAGCGCTGGAGCTGCTGCCCGGGGTGAGTCCGGGGCAGGAGGCTAGGAGCTCGGCGCCACCGCGTGGCGCTGAGTGGCTCAGGGACGGCTTCGGACCGGCGAACTACTGGTGCGCTGAACTACTGGAGATCTTGGCATGCATGCCGAGAACTATCACTTATGGAGCGTTCACTGTAAGCAAGGGATACGCTTTGGGTTTTGTGGTTGTTAGTTTTGGAGTTTTTTTGAGACAGTGTCTCGCTTTGTCACCAGGCTGGAGTGCATTGGCGCGATCACGGCTCACTGTAGCCTCGACTTCCTGGGCTCAAGGGATCCTCCTGCCTCTGCCTCCCAAGTAGTGGGACCACAGGCGCACGCCACCACGCCTAGCTATTTTTTTTAATTATTATTTTTAGTAGAGACGGTGGTCTCTCTATGTTGCCCAGGCTGGTTTCGAACTCCTGGGCTCAAGCGATCCTGCCACCTCGGCTCCCAAAGTGCTGGGATTACAGGTGTGAGCCACCGCCCACGCTTTGTTCTTGAATCCTCCCCAAAGTCCAGTGAAGTAAGTCCTGTTATTGTCAACTGTCCACCCCATTTTACAGATAGGAGAACTGAAGATTCAGAAAGCTAACTCTGGCCGGGCACGGTGGCTCACGCCTGTAATCCCAACACTTTGGGGGGCCAAGGCGGGAGGATTGCTTGAAGCCAGGAGTTCGAGACCAGTCTGGGTAACATAGAGTGACACCTGTCTCTACAAAAAATTAGCCGGGCGTGGTGGCGTGTGACTATAGTCCCAGCTACTTTGGAGCAGAGATGGGAGGATCGCTTGAGCCCAGGAGTTCAAGATGACAGTGAGCTATGATCGCGCCACTGCACTCCAGCCCAGGTGACAGAGCGAGACCTTGTCTCTAACAAATGGAGGTTGACATTTAAGTCACTTTCCAGAAAGATTATTCCAATAATAAGGAACGCCGGCGGCCAGGTGGGATGGAGAGGGTAAGGCACTGCAGGCCCATGTGAGTCCCTTCCCCGCCCCCGACTCTAGTTCCAAGAGGTTCCGGAGCTGGTGGCGCGCTTCGACGGCCTGGCCGAGACGCAGGCGGCGCTGAGGCTCAGGGAGCGCGAGCGGCTCGCGGAGCTGGAGGCGGCGCGAGCGCGGCTGCAGCAGCTGCGGGACGCCTGGCCGGACGAGGTGCTCGCACAGGGCCAGCGGCGGGCACAGCTGCAGGAGCGCCTGGAGGCTGCCAGGGAGCGTACGCTGCAGTGGGTACGACCCGCCCTAGGTGGGGGGCGCTCCGGACCCCAGGCTTCCACAGCCGGGCGGGGAGGAGCGCCAGGGCTGATGAGGACCGATGGGGCAATGCTTACCCCAGAGGGTCCGCTGCACTAAGGAGGGGAATCTCAGGCATCACCGAGCCCTTTCGGGCATGAGGCCCCGCCCCATCCGCCGGCACGAGGCTCCTGCACCCCACTCCCGAGAGCACCTGACTGCCTGACTGGCAGAGGTGGATGGGAAGAATGCCGGGCGCGGTGGCTCATGCCTGTAATCCCAACACTTTGGGAGGCCGAGAGGGGTGGATCACCTCAGGTCATGAGTTCGAGACCAGCCTGGCCAACATGGTGAAACCCTGTCTCTACTAAAAATACAAAAATTAGCCAGGTCCACTGGCGGGCGCCTGTACTCCCAGCTACTCGGGAGGCTGAAGGAGGAGAATCGCTAGGCTCTGGGAGCCGGCGGTTGCAGTGAGCTGAGATCAGGCCACTGCACTCCAGCCTGGGCGACAAAGCTAGACTCCATCTCAAAAAGAAAAAAAAAAAAAAGTGGCTGGGAAGAGGGGGCAGCCCGCCTTGGCCCAGTTGCCATAATTGGGAGTGGGGCGGGTGTTCTCCAGGAATCCAAGTGGATTCAGATTCAGAACACAGCAGCGGAGAAGACTCTGCTCCTGGGACGCAGCAGGATGGCTGTGCTCAACCTGTTCCAGCTAGTGTGCCAGCATCAGGGGCAGCCTCCCACCCTGGACATCGAGGACACGGACGGACAGCTAGAGCACGTGAGGGCCCCTCTTTATGGCACCTCCAGCCCCCAAACACTCCCTCTTTGGAAAAATGAGGTACCTAAAACCCCACAGTTAGTGACACCTTCTCTGGGTTAAGCATGGCCCTCTAAGGTCAGAGCCCTTGCCCCAGCCGTGGCTCGACTGTCGGGCAGACACCCGGTCTAGGAAGGATTCCTGGGTGCATCTTGGCTCTGACAGTGGCCAGAAGAAAGCCATGCCCCTCTCTGCGACAAAGCTAGACTCCATCTCAAAAAGAAAAAAAAAGTGGCTGGTCTCAATGCCCTCCCTCTACCAGGAAGGCCAGGGTTTGTGCTGAGTCCCTCTTTTCTCGCAGGATCCAACAGCCCACACGGGTCAACACCTGTAAAAAATCATGAGGTCCAGACTCGCTCTTCATTAATCTCTGGCCCTCTGGCTCCCTGCTTCCTGCACAGAGAGGCCTCAGCTTCCGCAGGGAGGGTGAGGGTGGGGTTAGGCTGAGTTGTGCGGTGTAGAATGTGTCATAGGCTTTTTTTTTTTTTTTGAGACAGAGTCTAGTTCTGTCACCTAGGCTGGAGTGCAGTGACACGATCTCGGCTCACTGCAACCTCTGCCTCCTGGCGATTCTTCTGCCTCAGCCTCTCGAGTAGTTGGGATTACAGGCACACACCACGGCACCCGGCTAATTTTGTATTTTTAGTAGAGCTAGGGTTTCACCAGGTTGGCCAGGCTGGTCTCGAAATCCCAATCTCAAGTTATCCTCCCGCCTCAGCCTCCCAAAGTGCTAGGATTACAAGTGTGAGCCACCACACCCAGCGTGACATAGGTTTACAATGGAGGGAGATTTCAGACTTCACACACTTCTTTTGTTTCTAGTGGGTATACCCAAAGCATGGTCCCTTTGAGAACTGGAGGCAAAGTAAAGGTGTAGCAGGATGAGCCGCAGACAAAACTCCTCAGACACCAGATTAAAGAAGGAAGAGGTTTTTATTCGGCCGGGAGCTCGGCTCTTAAGACTCGAGTCTGCCAATGCTCCCAGCCGAATAAAAACCTCTTCCTTCTTTAATCCGGTGTCTGAGGAGTTTTGTCTGCGGCTTGTCCTGCTACAAAGGGAGGCATCCCACCTTTCCCCCAACCGATTCCCATTCCTGTTCTACCCAATGGCCAGGATTCCAACCGAATGCCAAGATCTGGGTCCTGGGAATCCGCTTCGCCCCTCCTAGTTGGTTGGATGCATCGATGCCACTGTTCTTCCAAGCCTGGCCTCTTACCTTGTGGCACATGAGACTAGCAGAAACACAGGCTTGATGTAAACAGGCAAAAGTCAGTGCCTTTTCTTTTAGTCCAACTGGAGTAGTGGAAATTAAGAAGAAACAAAATCTGCAACCGGTTGTAATTAATTAGTTGTAAACACCACTGCACTAGGACCAGACCATCTCTTTTCAAAATCAACTCTCTGCCCCTCAAGGAGAAAGGCTCCATGGAGGGACATTATGCCTTTTCCCACCTCCCCTAACACTCCCTGGCCTCCAGGCCTGGGACTCACACTGTCCTGCGGCTGCCAGAATTCAGTAACAGCTTCATTTGTTCATTGCATTTTCATTATTTTTCCAGTTGCCCCCTAGTTATGACAAGGGGTAACTATTTTTTTCCATTTTTGGTGGAGATAAAAAGTTTCCTTCTCAGCTGTTGATACGGTGATGAATATGAGGGGGAACCCACAGATGGTTGTAAGTTCACCCTCAAGTTCTAGTTTTTACAATGGATCCATGGTATTTATTAAGTTCATATTCATAAAGAAGTTAATTAAAACAAAAGGAGAGCCACCCACGGAGATAAGAGTAGGTCACAAACCAATGAATATGACTGATCCAGTTACAAGAAAATAAAGCTGATTGATGTAAATGAAAATACTAATTGGATAGTGCAGGTGACAGCAGCGAGGAAGCTGTGAAGGTGTCTGCTCACGCAGCAGTTGGGAAGGTTGGCCTGAGGCTTTCAAAACCCAGAACGGTTTAGGATCTCAGTCACCACCTCTGGGAACCACCATCATCACTGTTCTTTTAATGAGGGGATCTCCAGTCCCCGCCCTGCCTTTCAGCCTCCCCGCGTGTTGAGGGGTGGGGGCTGGACAGTGACTCTGGGGCTGGGATGTGACTTCGTGTTGGGCCCCCCCAGGTGAAGCTGTTCATGCAGGACCTCTCCGCCATGCTGGCCAGCCTGGGTCAGGCTGAGCCTGCAGCCCCTGCCTCCTAGCCCTGACCCAGGTGAGCAGCGGGAGTGGGGACCCCTGAGAGACCCTGAGATAGGAGGGCCCACATTTCCAATGGGGTGTGGACTGAGTGGCTCTTCCTGAATCTGTTTCCTCATTGGGAAGATGGGAGGGCTGTGCCTGTTCAGAGTGCTGTGGGCCTGCCATGAGGGGCACATAGCAAGCACTCCATAAATGCAGGCCCTGATGAGGAGGTGATGGGAAGGTCAAGGAGCTATGTGTGGGGCAACTGCCTCTAAAATGAGATCAGACCAGGCCCTCCCTGCCAGGGTGGTTGGGGCATGAAAAAAGCTCTTTGTCAGGTCTCAGAACAGGGTCCATGCTAGATGAGAGATCACCAAGGCCCCCTCCACTATGGACTCTGCCAGGTGAGGGGCCCAGCCTGAGAATCCAGCTGCTGGGGCTGCCCTTGACCTTCTCAGAACCTCAAACAGGGGGTGGGTGGCAAGAAGACAGAGGACAGGCCAGGTTCTGACCTCCAGGTGTGGAGGGGCCGCGTTAACCTCTTCATAGCCAGAGGGGAGCAGCTGTGTCCTTGCCCCCTGGGCTGGGCATCCTGTTCCCCTCCCCCAGCCCACTCCCAGCTGCAACCATGTCCAGTGGGAGGAAGGGGGACCAACTCCCGCCTCTGGCACCTGGTTTGTGCTCTGAGCTTCACTTTCCTCATCGCTAAATGGACAAGGCAGCAGAACTCACCCTCGGGAGACCCGCAACTCCTCTGCCACGTTAGCTGGGATTTTAGTACCCGGGTCTCTCCATTCCAATTCCCCAAGTAGACCGCACTCCTGGCCACCAGCAGTGCTCAATAAAGATTTACTACATTAAAAATTCCATCGCCAAACCCTGAGGCACTCAGGGCTCTGACCGGTGCAGCCATGACCTCTGAACCCAGAACACATGGAAGCAGCAGCAACTGAGTTGCCAACTCAAGTCTTGGCCTGCCTGGCTTTGCTGGCGAACTCCTGCACACCCTTCAAGGCCCTGCTCAAATGTCTCTGTCTTAGGCTGACACAGCTGCTGCCCTTCTGTGGCCATACAGTGCTCCTTTTCACAGATGATGGCTCCTGCAGGGAGTGCCCCCAGTGCCCAGCACAGGGCCAGGCACACAGTGGTGCACGGGAACGTCTGCTGATGCCCACCCTAAGGCCAATCAAGGAGCCACGGGGCTGGGTCCTGGTCCTCACATCCTCTTCCGCATCTTGCCCTTCTTGGAGCGGGCACCCCGGCCGAAGGCGCCCTGCTGCAGCTCCTGGACGCGGCGGCGGTTGCGGGCAGAGAGCTGCTTGAGGCCACCACGCTGCAGGAAGCGCAGCTTCTGGGCCCGGCGCCGCTGCTTCAGGATCTGCTGCTTGGTCTTGAGTTCCGGGCGGACTCGGCCTGCAGGGGTGCCTGGGGCGTGGGGCCGGGATGCACCTGCTGGGACAGGGATTCAGGGAGCTTAGCTGTTGGGATCACTCCCAAGATCCCCTCCTCCCAGAAGCTCGCAGACTCCTCCCCTGCCCCTACTCCTGTTCTGTGCTTATTGCTGTGGCCCAGTGTCTGTACACAGTAGGTGGCTAATAAAGTTTTAGGCAGCCTCATGGAGTGGTCAATAACACGGGGCCAGAACCGCTGGGGTTCAAATCCCAGCTGTGACCTCTTGGACCGTGGGCAAGAAGTTAACGGCTCTGTGCCTCAGTTTCCCCATCTGTGAATTATAAATCACAGCACCTCCCTCATGGGTGAAGAGTAAATGCATTTCCATGGTGTAAAGTGGTCAGAATTTCAAGGCCTGTCCCATAGTGGGAGCCTTTTGGGCATGACTATTACTATTAAAAATTCTCCAACCAAGGAGTGTATGTCTCCACAGCACACCTACGGCACGCCAGGCTCTGAGGCCTCCCATAGTAACCGATACAGACCTCAGCCTCTGTCTCCATGGACACCATGCTCTAGGCTTGTTAGATGAAAAAAGAGTGTAGATGAACCTTCCTTTAGGTGGGAGAGGAATCAAAGAAGGCCAGAGAGGGAGAGGGACTTATCTGAGGTCACACAGCAAAGCAGCAGCAGCAGCAGAGGTCAGTGACCCTTCCCCAGCCCCCCAGGTGGGCATCAGGTAGTCCATTCTTCTAGTTCTCTGGGAGGCAAGCACCACCCTCCCTGGCTCCCACTAAGCCCTGTGTCCTCCTCCTCCTCTTCCCCATTCATAACAGCAGCCTCCCCAGGGCTCCTAGAGGGATGACCATTAAGCTGGTCCCAGCTGTCTCCAGTGGAGCCAGGGTGCCTCGCAGGACCTATCACCTCCAATGAGGACAGCAAAGGAAGAACAGCTGCTTTTTCCCAAAGCCCACAGGTCGCCCCCGTCTCCCCAGCCCCTGCACGCCCACTGCACGGCAATGCTCGCAGCAGAAGCTGCTGTTTCACCCAGGTAAAAACAGGCTGAGAAGTGAGGTGTGGGTGGTCCCCACCCAGCCATGCTGACAAGGAGACACTCCCACAGATGGGAGAGCTGGAGAGGGAGGAGCCACAGAGAACAGGCCCAGGCAAATGCACGCAGGCTCACAGAGACACCCAGGGGAGGCAGTGACCAGCCCCAAGAGGTGGAGGGACACAAGCAGGGGCGAAGGCCATCTGAGAGAGACCCAAGACATGGTCCCAAATTCCCCTCTCCCCAGGGAAGACTCCAGGTGGGAGCCTTGGGCAGCTGGGTGACCCAGGTTCAGTCATAGCCCTCATAAGGCACCTGTTTCCTGGCCTGTAAAATGGGTATTCGCAGTCACCTTGCCTCCCAGGTCATGTGTGGCCTTCCAGGACAGAGCCTGCCTGCACCCAGCAAGCGGGAGCCCCTCCCTGATAACAGCCCTTAAGCACAGGCTCTGGCAGACAGAGCCGGCTTCAAATCCACCTTAGCTTGTTACTGGCTGAGGGACCCAGGCCAGATCAAAGAGGTCCAAGTCCTCAGATGACCAAATGTACCACTTGCCAACCCACATTTCAAGGAAGTATCTTCCTCAACATCCCCTGTGATCGCCTCCTCCCAGAACCAAAGCTGCTTCTGACTGCGTCTTTGGTGACATGAACTTCCCCACAGCATTGCTAAAAAGAACGTCACTCCTAAGGATGCCACAGGGAATCAATTCATGCTCACTGTCAGGTCGAACCACATGCAAATGCCATTTTTGCAGGTGAAAATGGCCTGCATTCGCACAAGGTTCCACCTCCCGAGTTCTCTAGGATTTTACACAATCGGCTTAATTAGGTGAACAGGGCATCTACCAGAAGTTATCCCTGTAGCTTCATCTGTGAAGTGGAAGGGGGTCGGGGACAAGGCACCTGAGGGGCATGGCGCTTCCCAGCGCCTGTCAGGCGGTGTTCGTGACCATCAGAGGCCGGGACAGTAAGAAGGGGGAACCTGTGGGTGTGGGGGTTGGGTGGGGGGGCGGATCATGGAGGGACCCAGGGTTTTGGCAGCATACCCCAACACACCCAGCTCTGGGGCTCTGCAGTAGCCCCTGCACCTGTGCCTCAGCGTTACCCTAATCTGACCATAACTGCTCTGCCTACCTGTGCACCCACACTCCCCACCCTGGCTCTCACCTTGGCCACGGTCTCGCTTCCCACCTCTTCGCTCTGGGCCTCGCCTGTCAGATGACCCTTCTTCGTCCGAGTCACGATCATCAATTTTCTGTTTCTGTTTCCACTTCTGATAGCTGGGAAACCTCGTTAAGGAAGCTGCGTGAAGCCCCTGGGATGGGAGAAGGCTCCTCCCCACACTGCCCCAGCAGACAGAGTTCCGTTATCCCAGCCGCAGCTGAAGCTGCTCGGCCCCGCCCCCAGCACACAGGTCCCACTTATTGGAGATGCTGTTGCTGAAGCTGCTCGGCCCCGCCCCCAGCACCAGGTCCCACTTATTGGAGATGCCGCTGCTGAAGCTGCTGGGCCCGCCCCCAGCACAGGCCCCACTTACTGGAGATGCTGCTGCTGAAACTGCTCGGCCCCGCCCCCAGCACACAGGTCCCACTTATTGGAGATGCTGTTGCTGAAGCTGCTCGGCCCCGCCCCCAGCACCAGGTCCCACTTATTGGAGATGCCGCTGCCGAAGCTGCTGGGCCCCGCCCCCAGCACAGGTCCCACTAGTTGGAGATGCTGCTGCTGAAGCTGCTAGGCCCCGCCCCCAGCACCAGGTCCCATCTATTGGAGATGCGGCTGCTGAAGCCGCTCAGCCCCGCCCCCTCCTCCAGGTTCCACTTAATTGAAGCTGCTGCTGCTGAAGCTCCTCGGCCCCGCCCCTCCCCAGCCACGCCCCTCAGGATACAGGTCTCGCTTGTAGGAGCTGCTGATGTAGCGGCCGCTCTCTGTCTTAATCTTCTTCTTGTCTTCCTGTCCTGACTGTCCCACAAACCGCTTCTTCTTACGGTCCCTGCAGGAGAGGGAGTTGGGACGGCTGCCGTGGAGGGAAACCCTTGGAATGCCGGCTGCCGCTCGGGGCCTGTCTCCTCACCCGACCCTCTTGTCAGGTTGTTGGAGCATTAAAGGAAAGCAGTGCAGCCATGTCTGGCATGCAGTTGGCGCTCAATAAAGGCTTCTTCCCTATCCCTCCTCACCTCTCCCTGCAGTCCAGGTCTCAAAAGGGAGTGCGGAGGTCAGAGCACTGCTGCCAGCACTGGGGCCTGGCTCAGGGACAAGGGCCTCCTGGAGGGTTTCCAATCCCCTCCCCCTGCCCAGCTGTGACCCTGGGTTGAGTCACATACATTCTCCAGACGCTAGAGTCCTGAACGAATGGGTCCTGAGCCCTGTCTAGAAAGACTTGCCAGCAAAAAGAATAAACGGGGTCAAGATCTCTGTGGTGTGTGATCAAATCAAGGGGACAGCACAGCCAGGGGCCATCACACCTGCTGTGAGTGGTCACATGGGGGACAGCCAGGCCATAATCTGGGCTGTGCAGGATCAGATGGGAGTGAGGACTTCAGGGAGCTCACCCTGCCTGCCGGCATGGAGGGGCAGCTCACTCGATCACTCACCCTGGGCCTGGAGGGACGGCTCACTTGCTCACTCACCCCAGGGAATGGAGGGGCGGCTCACTCGCTCACTCACTTCAGGGAATGGAGGTAGGGGAGGCTCACTCGCTCACTCACCCCAGGCATGGAGAGGCAGCTCACTCTCTCACTCACCCAGGGCCTGGAAGGGTGGCTCACTCGATCACTCACCCCGGGCATGGAGGGAGGGGCGGCTCACTCGATCACTCACCCCAGGCACGGAGGAGCAGCTCACTCGGTCACTCACCCCGAGCACGGAGGGGCGGCTCACTCGATCACTCACCACTTGAGCTGCTGCCGGCCCCTCGTCAGGTTCTGGGCTTCATCCCCCATCAAGTCCAGGACAGCGCCAGCTGCCTGCTGCTCGAAGGCTCCCCCTTCCCCGCTGATGCTCAGGCTGCAGAGGGAGAGTGGGAGACATAATTGGATTGATGGGACCCAGCGGACCCGCCTGCCCCACCCAGGACCCAGCCAGCCACTCACCCCCGCTCGCTGTCAAAGTCCCTGGGCCGGTAGGGGATGTAGAATTCCTGGTCCCGCTGCCGGGCCTCCTCCCTCCGCCTCTTGGCTCCCCTGTTGGGTCCTGACCGCTGCCGCTTCTGGCCCACGACCTCTGAGAAAATGTCCTGGCAGAGCACAGACCAAGGCCCAGTGTCATGCCTGCTGCCCCCTGGGGAGTTCCCCCAGCCTCCCTACCCACCAGCCTGGCCACAGTGAGGGGCCAGTGGCTTCTCGGGGACTTTCAAAGCTTCATTTTGCCATTTCTTAGCTGGGTGACAGTGTCTCCTGTGGGACCCTCAGTTTCCTCATCTGCACACACAGCGCAACCCCTGCCTCAGGGACCAGCAGAGGCAGGACAGCTGGGTGAGGAGGAGAGTGCCGGCCGGGGGAGACCCAACTCCCCATTCCATCTCCGCGCCCCAGGCTGTGTGACAGCCGGCCCTGCCCCTCTCTGCGCCTGGCCTGCTCTGAACAACGTGGACTAGGCCAGGGGTCTCCAACTGGTCTTCTTGGCTACTGAACCCTCTGTCCAAACAAAACATGAGAGAGGGACATCCTGGGGGACACACAGGCCCAGGACCCGCCCACCAGGTGAATGGGACACTTCATGGTCCTCCCTCTGAGTGGAGACCTACACGTCTCACTGCAGAAGCCCTGATGTGTTTGGTGGCTGGTGATGCCCTGGACCACACTGAGGGTGTCATGTCGTGCACAGCTCCTCAGGCTAAAGATCTGGCCCCAGAGTTTTAAACGAGGGATGGTGGACAAGAACCATGCCCCGACTCTGCAGATGGGAAGCTGACTGCATCCACCTCCATCCACTACTCAAAGATCCTAGGACAGCCTCATGGGCTGCTGGGACTTAGCCACCCCTTCCCCATACCCCAGGTCCAGGGTCCCCAGGGTGGAACCTGTACCTCCACACTCTCTCCCACCTCCTCCTCCTCCTCCTTCTCAGGCTGCTTCTCCTGCAGTGCTGGGCGGCTCGGGGCTGGGCCCACTGGGCCCTCCTGCTGCTCCTGCCGCCCCTGCTGTCCCTGCTGGAAGCGGGCGATGGCCTTGCGGTCCTTCTGCCGCTTGGCACGCATCACCTGGCTGCACAGGTCTCGGCTGGAGGCGTTGATCTCAAAGATAGTCTGTGGAGGGGACACCCAGTCCTTTGCCCACTGGCCTTCTACCCCTAACCCCACCCTTACCACTTGGTGGGCTTCCTATGGGCGTTCTTCCCCAAGTCTTCCCCAGTGTCCATTATCTGCACTTCACAATTAGATAGACAGACCCAGGCCAGGTGCAGTGGCTCATGCCTGTAATCCCAGCACTTGGGGAGGCTGAGGCGGGTGGATCACTTGAGGTCAGGAGTTCGAGACTAGCCTGGCCAACACGGCGAAACCCCATCTCTGCTAAAAATACAAAAATTAGCTAGGTGTGGTGGTGGGCACCTGTAGTCCCAGCTACTTAGGAGGCTGAGGCAGGAGAATCACTTGAACCCAGAAGGCAGAGGTTGCAGTGAGCCGAGATTGCACCACTGCACCCCAGCCTGGGTAACAGAGAGAGACTCCATCTCAAAAACAAAACAAAACAAAAACACAAAGAGACCCAGGCCAGGCACCGTGGCTCACGCCTGTAATCTCAGCACTTTGGGAGGCTGAGGCAAGAGGATCACCTGAGCCCAGGGGTCTGAGACCAGCCTAGGCAACATGACCTCATCTCTACAAAAAATAAAAAAATTAGCTGGGTGTGGTGGCATGCACCTGTAGTCCCAGCTACTCAGGAGGCTGAGATAGGAGGATCATTTGAGCCCAGAAGGTCAAGGCTGCAGTGAGCCATGATTGCACCATTGCACTCCAGCCTGGGTGACAAAGCAAGACCCTGTTTCAAAAACAAACAAACAAAAACCCAGAGAGGGTGAGTAACCAGCCCATGGTCACATGCTAGGAAAAACCATAGCTTGTCAACCCAAGTCCATTTGACTTCAAAACCGGTGCTCTTAAACATGACACTCTCTCCAGCTCCTCTCCTGATCCTAGCTGGCTGGCAGGCTTACTCACTCCTCAGTAGGTCTTTCCTTTTGTGCATCCCCTTCCATATGCACAAGACGGGGTGCCTAATGGGAGTCAACAGTTGGGAAGGAGGGAAAGAAGCTCAGGAAAGCCAGCTCTTCAGGCCTCTAACAGACCGGAAGCATGTCACTTCCCCTTGTGAGCCATCTGTAAGTGCTAGGGAATGGCTGCCCCACAGGACCTGCTGTGGGCCAGCAGGGATGGTTCCAGAACAAGGTGCATCTCAAGAGAGGCTGTCAGAGCCAAGGCTGCAGGTTAAGAAGCTATAAGCTCAGATGAAAATCCCTGCTGGGGTCCTGCTGGGGGTCAGGAGTGCAATCTGAGTCCTGGCACCACCGTTGTCACTGTGTGACTCCAGGCTCTGGGCTCCACAGAGCCAGGACTCAGAGCGTGGTCTCCACCCGGCCCCACTCACCGCCCGGGAGCGGTAGTTCTTTATGCTGTCCACCAGCCTCAGCCGCTGCAGCTCCTCCTCCTCAAAACGCGAGCCTGGTAGGAAAGCAGCAAGGTGTGAGGCTGTGGGTGGGGTCAGCAAGGGCCACCTGCCACCCCCTGCCTTGTAGAAGGACTCACTGAAGAGGGGGTGCAGGCCCAGCCCCACAAGGTCCATCTCCTTGGCCCTCTTGATGGACTCGGGCGAGGGCGCTGGGCGTGAGCGCACATACTGCTGCTGGGCGTTGTCGGCAACGCGGGCCAGGCCCCGTAGCTCCAGCGATGCCTCCAGGGTGCTCTGCAGACCACTGTCCTCCTCGTCCACCACACTCTGTGGCACCCGACCCAGCATGCCATCCACACCGGCCACACCTGCACCCCACACAGCACCTTGTCAGAGGTCTTTCAGCCTGGCCCGCCTGTCCACTGCCCGACCACCACTCCTGGGCCTCACCCTGACCCCTGAATCACAGGTAAATGGCTACAAAATAATCACTGCAAAGAACACCAGCACTCAGGGAGGAGCTAGAGAGCCAGACACTTGAATACACTGACAGGGGTCAACAAACTGCGGCTGGCCGGCCAGCTGCCTGCTGCTTCTGGAAATAGCTCTACGGGAGCACAGCTCACTACTCGCTTATGCATGGTCTCCGGCTGTTTTTGCACTACAAGGCCAGGGTTGAAGAGCCACCCTGGATCACACGGCTCACAGAGCCTAGAATATGTACTATCTGGCTCTAAAAAAAAAAACTTTGTTGGCCGGGTGCGGTGGCTCATGCCTATAATCTCAGAGTTCCAGGAGGCTGAGGCAGGAGGATCACTTAAGGCCAGGAATTGGAGACCAGCCTGAGCAATGTAGTGACACTCCATGTCTACAATAAATTTTAAAATTAGCCAGGCATGGTGGTGTGCCCCTGTAGTCTCTCAACTACTCAGGGGGTGACACAGGAGGATCGCTTGAGCCTGGGAGCTCACGGCTGCAGTGAGCCGTGATAGTGCCACTGCACTCCAGCCTGGGTGACAGAACAAGACTTCGTCTCTCTTAAAAACAAAAAAACAAAAACAAAAAACAAACAACAGCAACTTTGCTGACTCCAGCATTAGAAATTCAATTTCCACAGCAACGCTGTTCTATAGATAAGAAAACTGAGGCTTAGCGAGGTTCAATTACTACCAGGACTGTCAAATGAGTCAGTTGCAGAGACAGGATTCAATCTAGGCAGAGTCCATACTAACAACAGCGATACTTATGGTAATAAGTAACAGCAACAGTTAAGAGCAGAGGATGCCGGACACAGAGGCTCCCTATGTGTAAGCACTGTGCTGAGTCCATCATCATCATCTCCTTTACCTCACACCAAACCTATGAGGAAAGTACCTGTTTTCTTTTGTCGTCATGTTCTAACTTTTTACTACAAAATATATACAACAGTAAGCCAAGCATGGTGGCTCACACCTGTAACCCCAGCACTTTGGAAGCCAAGGCAGGAGGATCGCTTGAGTGCAGGAGTTCAAGACCAGCCTGGGCAACATAGTGATACTCCATCTCTACAAAAAATTAAAAAATTATCCAGGCATGGTGGCACCTGCCTGTATTCCCAGCTCCTCAAGAGGCTGAGGTGGAAGGATTGCTTGAGCTTAGGAGGTCAAGGGTGCAGTGAGCTGTGATTGTGCCACTATACTCCAGCCTGGGTGACAGAGTGAGCCCCTCTCAAAAAATAAAATAAAATAAAATAAAAAAGCAAAACAATGAAAGAAAAAGAAAAAGCTGAGGGAAGAGCATGATGGACCTCATGGGCCCATCACCCAGCGTTAATTACCAACATTTGGCCAATCTTGAAAGAAAGGCCCTGATGAGTCCCTTTTAGAGATGAGGAAACTGAGGCTCCTGGAGGTTTAGAGATTTGCCAAGGGGCACATGGTAAGGGTCAGGGTCGGAAACCAAACCCTGCACTGGGTCAGGAGCCTGCCCTCTTCCCATCTCTCCGGATTAAGCAGGTGCTGGGCCCTGCTGACCCCCGGCTAGCTCTGGAGCAAATGCAGGATGTCTCTCCCTAAAAGCTAACTGCACCAGGGGTGGTTTCTGCCTAGACATTGGGGTAGGCTCCTTCCCTCCCTCTGCCCCTCCCACGCCCATGCACAGCTCTCAACCCAGGAGGCTGCAGATCTGTAGAGCCTGTACAGGGCTGCGTGCTGCCTCTGGCCCTGAGCAGGCCCTGGGCGCAGGGTCCATTTCCTCCTGCTCCTGCCTGTCACTGGGCCCCTGGGGCTGCCGGGTGGGGCTGTGCTTGCATCTCCCTCCCTTGGCCCTTGCACTCTCAGCTTTGCCCCCAGGAAAATGCTTTGAAATGCCCTTTAGGCGCCCCTTCCAATTCACCCCTGCGTGGCGCCCAACTGAGGCCTCCACCTCCAGTGACTGCACAGGCCGCCCCCCACCCTGGCCAGGCCCCGCAGCCCTTTCCTGTGCCCTTGCATCTGACCCCAGACTTTCCGCTGCGGTGTCTGCTTTCCAGCTGCCTCCAGGCATGGGCTGGGACACTGCAGGGCCACATGGTCACCTGAGGGGGCCGTGGCCTGGACAGAGACCACCACTGGCAGCCAAGAGTGAACAGCCGAGGCAGAGGGGGCCCGGAGCTCTGAGGGCTGCGCTCTCTGCTGACCACTGGCTAGGCTGTCCGGAGGAGGCCGCCTCAGCTCTCTGAGCTTGAGTCTCAGGGCTCTGGGGGGGCCTGAATCTCAGCTCCCCACCTCCCTGCTGTGTGCATGCGGGTAGGCCTGTCTCTCATCTGTGAAGCAGAGGTGATGACAGCCCTCCCTCTAGCACAGATGGACAAACGAGACAAGATGTGTCCAGGGCCCGGGAACCAGCAGGACTGCAGGTGGAGGCCCATAGTTGGAGGCCCACAGATGGAGGCCATGGTGATTGCTATTGTCTGTCCCATGCATTCCCATTCTAGGATGTATACCGAAATGTCCTGTGGGCGGCTGGGCACAGTGGCTCACACCTGTAATCCCAGCACTTTGGGAGGCCGAGGCAGGCAGATCACCTGAGATCAGAAGTTCAAGACCAGCGTGGCCAACATGGTGAAACCCTGTCTCTACTAAAAATACAAAATTAGCTGGGCGTGGTGGTGTGTGCCTGCAGTCCCAGCTACTAGGGAGGCTGAGGCAGGAGAATTGCTTGAACCCGGGATGCAGAGGTTGTGGTGAGCCATGATTGCACCACTGCACTCCAGCCTGGGCAACAAGAGGGAAACTCTGTCTCAATAAATAAATAAAAAATGTCCTGTGGGCTTGGTCTGAATGAGCCTCAGCCTCTCTCTCCCTCCGCTGCGCTCCCCTGAAAACTCATCAAGTATAGGGTCACACACTAGATGCCTGCAGGGGCTGGGCAGGCCACACTGACAGGAAGGGGAGGCAGGCAGGGGCTGCAGGGGACCAGGAAGCCTGTCTAACGGGGGTGCCACAGCTTAGCACCCAGATCCAACCGTTTCCCAGTAGATACCACAAATCTGGATTGTTGTGGGAAATCCTGAGTTTAAAATAGAGGGGTTAGCCAGGCACAGTGGCTTGCTTGAGCCCAGGAGTTGGAAGTTGCAGCGAGCCATGATCGCACCACTGCACTCCAGCCTGAGCAAGAGTAAGACCCCGTCTCATTAAAAAATAGAAGGAATCAGCCCGGCGCAGTGACTCACGCCTGTAATCCCAGCACTTTGGGAGGTGGGCGAATCACTTGCGGTCAGGAGTTTGAGATCAGCCTGGCCAACATGGTGAAACCTTGTCTCTACTAAAAATACAATAAAAAATTAGCCAGGCATGGTGGCAGGCGTCTATAGTCCCAGCTACTCGGGAAGCTGAGGCAAGAGAATGGCTTGAACCTGGGAGGCAGAGGTTGCTGTGAGCCAAGATCGCACCACTGCACCCCAGCCTGGGCAACAGAGCGAGACTCTGTCTCAAAAAATAAACAAAACAAATAAAATACAATAAAATAAATAAAAGGAATCATCTTCTGCTGGGGTCAAACCCAGCCCCACCTCCTCCCACAGCCAAAACAGGGCCCATGAACTCCACGGGGACCCCTATCCCCACCCAGCCTCCACTCACCTGAGGGCTCCTCGAGGGGTCGGGAGAGGGTGAGGGAGCGGCCTAGGAACAGGTGCAGATCCAGCAGGTAGGGGATTTCATCAGGGGCCACCAAGGAGTAGGCTGTGCCACTTCGGCCAGCCCGAGCCACACGGCCTGCAGCAAGGAGATGTTCAAGCTTAATTAAGCAAAGAAGGACCCAGACCCAGCATGAGTTCCACAGGCCAGACCCTGAGCGGGTGAGCCTGGCCAAGCCTCGAACCTCACACAGCTGCTGTCCCCACCTACGCACAGGGAAGTTTAATCCCGGTCCCTAGGTTGATCTGTGAGAGTGTGCCTGAGCTGACACAGTGCTCTGGGAGACTAGCAAAAATACAGCAAGGCCCTGCTCATGAGCATGATCAAAACTCTTCAGTGTCCCCACTTTTGAGAATTCCCCGCAAAGACGCAAAGATTCACACACAAGGAGGTTTAGTGTGGCCCTGACTAGGACAGCCCCAAGTTGGAAACTAAAGTCTCAAGGATAGAGGACTGGATAAGTGAATTAGCTGATGGCCACACAGTGGGAATTAAACAGCTCAGGAAAAGAGTGGGCAAACTGCAGCCTACAGGGCCAGGCTGGTGGCTCACGCCTGTAATCACAGCACTTTGAGGGGCTGAGGTGGGAAAATCACTTGAGGCCAGGAGTTCGAGAACAGCCTGGGCAAAATAGCAAGACCCCATGTCTACAAAAAATGAAAATTAGCCAAATGTGATGGTGTGTGCCTGTAGCCCTAAGTACTTGGGAGGCTGAGCTGGGAGGATTGCTTGAATCTGGGAGTTCAAGCTTACAGTGAGCTATGATCATGCCACTGCACTAGAGCCCAAGCAACAGAGTGAGATCCCGGCCCCCTGCTTGTCTGTGTAAATAAAGATTTATTGGAACACAGCCACACTCATTTGTTTATATATTATCTATGTAAATGAATAGGCAGCAGTCACACGACAGCAGCAGAGATGAACAGTTAGGACAGAGACAGTATGGTCCACAAAGCCTAACGTTTCATGTCTAGCCCCTTACAGAAAAGATGTGCCAACCCATCACAGAATGACATTTCATAGTAAACGAAAAACATTCGTGATGTATGGTGATGTAAAAAGAAAAAAACAAAAAGCCAGTTATAAAAAAGAACACCCAATATGATTGCAATTTTGCATGAAGTACCTAAATCCCTACATAGCATTACATTTTGGTTTGTCTCCGTATCTTGGGAAAACAAGGTGTTATGACATTTGGAGATTTCATTTGAGGTTGTCTGACCGGCACTGTTGGTCTTGTGAGGCACAAGAAATTCCCTTTGGGGGCGTCCTGGGGACCTCCCTAGCGATATGCAGAACCAGCTCTCCACACAGCAACAGAAACTAGGGGACAGCAGACAGCAACAAGGGGGAAGTGCACCCACCACATGACACTTATGAATTAAAAGAAGGCAAAGAAAGTAGAATAACAGTTACCAGGGGCTGCGGGAGGGGAATAAGGAGATTTTGTCTGACGGATAGAGCTTCAATTTTGCAAGATGAAAAAGTTCTGGGGCCAAGCATGGTGGCTCACACCTGTAATCACAGCACTTTGGGAGGCTGAGGCAGACGCATCACTTGAGGTTAGGAGTTCAAGACCACCTTGGCCAACATGGTGAAACCCCTGTCTCTACTAAAAACACAAAAAATTAGCTGGGCCTGGTGGCGAGCACCTGTAATCCCAGCTACTCGGCAGGCTGATGCAAGAGAATAGCTGGAACCTGGGAGGTGAAGGTTGCAGTGAGCCGAGATCACGCCGCTGCACTCCAGCCTGGGGTACAAAGCAAGACTCTCAAAAAAAAAAAAAAAAGTTTTGGGGACAGATGGTGGTGACGGTTGCACAATGTGAACAGACTCAATGCCACTCCACTGCACACTGGGAAATGGCAAAATGCTGAATTGCATGCTATGTCTACTTTACCACAACTTAAAATAGAAACATCAGAAGAATGGACACACACCAAAATGACGGCCATGTCATCAGAGAGCAATGGGGGACAGTGATCTCTGAAATGAGACCACAGCTGTTCCGTGACTCACGAAGGGCTGCGTCTCAATAAACCCAATAGCCGTCAAAAACACACACACGGCACCTAACCCACTAAACATTGCAGCTCAGCCAGCCTGCCTTGAGCATGCTCCAAATACTTCCATTAGCCTACCCTTGGGCAAAATCATCCCACACATAGCCGATTTTAAAATAAAGTGTTGAATATCTCATGTAACTTATTGAATACTGTACTGAAAGAAAAAAATAGAACAGCTGTATGGGTGCTATTGTAAAGTCAAAAAAACCATAAGCTGAATAATTGGGTTGTTTTTTTTTTTGGTTTTTTTGAGACAAGATCTTGCTCCGTCACCCAGGCTGGATCGCAGTGGCACGATCGGGAGTTTGAGACCAGCTTAAGCAATATAGCAAGGCTCTGTCTCTAAAACAAAGCCCACAGCCACCCCATGTGCAGTGTCAAGAGTTAAGCCTTGTACCCTCGGCTTCTGCCAGGATCCGGCACCCCTGCCTGCCCCAGGGCCAGCCACGGGCTGCTTACCCACGCGGTGCAGGAAGAGCTTGCCCTTGGCGGGGAAGCTGTAGTTGATGACATTGTCCAGCAGCGGGATGTCCAGGCCTCGGGCGGCCAGGTCAGTCACAATGAGAGTGGAGCACTTGCCAAGCGTGAATTTGGCGAGGTTGATCTTGCGGGCTGTCGGGTCTAGGGCACTGTAGATGTGGGCGCAGCTCACCCGCTGGGTCGTCAGCAGCTGCTCAGAGCAAAGATGGTAGCAAAGTGAGAAGGAGACTTGGAGGAGAAAGGAAAGGAAGCCAGACCATGGCAGGGGACGGGCACTGAGGTGCAGAGACAAGACCACGGGTTCTGGAGTCTGGCACCCTTGGTCTGAATCCCAGCTTGCTGGGTGATGCCAGTTTGGGGAGGAATGGAGCTTACAACACCTCCCACCTCTCTGCAGGGTTGTCTGAGGATCAGAGATGATGTGTGCAGAGGGCCCTCTCAGGGAAGCTGCAAATGCCACCTCAGTGCACAAGCCTTATCCGGATTCTGCTACAAACAAGCTGTGTGACCTTGGGCAAGTTATCAAACTTTTCTATGCCTCATTTTCCTCATCTGTAAGAATAACTGCCCCTTCTTTGTGCCTTATTATGAGGATCACATGAGTCAGTATACACTGTGCTGAGAACAGAGTCTCAACATGGAACACTCATGAGAGTGCTAGCTGTTCTTTACAGATTACTATTTAAACTGGGCATGGTGGCTCACGCCTGTAATCCCAGCATTTCGGGAAACCAAGGCTGGAAAATCACTTGAGACCAGAAACTCGAGACTAGCCTGGGTAACACAGCAAGACACCATCTCTACAAAAAAATAAAAATAAATAAAAAATGAGCTGGCATGGTCAGGCATGACTTGTGCCTACAGTCCCAGGTACTTCGGAGGCTGAGGTGGGTGGATTACTTGAGCCCAGGAGGCAGAGGTTGCAGTAAGCCATGATCATGCCAGTGCACTCCAGCCTGGCCAAAGGAGCAAAACTCTGTCTCTAAAAAAACAACTGTTTAAAAATTACTATTTTGGTCTTATTCACTGGTGACCCCAGCAGCTGCACAGAGGGAGCGTTGTTAACTGTGTGTGGAGTAAGTGAAACCCAGTGAACCATGTCCTCAGATAACAGACCCAGGTGTAGCTGACAGGGAGGCAGGCACCGACGGAAAGGGGCCCCGCTGTCTTCCGGGGCACAGCAACTCCCCAGGCTCTGACCCAGGCGGGGGTCACACAGGCATAACACATATGAAAAAAATCTTTGAGCCACTCACACATGCTAACAGCGCTTCACACAGCTTGCTACATGCAGGTCATGCCTCAATCTTAAGAAGTCAAACAAACAACACACTAAAAATCTACAGGAAAATAATAGGATGGCAGGGACAGGCTTCAAAATAACCCGGATGTAAGGGGAACTAACGGATGAAGGTCAAGACCAGCTATCAGCTGATAACAGTTGTACCTAGATAACGAGTACCCGGGGTTCATCATATTATTTTCTGATCTTAGAATTGGTTTGAAATTTTCTCACAATAAAAAGTTTAGGCCAGGCACTGTGGCTTACACCTGTAATCCCAGCACTTTAGGAGGCTGAGACGGGCAGATCACTTGAGGTCAGGAGTTCAAGACCCACCTGGCCAACACGGCAAAACCCCGTCTCCATGAGAAATACAAAAATTAGACAGGCATGGTGGCGCCTGAAGTCTCAGCTACTCAGGAGGATGAGGCAGGAGAATCACTTGAACCTGGGAAGTGGAGGTTGCAGTGAGCTGAGATCGTGCCACTGCACTCCAGCCTGGGCGACAGAGTGAGATACCATTTCCAAAAAAAAAAAAAAGAAGAAATGTTTTCATAATCCCAGTACTATGGGAGGCCAAGGTGGGAGGATCACCTGAGCCCAGGAGTTCAAGACCAGCTTGGGCAACCGAGTGAGAACCTGTCTTTACAAAATATAAAAATAAGTAACAAGTTAGTTGGGCATGGTGACGTGTGCCAGAAGTCCCAAGTACTCGGGAGGCTGAGGTGGGAGGATTGTTTGAGCCTGGAAGGTCAAGGCTGCAGTGAGCCATGATTGTGCCACTGCACTCTAGCCTGGATGACAGAGCGAGGCTCCGTCTCAAAAAAATAAAAAATAAAAATAAAAATGACCATCTTGAGCCCAGGCCCAGGCTCCTGGTCCGCTCTCGTGCTGCCCTCTAGTGACTGCACAGGGAACTGCAGCTCCAAACTCCAGCTGAAGGAGGTGCTCGTCCCACTCAGGACCCTGCTCACCTCAGTGAGGTACTCGGCGTGGTGCTTCGTGGCCACAAACACCACGGTCTGGTCCTGGGGCCGCACCACGTTGCGCAGCAGGTGGAGCAGCACGGCAGCCTTGGTGTCCTCCCGCACGAGGAAGAAGGAGGTCTGTGGGGAGAGGGCATCACGGGTTGGCTTACGGGGTCCTGGCCCAGGGCCTGCAGGGCCCACCTGGACACACCCTCCTGGGATGGGACAGGTGCAGCCTCACCTTCAGCTGCTCGTTGAGCTTGGTATCCACGTCAAGCCGGATGAGCACGGGCTCCGTGAGGCCTGCAGGAGACATGGGGGAAAGTGGGGGAGTCGCAGAGGGACTGGACCCCCAGGCCCCAGCCCGACCCCCAGCCCCCATCTCCACCCCCAGCTCACGCACCAGCCCGGGCAAATTCCACCAGCAGTTTGGGCAGAGTGGCGGAGAACAGCACCGTCTGGTGGCCCCCGGGGAGGCGGGCGATGATCTCCTGCAGCTGCTCTGCGAAACCCATTTCAAAAAGCCTGGAAGGGTAGAGGGCAGGACTGGGTCAGAGGGGGCCTCCACTCCCTGGAGTTCCAACCGCAGCCATCCTTGTCCCCACAACTTCTGCGGTGTCCCAGGGCTTGCCTCACTCTAACTCAGCCCACTCACACTTATCACATGACTTCATCCTAAACAACAATAACCTTGAAATCTGGAATCTGTCTTGGTCATGTTCTTACAAACTCATGCTGAAATAAATGACAGCAGCCCAGGCTGGCTGCAGAGGCTCACGCCTGTAATCCCAGCACTTTGAGAGGCCAAGGCAGGAGGAGTTCAAGAACACCCTAGGTGAGACCCCATCTCTACAAAAATAAAAAATTAGCTGGGGCCGGGCGCAGTGGCTCAGGCCTGTAATCCCAAGCACTTTGGGAGGCCAAGGCGGGCGGATCATGAGGTCAGGAGATCGAGACCATCCTCGCTAACACAGTGAAACCCCGTCTCTACTAAAAATACAAAAAAATTAGCTGGGCGTGGTGGCGGGCGCCTGTAGTCCCAGCTACTCGAGAGGCTGAGGCAAGAGAATGGCCTGAACCCAGGAGGCGGAGCTTGCAGTGAGCTGACATCATGCTACTGAACTCCAGCCTGGGCAACAGAGTGAGACTCCGTCTCAAAAAAAAAAAAAATTAGCTGGGCATGGTGGCGCATGCCTATATTCCCAGCTACTCAGGAGGCTGACATGGGAGGATCCCTTGAGCCTGGGAGGTCGAGGCTGCAGTGAGCCATCATCACACCACTGTACTCCAAACTGGGCGACAGAGCAAAACCCTGTCACCATCAATCAATCAATGATAGCAGTCCCTCCCCACTTCCCCCACATCCCCCTCCCCAACTCTGCCAGGGAGGGTTCTAAGTACTTTACAAGTATCAAGTCTTCTGGTCCTCACAACACCCCTGTGAGGTACGTGCTACTTTATCCCCATTTTGCAGTTGAAGCAGCCAAGGCCCAGAGATGTCCAGTGATTTGCCCAAATTCACAGAGCTGAAGTCGCAGAGCTAGGACTTGATCCCACTCCTGTCTGGCTCCTGAGTCCATGCTCTCAACTTTGTGCTTTTAAAAAAATCTCTTTGAAATCCCATGTTAGGGGCCGGGTCCCGTGGCTCGCGTCTGTAATCCCAGCACTTTGGGAGGCCGAGGCGGGTGGATCACCTGAGGTCAGGAGTTTAAGACCAGCCTGGCCAACATGGTGAAATCCCATCTCTACTAAAAATACAAAATTAGCCAGGCGTGGTAGCGTGTGCTTGTAACCCCAGCTACACAGGAGGCTAAGGCAGAAGAATCACTTGAACCCGGGAGGCGGAGGTTGCAATGAGCCAAGATCATGCCATTGCACTCCAGCCTGGGTGACAGAGCAAGACTCTATCTCATAAATAAATAAATAAATAAATAAATAAATAAATCCCATGTTAGATGTCCTATTATTCATTTCAACACTCCTGAAATGCAAAATTATAAATATTGGTCAGAGAGCCCCAGAGATGAGCTCCAGCACCACTTATGAGGAGGTCTGCAGCCCACATCTGGGAAGACACTGCTTCGATCTCGGCCACACAGGGCTCTCCTGGCAGAGCCTTCCTCTGGTTGACCTCTCTGCCTCTGCTTTCCCAGTTCAGACACAAGTGCTCAGGGCTGGACCTGCAGCCTTACCTGTCAGCTTCATCGAACACCACGTATTCCACACTCTGCAGCTTCAGGCTCATTTCCACAGCCACATGTACCAACCGTCCGGGCGTGGCAATAATTCTGGAAGAGGGTGCACAGGCCAGGTGACCCCAGGGCCAGGGCCACCACCACAGTTCTCTTACACCCCCACCACTGGGAAGGGACCTCAGGGAGTCATCCCCAATCCACAAACTCACATGTCGGGATTTTCGTGCAGGGCTGCAAACTGGTCTTCCATCCTAGAGAGGAGAGAAGGGGTTAGCTTGATAGAACAGGTCTCTTTGGTTTCCCTTCCCATAACCAAATGTCCAGGCAAGGCTGCACACCCCATCCCCAGGAACACAGACCCGAGGCTTGGAACTGAGAAAAGGCCAGTGCTGAGGTATGAGGCAAAGGCATTGCCCTGACAAGAGATACAAGCTGAAATATGCAAAAGAATGGTTACAACACAGTTCCTCCGAAGAGATGGGCTCAACTACAGACCTCAATTCACTCCTTCTGTTGTTCCAGATAGCAACAAAGCTGCCTTCCACCCACAGTGCCCCCAGCAACTAACCCTGGAACTACCAGCCCCAACTAGAACCCAGGTTCCCTGGATCTCTATCAGCTCCCGTCCTTAAACCCTTTGGGCACAAATCCCTAATTTTAGCCCTCCTCTGCAGCACCCTTGAGATACCTGTAGGAGCCAGGGTAGTCCTGGGCCAGGACTAGCCCAGGGAGGCCTTTCTGACAATCACAAACTTCAGAAAGAATAAATGACAATGGAGACAAAGGCACTGAAAAGCAAACTCTCCGAGAATCAAGAGTGTTAATAGCGGCATCCTTAAACTTTCTCCCTTAAAGGGGCTGCCCTTTAAGGGATAAACTGTGGGATAAGGCATGGAATGAGGCAGGAGACTGGATTCTGATCCCAGCTCTACTATGGAATCATTGCCTGACTCTAACCTGTCACTTCCTCATTTTGCCCATCTGTAAAACAGACGTGGCACCTACTACCTAGGAAGGGTGGTAAATGAACATCAGGAGATACTACATCTTATGAATCTGAGCTATTACAAACATCCCTTGATTCCTGTGCTTTCTGCTTTCTAACAGCCCACAGCCAGGCGTTACGCCTGTAATCCCAACACTTTGGGAGGCCAAAGTAGCAGATCACTTGAGCCCAGGAGTTTGAGACCAGCCTGAGTAACATGGCGAGACCTCATCTCTACAAAAAATACAAAAAATTAGCTGGGCGTGGTGGTGCACACCTGTGGTGCCAGCTACTGGGGAGGCTGACGTGGGAGGATCACTTGAGCCCAGGAGGTTGAGGCTGCTGTTAGCTGTGATTGCGCCACTGTACTCCAGCCAGGGTGACAGAGCGAGACCCTGTCTCAAAATAAACAAACAAAAAACAAAAACAAAAACAAGCCCACGATTATGCATCTTAAAATAGATACACCTGTCTGTCCTGTGAGCTGACAACTCTATTTCAGGAGCATCAGAACTTCTGAGTGGCAGTGCTTCTGTGGGCAATTTATTTTAATATTTTATCGTATGATTTCCCTTGTTGGTTTTTTTCTTAAGCCAGTCAAATTTAGCAGTGAAGGGGGTTGTATACCAACTTTAATGATACTAATGTTGGTAAGTTCTGATAACCTGCTACCACTGGACCAGCCTTCTTGGGTTTTTGTTTTGTTTTTTCTTTTTCTTTTTTTTGAGATTGGAGTCTCGCTCTGTTGCACATGTTGGAGTGCAGTAATGCCATCTCGGCTCACTGCAACCTCCACCTCCTGGGTTCAAGTGATTCTCTTTTCTCAGCCTCCATTGTAGCTGGGATTACAGGCATGCGCCACCATGCCCAGCTAATTTTTGTATTTTTAGTAGAGACAGGGTTCTGCTATGTTGGTCAGGCTGGTCTCAAACTCCTGTCCTCAGGGGATCTGCCCACCTCGGCCTCCCAGAGTGCTGGGATTACAGGCATGAGCCACTGGGCCCGGCCTTGTTGGGTTTTTTGAATGAGCACAGAAGCTGCTATTATTAATAAGCAACACAGCTTAAATCGAACTAATGTCCTGGAGACACAGAGATGTGCCTGCATGGTGGTGACCCTGGCATGGGGTGCAGGGACCTTACCTGTCTCCACCCAGGATCAGGGCAGTCTTGAGGCCAGTGAACTTGCCTAGCTGAGAAGAGAAAGTGATTGAGAGAGGGCAGGGGTGAGATGACAGCACACTCGTGGCCTCTGTGTCCGGTCCCAAGTCAGCCCTCGCCTCCAGCCTCTCCCCAAGCTCAGACACACCTCCTTCGTGAACTTCAGGGTCTGCAGGGCCAGCTCTCGGGTCGGCGAGAGGATGAGGGCGCGGGCCCCGGTCTGGGCACTGTGGGTCTTGAGCCGCTCGAACATTGGGAGGAGGAAGCAGGCTGTCTTGCCACTGCCCGTCCGGGCCATGGCCACCACGTCCTTGCCATCCAAGATCACCGGGATGGTCTGGAGAGGCACAAGCAGGGAAGTCAAGGTCAGCTCCTCCCCAAACACCACGTGATCCAGAGCTTCAAGGCCCTGAGGAGTGGGCATGCTATAGATCTCAGTGAATGGGCAGGCACCCGTCACCCAGCCCTGAGCCTATTCTTGCCCATTCTTTCAAAAGCCTGTTAGCATGCCTCCAAGGATGAGCGGCTCACTACCCCAACTCTTTCCATTGCTGGAACACCCTTCTTCGGAGGAGCCAGACTCTACCTCCCGTCTAGTCCTCCTCCTCAGAACCCCAGAGAAATGGCTCCCACTGGCGAAATGTCTAAGAACAATAATCACAAGCCCCCGGTGATAATAGGTGGCTGGGAGCTGCCTGAGCTGAGGTTCAGCTGTGGGCAGCCTCCAGGAGGCTCAACTGGCAGAAAGGCCCAGAGTCTCTGCTCGGCTCGGCCCAACCTTCTCCACCTAGGAAGTGGGCACGCTAGCTGGGGCTTCAGCAGAGTAAAGGGGGCAGGAGATGTGACAGGTGGGACAAGGGGTGGCTGTCAAGGGGCCAGAGAGGAGGGCCATGTCACTCCTCCCTCGCCCTCACCCGTCGACCGCCCCACCCCTCACCTTCCTCTGGATGGGTGTTGGCACCTTGTACCCCTTCTTCATGATGCCTTTGAACACCGGGTAGCTCAGGCCTGGGAGAGACATGAAACGGTCAGGGGGCCAAGGGAGTCCCCACAGCACCAACCCCAGAGAACTTTACAGGACAAATGACAGCTTCATCAACAATAAACAGCAAGGGAAAAAAAAAAAAGCAATAAAGCACAAACTGAAAGGTGAAGTGAGACTTAGGAGACAGATCTGACTGGGGCACCTGAACCTCATCTGATTCTCTGATGTGAACCCACTCTTGATGTCATGAGACAGCAGGGATCTCTGAACACTAATGGGGTCTTAGGTGACACTAAGAAGCTGTGCCTTCGTTTTAGGCATGGTAAGGTCCTGCGCCTCTTGGAAGTGTGTGTGGACACAATGAGGATGTCTGGAATGAACTTCAGAATCACCCGGATGGTGGGGAGGGACTCTTGTCCCTCTTGGTGATGAGGGCATGGATGGGAGCTCACTTTGTTGCCCAAGCTGGACTTGAACTCCTGGCCTCAAGTGATCCTACCTCTGCCTCCCCAAACGCTAAGATTACAGGCATGAGCCACCGCACCCAGCACTCATCTTGATATTTAAATCCTTGCTCCAGCTGCTACTGATTTGTAAAGAGTAACAGAGTCAGGCTTTATTTCTGGCCAGCCAGGTGTCCCCACACCACCCACCCATTCCATCCTTTCCCTCCTTCTGAAATGCCCCTCTGCATGCAATAAGTCCCCAACTGTCTTTGCCTGTTCCTGCATCTGCATTGCCTTTCCTGAGGCCTGTTCTAACTGCCCTCTCCTGTGTCAGGCCTGCTGCCCCACTAGAAGGCCCTGAATGACTGGGAGACCAGATCTGCTACCCCGGTCTACCCAACCACAGTGCTGGGCCCAGAGTGGACATCAGTGATGGAGTGCAGAGGCGGGGTTGACCTCCAGCTGCCGCTCCCGCAGAGTCCCCGATGCCAAGTTGCACCCACCCATGGACTGGAAGCCTCCAGACTTCTTCTTCTTCTTGTTCTGGGCACGCACCATCTCCCGGGTGTCAGGCTCCACATCCGAGGTGCATTCCGAGGTGGGGAAGGTGGGCAGGGGTCTGCCAGGTCCCAGCTGGGAGGGAAGAACAGAGAGGTGGTGTCACTCCAGGCACAGTGGGACCACAGGGGGCAGGGAAGGGGGCTGTGCTGTTGCCCTCTCTCCCCCATTCAAGCCAATGATGCTTCCGCCAGATCACGTCACTTTTTTGCTAATAAGTTCTCCTTTGGCTGGGCCAGGACAGAAGTTTAGAGTGGGGTCTGCAGATAGACTGTCTCGGTTTGAATCCCAATCCCAAAAGTAAGTACACGTTTTTGGTTTTTTGTTTTTTTAAGAGACAGGGTCTTACTCTGTCACCCAGACTGGAGTACAGCAGTGCAGGCATGGCTCACTGCAGCCTTGAACTCCTAGGCTCAAGTGATTCTCCCACCTTAGACTTCTGAGTAGCTGGGACTACAGGTGTATACTACCACATCTGGCTAATTTTTTTATTTTGTATTTATTTATTTTTTTGGTAGAGATGAGGTCTTACTACATTGCCCAGACTAGTCTTGAATTCCTGGCCTCAAGTATTCCTCCCTTCTTGGCCTCCCAAAGTGTTGGGATTACAGGCATGAACCACCACACCCAGCCCCTAAATACTTTAAAGAGCCAATCGAAATGCCTACTATATGTGAAGTACTAGACTTTTCCAAGATCTCCTGCCCCCTACCCCCACCCCATCAGCCGCCAACCAATCTCCTTTCTGATCTCTGGTCTGTCTCGTGCCTGGCCTCCTTTCTGCTCACCCAGGACCCACTTGTCCTGGCACAGCTAAATCCAATCCAGACACCTCCTCTGGGGAACCTTCTTGGACTACAGGGCTGTCCCCTTTCTCTTAAAAATAGCATTAATGGCCAGGCGTGGTGGCTCACACCTGTAATCCCAGCACTGGAAGGCTTAGGTGGGTGGATCATTTGAGCCCAGGAGTTCCCAGACTAGCCTGGGCAACATGGTAAAGCCCCATCTTTACCAAAAAAAGAAAAAAAAAAAGCATTTACGGAGCAGCAATTCATAAGAGTGGCTGAAACTTACAAGGTATCTACTATAAGCTAGGTGCTGCTCTGAGAATTATACAAATTAACCCACTTAATCCTCACAACAATCTGATGAAGTGGGTACTATTGTTCTGTCCATTTTACAGAGAAGAAAACTGAGGCACAGAGATAAAGTGACGTGCCCAAGGTCACACAGCCAGCAGGTAGTGGGTGAGGGATGTGAACCCTGGCTTCAGAGACTGTGTTCTTTTCACTGTGACCCTCTAAGATTGACTACAATCCTCTAGGGCAGAGCCATGGCCTGTCTTGAACAGTCTGTGAGTTTAGAACGGTTTTTACTTTTTAAAGGGTTGTAGAAAAGAAAAAGAAATCCAACAAAAAAGACAGTGATCTTATACGGCCCAACAAAACCTAAAAAAAAGATTTACCATCTGGCCCTTGATAGGTCTGCCAACCCCTGCTCTAGGTACATGAAAACAAGGTGCCTGGGACACACAGGCGCCTGCAATAGCTACTGAATGTATGTATGAACAGCATGTCCTTTAGTCTTCTTTTTTTTTTTTTTTTTTTGAGACAGTCTCGTTCAGTCACCCAGGCTGGAGTACAGTGGCAGGATCTTGGCTCACTGCAGCCTCCACCTCCTGGGTTCAAGCAATTCTCCTGCCTCAGCCTCCCAACTAGCTGGGACTACAGGCACACGCCACCAGGCCCGGCTAATTTTTGTATTTTCAGTAGAGATGGGGTTTCACCATGTTGGCCAGGCTGGTCTCAAACTCCTGACCTCAAGTGATCCACTCACCTTGGCCTCCCAAAGTGCTCGGATTACAGGCATGAGCCACCACGCCCAGCCTCCTTTAGTCTTTTCAACACTTTTTTTTTTTTTTTTTGAGACAGAGTTTCACTCAGTCTCCCAGGCTGGAGTGCAGTGGGGCAATCACGGCTCACCTAGCTCAGGTGATCCTCCCACCTCAGCCTCCCAAGTAGCTGGGACTACAGGCACACACCACCATGCCCGGCTAATTTTTGTATTTTTTGTAGATGCAGAGTCTCGCCATGCATGTTGCCCAGGCTGGTCTCGAACTCCTGGCATCAAGTGATCCTCACTCCTCGGACTCCCAAAGTGCTGGGATTACAGGCATGAGCCACGGCACCGGGCCAACAATCTTTGAAACATATATAATCATTTACTTGCCTTCTACGGATGTAGAAATGGGCACAGAGAGGTTAAGCAACCTCTCCAATGTCCCACAGCCAGTGCAAGGTTGGGCCACATTTGAACACAGGGCAGTGCCGTGAGAAGCCCTTGGTCTGAACTACACTTAGACTCCTCTTCTTTGGTAATAACCACCTCTGCCCACCTGTGCTGTTCATTACCTTTAGTAGTTTCTCTACATTTGTTGAGCACCTACTGTGTGCCAGGCACTGGCTAGGCTGGAAGATGAGAGAGGGACGGTGGGATGAGGTCTCTTCTAGTTCCTGCCTTGGAGTGTGATCCTTTCTCTTCATATAAATGCCCACTTACTCATCTTGCCCTGAGCCTACCTGGTGCCAGGCACCCGCTGGGAACAGGACTGTGGGAAATAATGGGCACAGCCCTTCTGCCCCATTGGTGCTCATACCCATCCCCTCATGTGCATACACGTGACATTCAGTAATGGAAACGGCACAGGCCTTGGAATCAGACAGTCCCAAGTTTGAATCTCCTGGCTCTTGTACTCACAAGCTGTGAGGTCTTGGTCAAGCTTCTTTCTCTCTTTTTTTGTAAAGATGGGATCTCCCTCCCTTTTTTTTTTTTTTTTCTTTTTTTGGAGACAGAGTCTTGCTCTGTTGCTTATGATGGAGTGCAGTTGTGTAGCCACAGCTCACTGTACTCTCCGCCGCCCAGGTTCAAGTGATCCTCCCACATTGCCTCTCCAGGAGCTGGGACCACAGGTGGGCGCCACCAAGCCAGGCTAATTTTTATTTTTTGAGACAGAGTCTTGCTCTGTCACCCAGGCTGGAGTGCAGTGGTGCAATATCGGCTCACTGCAACCTCTGCCTCCCAGTTTCAAGCGATTCTCCTGCCTCAGCCTCCCGAGTAGCTGGGATTACAGGCACATGCCACCACACCCGGCTATTTTTGTATTTTTAGTAGAGACAGGGTTTCACCACGTTGGCCAGGCTGGTCTTGAACTCCCGACCTCAGGTGATCCGCCTGCCTCAGCCTCCTAAAGTGCTGAGATTACAGGCGTGAGCCACCGCGGCCATCCTAATTTTTTAATTTTTTGTAGAGATGGGGTCTGCCTATGTTGCCCAGGCTGATCTTGAACTCCTGACCTCAAGCAATCCTCCCACCTCAGCCTCCCTAAGTGCTGGGTTTACAGGCGTGTGTAGCCACTACACCAGGCCTTTTCTATTTCTTAACCCTCTAGGCCTCAGTTTCCTCCTGTGGAAAAATGAAGATGACAGTTGCTGGTGGTGTTAGCACAGCGTTGGTGTGAGGATTAAATAATAAGGCTCATACAGCTCTTAGCATGGAGCCTGGCACATAGTAAACGGTCAACAAACACAAACTGGCCGGGCTCACGCCTGTTAATCCCAACACTGGGAAGCAGAAGTGGGAGGACTGCTTGAGGCCAGGAGTTCGAGACCATCCTGGGCAACATAGGGAGACCCCCGTCTCTACAAAAAATTTAAAAATTATCCGGGCGTGGTGGTGCATGTCTGTGGTCCCAGCTACCAGAGAGGCTGACGTGGGAGGATCGCTTGAGCCCAGGAGGCGGAGGCTGTAGCAAGCCGTGGCTACACAACTGCACTCCGGCCTGAGCAACACAGCAAGACTATGTCTCAAAAAAAATTGTTTTAATTCGTTTCCCAGAGGTTTGGAGGCGTCACACTGTCTCAAGCCACGCAGTCCGGCCTCCCCTTAATTCAACCTCCCAAGAACGCTCCAAACTCTCAAAGTCAGATCTTCTGCACCCGCACTTTTCATTGGGCGAAAGGGAGCCAGGATCCGCCCCACGAGCAGGAGGCAGCCAATGAGAGACGCGCAACCAAAACCCGGCAGGAAGGCCCGCAGGCTCCAGCCGCGGGATCCCAAGGCTCTGGCCGCGGAACCCTGAGCCTGACAAGCCCCGAGACACGTGCTCAGGCCGGCGGTCCCAAGACCGGTCCTCGGGCCGGCAGCCTCCCTCCCCACACTCTGCGGAGCCCAATCCCCAGCTGGGGAAACTGAGGCCTCGGGGCGCTGCCCGGAGCCGGGTCTCGGGCCCCAACATGCGTCCCAGCCCCACGCGCCTACCTTCCGGGCCCGGGCGTCATCTTCCGCCTGGATCTCAAACTCGCCGTCCTCCGAGTCGCTGCCGCGGGCCTGGGAGGCCGCGCCTCGGCGCTTCCGGAGCCCTTTCTTCTTCCTCCACTGGGCCATGGCAGCTCGCGACCGAGGTCCGGCCGCCGGCCGCTTGTCGGCCGCCATTCGGGCCGCGCGCTGGGAACGCAGAAGGGGGCGTGGCCTGAAGAGCGCACCAACTGCGTGGGGGGGGGGGGTAGGTGCGTTGACCACGTGACCTCCGCGGCGCTTTCGCCAGTGCCTGCGGCCCTCGGCGGCCTAGTACACACGCCCCTGAGTGAGTGGCACCAGAGGCGCCTCTCCATATTTAGGGACCTCCTGGGCCTCAGGAGCGTGGCGCCCGCCTCTGGGCGGACTCCCCCCATCCGCGGGCGCGAATGGTCCGGGCCGCGTCCGCAGTTCTGCTGGCTGCTCCCTGGTTGCTGGGTGCTAGGTGCTGGGTTCTGGGTTTCTGGATGCGCGGGCCGCTCACACGTAGCCTGTGCCGGCTCCTCGGGTGAGTCCGTCCGCGCGCGGTGCCCCGGGACGGCCTAGGCTGCCGGGGGTCCGGGGCCCCAGGCATTCCGGGCTGCAGATTGACGGGGATCCCGGATGCACCGCGCGCCCCCGCGCCCTCACCGACGGGTCCAGACCTGGTGGGAAGAAGGTGCGGGGAGGGGTCCCTGAGGATCCCGATGCCTACGAGCCAAGATGCTCAGGTAGGAGAACAACTCAAAAATGCAGGGACCTCGGGCACTTTTTAATCGGGTCATTGATTTGGGAGTCGCAGAATGTGGGGCGGTGGGGGCGGCGGTGATCTCCCGATAGCAGTGTAGCCAAGTACACAAGCTCTGGACTCAGATTTCACTTCCACCGTTTTAGCTTTATAGGTGTGACCTACACATGTGACTTCACCTCAGTTTTGTGATCCGTAAAATGGACAAATTCGAAGCTACTTCACAGTGCTGTTGAGAGGATTAAATGAAACAATGCTTGTAAAGCTCTTTGCAGGAGGTAGGCATGGGATCCACGCTGGCTGTCATTGCCCCCACCCCCATCAGTACACATAGGATATAGGAAGGTGCCTGTCTCCCCTACCACCATAGTGTGTTTTCTGGTTGGTGCCTAAATAGGCACAGGTGTCATCTCTCCTTCACCGCCAGAGTCAGTCTGTAAATAATTGCCAGTAGCCCCCCTTTCACCACCATTATGACAACTAAAAAAAAGCCAGAGAAATTTCCAAAATGCCCCCTGAAGTTGACAGCTCCCCTTTGAGAGACTGGTTGAGAGAGGACTAAACCCTTGGGATGAGAACTTCAGACACTACCGGTCTTCCTCCATTAGCACTGCTGTGGCTCAGGGGTGCTACTCTGACCTCCTCTCACAGGGAGCCTCGGAAGCAGGGCCTGGCCGGCAGAGCAGACCTGCTGTCACCAGGGACCACAGGCAGCATGAAGACCCCCGTGGAGCTGGCCGTCAGTGGGATGCAGACCCTCCGCCTTCAGCACCGCTGCCGAGGTGGCTACCGGGTCAAGGCCAGGACGTCATATGTGGATGAGACTCTGTTTGGCAGCCCAGCAGGCACCCAGCCTACCCCACCAGACTTCGATCCGCCCTGGGTGGAGAAGGCTGACAGAACCAGAGGCATGGGCAAGGAGGCATCGAAGGCCTTGGGGGCAAAGGGGAGCTGTGAGACCACCCCCTCAAGGGGCAGCACCCCGACCCTCACACCAAGGAAGAAGAACAAATACAGGTAATGGGGTAGGGAGATGCAAATCCTGTACTCAATGCAGCCACCTGGATTCCAGTTACAGCTCTGGTGTTCACCTGCTCTGTGACCTTAGGCAAGCATCTTGACCTCTCTGACCCAGTTTACTCATGTGGAAAATAGGACCAATTATTCCTACCTAGGGGGATTGTTGATGTTTTAAATGAGAGAGGGGTCTGCAGTGCTTCGCACAGTAACCTAATACTTAGAAAGCTGTCAATAAATGGTAGTGTTGATGGTTGTGATGGTGAACTCCCTATCCCCAAATGTCACAAACTGGGCATCTGAGGCCCAGAGGAGTCAGCTGAGGCATAAGATCACAGAGAAATTTGCATAAGGTTATTAATATTAATGTGTTCGATCCTTGAAATGACATAGATGTGGTGTTTCTGAAGTCATTTTGAAAATGGGTTTTGGCCACGTGGGGTAGCTCATGCCTGTAATCCCAGAACGTTTGGAGGTTGAGGTGGGATCACTTGAGCTCAGGAGTTTGAGACCAGCCTGGGCAGCATGGTGAAACTGTGTCTCTATAAAAAATGCAAAAATTAGCCAAGTGTGGTGGTGTGCGCCTGTACTCCCAGCTACCCGGGAGGCTGAGGTGGGAGGATCACTTGAGCCCAGGAGGCAGAGATTGCAATGAGCCGAGATCACGCCTCTGCACTCCAGCCTGAGTGACAGAGTGAGACCCTGTCTCCAAAAAAAAAAAAAAAAAAAAAAATTGAAAATGGATCTTGCTGCATTTTTATGAACAAGTTAGAAAAATAGGAACTAATGCAAATTGTTATTGTTGTTAATTAATTAGATTAGAATTAGATTATTTGGACTGTTTCAGATTAATATCAGCCTGGAGGGAGGTGTCTAGTGGTGAGCCACAGGGCTCTGTCCTGTTTATTGTTATCAGTGGTTTGGACAAAGACACAGAAGATTAGCACAGTAGTTGGCTAGGGCCACCATGACAAAATACCACAGACTGGGTGGCTTAAACAACACAATTTTTTTTTTTTTTTTGAGATGGAGTCTCGCTCTGTTGCCCAGCCTGGAGTGCAGTGGCACGATCTTGGCTCACCACAACCTCCACCTCCCGGGTTCAAGCGACTCTCCTGCCTCAGTCTCCTGAGTAGCTGGGACTACAGGCACACGCCACCATGCCTGACTTAATTTTTTTTTTTTTTTTTTTTTTTTTGAGACGGAGTTTCGCCCTTGTTGCCCAGGCTGGAGTGCAGTGGAGCCATCTCAGCTAACCTGAACCTCTGCCTCCCAGGTTCAAGCGATTCTCCTGCCTCACCCTCCCTGGTAGCTGGGATTACGCCACCATGCCTGGCTAATTTTGTATTTTTAGTAGAGACGGGGTTTCTCCATGTTGGTCAGGCTGATCTTGAACTCCCGACCAGGTGATCCACCTGCCTTGGCCTCCCGAAGTGCTGGGATTACAGGCATGAGCCACCGCGCCTGGCCACAACACAAATTTATTTTGTCACAGTCTGGAGGCTGGAAGACCAAGATCAAGGTGTTGGCAGGTTTGGTTTCTCCTGAGGCCTCTCTCCTTGGCTTGCAGTTGGCCACGTTCTCACAGTGTCATCATAGGGCCTTTTCTCATTTTTTTTTAATCCTTCAATTACATGCAAGGGCCTTTTCTGTATACACACACACCCCTGATGTCTCTTCCTCTCATAAGGACACCAGTTCTATTGGATTAGGATCCCCTACCCTTATAATGTTATTTAGCCTTAGTTACCTTTTTTTTTTTTGAGATGGAGTCTGGTTCTGTTGCCCAGGCTGGAGTGCAGTGGCACCATCTCGGATCACTGCAGCCTCCACCTCCCGGGTTCAAGGAATTCTCCTGCCTCAGCCTCCCGAGTAGCTGGCATTACAGGTGTGTGCCACCATGCCTGGCTAATTTTTGTATTTTTAGTAGAGACGGGGTTTCACTGTATTGGCCAGGCTGGTCTTGAACTCCTGAGCTGAAGTGGTTCTCCTGCCTCTGCTTTCCAAAGTGCTGGAATTACAGGTGTGAGCCACCATGTCTGGCCAGCCTTAATTACCTTTAATTAATCTAAATAATTAAGGCCAAGTGTAGAGACATTTGGGGTTAGGGCTTCAACATATGAATTTGGGTGGGCACAATTCAGTCCATAAGAACTGGCCAGCTAAAGTTAGGGTTCATTCTGAGCCACAGGGACATATTTGAGATGAGAGAAATGAAATGAGAATGGGAATGATGCCTATTATAAAAACAAGAATCAGTTATTGCCAGTTCTATAGACAAGGCAGGGTCAGGTGGAGATTAGCAACACTGATACCTACAACATGGCTGAAAACACTGAGGTAAAGATAGGCTGCATTAACGGAAGTATGGTGTCCATGAAAAGGGAGGTGACAACTCCCTGCTCACCTGGAGGGTGGAATTTTCTTCTGGATGCCAACAGGTAGAGGGTGTCAAGTGAGGGGTTGCATAAGAGGTAGAGAAGTTATTGAGCAAAAACCTTGGCACCAGACATATACAGGCATTAGCCAATGTGGTTTGAGCAGCTAAACCAAGTGGCAAAAGCTTGCCCTTTCAAAGACTTGCAGTTTGGGGATAGAAGCACTTTCAGTCCTGGCCAAAAAAACTATGGGCGTGGAATCTTGCACGTATGCCATGAATATCTGTTGAAAAAAAAAAAAGAAGGCCAGGCAGGCTGACTCAGGCCTGTAGTCCCAGCACTTTCGGAGGCTGAGGTGGGAGGATCGCTTGAGCTCCAGAGTTTGAGACCAGCCTGGGCAACATAGTGAGATCCCTGTCTCTACAAAAAACAAAAATATTAGCAGGGCATAGTGGTGCATACCTGTAGTCCCAGCTACTCTGGAGGCTGAAGTGGGAGGATTACTTGAGCCCAGGAGTTCGCAGCTGCAGCGAGCTATGATTGCATCACTGCACTCCAGCCTGGGTGACAGAGTGAGACCCTGTCTCTTTAAAAAAAAAAAAAAAAAAAAAAAAAAGGCCGGGCGCAGTGACTCTTGCCTGTAATCCCAGCACTTTGGGAGGCCGAGGTGGGTAGATCATGAGGTCAGGAATTCAAGACCAGCCTGGCCAACATGGTGAAACCCCGTCTCTACTAAAAATACAAAAATTAGCTGGGCATGGTGGCACATGCCTGTAATCCCGCCTACTCAGGAGGCTGAGGCAGGAGAATCGCTTGAACCCAGGAGGCGGAGGTTGCAGTGAGCTGAGATCGCACCACTGCACTCCAGCCTGGGTGACAGAGCGAGACTCTGTCTCAGAAAAAAAAAGAGAAAGAAAGAAAAGAAAATGGGCACGGTGGCTTACTCCTTCAATCCTAACACTTTGAGAGGTTAAGGCAGGGGGCTGCTTGAGTTCAGGAACTCAAGACCAGCCTGAGTAACATAAATCTGATCTCTACTAAAAATCAAAAACAAAAAAATTAGCTGGGCTTGGTGGCACTGTGCCTGTAGTCCCAGCTATTAGGGAGGCTGAGGTGAGAGGATTGCTTGGGCCCAGGAATTTGAGGCTGCTGTGATCTGTGACTGTGCCACTACACTCCACTTGAACAACAGAGTGAGAACGTGTCTCGCAAAGAAAAGAAAAAGTGGAGGCTATAAAGACTAAGGTTATACTAATTGTGACTCTTGATTGCAAGTGACAGAAAACTTATTCAAACTGGCTTCCCCAGGAGAAGGCATTTGGGGCTCCTGTAACGGGCTCAAACTGTGGCTGGAACTGTCTGTCTCCACCTTAGTGCTGCTTTTCCCTGCATGCCCTTCAATCTCCAGTAGGAAGGAGATAGCCACAAGCTGCTTTGGGCTGACATCCTATCAGCTTAGCAAGAAGTAAAGTCAGGTGGCAGAAAGACATCTCCTTCCTAGTAGTTTCTGCAAGGTCCTAAGGAAGATTCTGATTGGACAGGCTTGGGTCATCTGGCCATTCCTGAACCAATCCATGTGGCCAGGAGGATGGAATATGCAAATTGTCCAGGCCTGGGGCACATGTCTGGGAATGGGGTCAGGATGCAGGGGCAGTGGATGTTTCACAGGGAAAATCAGCAGAGACTGGGGGCAGTGGTGCTTCAGGAGGCTGTGGCTTCGCTGTAGGTTTCAGACTGGGAGACAGGGACTCCTGGGATCTGCAGGCAACCCTCCTCTGCTGCTGCCATCCCAGGGTGGGTGGGAGAGCTGTTAAAATTTTGAGGGGTTGTTCATCCCCCAGCTCATGGCGTTTATCTTCCGTTTGCCAGACCCATCAGCCACACCCCGTCTTACTGTGATGAGTCGCTGTTTGGCTCCCGATCTGAAGGCGCCAGCTTCGGGGCCCCGCGGATGGCGAAGGGGGATGCCGCAAAGCTCCGTGCTCTCTTGTGGACGCCACCAGCTACCCCCAGGGGTAGCCACTCGCCCCACCCCAGGGAGGCACCACTGCGAGCCATTCACCCAGCTGGTCCCTCCAAGACAGAGCTGGGGCCAGCGGCAGACTCCCAGAAGTTATCCATGGATGGGTTACACTCTTCACGCCCCCTGAGGCGGGGACTTTCCCATTCCCTCACCCACCTGAATGTCCCCAGCACTGGTCATCCAGCCACCAGTGCCCCCCACACAAATGGGCCTCAGGATCTCAGGCCTTCCACGTCAGGGGTGACCTTCCGGAGCCCCCTGGTTACTTCCAGGGCTCGCTCAGTTAGCATTTCAGTGCCATCTACCCCACGACGAGGTGGGGCCACCCAGAAACCAAAGCCCCCTTGGAAATGATACTCTTTCATCAGGGTTGCCTATGGGGCCACGGCAACAGGTATGGCCCCTTGCCAGGGTAGGAGGACATTCATCACCCAGGGAACCCCAGGTATTAAAGAAGCCCCTGTGGGGGCAGACAGACATAGCAGGGGTGGGCAGTGCCTCCCTTTATCCTGACAATCTCTGGTCGATTCTTGCCTTTTTCTCCCGATTGCGGATTTGGGGGCCACCTCTAAGTTGCCTCTCTCCAGCCCTGTCTCAACCATACTCCAAATTAATGCCAACCCAGGGGCCTGGCACCTCCCACATCATCCATTGTGTTGCTGCCAAGTGCGAATAAATGGTGTGATTGCTAACCTGGAGGGTCCCCTCTTCTCCCTTCAAGCCAAGCTTCCTGCTCAGGATTAGTTTCCAGCTGAGTCTGCAAGCCCTAGAGGAGTTTTTCCAGGCTGTCTATGAAGCCTGGGGAACACAATGGCAACTGGGAGATTTGTGAGTGAACACTGTTTCATCTTAATATGCTTCTGTATTTATTTTCATGTACTAAATAGATCAGCTCATCAAAGCCATGAATGTCACCTTTTTTCCCCCTTAGGGTAAAGGCCATTGTTAGGCCTGAGTTGATTTAAATAACAAAGTTAAATACAACAGATAGTACAAGGATGTGGCAGACAACATGACAGTGGTGAGTGGGTAACTGAAGTTTGGGAACCTGGGGCTTCGGGAAGCACTGGACTCTTCCTCCCATCGGCTTCTGGCTGATGCTACTAACTTGTGGTTGGCCGGCTCTTCCTTAGCTCAAAATACAGACAATAGTATTTTTTTAGTTTTGTTTTTAAGTTTGTGTGTGTGTGTGTGTGTGTGTGTGTGTGTGTTAAGGTGGGAAATAAAACACAATGGCTAGGACTTTGCCAAGTGGAGGGTCCAAGAAAGCCAGACAGTGACATGTGCGTCTGCAGAGCACTTAGGATGCAGCCCAGGACTTAGGAAAAGCAACAAAGCCTTTGCGCAGCTGGAATTGCACCCAGATTGGGCAGTGTGGGCTGGGCTCTGGGCCTCTCCTTGCCCCCGTCTTCCTGTAAGGCACCTCCAGGAGGCACCAGGATTTTAGGGAGTCCAGTTGGAAGCCACATCATCTGGTTGGTACGTCTGCCTTGGGGCAGGGAAGAGTGGACACTGCTGGGGAAGGAGACCTGCAGTGCCCAGGACCAGTGACACACAGAAACACCTGTGGGGACAGGCAGGCCAGCTGCGCTCTCATGCAAACATGCTTTGTTTTTTGTTTGTTTGTTTGTATGTTTGTTTGTTTTTGGTGTTTCTTTTGTTTTGTTTTGTTTTGCTTTTTAAGACACGGGGCCTCGTTTCCTTGCCCAGCCTGGAGTGCAGTGGTGCAATCATAGCTCACTGCTGACTTGACCTCCTGGCTCAAGCCATCCTCCCCCTCAGCCTCCTGAGTGGCTGGGACTACATGCATGCGCCACCATGCCTGGCTAACTTCTTTTAAAAATTTTTTTGGACCGGGCGCGGTGGTTCATGCCTGTAATCCCAGCACTTTAGGAGGCCGAGGCGGGCAGATCAGGAGGTCAGGAGATCGAGACCATCCTGGCTAACACAGTGAAACCCTGTCTCTACTAAAAATACAAAAAATTAGCCGGGCGTGGTGGCGGGCGCCTGTAGTCCCAGCTACACGGGAGGCTGAGGCAGGAGAATGGCGTGAACCCGGGAGGCGGAGCTTGCAGTGAGCCGAGATCGTGCCACTGCACTCCAGCCTGGGCGACAGAGCTGGAAAAAAAAAAAAAATTGTAGAGAGGGATTTCATTCCTTCCAGTAAGAAACAAGAAAAAAAGGGAAAAAAAAGAGACACGAGTCTCCCTATGTTGTCCAGGCTTGTCTCAAACTCCTGGCCTGAAGTGATCCTCCCGCTTCAGCCTCCCAAAGTGCTGAGATTACAGGTGTGAGCCACCTGGCCCAGCTGCAATGTGCATTTTAAACATATAGAATGTTTAAGCTTCCTGGAACTTTCACTAACAATTAGTTACTCACACTCACCTCAGTTTTTCCTGAAACATCCATCTCTCTTTTGCCTTCCCATCTTCCTCTTTGTTTCCACAGACATAGGCCAGAAATAACCTCTCTTTCCTGGCTGGGCATGGTGACTCACGCCTGTAATCCCAGCACTTTGGGAGGCCAAGGTGGGTGGATCACTTGAGGTCAGGAGCTTGAGACTAGCCTGGTAAGCATGGCAAAACGCTGTCTCTACTAAAAATACAAAAATTAGCCAGGCATGGTGGTGCATGCCTGTAATCCCAGCTACTCGGGAGGCTGAGGCAGGAGAATCGCTTGAACCTGGGAGGCAGAGGCAGTAGTAAGCTGAGATCCAACCAGTGCACTGCAGCCTGAGCAACAGAGCAAGACTCTGTCTAAAAAAAAAAAAAAAAAACAAAACCTCTTTCCTCCTCCCAACTACAGTAAAATCTGGCAGTAGCCCAAGGTGACACTAAAGGGTAACGGACACCAGGCTGTGGTGTATGTAAGGCAGTTGGGGGTGGTGAGGACGGGGGCGACTTACTTTACCATCTAATGGGGGCTGCTGCTGCTGAGCCCTAGAAGATATGCAGACCTGGGGTATCTGGATGATTAGATTTTTTTCCAGAAAAGGGAGAGTGTTGGATTTCTACATGGTAGCCCTCAGTTTTTTAAATGCTGACAAATAATTTAAAGATAATTGTTCAGGCCGGGTGTGATGGCTCATGCCCGTAATCCCAGCACTTTGGGGGACCCAGGCAGGAGGATCGCTTGAGGCCAGGAGTTCAAGACCAGCCTGGGCAACATAGTGAGACCCTGTCTCTACCTACCTTTTTTTTTTTTTTTTTTTTGAGACAGGGTCTTGCTGTGTCACTCAGGCTGGAGTGCAGTGGCACAATCTCAGCTCGCTGCAATCTCGACCCTCCCAGACTCCAGTGATCCTCCTGCCTCAGCCTCCCAAGTAGCTGGGACTACTGCCGTGTGCCACCATGCCTGGCTAATTTTTTAATTTTTTGTAGAGACAAAAAATAAAACATGGGGTTTTGCCATGTTTCCCAAGCTGGTCTCAAACTCCTGAGCTCAAGTGATCTGCCTGCCTCAGCCTCCCAAAGTGCTGCGATTAGAGGTGTGAGTAACCACTCCTGGCCTAAAAATTTTTTACATTAAAAAAAAAAAGTTGTTTTAAAAAATTGTTCAGCTCCCTGGAATGTGAGGCTGAGGGCTGCTGTGACCTCAGGACTCCCTCTGAGCTTTCACAGTGCTGGAGCAGGGGAAGTTGCAGGCAAATTAATCCCAGAACAGGGTTAGGGGCAGCCTGAAACCTGAGGCCCTGCTCCTCCTGGAGTTCCCTGCCTGCTTCTTTGACCGCTATGGGCAGCTGTGACCCACACCCCGCTGCCCTGGTGAGTGATGTGTCCATCATGGCCATGGCAGCTTCCGGGCTGCAGCTGGGGTCTGGTTTCCCACTAAGGCTGAAGTAAGGAACCATAATCTCTGGGCTGACACCCCAGGCTGCGCGCTTCTCATGGAAACACCATCTGTGAGCTGGACACACACAGCCCACAGCCCACAGCCCTGGGTAAAGAGATTTATTCGTAGAGCGTTCCCTTCAATGTGGCTTCAAATACTTTTTAATTTATTAAATAAAAACATGAAAGCCGTGAATTTAGTGCTCTCCATCCCGGGCCTTCCTGGCCTGGTCTCTGGGAAGATAAGGGTCAGGAGTGGGCTAGGTGGAGAGCTCATTTCTTGCCCTTGCCCTTCTCCTTGCCTTTCTGCTTGCCCTTCTCCTTGTGCTTTGCTTTGCCCTTGCCCCGCTTCTTCTTGGATCTGAGCAGGGAGCGCACCAGATAGCCCTTCCATAGGGCCTGGATGAGCGTGGCCGCCCTTACCATGCGCACCATCTCCTGCTCCGCCTCCATCCTTTTCTTGGAGTTGATCTCCCGCTCTTCCCGGATCTGCGCAAACTCTCCCACCAGCACTTTGTGCCTCCGCCTGAGCTCCTCCAGCGAGATCTTCTCCTCCCTGTGAACAGCGTCCAGATCCTCCAACTCCTCCTGGGGTGAGGGGTGGGGCTGGGGTCACCACACATAGAGTGCCTCCTCCCACCCTCCTCCCTGAGGCCCCCCTACCCTTCCCAAATGGTCTTCTGCCCCAGCGATGCCCCTAAGCTAAGCTGTTCAGCATCTCTCGGTCCCAGTGACATGGATGGGGAGAGGGGATGGGCTCCATCCTAGCTCTAGGAAGGACCCAACTGAAATAATTTCAGGAACAGGAAAAGAACACGGGCTTGTGAGTTGGGCAGACTTAGTTTTAAGTCCCAGCTCTGCCACACCTCAACTGACTTCACCTTTCAGGCCTTCGTTTTTCCTCATCTGAAACATGGGGACGATTCCAAAGCCAGGGGCTGTTTCTAGGATTAAATGACCCGATGGACACAATGTACTGGACATGATGCCAGGCACATAGTGGGGACACAAGAAATGGAGGCTGCTGCCATGAAAGCAGTCTGTTCCACAAGACACCAGAGGAGAAGGAACTTTCTCAGGCCTCAAACGGAGTCCCAGAGTTCTTCCTTATGTCTAACCATAGCCTCTCCTGCTGTCATTTACACCTGTTTTCCTTCCTTCCACTGATGTTTTCCCAGCATCTACAAAAAGCAGAGCACTGCCAGAGGACACAGAGCTGGGTGGACAAAGTCCCTGCCTGCAACCAACCCACAACCCTCATGGGACCCAGAGAAATGAGAGCCCCAGCCTGCAAAGCTCCCCTCTCCAGGCCCTGATGGTTGCCCAGGATAAGGTTCTGACTTGCCCTTCTCTGAAGAGCACACCTGGCTTTGGCTCACTCCAGCTCATATTACCTCCAGTGCTCCCCAGTCCTCCCTGGCCCCTGGGTTGGACCCATGGGCCACCAATGTTATCCCAGTGCTGGGTGAAGGGTTTGGGGATGTCTCGATTTGAAGGTTACCACCCCCTAAGCACTTCCTCCAGGCCAGACCCTGTGCTGGGCACACACACTTGCAGCCATGGTGTCTCACCGAATCACCACCATGGTCCCAAAATGGGAATTACTGCCTTTGCTAATCAGATGCAGAAACGGGCTTGGGAAGGTCAAGTACCTTGCTTAAGGCCACACAGCTGGCACATCTCAGGTGCTCAATAAAAACTGGCTGAGTGACTGAGTGACGCAGTGGAGGCAGGCTCCCATCTGAGTCTGTGGGAAGGAGCCCCACCTTGTAGGGGTGCTGGCAGGAGCCCATCCAGAGGAGTATGGGATGTGGACACTAGATGGAGCCACGATCATTAGGCCCAGTGTCAGGCCCTTCTAGCCAGTCGCTTTTTTTTTTTTTTTTTTTTAATTAATAGAGACGGAGTCTTGCTCTGTTGCCCAGACCGGTCTTGAATTACTGAGCTCAAGCAATCCTCCCACCTCAGCCTCCCAACGTGCTGGGATTACAGGCATGAGCCACCGCACCTGGCCTTGCAGCTTCTGGCTCTTTTCTTTCCCACCTCTGCCCCAGGCTGGACAAACCGTTTAAACAAAGGGAAGTGCTCCCTGCAGAGAGGCTCAGAAGTTTGCCCACTCCATGGACCATCCCAAGGCTACTCTTCCCATTCATCCCATTCCTAGAAGGTCTTGGGAAAAGCATGCGAGAGAGAGACTTATTCAGCGACAAATACCTGCTTCTCACCCATCTCTGTATCATATTTCTGGATCCAGTTCTCGATTTCTGTTTCCACTTTATATTTCTTCTAGAAAAGATACAATTTGTCATTGTTTGATGGAATATATTAACAATCAACAGCACTAAGCACTCTCTGCATCACTAGGCTCTGTGGCAGGTGCTTGACATGCCTTGCCTATTGAATCCGCACAAGGAGGTTCCCTTTTCTCCATTTCACAGGGGAGGGAACTGAGGCTCAGACATGCTATCTTACTTGCCCAAGGTGACAGAGCTAATGGGTGGCAGAGCCTGAATTTGATGCCAGCAGCCTGGTTCCAGGACATCCTAGGCAGAGAAAGCAGCAGGTGCAAAGGCCCTGAGGTAGGAACAAACTTGTGCTGTTTAAAGGACAGAAATCAGCCTGGCGTGGTGGCTTATGCCTGTAATCCCAGCGCTTTGGGAGGCTGAGGCAGGCGGGTCACTTGAGGCCAGGAGTTTGAGACCAGCCTGGCCAACATGCCAAAACCCCATCTCCACTAAAGATACAAAAATTAGCCAGGCATGGTGATGCACACCTGTAATCTCAGCTACTCAGGAGGCTGAGGCAGGAGAATCACTTGAACCCAGGAGGCAGAGTTTGCAGTGAGCTGAGATCATGCCACCACACTCCAGCCTGGGTGACAGAGCGAGACTGTCTCAAAAAATAAAAATTAAAAAAAAATTAAAGGACAGAAATCAAGCCAGTGTGACTGGAAGGGAGTGGCGAGGAGGAAAGTGGTCCCCAAGAAGGTCCAAGGAAAAGGCTGTGTCACAGAGGGAGTGTCAGCAAGAGGAGGCTGTATTCTCAGGAAAGGGTGAGGTGAAGCCACTGGGTGATTTAGAAGCAGTGGAGGGACATGATCTAATCTTGTTTTTAAAAGATTATTTCCACCATAAAAAGCAATGAAGCACTGATCCATGCTACAACATGGGTGAACCTTGAAAACACGGTGCTAAGTAAAACATGCCAGACACAACGGCCACAGAAGATTCCATTCATATGAAGTGTCCAGAATAGGTGAATCCACAGAGACAGAAAGCACATTAGTGATTGCCAGGGACAAGGGGAATAAGGGAATGGGGAGTAACTTCTTAATGGATATGGAGTTTTATTTTGAGGTGATAATGTTTTGGAACTAGATAGAAGTGGTGGAAGTGGGGGTGGCACAACGTCGTGAATGTACTAAATGCCACTGAATTGCTCATTTTAAAATGGTTTTATATTATGTAAGTTTCACCTAAATTAAAAATAAGCAGGCTGGGCCAGTGGCTCATCCCAACCATTTGGGAGGCCACGGTGGGAATGGGAGAATTGCTTGAGGCCACAAGTTCTAGATCAGCCTGGGCAGCATAGCAAAACCCTGTCTCCACAAAAAATAATGCTTTTTTTTTCTTTTGAGATGGAGTTTCGCTCTGTCACCCAGGCTGGAGTGCAGTGGTGTGATCTCGGTTCACCGCAACCCCCACCTCCTGAGTTCAAGCAATTCTCATGCCTCATCCTCCCAAGTAGCTGAGATTACAGGTGCATACCACCACGCCCGGCTAATTTTGTATTTTTAGTAGAGACAGGGTTTCACCACATTGGCCAGGCTGGTCTCGAACTCCTGACCTCAGGAGATCCGTCTGCCTCAGCCTCCCAAAGTGCTGGGATTACAGGCGTGAGCCACTGCTCCCAGCCAACAATAATAATTTGTAATTAGCCAGACGTGGTGACATGCTCCAGCGACCCATGAAGGCTGAGATGGGAGGATCACTTGAGCCCAGGAGTTGGAGGCTGAAGTGAGCTATGATCACGCCACTGCACTCTGGCATGGGTGACAGAGTGAGACCCTGTCTCAAAAATAAATAAATAAATAAATAAATAAACCCCTTAATCCTACAGAGCAAGAGCGCTTAGCTTGGGCACCATGGGTAGGCCGGCTTCAGGGGGACTGGGCTCCCCGGGGAACTGTCCACCAGGATGTGTAAGTGCATCTGTGCCTTCTTTCTCGGGGAGAGGCCCGTGGCTTCCATCAGATGCTCAAGAGTGTGACACTAAGAGACTGGAGACAAGTATTAAAAAGGGTGTCTTTTACGAGGAAAGAGATTTGGAAGTTGGGTGTGTGCTAGGCCTGGGTCTTGGCTGAGATGATGAAGGAGAAGGCAAATGAAGGTTTTGGGTTTTTTTTTTTTAAGAGACAAGGTTTCACTCTGTTGACCTGGCTGGAATGCAGTGGCGCAGTTAAGAGTTCACTGCAGCCTCCAAACTCCTGGGCTAAAGTGATCCTCCTGCCTCAGCCTCCCAAGTAGCTGGGACTATAGGCACACATCACAGCGCCTGACTAATTTATCTTTTATTCTTTGTACAGACAGGGTCTTGCTGTTGCCCAGGCTGGAGTGCAGTGGTGCAATCACAGCTCACTGCAGCCTCCGCCTCCTGGGTTCAAGCTATCCTCCCACCTCAGCCTCCCAAAGTGTTAGGATTACAGGCATGAGCCACCTTACCCGGTCAGAAATGATATTTATTGAACACTTACTATGCACCAGCTCTCTCACTACCATCTCATGTAATTCTCATGTAACAACCATTAAGACCAATGTTAGCATTTTCATTTCTGAGGTGTGAAATCGGCAGCTGGGCAGGAGTTGAGTAATTAGCCTGAGCTTTACATGCTACTTCTTCATTCCTTTGCACGGCACCCAGCCTCTGACGATGTGGGTATTATCCCTGTGGGGTCTGAGGAGTTGAGGAACTTGCCCAAGGTCACAAAGCTGGCATGTAGCAATGCTGGGACAGGATCCCAGTTTGTCCCCTGTCCCCAGGCCTGTGTGCTGCCCCTTCCTGCCTCCCAGGAGACACTGGCTTGGATTTGGGCCTTCCCTGCTCCTGTGCCCTTCCCCTCCACCAAGCCACTTCCTGAGTAGCTGGTGCAGTCCCGCCCTGCCCAACACTGCTGGACCTCCAGGAGTGATGAAACAGTCCCACCCATCCCCCCCACCAGGGGCCCCCTCGGCCCATCCTCGCCGCTTCCCGGGGCACCTTCCTCAGCGCCTGCTCTGCCTCCCAGTTCTCCATGACCAGGTTGTAAAACTGTGACTGCAGCTGCAGGATCTCCTGCTGGATCTTGGCCACCCTGGCCTGTGATGCCCGGAAATCGGCCTTCTGCTGCTTCTCAGCCTCCTGCTTAGTGCGAAGGAGGCTGTTCTCTGAGAACTTGAGCACCTGGTGCAGGTGGTTTTTCAGTTCTTGGATCACAAAGTTCTCCTTTTCCACCTGAGCCAGGAAGAGAAAGGGCTCCGTTAATACCTCCATGCCCAGCCGGGCACAGTGGCTCACGCCTGTAATCCCAACACTTAGGGAAGCTGAGGTGGGTGGGTCACCTGAGGTCAGGAGTTTGAGACCAGCTTGGCCAACGTGATGAAATCCCGTCTTCTAAAAATACAAAAATTAGCTGGGTGTGGTGGTGCATGCCTGTAATCTCAGCTACTTGGGAGGCTGAGGCAGGAGAATCACTTGAATACGGGAAGTAGAGATTGCAGTGAGCGGAGATATCACACCACTGCACTTTAACTTGGGTGACAGAGTGAGATTCCATCTCAAAAAAAAAAAAAAACTCTCCATATCCACTGACAGTCACCAGAAGCTGGCACCACTGCATCCTCCCTCAGGGCCAGGCATGCCACCTGGGTTATATCTCTCTAATCACACCCCCAACCCCACAATGGAGGTCAGGGACAGCCTGATTACAGACAAGACAACTGAGGCTCATGGAGGTGGCTTCATCTGTCTGGGGTTTCCCAGCTGAACTGGGGCCTGAAGCCAGGTTTGTCTGACCTTGAGCCCACGTTCTTGGCCACCACTTTCTATTTCCTTGCACGAGTGAAGGGTACAAGCTTGTTGGATTGAGGCCGCAGGGAAGGACTGGGACAGCGGCGATGCTCCTCCTGGGGACACAGCAGGGGAGGCCCAGCTGGCAGAGACACTTAGTGGGGTGCATGAAGGTGTGCGATGAACACAGGCTGCAGGGATTGCCACCGGGCTCTTTCTTGAGGGCCCATGTCTGGCTTGTCCCCTGCCTTGGGTGGATTCTAGAACAGGAATGGGGGTGGAGGATGAGACAGTTTTGTAAAGAAGCTCTCAAGGCTTCTCACTACACTAGAGTCTCCCTCTGAGCACAGCGGTGCTATGGCTGCTCACGCCACCATCTTGGGCTTGGGTCAGCTGGTAGCAGGCCCGCCGGGCATCTGCTCACTTCCTGCACACTGGGGGCAGGGAGGCAGTGCCTTTGGGGCAAGCCCATCCTGCAGGCAAGGCTTTAGGCACCAGGCGCTGGGAATATGATCGGCAGTCAGAGCTCTCCTTGTAGACTCCCCACACATGCCTGATTGGTGTCTCCCCTCACTGTACACTGAGGTTCAATGACATGAAATTTGCCCACCTGGCAAAAATGGCATTTGACCCCAGGTCGGTCCAAGGTGAAGCCCCAAGCTGGTTCTAGCACCTGAATGAGACCAGCAGGGCCACCTGTGTCCCTCTGCCTATTCCTAGATGATGCCCCTCCCACCTTACTAGTAACCTCCCTGCCCCAGGGCTCAGCAGCCTGTCCTCTGTCCACTCAGCAAGTATACATCATGCCCCTCTTTTGGACAGGCTCACTGGGGACACAGTGGCAGGCTGAAAGAGACAAGGTCCCCCTTTTCTTGTGGAGGAGCCAGACCCCTCAAGACCACACAAATCACACACAGATATGTTATCCACAAAGTCAGGTGAATGTTATCCACAAAGTCAGGTGAATGCTTTAAAGGACAAATTCAGTGAGAAGTGCCCAACCCAGCACCAGGGAGGGGGCTAGTGAATAGTTTCCCAGGGCCTTGAACCTTTCATCAGTGGTGGGGGATAGAAACAGAAGGGCCTGTGGCAGTGCAGCCTGGCTACCCCCATGTCTGCTCTCCCCAGAGAGGCTGTGGGGTAGAATGTGGAGCATAACACAGCCCCAGTGACGGGTGGTCGGTCCTTCCTAGCACTTCTCTCTGCTGGGTGTGGCTACAAGATATGCATGGAAGTTCTGTGTGCCACCTCCACATGTGTCCTTAAGGGGCAGAACCAAGCCCTCTCCTCCCCTTTCCTCCTTCCTGCTGGCTAGACCAGGGGCCACATGATGGGGAAAGCTGGAGCAGCCATCTTGGCCCACAGGCTGAAGTCCCATGTTGGGGACAGCAGGGAAGTCACATAGAAGACCTCTGACAAGTTGGGGAGCAGAGATGCCACACCAGCTCCGGTGTTTCCACTACAGAGAAATACACTGCCGTCTTGACTAAGCCACAGCTATTTTGGGTGTCTCTGTTATAGCAGCCAAATCTGTACTCATACACCATCTCACAGGGTTTTTGTAAAGATTTAGAGAGAAAATGTATGTTAAACAAAATACACTGTATGTGTGCAATATGACAATTATTATTAGGGTTTGGGATCATGCTACTGTTTCCCTTTTTTTTTTTTGAGACAGGGTCTTGCTCTGCAGCCCAGGCTGGAGTACAGTGGTGCGATCTCAGCTCCCTGCAACCTCTGCCTTCTGGGCGCAAGTGATCCTCCCACCTCAGCTTCCTGAGTAGCTGGGACTACAGGTGCACACCACCACGCCCAGCTAATTTTGTCTTTTATGTAGAGACGGGGTTTTGCCATGTTGCCCAGGCTGGTCTCAAACTCCTGAGCTCAAGTGATCCACCTGCCTTGGCCTCCCAAAGTGTTGGGATTACAGGCGTGAGCCACCACACCCCCATTTCCCTTCTTAACAATTCTTCTAACTGGTGTGGTATGCCTATAATCCTAGGTACTCAGGAGGCTGAGGCTGGAGGATCCCTTGAAGCTAGGAGTTTAAGACCAGCCTGGGTAACAGAGTAAGACCCCTCCCCTCCCCTCCCCCCCCTTCCCTTCCCTTCCCTTCCCTTTCATTGAGACAGAGTCTCACTCTGTCGCACAGGCTGGAGTATGATGGTGCAATCTAGGCTCACCGCAATCTCCACTTCCTGGGTTCAAGCGATTCTCGTGCCTCAGCCTCCCGAGTAGCTGAGATTATAGGTGCACGCCACCACACCCAGCTAATTTTTATATTATGAGTAGAGATGGGTCAGGCTGGTCTCGAACTCCTGACCTTAGGTGATCCACCTGCCTCAGCCTCCCAAAGTGCTGGGATTACGGGCATGAGCCACTGTGCCCAGCTAATTTTTTGTAATTTTTTTTTTTTTTTTGTAGAGATGGGGTTTCACCCTGTTGCCCAGGCTGGTCTTGAACTCTTGACCTCAAGTGATCCATCTGCCTTGGCTTCCCAAAGTGCTGGGATTATAGGTGTGAGCCACCACTTCCAGCCAGACACCCCATCTCTAAAAAAAGAAAAAAAATTAATTAGGCAGGCATGGTGGCATGTGCCTGTAGTCACAGCTACTTGGGAGGCTGAGGCAGGGAGATTGCTTGAGCCCAGGAGTTCGAAACCAGCCTGGGCAACATAGTGAGACCCTGTCTCTACAAAAATGTAAAAAATTAGCCAAGAGTGGTGGCGCATGCCTGTAGTTTCAGCTACTCAAAAGGCTAAGGCAGGAGAATCGCCCAGGAGGTCAAGGCCGCAGTGAGCTATGAACGTGCCAATGCACTCAAGCCTGGGTGACAGAGCAAGATCTTGTCTCTAAAACTAAAAACTTCTAGAAACCAAATTCCTTGATTAGGCCTCAAAGGCCCTGTGTGATCTGTCTCCTTCCCCTGCTTTCCCAGCCCATCTTTGTCCCTTCCCTCTAGCTCACTGGCATTCTCTGGGTTTCTGAACTAGCCAGGCTTATTCCTGTCTCATTACTGAGGTGCACTCTACCCTCCACCTGGAACAGGGGTTGGCAAACTATGGCCCACAGGCCGAATCCAGCCAGCCACTTGTATTTGTAAGTAAAGTTTTGTTGGAACACAGCCCATTCATTTACATATTGTTTGTGGCTGTTTTTCCCCTATAACAGTAAAGCTGAGTTGAGTAATTGCAACAGACCATCTGGCCCACAAAACCTAATGTATTTACTATCTGGCCCTTTGTAGAAAAAGTTGGGGCCAGGTGCGGTGGCTCACACGTGTAATTCCAGCACTTTGGGAGGCTGAGGTGGGAGGATCACTTGAGACCAGGAATTCAAGAACAGCCTGGCCAAAATGGCAAAATTCTGTCTCTACTAAAAGATACAAAAATTAGCCAGGCGTGGTGGCACGTGCCTGTAATCCCAGCTACTCAGGAGGCTGAGGCACAAGAATCACTTGAACCTGGGAGGTGAAGGCTGCAGTAAGCTAAGATCACGCCACTATACTCCAGCTTGGGCATAGAGTAAGACTGTCTCAAAAAAAAAAAAAAATAGTTTGCTGATCCCTAGCTTGGAAGGTTCTTCCTCACTGCACTTGCTTGGGTCACGCCCTCGCATTCTTCATATCTTGGCTTCAATGTCCCTGACCCTTTTGGTGTTAAGTTCTCCTGTGACACTCCCTTTGAGAAGTACATTGTACTTCTCAAAACTGTAATTAAATGAATTCTTTAATTCCTACCTTCCTTACTGTGAACTCCATGAGGCTGGAACCACATGGGCTTATTTATAAGACCTGGCACCTAGTAAGTACTTACAATAATTTGTGGAGTAAATGAATTTAAAAAAAAAAAAAAAAGCTATTTAGGTGAGGTGCAGTGGCTCACGCCTATAATCCCAGCACTTTGGGAGGCCAAGGCGGGCAGATCACTTAGGGTCAGGAGTTCAAGACCAGCCTGGCCAACACGGTGAAAACCCATCTCTACTAAAAATAAAAAAATTAGCTGGGCATTGTGGCAGGCACCTGTAGTCCCAGAGACTCGGGAGGCTGAGCCAGAAGAATTGCTTGAACCCAGGATGTAGAAAATGAAATAGAGGTTCCTCTTCAAAGGGACTTTCCTCCCAGTCTAATTCAGAATAGGTAGTAACCTCTCTTAGAACCAAAATTTACTCAAAGACCTGTGTTAATATTCTTCAATTCTGCTAGCTGTAATAAAGAAATCAATAGGCCGGGCGTGGTGGCTCACGCCTGTAATCCCACCACTTTGCGGGGCAGAGGTGGGCGGATCACGAGGTCAGGAGATCGAGACTATCCTGGCTAACACGGTGAAACCCCATCTCTACTAAAAATACAAAAAAACAAATTAGCTGGGCATGGTGGCGGGCACCTGTAGTCCCAGCTACTCGGGAGGCTGAGGCAGGAGAATGGTGTGAACCCTGGAGGCGGAGCTTGCAGTGAGCCGATATCGCACCACTGCACTCCAGCCTGGGTGACAGAGCAAGACTCTGCCTCAAAAAAAAAAAAAAAAAAAAAAAAAAGAAATCAATATACTCTGTTCTTAGCTCCCACATTTTAGCTTAGATATTTGCCTTGGCATACCTGAACCGGTCCAAGCAAGCATTAGGTCATAGCCTATTCCTCTTCCTTATTTGGAGGTGTTTTTGCCTCTCTCAGCATTCCAGGAGTTACTTGCTCTCTTCCTTTGTTCCCCTCTGCCTTTGCCTCTTTTGGGAAGTTCTAAGTTGCTAGCCAATAGGGTTGAGTACAGAATGTGAGGTCCTGTTCCAGCCAATGGAAACTGGACACAGCAGTAGGGTGGATGCGTCAGGTTATAAATGACCCCGTCTCTTTTGTTCGTGTGTGCTCTTGTGGCAAGACTGCTAGCAAGCAGCACCCTTTCTGCAGAGAGTAAACTAGCCTTGCTGAGAGATCCTTTGTCTCAGTGTTGATTTTGGCGACACTGAGCACCCATTCCCAACACAGGAGGCGGAGGTTGCAGTGAATCAAGATGTTGCCACTGCACTTTAGCCTGGGTGACACAGCAAGACTCCATCTAAAAAAAAAAAATCACTGGGGAGGCCGGGCATAGTGGCTCATGCCTGTAACCCCAGCACTTTGGGAGGCCAAGGCGGAAGGATCTCTTGAACCCAGAAGTTCGAGACCAACCTGGGCAACGTAGCAAGAGCCCATCTTTACAAACAATCAAAAAATTAGCCAGGCGTGGTGACACACACCTGTAGTCTCAGCTACTTGGGAGGGTGAGATGGGAGGATTGCTTAAGCCTGAGAGATGGAGGCTGCAGTGTGCTGTGATCATGCCACTGCACTCTAGCCTGGGCAACAGAGTGAGACCCTGTCTCAAAAAATCAGTCAATCAATTGGCCAGGCGCAGTGGCCAGCACTTTGGGAGGCCAAAGCAGGAGGATCACTTGAGGTCAGGAGTTCTAGACCAGCCTGGCCAACATGGCGAAAACCTGTCTCCACTAAAAATACAAAACTTAGCCGGGCGTGGTGGCATACACCTGTAATCCCAACTACTTGGGAGGCTGCGGTGGGAGAATCGCTTGAACCTGGGAGACAGAGGTTGCAGTGAGTTGAGATTACACCACTGCACTCTAGTCTGGACAACAGAGCGAGACTCCATCTTAAAACAAAAAAAAATCAATCAATCATTGAGGAAAAACCCAACCAACAAAAGATTTGTGTGGCTTCTTCAGTAATTTCAGCAATACTATGAAACAATACCTCTGCATTCCTGTTCTTCATTCTCTCCGCCAATTCCTTTTCAAGAGTATCAATGATTTGTTGGTTATTACTATTCTGTCTACTGATATCCTGTAAGAACTGGGCCTTATCCCTCGCTTCCATGGGACTAGTGAGTAGTTTTTCAAACAGGAAACCACGGAACTCTATCAGGCTGTCAATAAAATTCTGGGCTTCTGCACTTCTACCCTGTGTCTGCATCTGCAGGAGCCTAGTAGCCTGGGGGTTGCTGAGCAAGAGTCTCAGGACGTTCTTGGTGGAGTCTTTGATCTGCTGTGTAAGTGGTGAGAGGCTGGATTTCTGCAGCTCTATGGAAAGGAGGCGGTCTCTGAGCCACCCTTTCTCCTCAGCCTCTTTCTGCTCCAGAAATTGCCTTTCTTTCTCTTTCAGGCACCTGATGTTTTCAAGGAAGACCTGGCAGAGATCCTCATGCTCTCTCACTGCCCTCATGACGTCCTCCCCCAGCATCCCCTCCATATCCTCTCTGTTGGATGCCACATACGACAGCAAGGTCACCAGCTCCACCTTGCAGATCGCCTCATCCAGGATGGACATGATCCTTTTGGCCTCAATGGTGGTGAGTTTTGTCCTAGAGAGAACCAAGGGTTTTAGTGGGTCAGCTGGCCTTTTAGATGGGTCTGTCTTTGGCCCTATTCTGTTGATGGCAGGGGCCTGATACAAAGGGGCCATGGCGAGAATGTCTAAAGCCATCTTGTGAGCAGCCCTCTGTGCCTCTGTAGGTCCGCAGAGATGGAGACTTCAGTAGACTACTTGGGTCTCGTGCATTTATTGTCTCTGGCCATCCTGCAAAAGGAAGAAGTAGGTGTGAGTGCAGCTGTGCTGACATCTGTGTGGTTAGTGTGGCTGCAGAAACCACAACTGTTGACATCAAGAGTTCATCTTAGGTCCTCTGTCGCTTTTACACGGAACCTTTCACTGGAAGCAGTTTTCAGCTTTGTGAGGGTGTTAGGGCCACAAGGGCAGGAAGACCAAGTGTGGAGGCATCTCAGGCACATGTGTCAGGCAGGGACCAGCCAGGCATACAGACACCATTCTAAGGATTTAAAACCAGAGACTGGTTACATCAGTGATGGGAGAGTTGAGAGGCCAACCAGGGGAAGACAAAGCCATCCCGCAATTGTCAATGGCAGGAAGCCACCACATGAAGAGGTGGTGAGCCTGGGGCCCAGGGTCACCCAGGGGAAGTTTGAACCACAGCCATCAGTTCCCAGAGGAGCTAGAGACATTGCCGGAAATGCAGATTAAAGAAGGGTGGCGGTGGGGGGAGGAGAAATACCCTGGTTTCTTTCTACTGCCCTTGGCCAAAACCAGCAGGAAACCAACTGACAAGGAGCCTGGGCGACGGAACCACAGGCCTCAGCCTATGTCTGAGCAGGACAGGGACAGGGCAGAATGCGGTGTAAGTCTAACAGGACTAGGAATGGCACATTTTCACTGATTTTAAAGTTTTTTTGTTTGTTTATTTGTTTTGAGACAGAGTCTTGCTCCGTCGCCCAGGCTGCAGTGCAGTGCCATGATCTCGGCTCACTGCAACCTCTGCCTCCTGGGTTCAAGTGATTCTCCTGCCTCAGCCTCCTGAGCAGCTGGGACTACAGGTGCACACCACCACGCCTGGCTAATTTTTGTATTTTTAGTAGAGACAGGGTTTTGCCATGTTTGCCAGGCTGTTCTCAAACTCCTGACCTCCCGTGATCCACCTGCCTTTGCCTCCCAAAGTGCTGGGATTACAGGCCTGAGCCACCACGCCTGGCCATTTTTAAGTACTGATTTTAAAAATTGGTGGGTGAAATATAACTTTGAAATACAATTTAAAAAACTGTTTCACTAAACGTAATGTTGTATTCTGGATTGGGTTCTGGAGTGGAAAAAGGACATTAGTGGAACTGGAGAAATCCAAATCCAAATCCAAATCTAGTCTAAAGTTTAGTTAATAGCATTGTACCAACATTAATTTTGTAGGCGCTCTGTTACCCTGGCTGGAGTGCAATAGTGTGACCATGGCTCACTCCAGCCTCGACCTACTGGGCTCAAGTGATCCTTCTGTCTCAGCCTCTCAAGTAGCTAGGACTACAGGTGCTCGATGCCTAGCTAATTTTTTAACTTTTTATAGAGATGAGCTCCACTATGTTGCCCAGACTGATCTTGAACTCCTAGGCTCAAGCAGTCCTCCCACCTTAGCCTCCCAGTGTTGGGAATACAGACAGGAGCCACCATGCTGGGCCTAATTTTGTGGTTTTGACAAACACATCAAGGTTATCTAAGATGTTAACATTAGGGGGAGCTGAATGGAGGGCATACAGGAACTCTCTGTACTATCTTTGCAACTTTTCTATAAATCTACAATTATTACAAAGTAAAAAGTTTAGTTAAAAGACTGTTTCAGGCCAGGCATGGTAGCTCACACCTGTAATCACAGCACTGTGGGAGGCCGAGGGAGGTGGATCATCTGAGGTCAGGAGTTCAAGACAAGCCTGGCCAACGTGGTGAAACCGTGTCTCTAATAAAAATACGAGAGAATGCCAGGCATGGTGGTACGCACCTGTTACTCAGGTTAACCCCAGTTACTCAGGAGGCTGAGGCATGAGAATCTCTTGAACCTAGGAGGCGGAGGTTGCAGTAAGCCAAGTTTGCATCACTGTACTCCAGCCTGGGCAACAGAATGAGACTCTGTTTCAAAAGATAGATAGATAAATAAATAACTGTTTCAGAAAAATTTATAGGGCAATCAGAGATCAGTAATTTATATTGCTTTCATAGTACAATGGCTAAAAGTACTAGCTTTGCACAGCCCCACTTGGGTTCAAATCCTTCCTGGGGGTCTCTCGGCTGCTCATTTAATCCTCCAGAGCTTGGGCTTCCTCAGCTGTAAAACAAGAGTCCTCAGGATGAATGAGAAGCTTCCAGCACAGGGCCTGCACGCTGTAAAAAATGTTCAATAAATAACTAATAGCATTAACCCAGGAAAACAAAAATCCCAGGTCCAGGACTTTAATGATTTCTGATGCAACTGTTGAACGAACACCTACTGCCTTGGCCAAGCACAGGGGCTCACGCCTGTAATCCTAGCACTTTGGGAGGTTGAAGTGGGAGGATCGCTTGAGCCCAGGAGTTCAAGACCAGCCCAGGCAACATAGCAAGTCCCCATCTCTTAAAAAAGGAAAAAAGAAAAAAAAAAAAAAAGAACACCTACTGCCCAGGATGTCTGCTCACCCCCCAACACCATGTCTCAGATGGACACCCCCCATAACATCCCCATCCCTCACCCTGATTCTTCTTCATCTCTTCCCCCTTATCCTGTTTGTTCTCCAGGTTAAGTATCACCATCTGACATCCCTATATGCACCTGTTTATTTGTTTATTGTCTGTCTTTCCCCCTCTCCTAAGAAGTAAGCACCAATGAAAGCTGTAAGTTACTACTTACAGGTTACCTGTGCCACTTTTATTTTCATATTGTCTGTAGACGTGAGAAATGTTTTGAAGAAAGAATCATTAGGACTTGAGTGAAAGAGTTTTGAGTTTGGGTGACTGGTAGAGAAAGATGGGGCCCTTAAGAAACTATGGCAGAAATTGGGAGAGGAGAGGACATTTGGAGGGGAGGACAATGAGCTCACTTTTAAACTCATTGAGCTCTAGCTGCCATACTGCAGTGGACAATGGTGTCTTGGCCTTCCCATGATCCAGGGAGTGCAGTGGCACGATCATGGCTCACTGCAACCTCGACTTCCTGGGCTCAAACAGTCCTCCTGCCTCATGCTCCCGAGTAGCTGATACTACAGGCATGTGCCACCATGCCCAGCTAATTATTGTATTTTTATTTTTGTAGATAAAGGGTCTTGCTGTGTTGCCCAGGAGAAGGAAGTGACACTTGAAGCCACAAAAGATAACTTCAACTCACCAAACCAAAGAACACACCAAGAGAATGGCAGGGAATCAAAGAAACACCCAAAGTGACTAAGAACGAAAAAGAAAGGCAGGCCAGATCAGGTGCTAAGGATGTTTAGTTCCTTGGCAAGGCAGAATGTATTCAGTATCAGGTCAGGTATCATGGTTCACGCCCGTAATCCCAACACTTTGGGAGGCTGAGGGAGGAGGATTTGTTGAGCCCAGGAGTTTGAGGATGCAGTGAGCTATGATCAGGCCACTGCACTCCAACCTGAGCAACAGAGTGAGATCCTGTCTCTTAAAAAAACAAAAAAACAAAAAACAAACCAGAAGCCCCTTTGGGAGCAGAGGATTGGGAATTATCTTCAATCACTTTGATTCACACACACTTCCTGCTCCCTAATGAATCTCATGAGATCCTTTGAGGCTTTTCCTGAAGACAAAGTTTTAGGAGGCTGGGCATGGTGGCTCACAGCTGTAATCCAAGCACTTTGGGAGGCCAAGGAGGGAAGATTGCTTGAGCCCAGGAGTTCAAGATCAGCGTGGGCAACAAAATGAGACCTCTACAAAAAGTTAAAAAAAAAAAATTAGCTCGTCATGGTGGCAGGTGCCTGTAGTCCCCGCTATTTGGGGAGCTGAGGCAGGAGGATTGCTTGAGCCAGGGAGGTTGAGGCTGCAGTAAGCCGTGATCGCACCACTGCACTCCAGCCTGGGTGACAGAGCGAGATCCTATCTCTCCTCTTTTTTTTTTTTTTAAGCTGGAGTTTTGCTATTGTCACCCAGGCTGGAGTGCAATGGTGTGATTTGGGCTCACTGCAACCTGTGCCTCCCAGGTACAAGCAGTCTCCTGTCTCAGCCTCCCAAGTAGCTGGGATTACAGGCGTGCACCACCACGCTAGCCTAATTTTGTATTTTTAATAGAGACAGGGTTTCATCATGTTGGCCAGTCTGGTCTCGAACTCCTGACCTCAGGTGATCTGCCCACCTTGGCCTCCCAAAGTGGTGGGATTACAGGCGCGAGCCACCACGCCCAGCCTAGATCCTATCTTGTAAGTGGAAAAAAAGTTTTAGGGACAGCCATGGAGATTTCTCAGCCTCTCTGAGGATGAAGGATCTTTGCCCATGGCTACAGGATGAATGTGAACAAGGTAGTTAATTAATGCAATCCTCTCCATTGTACCCCAAAGCTCTCAGGCATAAATCAAAATGCCTGAATTCTTCAGAGTGTGCAGCTGGAAACGCAAGGTTACATGAAATGTTTCCAATTTGCTTTCAGCCAAATTACCTCTTTTGCTTTAAAGGGCAAACTTGTTTTCTTTGATTATGATGACACCCATCAGTTCTTGACAGCTCATTTGGGTGAACAAGAAAAAGCCCGTGGAACTAGGATTGAGGGGAAATGCATCTGACTCTGACGACAAAAATGACTGGAGAATCTCTTTTCCTTGAATCCTAATATGATCATTTCATGTCCTTTTTAATGCCACCAACCTTAATATTTAAATCATTTCCAACTTAAGCATCTCCATTTAAAATTCCTGCCCTGAGAGTGAAGCAAATTGTTAATGGATGGGAAACTTTAATTGGATATTCCCTTTATTTGTCATTAATTCTGCTGATGAACTTTATAAATGGAAATATATCTTTATCATGCAAATTATACCTCGTCTTCATTCAAACAGGCTTGTTGGATATTTTATTAATTTCGCTCTTAGAATATTTTGAGGAAAAAAAGATTTGAACTAAATTATATATTTTTTCCTCCTGGAGAGAAGGAAAAAACCCAACACTTACAACTACCCTACAAATCCAAACTGGCAAGTGGAAAAGTCAGAGGGTGCTAAAAAAACAAAAAAAACAAAAAAAAAACAAACAAAAAAAAACCCCAAAACAACTGGAGTGTGGGAAATGGATTTCTCTCTCTCTTTTTAAATTCACTCTTAATTTAGGTTCGGGTTACATGTGCAGGTTTGTTATATAGGTAAATTTCATGTCATGGGGGTTTGGTGTACAGATTATTTCATCATCCAGGTAATAAGCATAGCACCTGATAGGTAGTTTTTCCATCCTCATCCGGATCTCATTTTAAGGAATACCATTTTAACATTAGCTAAGTAAGTTCTTGAGAACTTACTGTGTAGCAGACACTGTTCTGAATGCTATATACGAATTAATTCCTTTAATCCTTGCAACAACCCTACGAGGTAGGTGCTATTATTACCTCTATTTCACAGATGAAGAAAGGGAGACAGAGAGAGAGGTTAGATGATTCTAGTTAGTTTACAGCTAGGAAGTGACAGGGCCTGCACCCCATCAGCACTATTCTGTCCAGTCTCTTGATTTTAAGATTGATTTCTGGCCGGGCGCAGTGGCCCACGCCTGTAATGCCACCACTTTGGGAGGCTGAGGCAGGTTGATCACTTGAGGTGAGGAGTTTGAGACCAACCTGGCCAACATGGTGAAACCCTGTCCCTACTAAAAATACAAAAAATTAGCTGGGCATGGTGGTGGGCACCTGTGGAGGCTGAGGTGGGAGAATTGCTTGAACCTGGGAGGCGGAGGTTGCAGTGAGCTGAGATTGCAGCACTGCACTCCAGCCTGGGTGACACAGTGAGACTCTGTCTCAAAAAAAACAAAAACAAAAAACAAAAAAACTAAGGTCTTGCTACATTGCCCAGGCTGGTCTTGAACTCCTGGGCTCAAGAGGAATTTTCTTTTTAGCCTCAGAAAGATCTCACTACCCTCCAAACCTCTAGCTTTCTTCCGAACTCTGTATGTTTTATCTGAGCCTTTCAAGTCTAGGGAGGGGGAAAGTGAGGGGCTAGAAAGAAGCAACAGATTCATGATGAAACCTGCTATCCCAACCAACTACTATACAGTAGGTGCTCAATAAAGAAATCACTGTTGCAGTTGGGCTCGGTGGCTCACACCTGTAATTTCAGCACTTTGGGAGGCTGAGGCAGGTGGATCACCTGAGGTCAGGAGTCTGAGACCAGCCTAGGCAATATGGCGAAACATCTCTACTAAAAATACAAAAATTAGCCGGGTATGGTGAAACATTCCTGTAATCCCAGCTACTTGGGAGGCTGAGGCAGGAGAATCACTTGAACCAGGGAAATGGAAGTTGCAGTGAGCTGAGATCACACCACTGCACACTCCAGCCTGGGCGACTGCGTGAGACTCTGTCTCAAAAAAAAAAAAAAAAAAGAAAAAGAAAAAAAGAGAAAAGAAAAAGAAATCACTGTTGAATAAATGAGATGGCAAACCCAGATTTACCAACAGGCTTGTCTCCTCACTGGGAGATGCTGGCATAATAGGATAATGTTGTTTTGCAAAATATATATGTCCTGAATTGGAGCCAGAAAAGAGAGTCATATTTTCATGATAGAACTGTAGGCCAACAACTGGCCTATGAATTCTTTTGCATCCCTTTACTCAGGGCTTGGAATTTTTTAAACAAAAGTTTTAAATGAAATGAATTTTTTACTTTTTCATAGTTGAGTGGTTTTTTTTCTTCTTTCTGTGACTAATTTTGAACTATTACCCAATCCTCCTCTCTTGTTCTTTTTGAGAACCTGTGTTTTATGGTTTACAACTGGTCTGTAAAAGATTCCCAGGCTAGGGCTGCAGCAATGAATGCTGGAGGTATTGACAGTTGGGACCCTGTTTGTAATGCTGGTGGGGTGGCTGCAGGCTCCAGGATTATCTGGTGCTTTGGAGACAGAGGACATGGGATAGTGACTCAGATTGGGAGGGAACATGCCCCCCGGGACAGATTTCTATGTTGCTGGTTATGATGAAATACTTTCCACTGGCCACAAGCTATATAGCCTTGGGCAAGTCCACTTGATCTTCTGGGCTTTCATTTCCTCATTACTGAAGTGGAAACAAAAAACACATTTGGAATGCAATTCCAGTGTCTCACCACTTCCTGGCTGTGTGGCTTTGGGTAAGTCGATGAACCTCTCTTAAGCCTTGACGTTCTACCTGTGAAATGGGGACACAGCACTGTTGAGGGAATGAAATGAAATCCTTGCTCAAAAGTGTTAAGCTTTTATGACTTTTAGTACTACTTCAAAAATTATGTTAATATCAACACTTTAATGTTTCTTAAAATAGATGTACTTTTCCACAAAATAATATGGTATATATTTTTGTATCAAAGGCTTTATAAAAAGTCAAAACAGAAGCAGTTTTTACTCCTTTTTACTATTTTGTTTTTAATTTTGCTGGTTTCTACATTATTCATGTTCTCCTGTTAGTGACCAAAGAAGACCAAGTTCCCTTAAATCACTCCCCATTGTCCAGTCTCCCCTCCTTATCAATCAGTTCATCAGGAATTTTAATTCCTCTTTTGGTGACAGTGTCACTTTAGAAATGCTTATTTCTGGTTATATCTAAGTGTAGACAGCATCACTTTGGCAGTTTCAGACAGAAGGAAGAATTTCCTAGTAGTGAATTTAGATTATTCTATAATCAACTTCTCCAACTTGAAAAAAATATTTAACTACTACACACCTATCAGAATGGACAAAATCTAGAACACCGACAACTCCAAATGCTGGTGAGGATGTGAAGCAGAAACTCTGTCATTGCTGGTGGGAATGCAACATGGTGCGGTCACTTGGGAAGACAGTTGTTTTCTTACAAATTTAAACCTGCTCTTACTGTACGATCCAGTAATTGCACTCCTTGGTGTTTACCCAAAGGAGTTGAAAACTCATGTGCACACAAAAACCTGCACACACAAAAAGCTTGTGGATATTTATAGCAGCTTCATTCACAACTGCCAAAATTTGGAAGCAACCAAGATGTCCTTCAGGAGCTGAATAGATAAACAGTGGGGCATCCAGACAATGGAATACGGGATTATTCAGTGTTAAAAAGAAATGAGCTGTCAAGCCACGAAAAGACATGGAAGAAACTTAAATGCATATCAGTAAGTGAAAGAAGCCAATGTGAAGAAGCTGCATATGGTATCACTCCAACTATATGACATTCTGGCAAAGGCAAAACTATGGAGATAGTAAAAAGATCAGTGTTGTCTAAGGGCTAGGGGAAGGGAGGGATGAATAGGCAGAACAGGGAGGATTTTTAGGGCAGTGAAAATACTATGTACCTTACTACAATGATGGATACCATCATTATACATTTTGTCCAAATTCACAGAATGTACAACACCAAGCGTGAACCCTTATCCCTTATGTAAACTATGGAATTTGGATGCTGATGATGATGTGTCAGTGTAGGTTCATCAACTGTAACAAATGCACCACTCTGGTGGGGGAGGTTGACGGTGGGGCAGGCTGCGCATGTGGGAATAGGGGGTATATAGGAACTCTCTCTACCTTTCTCTCAATTTTGCTGTGAATGTAAAACTGCTTAAAAAATAAAATCTTAAGGTTGCAACCCTTTACTGGGCAGTGAAATCAATTTGCCAACTGGGGCTAGCGTTAAAAATAAATGAAACAGGGTTGGGTGCGGTGGCTCACTCCTGTAATCTTTGGGATTACAGGACTTTGGGAGCACTTTGGGAGGCCGAGGTGGGTGGATCACCTGAGGTCAAGAGTTCGAGACCAAGCCTGGCTATCATGGTGAAACCCAGTCTCTACTAAAAATACAAAAATTAGCAGCGCATGGTGTTGGGCACATGTAATTCCAGCTACCGGGTAGGCTGAGGCAGGAGAATCGCTTGAACCCAAGAGGCGTAGGTTGCAGTGAGCTGAGATTGCACCACTGCACTCCAGCCTGGGCAACAGAGAAAGGCTCTGTCTCAAAAACAAAACAAAACAAAAAACAGCCTATCTCAAACCCCTCCTGCTCTCAGGCACTAATGTATAATGTTCCTTTTGTCAGAAACCAACCCCCCAGGAATAATTTCTCCCTAGATTAACAATTTCTCATTCTTTAGGTCTTAGCTCAATGGCTACCCCTCCTCAGACTGGAACAGACAGCACTTTACAACCTGTGGAAACTCTCTCACCTTTCCTGCATAGTACTAATCACACGTGTAATTTTTTTTTTTTTTACAGCTCTATTGAGGTATAATTTACATTACCATAAAATTCACCCATTAAGTGTAAAACTCAGTGACTACTTTTGTAAATGTATCTGAAGTTGCCACATCACTACAATCCAGTTTTAGAACATTTCTATCACTCCCCCAAATTCCCATGAGCTAATCTGCAAACAATCTCTGTTTCCACTCACATTTTTTGTTGTGGTTGTTTTGTTTTTGAAACTGAGTCTCGCTCTGTCGCCCAGGCTGGAGTGCAGTGGCACAATCTCGGCTCACTGCAACCTCCACCCTCCTGGTTCAAGCAATTCTCGTGCCTCAGCCTCCCAAGTAGCTGGGATTACAGGTGCGTGTTACCACGCTTGGCTAATTTTTGCGTTTTTAGGAGAGACGGGGTTTCACCATGTTGCCCAGGCTGGTCTTGAACTCCCGGGCTCAAGTAATCCACCTGCCTTGGCCTCCCAAAGTGCTGGAATTGCAAGCGTGAGCCACTGCCCCTGGCCTCCACTCATATGTAACTTTCCTGGATAGTTCATATAAATGGGATCATGCAGTATGTAATTGTTTGCATCTGACTTTTTGCTTAGCACAGTGGTTTTCAACCTGGGGCAACTTTGCCCTCCAGAAGACATTTGGCAATAATCGGGAGATGCATTTGCTTGTCACAACTGAGAGAGGCTACTACTGGCATCTCGTAGGTGGAGGCTTGTAATATTGCTAAATATCCTACAATTGGCAGGATAGTTCCCCACAACAAAGAATTTTCTCACCCAAAACGTCAATAGAGCTGAGGTTGAAGAATCCTGACTTTTTTTTTTTTTTTTGAGACGGAGTTTTGCTCTCATTTCCCAGGCTGGAGTGCCATGGCGTGATCTCGGCTCACTGCAACCTCTGCCTCCTGGGTTCAAGTGATTCTCCTGCCTCAGCCTCCCAAGTAGCTGGGATTACAGACATGCGCCACCACGCGCAGCTAATTTTTTTTTTTTTTTGTATTTTTAGTAGAGACGGGGTCTCTCCATGTTGGTCAGGCTGGTCTCAAATTCCCTACCTCAGGTGATCCGCCTGACTTGGCCTCCCAAAGTGCTGGGATTTACAGGCGTGAGCCACCGCGCCCGGCTGCCTTTTTTTTTTTTTTTTTTTTTTTTAATAGACAGGGTCTTACTCTGTCACGCAGGCTAGAGTGCAGCAGTGCAACCATGGATTACTGTAGCCTTGACCTCCCCAGGCTCAGGTGATCCTCCCACCTCAGCCTTCTGAATAGTTGGGACTACAGGTGCATACCACCATGCCTGGCTAATTTTTGTATTTTTTGTAGAGATAGGGTCTCACTTTGTTGCCAGGCTCCTAGGCTCAAACTCCTAGGCTCAAACTAGGATCCTCCTGCCTTGGCCTCCCAAATTGCTGGGATTACAGGCGTGAGCCACTGGCCCAAAAACCCTCAACTTAACATGTTTTTGAGGTTCATCCAGGTTGTAGCAATTATTAGTATTTCATTCCTGAATAGTATTTTATTGCTGAATAGTATTCCATTCTATGGAAATATCATGAGTTATTTATTTATTCACCTGTTGATGACATTTGGGTTGTTTCCAGTTTTGGGCTGTTAAGGGTGATGTTGCTAAGAACATTTATATTTAAGTCTTTGTGTGGACTTATGTTTTCACTTGGGGGGAGGGGTAACTTCCTAAGAGTGGAATTGCTCGGTTATGTGTAAGTTTATTTTTTGTTTTATTTATTTATTTATTTTTGAGACAGGGTCTCACTCTGTCACATAGACTGGACTGCAGTGGCACGATCTCGGCTCACTGCAACCTCCACCTCCTGGGTTCAGGTGATTCTCCTGCCTCAACCTCCCAAATGGCTGGGATTACAGGGACCCGCCAGCATGCCCTGCTAATTTTTGTATTTTTAGTAGAGACGGGGTTTTGCTATGTTGGCCAGGCTGGTCTCGAACTTCTGACCTCAGGTGATCCACCTGCCTGTGCCTCCTACAGTGCTGGGATTACAGGCTGAGCCACCGCGCCCAGCCCTCAGCCTCATTTAATCATCACAAGAAACTCTCTGTCTTCAGTAGGTACAATGAGATCACATCTTAAGGATGCAGATGGGAGTTAAATTCCAAAGTTAGGATAAAGGCAAAAGTGGTGTAATAAAAATTACCTAATTTATTTATTTATTTGAGACAGAGTCTTGTTCTGTTGCCCGGGCTGGAGTGCAATGGCGCGATCTTGGCTTACTGCAACCTCGGTCTCCCGGGTTCAAGTGATTCTCGTGCCTTAGCCTCCCGAGTAGTTGGGATTACAGGTGCGCCACCATGCCCAGCTAATTTTTGTATTTCAGTAGAGATGGGGTTTCACCATACTGGCTAGGCTGGCCTAGAACTCCTGACCTCAAGTGATCTGCCCGCCTCGGCCTCCCAAAGTGCTGGGATTACAGGCGTGAGCCACCATGCTCGGCAAAAACAACAACAACAACAACAACAAAACAAACAAACAAACAAACAAAACTACCTCATTTAAACACTGAAGTGAGATTGCCTGCTCACCGAGGAACGTATGGCCGTTGGGTGAAATGGGAGGGGACTTATAAACTCCCCTCCCACCCACAGCTCCCATGTTTGACTTGAAATAAGTTAACTACGATATGACTCTGCTTGACTGTTGTCCTCCTCGTTTTAGGGATGAGGGAGTGGGGCCATGAAGTGGGCAGGTAGAAGGGGCAGAATGGAGGCCGGCTCCCTGCAGGTTGTGGAGCGAGAGGTCCAGACTGAGGCAGGAGCTGAGGGACAGGGTCCTGAAGCTGAGACGAGATCGCAGCGGGGGCTTCTAATTCCTCAGGGAGCCAAAGGACAGAGGGCTGAACCCTATTCCACATCTCCCCCGATCCGCGACCCTTTCCCAACTGGCTACTCACCTGCTCTGACCGCTCCAGGTTTCCCTAGCCACAGTTACCGCCGCGGTCCCTGCGTTGCTAGGTTACCCGCCAATCTCAGAAGGCGAGACTCGGTGTCTGACTGACCTTTCTTTTCACCATTCAATTTATTGTTCCGCTCAGTTGTCCCCACCTCCTGAAGTCTGACCAATCAGAAGCACCGCCATTTTGACCTTTCACCAATGGAAAGACTTGGGACTCCCTCTGGGTTGGACTCAACGAGTAAGGCGGGGAACAAGGGAGGAGAAAAGGGCGTGGATTCTTCGTCCCGCCCCTTCTTAAGGAGGCGGGCAGGGAGTACCGCATCGACTGCGGGCGAGACCTGCGGAAGGACGTGATGATTGGCCAATCAGAGTTCATCACGATAGCCCAGTTAGCCAGTAGGACGCTGTGAAGGGGAAATGGGGCGGGGCCAGCGGGGTTGAGAGGACGGTAGGCGGCGGATAGGAGAGCTGGCGCAGCTGCTCTGGTGGCAGTGGCTGAAGTGGCGGCGGCTTCGGCGGCTGCGGCGGCTGCAACAGCTTCGGGCTCGGGGTTTTGGCGGCGGCGCCGGCGGGCTGGGCTGCGCGGTGCGGACCCCGGCGCGCGGTCCGGGTTGCTGGGGCGGCGCGTGTAAGAATCCGAGGGATGCGACGGCTTGGCCCGAGGGAGAGGGCAGGGATCAGGGGTCAGAGGACGCGGAGTAAGGGGTTGCGGCGCAGCACTCTGGTGTGGGAGGTGGGCCTTACGGGCCCAGAGGGGGCGCGGGGAAGTCTCCACCGCGCTTCTCTCCGTCCAGCCCGGGCCGGGGCTTTGCACCCTCTCTCCTCGCCCCCGACTTCTTAGGGCGACCCTCACGTGGGCTCCCAGCCAGGGGCTGGGAGCACGTGGAGCTGGAGCCAGCTCTCCTGCCTCCTTCTTCCTCCCTCCCTCGCTCTTCTCCCTGGCGCCCTCAGGTGACCCCACAGGAGTCTCGTGCCTGGGTCAGGCTGCCCCAGCGGACAGCGGGATGGTAACTGAACCTCTTCCCCTAGGCCCTTTCCCCAGGGCTGGCCAGTTGGGTCCTCTGTAGAGGCAGAAGCAAAGCCCACGGAGGGAACACTGGACCAGGACACAGGAGTCCCGGGTTCTAGCCCTACTCCTGCACTGTGTGACCTTGGGCAAGTCTCTTCCCCTCTCTGGGCCTCATTTTTGTCTGTCTGGAAAAATGACGTGTTTGAATTCAAATCAGGGGACTGGTTCTAGTCGTAGGTGTATATAGGGTAATGGTTAAGCAGGCAGGGTCCCTGATTCAGACTGCCTGGGTTGAAACTTATAAAAGGCAAGTTAACCACTCCAAGCTTCAATTTCCTCATTCCTAAAGTGGGGATATTAGCTAAGATAGGATTTTTCAACAGCAGCTCAGTTGACATTTTGAGCCACATAATTCTTTGTTTCGGGAGGTCTCACCTGTGCATTGAAGCAAGTTCAGTGGCATACCTGGACTCCACCCACCAGCAATCCCTCCACTCCCAAGTTGTGACAGTCAAGATGTCTCCAGACATTGCCGATGTCCCCATGGGGGCAAAAATCACCCCAGTTGAAAGCCAGTGGGCAAAGGCAGTACAGGCAGGCAAGCAGTCATATATTAAACAGTTAAACAACCGTGTTGAAGCATTTGAATGCGAGGACTTTAATCTATGGTGGCAGATATCATGAAAATTATGCATGAACCACCCCCCTGCCTCTTTTTTTTTAGTTCATCATTAATGGTAGTGTATTTTATGTGTGGCCCAAGACAGTTCTTCCAGCGTGGCCCAGGGAAGCCAAAAGGTTGGACAGCCGTGAGTTAAAACATAGAAACCACTAGCCATTATGATAATGGTAACATTAAGAAACCTCTTCTCTGTGAGTTAAGTTAATAAATTCTCCTGCCTTCGAAGTAAACATGGGAGATAATTGTCAAAGCTGAGTAATGGATACAAGGAAGTTCACGTATATATTCTCTGCACTTTTGAGAATGTTTGAAAATATCTGTGGTAAAAAGTTAAACCAAAATGACAATACAACCATAATTCTTAAGACTGCCAAATAGTAGTGTCTCATCTGGGATTTCCTCTTCTGCCTCTCCACTGCTGAGATTTAAAAGCAAAATAAATCCCCAGATCTGGAGGAAACTTAAAAAAAAAAAGACTCACAGGAAGTGTGCTGGGCAGAGAGCTACGGGCTTAGCAGCAAGTAGAATGATGTTTACTTTCGCTGCCTTGTTTCAAAACGTTGTACTGTTCCCTGTGGATGCACAAGGATTTGCTTGGAGTTGTTCCAATGATTCGAGGAAGAAGTCAGTTGCTCAGCTGCCATTGACTAGGTCAGTTGGGAGGCAAAGTGGGTTGAGCCCAGAGCCCACAGCTTGAGGAAGGAACCTGCTGCTGTTTGCAAGTTCAAAGGTCTGCAGTCAGATCTGCTGAGTCTTTTTTTTTTTTTTTTTTTTGGTCCTTCTCAGCGGAAATGGGAATGTGCATAAATAGGAGCTGTAACAGGCTAGCTCGGAGTGTTTTACTTATTTAGTTATTTTTAAATTTTTAGTTTATTTTTTGAGATGGAGTCTCACTCTGTCGCCCAGGCTGGAGTGTAGTGGCGTGATCTCAGCTCACTGCAACCTCTGTCTCCTGGGTTCAAGTGATTCTCCTGCTTCAGGCTCCCCAGTAGCTGGGATTACAGGCGTGCACCACCACACCTGGCTAATTTTTGTATTTTTAGTAGAGACCAGGTTTCGCCATATTGGCCAGGCTGGTCTCAAACTCCTGACCTCAAGCGATCCATCTGCCTCGGCCTCTCAAAATGTTGGGATTACAGGCATGAGCCACCACTCCCGGCTGCTCTGAGTGTTTTAAATTGGGAGTTAAGGATGAGCACTTTTACTGTATTAAAAAATAGTCACCAGTTAAAAAAAATACTCTTTTCCCCTTCCTCGGACACCTAAATCTAAGAGAACAACTCCTATATAAAAATGATATAAAAATCATACATTTTGGAAGTATGTTTCTAACTGTTCTGAGAGGCTGCATGGTAAAGCTGAAGTGAAAGATGTATTTTAAATCTGTATATATGGGCAAGTATATATTGGTGATTGAAGCTAGGTGCCGCCTAAATACATGGCCCAGACTTTGAGGAATTATAGTGTAATGGCTGGGAATACAGGTTTGGAGTCACACCGTAGAGCTGAAAGCTTGGCTTTTATTTAGCTGTGGGTCCTTGGGCAGGATACGTAATCTGTCTGTGCCTGAAGTACCCACCACACCCATCCCGTAATGGGGGGATAATAAGCCTGCCTATCTCATGGGGCTATTAAGAATTTTCAGTTAACTTTTACTTATGAAGTGCTAGTAGGGTCCCTCATACATAGTAAGCACTCATTGAGTATTAACTATTATTATTATTACTATTTTGAGACGAGTCTCGCTCTGTCGCCCAGGCTGGAGTGCAGTGGTGCGATCTCGGCTCACTGCAAGCTCCGCCTCCCGGGTTCACGCCTTTCTCCTGCCTCAACCTCCTGAGCAGCTGGGACTACAGGCGTCTGCCACCACGCCCAGCTAATTTTTTGTATTTTTAGTAGAGACAGGGTTTCACCATGTTAGCCAGGATGGTCTTGATCTCCTGACCTCGTGATACGCCCGCCTCGGCCTCCCAAAGTGCTGGGATTACAGGCATGAGCCACCACGCCTGGCCGAATATTAACTATTATTTTAATGGTTGTATTTTTTTGTCATTTAATTAAATTAAATTAATTAATTTATTTATTTGAGGTGGAATCTGGCTCTGTCGCCCAGGCTGCAGTGCAGTGCACCATCTCGGCTCACTGCAACCTCTGCCTCCTGGGTTCCAGTGATTCTCCTGCCTCAGCCTACAGAGTAGCTGGGATTACAGGCGCAAGCCACCACACCCAGCTAATTTTTGTATCTTTAATAGAGGTGGGGTTTCTTCATTTTGGCCAGGCTGGTCTTGAACTCCTGAGCTCAAGTGATCCACCCGTCTCTGCCTCCCAAAGTGCTGGGATTACAGTTGTAAGCCACCGTGCCCAGCCTTTTATTTTACTTTATTTTTTAGAGACAGGGTCTCACTCTGTTGTCCAGGCTGGACTGCAGTGGTGTGATCATAGCTCACTATAACCTCCAACTCCTGGGATCAAGTGTTTCCGCCACCTCAGCCTCCCAAGTAGCTAGGCCTACAGGCATATGCCATCATACCCAGCTAATTTAAAATTTTTTATTTTGTAGAGATGGAGTCTTGCTACATTGCCCAGACTGGTCTTGAACTGCTAGGCTCAAGCAGTTCTCCCACCTTGACCTCCCAAAGCGCTGAGATTACAGGTGGGAGCCACTGTGCCCAGCCTATTTTTTTCTTTGAAGTCTTTACAAAACTTACAAATAAATGTAAAGAGAAGTGGAGGTAGGACATATTAGCCCTAATGTCACTCTCCAGACAGAATTACCCTTAACTTTTCAGTATTTGTTCTTGCAGGGTTCCCTCCCTCCGTATTTTAATGCTGTTATACTGTAATAATGCTTTTATTCTGTTTTTATTTATTTATTTATCTTTATTTTATTTTTTTGAGACAGAGTCTCGCCGTGTCACCCAGGCTGGATGGCTCTATCTCGGCTCACTGCAACCTCTGCCTTCCGAGTTCAAGCGATTCTCCTGCCTCAGCTTCCTGAGTAGCTGGGATTGCAGGCACGTGCCACCCCGCCCAGCTAATTTTTTGAATTTTTAGTAGAGATGGGTTTTCACCATGTTGGCCAGGCTGCTCTCGAACTCCTGACCTCAGGATCCGCCCGCCTCGGCCTCCCAAAGTGCTGGGATTACAGGTGTCAGCCACTGTGCCCGGCCTAATTCTTTTATTTTTTAAGAGACAGGATTTCACTCTGTTGCCCAACCCAGAGTGCAGTGGTGCAGTCATAGCTCACTGTAGCCTTGAACTCTTGGGTTCAAGTGAGCCTTCTGAGTAGCTGGGACTACAGGTGTGCCACCTGCCCAGCTAATTTTATTTATTTATTTATTTTTGTATGTTAAATATTTATTTTATTTTTTTCTGTGTGTATGCTTACCCAACCGGCTTTTTTTTTTTTAATGTTTTATAGAGACAAGTTCTTGCTATATTGCCCAGGCTGGTCTCAAATTCCTGGCCTTAATTGATCTTCCCACCACAGCCTTCCAAAATGCTGGGGTTACAGATGTGAGCCACCCCACCAGCCAATTTTTTTAAAAATTGAGTTTTAATTTACCATTTTATTATTTTTTTAATTAAGATATAATTTACCATTTTATTATTTATTTTGAGACAGGGTCTCTGTCACTTAAGCTGGAGTGCAGTGGCATGATCTCTGCTCACTGCAGCTTCCACCTCCTGGGTTTAAGCAATTCTCATGCCTCAGTTACCCGAGTACCTGGGATTACAGGCACCTACCACCAAGCCCAGCTAATTTTCTGTATTTTTAGTAGAGATGGGGTTTTGCTATGTTGGCCAGGCTGGTCTTGAACTCCTGGCTCAAGTGACCCACCCACTTTGGCCTCCCAAAGTGCTGGGATTATAGGTGTGAGCCACTGCGCCTGGCCCTAGTTCACCATTTTAAAGAGTATACTTGAGTGGTTTTTATTCACGAGGTTGTGCAACCATCACCACTATCTAATTTCAGAATAGATTCATCAGTCATGGCTGTATTTTAATAATTATCTTTTATTTTTTTAATTCCCAAACCCTAGAAGATGCCTCTAATGGAGGAGTTTCTGAGCAGCACCCCTGGCCCAGTGGCTTTGAGAGGGAGCTCAAACCAGAGACTATTTCAAGCCCTGGATATCACATCCTGAGGGCCACAGGAGAAGAGAACATGGCTGTGAGTTTGGATGACGACGTGCCGCTCATCCTGACCTTGGATGAGGGTGGCAGTGCCCCACTGGCTCCCTCCAACGGCCTGGGCCAAGAAGAGCTACCTAGCAAAAGTAAGATGGTGGCGTGGGCTGGGGGGGACCCCAGCTTTTCTGTTTCAGAGGCTGAGAGGTGATAAGCGCTTTGTGGTCTGATAGTAGGGGTGTGTAACTTGTTGCCTGGCCCCACATTTGAGCCCCAAGTTCTGATACAGAAACTACTCCTGGGAGGCTGTGTGTTTCTCCTTCCACACCCCCAGCTTGGCAGTGTTTCTGGGGGCCTAGCTGCCCCTCTTGGTGCCCTCATTCCCTTCTCCACTGCCTGCCTTGCACCTGAGGTACCTTGGCCTGCCTGTGGATGCTTGGCGGGGACCTCAGGCCAACCTACTTTGGCTGCCTTACCTGCCCCATTCCTTGTTAAAAAAAGAAACAGATTTCAACACCAGCCTCCGTCTGTCCCCATCTGAAACCGTTGGCAGGAAAGCAGCACTGCCCTCGTCTCTTTGCTCCATCTCAGTCCCTCCTTGCCCAGGACAGCGGGGAAGAGGGCAAGTGTTTTGTCATGATCCATTGATTTGAGGGCTTGGGGTTTTGCTTTGTCTTCCTCTGAACCAAAGCCTAACACAAAGTGAACCCAAGTGCGGCAAGGAGCTTTAAATTTTTTAAATTTTAAGTGTGTTTCTGGCAGAATGAGAGGCCTTGAAAACCTTTCTGGTTCTCATCCCGAAGCCATTTGTTTCAGTTGCTCAGGCCTTGGGCTCAGGAGAAGCTTAAAATAACTCGCCTTTTCTGGAGGGTCCTAAGACATCGGGAAGCAGTGCTTTAGGGTCTGCTTAGCAAATGGATGTTCCACCGTCTCCCAGTGCTCCCCAGTCAGGGCAGAGATGTTTGGGGCCAAGGAGAGACAAGCCAGGCTCTCCCGTCTCGTTTGTCCAGGGAGAATGCAGTTGAGTTGCAGGGAGTTTGGTGGCCTCCCCTGGGAACTGATGAAGGAGAGCAGTGTTTCCAGGGATGTGAGTGTGGTGGGGAGCCCTGGCTGCCTAGAAACAGGCCTCTCTTTGCTTCACTGTGTTCACCCTCATCTAGGGTGGCAGAGCTGGATTGCCCAGAAGGATTCGAACATAAACTTGATTTTTCCCCAAGTGCCACTCAGGGATGAGAAAGCAGTGGCTCTGATTTCAGACTATCTGTTTTCTTTCTGAAATCCCTTTGCAAGGCTAGGCAGTATTATCCCTATTTACAGAGGAGGAAACTATGGGTCAGAGAGGTCAAGTAACTTGTCTGAAGTCACACGGCCAGGAAATGGTTGAGCAGAGATTTGAACCCAGCATCGTCTGACTCCAGAATTCCTTCCCCTTCTCCTCTTCCTTCTTTTACTTCTTCAGCTGCTCCTCCCTCTCCTTTTTTCTTCATCACCCTTAATAAATATGAGCACAGGCCAGGCATGGTGGCCCCCACCTTTAATCACAGCACTTTGGGAGGCCAAGGCAGGAAGATCACTTGAGCCCAGTGACTTTGAGTTCAAGACCAACCTGGGCAACATAGCGAGACCTCGGCTGTACAAAAAAATTAAAAACTTAGCCGGTTATGGTGGTGCATGCCTGTAGTCCCAGTTACTCAGGAGGCTGAGGTGGGAGAATTGCTTGAGCCCAGGAAGGTTGCAGTGGGCTATGACTGCACCACTGCACTCCAGCCTGGGCAACAGAGCAAGACCCTGTCTCAAAAAAATAAAAGGTGAGTACAGGCCTTTAGCATTTATGTTATCTCCTCATATAACCTCAATATAGGGTTGTTATTATTATCTGTATTTTACAGAGGAGGAGACAGGCTCAGAGAGGTTAAGTGACTTGTCCAAGGTCACACAGCTAGTAAGCAGTAAAGCCTGTCTTATCTTTCCTCCCACACCACAGTGGAAGGTGCTTTGGGGAAAGGGATGAAAGTGATTGTGGCTCAGTTTCAGCTTTAGAGAGGAATGCTGCCTAGTGAGGGAGGGTGGTTGGCCTACTAAGGGTGTGGCTTGTGTCTGGAAATAGCCAGGCTTAAGATTCTAAATGGGAATCCTGGCTGTCATCGTGAGTGTCACTTTTAAGTCCCTCCAACATGCCCGATCTGATGGTGGGGTGTCCAGCTTTCCTGTGGGATGAAAGGGGCAAGAGAGCAACCCAGTCCTGTGTCAAGATCAGGCTTTGAATGTTGATGAATAGGAAATAGGCCAGAGACACAATAAGACTCCCCTTGGCTAGGCCACTAGCAAGGCTGCTTTTATCTTGGCAAAGTCAGTGGCTTGCTTTGGTTTGTTTCTCAAGAATAAAGAAATGTATAACTAACTGCTGGGGTCCAGGGACATTGTTTTTCCTGCACAGCACATTAGTATCTTAGTTTCTTCTCTCAGCTTCTTACTGGGTCATTTTTTAAAACCTCAGTGACTTGTGGGTGTAATTCACCAAGCCTGGCTGGGAAGAAGGGTAGGACCTGTGCAAGTAAACATGAGTTTTCAGAGGAGGCCTGCTCTGCCTTAGCATAGTAGGCCTTTGATATTTCATGCTTGGATTTTGGCCTTGACCTTCTACCCCAGCCTCCCCCATCCCTGCTGTCTGAGGAGCAGTCTTTCAGTCCTTTTTTTTGAGACAGTCTCGTTCTGCTACCCAGGCTAGAGTGCGGTGGCACAATCTTGGCTCATTGCAACCTCCGCCTCCCGTGTTCAAGCAATTCTCCTGTCTCAGCCTCCCAAGTAGCTGGGATTACAGGTGTGAGCCACTACACCCGGCTAATTTTTTTGTATTTTTAGTGGAGACGGGGGTTTTACCATGTTGGCCAGGCTGGTCTCGAACTGCTGGCCTCAAGTGATCCACCTGCCTCGGCCTCCCAAAGTGCTAGGATTATGGGTGTGAGCCACCACACCTGGCCCTGAGCAGTCCATCTAAAACACAAGCCCAACCTGGTTGTTTCCTTGTTTTAAAGCTTCCTGGGACTTTCCCATCCCTCTGTGGGGGTTGGGGAGGGCAAGCTCTTCAGCTGGCAACGAAGCCTTGCGTGTTTTAGTGCCTTCTTGCTTGACCAGTCCCATTTCCTGCCTCAGTCCACAGCATCATACTGCATTTAGTTCGGTGAATCCCCTGTGCATTCTTAAACCTTTCCACCTTGCTGGCAAGTCAGTCTAGAATCCCTTTCTCAGCCTCTTGTTTGCTCGTGGCCTCCAGTTCTGTCTTGAAAATCCTGCTGATAACACCATCTCTTTGAAGCCTTCACTGAACTTCCCCTTCCTGACAGAGCTAATTACTCACTACCCTTTTCTGCTTCGGTATCTTGATTAGGCTTCCATTATTACAAGTAGATTATGGTGGGGTAATTACACGTAGATTATGGTGGGGTAATTACACATTTAACCATCTGATCACCTACTAGGCCCTGAGATCCATTCATCTTTTTTTTTTTTTTTTTTTTTTTTTTTGAGATGGAGTATCACTCTGTCACCCAGGCTGGAGTGCAGTGGCACCATCTCAGCTCACTGCAACCTCCACCTCCCAGGTTCAAGGATCCTCCCACCTCAGCAGCTGAGACTACAGGCATGTGTCACTACGCCCAGCTAATTTTTTGTATTTTCAGTAGTGCCTCTTTCCTTGGCTCCCAAATGGTTACCTTCTTGCTGTGTCCCCACGTGATTGTCCCTGAGTCTGTGTGTCTGTCCTCTTCTGATAAAGACACCAGTCCTATTGGATTAGAGCTCATCCATATGACCTTGTTTTACCTTAGTCACCTTTAAAGGCCCTTTCTCCAAACACAGTCACATTCTTTCACCATGTTGGCCAGGCTGGTCTCAAATTCCTGACCTCGAGTGATCTATCCGCCTTGGCCTCCTGAAGCGCTGGGATTACAGGCATGAACCACCATGCCTGGCCCATCCATTTGTCTTTGTATCACATAGCTCAGTGCCCACAATATGCAGGTACTCAAAAAATAGTGGTCAGAATCAACGTACTTGGATTTCTGGGGCCTCGCAGCTCATGGGAGTGGCAGTGTAAGGGCCCGAGTTAGAGGTGGGCAGCCTCCCTCCTGCCGCCTCTCCTCACCATTGCTTTGAGTCCCATTGCTCTCAGCACAGCTGAGTGTCCTGGTGGCTGCCATCATTGACCTTTGTCTTTGGTTGCTGTAAACCTTTGAAGTACTAAGGAGTTGGCAGAATGCAGATGCAGGCCATCCGCAGAGTTGGCAACGACATGAGCATGGGCTACTGGGAACGAAGCAAGCTTTCTAAGGCTGAGTCACCATCAAGCCTGGCCTTTGTTTTGGCCCAGCAGCTGCTGAGGCCTTCTCAGCACTGTACCTCCACGCTCCATGTCTGCTTGGGCACCCCTAACAAAACACCATGGACTGGTGGCTTAAATGACAGAAATCTAATTTCTCACAGGTCTGGAGGCTGGAAGTCCAAGACCAAGGTGTCAGCAGGTTTGGTTTCTTGCGAAGCCTCTTTCCTTGGCTCGCAAATGGTTATCTTCTTGCTGTGTCCCCACGTGATTGTCCCTGAGTCTGTGTGTCTATCCTCTTCAGATAAGGACACCAGTCCTATTGGATTAGGGCTCTTCCATATGACCTTGTTTTACCTTAATCACCTTTAAAGGCCCTTTCTCCAAAGACAGTCACATTCTGAGCTACTGGGGGTTAGGACTTCAGCCTATGAATTTGAGGGGGACACAGTTGAGGCCATCACACTCCTACCCATTCTTCAGAGGCAGAGACTGAGGAATCTGGCTGTGCTGCCTGTGACCTTTAACCCTATGTGAGGGCCTTATCCCTGCAGGAAACTGGAGGGTTTGGGTTTTTCTCCTTATATGGGCAATTGTGGATTTAGTCCAAGACTCAGACATCTTTGGGCTCTAAGTGCGGCTGCTGCAGTGCTAATGAATGACTCACAGGCAGCATGGTGTCAGGTTGATAAAGGAGGCAGGTATGAGCAGAGGTATTTAAAGCCTGGAAACTAGGAATAACCTTGAAAACAGTCAGCGGGGCCACTGTTAGAGCAGTGTAGAGACAGACCACAGTCCACACCGCGTGGCAGGCGGTGGTCTCACCCACCACATTCAGGGAATCAGGACGAGTCTGAATGTAGTGGGCAGTCCAAGGAATTTCCCAGGGTAACTCTGGTCACACTCAGCTCTGCCTTCTCCCTGCCTTTAAAGCCAGCCGCTGCCTAAGATGGGCTGGACCATGTGCCTTTTCTGAGTGAAGGAAGGATTGGGCTCGCGGGGGCTGGCTGAGGTCTGAGCAGGATGCTCGGTCTCTGCTTTGGTGCCGGGTTGTTTATGGTTTTCAGGTGACAGGTCCTGCAGCTAAGGCCCAAGGTCACAGCGCAGAGAGCTGACCTCTCCCTCCTTCACGCCGATGCCTGGCACATCATCGGGAGTTCCCTAGGACACAGTGCAGCCTCAGCAATGTGGAGGATCCCTGCCCCCTGGCAGGGGCCCCCATGTGGCACCCTGGTCCCCTTTTCAGGGTCTTCATGCAGCCAGGGCGAGTTGGCACCAGGCTCAGTCAAGGTGGGCCAGAGCTGTTGGCTGCATGGCCGCCGTAGCCAGGAGGAGTTGGGAGAGATCCTCGCCGGCTGGCACCAGAGGATAGTCCACCCCGAGGCGTGCGCTCCATCACTGATGTCTGTGCCGTGGCTCTGCCTCTGGCCAGATGGCCCCAGCATACTTGCCAAAGAGTGAAGAAGCCCAAGGGGCTTGCACAGCTTTTGTCACTTGTGATACCATGGTGAGTGGAGTGGTTGAGCTGAGTATAGTGCTTAGCTGCTCCAAGCCTCAGCCTGCTCATCTGTAGAATGTGACCATGATGGCATCTACCAGTAGAGTCGTCGTGGGGGATTGAGTGAGAGCATGTGTGTGATCACATGGTCAGTGCTCAGCCGGTCGTAGGCATTATTATCATGGCAGAAACTGGGCTTCCTTGGAATATCCTCCATGAGCAGAGGTCCTGAACCCAGGCCACGATTCAGATCCTTCTTGCCTCACTCCTGGCACAGCAGGTGGCCCCTGCCAAGCTGGGATGCCTCCGTGTAGCAGCTGGAGACCAAGCAGCAATTAGATTTTCACAGGCTCCCACCGAGCTTGGGCATTTGGCTCCGCTGGAGTCATTCCCCTGGCTTTTTCAGGGCCTCACCAAGGCAGAGCGTCGGGTGTCACCAGACCAGCAGTGGTGCCGATTAAAATGAGTAAGCATCCAGCATGCTGGGCGGGAGCCTTGCAGCCGAGCCTTGGAGCTTTCACTTCCTCAGCCCTCCACATCTTCATGGGGGGGATCCTGTCTGTTGCCTCAGGCCCCCTGCCATGAGATGCCATCTCTTCCCGTCCCCCTTTCCCCGCACACAAGACGCTGCTGCTCTAAATGGCAGTCGTGGCAGCTGGGTGCAGGCTGGAGCACCTGCCGCTCTCCTCCCCACTCGCCTGGGGGAGGGCTGAGTTCACGTTTCCTCTGAGAGTGCTTCATGAGCCAGAACCGTGAACTTCTCAGCTTCCCCATCGGGGAGGCAACATGGGAGGGCTTGGATGGCTCACAGCAGCGTGCCGCTGGGGGCATCTGGTTGCAGTGCCCTCTGCGGGGAGGTTTCAAATGACAGCAAGGTAGCCCAGGAACAAACCTGGAGTGACATCAATCTTGAGACAGCCCCCACGCCGCCTTCCTGCTCCAGGAGCCCTGGGCGGCTCTCCATTCTTGCCCTTGGCTAGAGTGAATCCTCTGGTTCGGACATCCTCTGACTGTCACCCTTCTCCCCGCAGTCAGGTATGCCTGGGGAGAGGATGTGCCTGGGTCAGGGTATGTGCAGTCATAATCATGGCCTGTGGGTGTTGAGCCCTCGCCGTGTGTCAGGCGGTATCCAAAGCACTTTTGTGCTGCTATCATTTGGTCCTCCCTCCCAGCAGATTTGGGGGGCCGTTACTTTCAATATCATCTTAAAGAAGAGGAAACGGAGGCTCTCAGAGGTTGAAACTTATCCAAGGTCACAAAGCCACTTTGACTTCCTTTGAACCCATGTCTGGTGACTCCAGAACCAGTCTCTTACCTAGTATGCCCCCCTCCGTGAGGTAGAGCTCTGTGGAAGAGGTAGCATTTTAGGCTGAATTTCTTTGTTTCCCAAAAGGAAGTTGGTTTCTATCTTTATCCTTTTTTTAAATTAAACTTTTATTTCCTCCAAGGCAATTATTCTAAATGGAGTTCCATACCTGGAGCTCCCTTTCATATTGTAAAAATAGCACAACTGATGGCGTTTCACGGTGAAGCTGTGTTGGATCATCCCAGAGAAGCTCCGAGACAGGGCAAGTGAACACCAGACCACAAAGGACAGCTACGGTGTCACCATCTGTGGAAACTAGGCTTTTCCCCCATGCACGCCTTTTCCTGATTCTTCCTCTGCATAGAGACATTTGGCTACTTTTTCCATTATGGTGGTTAGAACAAGAAAATTTGGGCGGAAAATGGGAGTTCTCAGGAGCCAAGATTTGGGCCTGGGAAAGGAAGGATGAAGAGGAGCAGTTTGGAGCGGGGCATGAGGTTAGACTCTCAAGGCCAGGTGGGCTTGCTGAGGGCAGTGACCCTCTGAGGTTGTTGACTCCCAGTGGCAGGTGACCCCTTATCGGGACTTGCCTGGTAGAAGTCCCTGGACTGAGCCAGATAACCAAATTGGGACCATTGGTGCTTGTGTTGCCTTTTGTACCGGGTACCCTTTACGCCTTGTTTGCTTTTTGTTGGAGATATTTATCTCCTTGTAAAAAGTGCAGTTCTTTCCCTACCCCAGTCATGAGGCTCTGGCTCAGAGGAGGTACAAGATCGTAGCAAAAAATTTTGAGAGCTGGGCCGCCCTGGGGCCTGCCGACCCAGGGGCATACTGGGGCCAGTGTGCACTCTCTGAAGGGACAACTGTGACTTATTCTGGCTAATCATTGTCGTGTAGGATCACAGGCTGATTGCTAGCACATTTGCCAGTTTTTCAAAAGAAATTAGAACCTATATTTTTAATCAAAAGTCTTTTGATTTGTAAATACTGGCAACCAATTCATATATGTCTTCAATGTAGCCAGCTGAGTGAAATCTGGTCAGTACGCTGCCCCTGCTCTCTCTGATGTAGAACATACCGATTCACCCTTTGTTTTCTGTTCAGAGCAGACTACTTCAAATTAAGGAAAAGAGTACAAAACCAACAACAAACTCTCCATGGCCCCTGAGGTTATCTTCCTCTTCTAGTGGCTTCCAGTGGGAATCAGAACAGGTCAGGCAGTCTCCTCTTTGCCACTAAATGCTTTGCCCAAAGAAAGACCAGATTTCATTTGGCTTTGGGATCAAAGCTGGGGCTGGAGGGTGGAGGTGTCAAGCCAGGCCAGGCAAAGGGAGATTTGAAGCCAGAGCAGGTGGGCGCATCTCCCAGGAAATCCCGCATCATTCTTTCCTGGTGATTCTTTCCTTCTTTGTTATGGTTCACATGAGTCTATGGAGTGCTCATTCTACATTCTCCCTTCTTATCTTCATCCTATGCAACTTTAGACCGCGACCGTTTTTTAAAAGTGATTTGATTTGGGCTGTAACCTTTTTTTATTGTTGTTAGCTTTGACTTTGAAATGTGTAATAAAGATTCAAGTGAGCATTAGAAGTTTTTTTAAAAGTAGTGGTTAAAAAAAAAAAAGAAGTGATTTAATAGCTGGTCTTCTTTTTTCCTTAAATCGTCACTTTCTTGTCAACTGAAAAACTAAGTCGAGTTACTAAAATGGCCGCACATTTAGGACTTAGAACAGCTGCCCTGGAAGTTAGAAGAAGTGTGTCAAGTATAGTTATAGCTTGGTCTGGTTGGCAGTGAGATGAGTATAGAACATGCTGCTTTTGTGGTGTATAACTCTAGAAGGGTTTAGGGGAGGTGGACATGGCTTCCCAAGAAGGTGGAAGATGGGGGCAGGAGGAGATGGCGTGCTTCCTCTTGGTGAGGGGTTGGGGTAGCATCCAGATTGGCTTTAGAGATCAGATTAAGCTTGAGTGTGCTGAGTGTCTAAGGAGATGAACAGGAAGTGAAAGACTCTCCCAGAAGAAAGGAACAGGGGAGGAAAGGTATACATGTGCTGGAGTGGGTGGCATCTGAGTCAGAGGGTTGGGGAGAAGGGTTGGATCCAAATCTTGAGGGTCTCCTTGCCTGCACTCCTAGAGCCATACTGAAGAGGAGCTGGACCTTCATCCTGGGGTGGTGGAAAAGCCCCGGGCACTTTAAGCAGGGGAATGACCATTGTTTTTCAGGGTAGTGTCTGAACATTCATTCATGCTGCCCTGGCAAGAGCAGTTGGCAATGATGGCAAGACCGGGCAGTGTGGGGGTGGCCCAGGGACACGGGGTGCCTGCTGTGTTTTGCCTGAACTGTGTTTTAAGAGGCTGCATAAGCAAGCAGTTGCTGTGCACGTACAGCTTGGCATCTGAGTCTCCCACCCCCCGGCACCCCATGTTTGTTACCTGCCTGGTGCCTGTAGGCATTTGGGTTTGTAGCCCCTGGTTGAATTCTGACGGTACAGCCGTTTGGCTGGAGACCATGCAGCTCAGCCAGGGGAGTAGCAGAAGATCAACTATGGACAGGTGTGACTTAGGAAGAGGTGGAGTTTGGGGTGCTGGGGAGAGGGACCGAACATCCCAGGGAGGGGAAATGACATAGGCTGAAGTAAGGAGTGGGGTTGCAGTGAGTCGAGATTGCCACTGCACTCCAGCCTGCCTGGCTGACAGAGCAAGACCCTGTCTCAAAAAGAAGTAGGAACTCTTCTGAGACTCACACGCTGGACGGGGCCAGAGACTAGCATGCTGGGGGCAGATTGGATTTGGGTGTGGTTACATGCACTCTGGGGTCAGACCCACTGAGTTTGAATCCAGCCCTGACTTCTCCTGCTGGGACTTTGGGCAGATGATGTAACCTCTCTAAGCTTTGATTTCCTCATCCGTAAAATGACACTAATATTAGTATTACCTTTTAGGACTGTTCTGAGGTTTATACAAGATAGCATGCCTCACACAACTAGCACAGTGCCTGGCTTATACAGAATGAGCATTGGGTGGATGTCAGCCATTATAATTAGGGTCAGGGGTCAGAGCAGGCATATCTGTTTTACAGAGCGCCTAAAATGCTGATGGCAGGAGTTTGGACCTGGTTGAGTTGGGCATGGGAGCTGCTAAATGTGTTTGGGCCAGAAAGTAAGTGATGACAGAGCATCTTCCTGCTGACATCTTGCCAGCTCGGGATGCTGTCTCTAGCCAACTTGATAAGCCCTGAGCTTAGAAACCCTGGGGTGGGTCAGCCCTGAATAGGGGTTGCTTTTCCCTCTGGAGACTGAGAGGTGGATGGAGAGGAAACTGCCAGGCTATTCTGCAGTAGTAGGAGCCAGATTTGGCATTTTTCTCTCTGTGTCTGTCTCCCTGACCAGTCACTGAACTTCCCCAGGTCCCGGAAGCTCAGCTCAGTAGCTCAGTTCCTACTTCTTTTTTTTTTCTTCTTGAGTCAGAGTCTTGCTCTGTTGCCCAGGCTGCAGTGCAGTGGCACAGTCTCGGCTCACTGCAACCTCCGCCTTCTGGGTTCAAGCAGTTCTAGTGCCCCAGCCTCCCCAGTAGCTGGGATTACAGGTGTGCACCACCACACCCTGTTAATTTTTTTGTATTTTTAGTAGAGATGGGGTTTCACCACATTGGCCAGGCTGGTCTCAAACTCCTGACCTCAAGTGATCTGCCCACCTCAGCCTCCCAAGGTGTTAGGATTACAGGCGTGAGCCACCATGCCTGGCCAGTCCCTACTTCTTAAAAGGCACTCAGGAAGCATCTGGACAATGCTGAACAGATGAGGACTTTCATAGGCTCACCTGGCCTGGGGTCCGGCCCAGGAGGGTGCTCTTTGATGAGAAACATCCCAGCGGTATTGGGCATGGAGGAAGCAGCTAGTGAAAGAAAAGCAGAGCTGATGGGAGGAAGATGTTTGACTGTGCCCAGCCCTGCCACATATCTCCCACTTTGCCCTCCCTAATCCCACCACACCCAGCTCTTAGGATCAGAAAGTACGTTGAAGTTCCAGGGCCACTCTCCTGAATAAAAAGTGTGGCTTCTGTTTCCGGCAGATAAGTTCCTGCTTTTTTCCAGTGCACTGACACAGTACCCTGAACAACCCATCTCGGGTTGATCAGGAAGTTCTTAGTCTGTTCAGACGGCAGCCTACCTCTCTCATTTTATCATCCTCCTTCACGATAAAGCCCTGATGTTCTGCCTTTCCCACTTAGTGGAGAAACCTATCCTCATAGCCACACTTCCGGTATTGAGGAATTGGCATCTTGGAATACAGCTTGGGTATTTGGATGACAAATTATTAAAAATATTCTGATCTCTTTGCCCACATATTTTAGCTGTAGAAGCAAGCAGAGAGCATCATGTTACTGCAGCAGCAGTGCCGCTTTTTTTTTTTTCCTTAAAAAACATGATTTAGGGGTCCTAGTTTTGGTGGCTTCCTGCTTCAGCAGCATTTGGAAGACTTGCAGATATCTAGACTTGCAGATATGTCCTGTGAGTGCCACGTGGGTGTGACCCCTGCTCCTTGGCCTGGCAGCAATCCAGTAGCTGTATATTAGAGTGTCCTTTTTGCTACCTTAAATGACCAAGTCTTCCCCAGAGCCATTCTTGCTGTCTCTTACTATCCACCTGCCTCGGCCTCCCAAAGTGCTGAAATTACAGGCGTGAGCCACCACTCCTGGCCCTTCCTGTTTATTTGGCTGAAGGCCTTGAGAGCCTTCCCTAACCCTTGAGGATAGTGGTTGTGTTTCCACAGTCTCTCATTCTCCAGGTATGCTGTTTATACCTCTTTCTCTGCTCTTCACGGCACAGAGACCCACTCGCTCCCCAGCACCAGGATGTAATCGATTTGATGATTGAATCAGAGTTTGCTTTGTGCCATGATGGATTGTGAGAAAATGGAGTTTTGATGAATTAGGTAATTTAAAATACGGGTGGGAGCCAGGCGCAGTGGTTCACCCTGTAATCTTAGCACTTTGGGAGACCAAGGCGAGAGGATCACTTGAGGTCAGGAATTTGAGACCAGCTTGGACAACATAGTGAGACCCCATTTCTAAAAAGAAGTTAAAAAAAGTTAGCCAGGTGTGGTGGTGCACACCTGTAGTCTCAGCTCCTTGAGAGGCTGAGGCATGAGGATTGCTTGAGCCCAGGAGTGAGACTGCAGTGAGCCATGATCACACTACTGCACTCGAGCCTGGGCATAGAGTAAGACCCTGTCTCCAGAAATACATATATACATATATATTTCAAAATAAAATATAGGTGGGAGGGCTAAGTTTGGCAAAGAATCCTTTCGTAGTATGAATAATACCCATTCTGTTCATCCAGCATCAAGCAGGGTTTTGTGAATCCTGCTCCCCCCAGCTAGGGCTTACCTGGTTTGTGAGTTTCTTTCTTGTGTCTCCCTGATGCCTGTTTGAGATGACTGGGCAGGGCAGGGCAGGAAGGTAGAGGCCTAACCCAGTGTAATGCCTGGGTGTTAATGGCTGTTGTTTTAGGTGCTGATGTTTTACACAGCTGTGCCTCTTTCTGGTAGTACAAGTTTTGCAAAGGCAGGGACCACGTCTCTTCTACACATATTCTGGGCACAATAATAGACATAATAGAAGTTGCATATCTGGGAGTGAGTCACCGGTTTCCAAAAACATCCAGGGTCCCAGGTGACTGTCACAGCTAAACCAGCCCCTGGAGCCACTGGAGGGTGACAAGGAGACTCATTCACATGTGATCAGATCAGAAGTAGCCCAGCAGGGCATGGCGTTGCTGCCCCTAGGAACAGCCTACTTTTTGGATGTTTGGGTCTCTGCTTCCAGCTTTGAATGCCCCAGGAGCCCACACATGTCCTGTAATAGCCATATTAGCCCTGGGTGCTCAATCCCAACCTTCCTTCCATCTAAGCTTCCCTGTTGCCGCCCTACCATTTGTAGACTGCCTGTCTCTCTTTTTTATCTCTCTTTTTGTTAGATTGGGATTTTATTATTTTTTTTTTCCTAATTCTTTCAGCACTTGCTGAAAACCAGCTTGGGCAGAGCGACCTGTGCTTAGTGCTGGCTAATGGCTTGGAGCTGCTCCAAGCTGCCGGCTGCGCTGCCTTTCACTTGTGGGTGGTCGTCGACAAGCATGGTGTCTTCTCTCTGTGACTCTCGAGGGGCCTCTCTTCTTGCGGGCTCGGCTGTTCACACTTGGCTGGCCTGCCTGGTTGTTTGGAATTGCAGTTTTTACTGCACAGCCTCGAGCCAGTCTGGTAGCTTCAACAGGGCGCAGATTTTATGAGTGCTAAAGTCCACTCAGCCTCCAGCCTAGTTGGCCCATTTGATTTTGTTGCATGTTGTTTTTTGCTATTTCCTCTTGGAGACCAGACGCCGTCCAGAGTGTATGGGGACACAGAAGTCTATAAATGGAGGTGGCTTGGGAGATTCTTAGGCTGTGATGAATGTGTGTCTATTGAGGAGTGATGGTACCTGCTGGTGTCTACAACGGTTGAACATTTTCTGAGTGTCGCTCAGTCTGCAAAGGATGGGGTTGAATTTCTGGCATCGTCTCTTGATAGCTGAACATCCTTGAATGAGGAGCTGAGCTTGTTTTTTCCTAAGTTGCAGTTTCTTCATCTGTAAAATCAGTATATGATTGTCTACAGTCAGAGTCTCAGCCCATGAGTAGGTAATTGAAGGACTTTCTGCATTGAGGATGTGAACCTTTCCTCCGTTCTCACATTCTTCTGGTTCCTCTTAAGGGATGTGAGTTGGTAGTTTGCATTTTCTGAAGTGTTGTACCAGTTGAGGGACAGTAGTTAACTTCCTTGACTACCATTCCTGTTGTGTTGCAGGGAGAATTAAAAATCAAGCAGCTCCATCTCCTACCCATTCTTTTTTTTTTTTTTTTTTTTTTTGGAGACAGAGTCTCACTCTTGCCCAGGCTGGAGTGCAGAGGCACAATTTCGGCTCACTGCAACCTCGGCTTCCCAGGTTCAAGTGATTCTCCTGCCTCAGCTTCCCGAGTAGCTGGGATTACAGGCATCTGCCATCATGCCTGGCTAATTTTTGTATTTTTGTAGAGATGGGGTTTCACCATGTTGGCCAGGCTGGTCTTGAACTTCTGACCTCAGGTGATCTGCTCACTTTGGTGAGCCTCCCTAAGTGCTGGGATAACAGGCATGAGCCACAGCTCCTGGCCACTCCTGCTCATTCTTTAGGGTGGCTTCTTGATTTCCATTGTATTTTCCTTTATTCACAATGCTCCTTTTGGGCTGCCTTCCCCACCAACAGAAAGGGAAACTGAAGCAAAAGGACGGGAAGGCTGAAAGCAGTGCCTGGCCATTAACTGCATAGGAATTCAGGGCCCTGGAGAAGTGGCAGGCCTAGGCCATCAAGCTCTCTGTGGGATGTAGCTGTCCCCCAGCTGTCACTTCCCCAAGGTGCCCATGCTTGCTTCATGGCCGCCTCACCTCTTGTTACTCTTCTTCTGAACAAAGCCACCTGCAGCAGCAGCAGCAGATCCAGGTGCTGGGGCGTGGCCAGTGTTCATGGAAGCCTGGTCCAGCCAGCCCCCAGGTGTTTCTGGTTAAGGACTAGAGCGGACCTTTGATCTGTGCTGAGTGGATGCCATCAGCTGACACATCAGTAGCCTTCATGCAGCTTGAGTCTCAAGCCAAACTTGTTCTTCCGAGCACTGGCTTTCTGCTGACCTCTTGCAGGGGAACCAGAGCGCACCAGTGCACAGTGAAAAATGCCTTTAATCTCCATTTGCTCTTCTCCGGCTCCCTTCCCTGTCCCTGGGTGTTTCACAATTAGCATTTCAGATGCTTCCAAGTGAATATGGAACAGATGTTCGCACAGGTGCTGTACTCTTCACTGGGTAAACAGTGGCATTTGCGTGCCTCTGTGTGTGTGTGTGTGTGTGTGTGTGTGCGCGTGCGTGTGTGTGTATGAGACAGCAGGAAGCATAGGGCCTTTACAAATGTTTTTTAAAGCATCTGAAACACTTTACACATGATGGGTACTCAATAAATACTTTGTGAGTGAGTGAGCAGTGGCAGGGAAAGCCCTTTGTTTCATAATCAACCCAGTGGCATGGGAGCAGGAAGTACAATTCCAAGTTGGGTCTTGAAATTCATGGACTAAAGAAGAAGTCATGTCCTGCCTCACCAAGAAATTACCCGTGGACATCTGGCAAACCGTGGGGCATGCTGTAGGGACAAGACACAGTTCTCCATCTCAGGAAGGAGGATTAGACAATAAAAATGACCATGGCGGCCCCTGGCAATTTAATCTGCCTCACGAATGTGAGCTGGCCACGGCTGTGCTGGGAAAAGGAACTTGCGGTTTTGCCCATGCAGAATGTTTGCAGATGGGTTAGGGAGTTAGCCAGGACTGACCTCCTTGGGTGTGTTTTTCCAAGTAGCACACCTGATCAGGTTGCTCCACACCATTAGTCCCCAGTGGCTCAAGTCCAGGCCCTCAGCATGGCTTTCCGCCTGGCCTACAACCCCAGCCTTGCGGAAACAGTGGAGGGAAAGGCGAGGGCTTGGCTGCCCGTCATTTCCTCCCTCTGTGACCTTGGGCAAGTCACTCAGCTTCTCTGGGCCTTAGTTTCCCCCTCTGTAAACTGGGGATAATAATCAAGTCTTGTTTGTAGGGCCTTTGTACACTTAGAAGAATTAATTAACGTAAAGCCCTTAAAACCGTGTCTGGTGTGTGGTAAATACTGAATGCGAATCGTGGCTGTTACCTTTGCCCACTGCGTCATCCTGGTCACTGGTCTCTGGCACTTTAAGCTTCAGAATTACAGAACCCTCTGCAGTTTCCCAGACGTGCCCTGCTGTTGAAGTCTCTGTGCTCTCTGAATGACTATCCTTGTTTCTGGAATGTGCCACTCACCCCATCCCCATCCACCCTGTGAATACCTCCTCATCCCTCATCCTTGAAATGCCAGCCCTGGCATTCCCCTGAGTTCCTCCCTGCCACTGGCCACCAGCCCCCACGGAGGGCCCTTGTCATCCCAGCCCATTTTAGATCTCAGTGCACCAGAGTCACGATCTTTCATTACCTACTGATGGAGAGTTCCATGAGGGTGAGGGCCATGGTTTCACCTTTTCTAATCCAACACCTAGCACAATGCCTGGTATACAGTAAGTGCTGAATAAATGTCTCCTCAAATTAAACCATATGTGTTTGCATGTAGGTGGTCAGTCTTTTAAAACTACATCTGGCCGGGTGCGGTGCCTCACACCTGTAATCCCAGCATTTTGGGAGGCTGAGGTGGGTGGATCACTTGATGTCAGAAGTTCAAGACCAGCCTGGCCAACATGGTGAAACCCCATCTCTACTAAAAATACAAAAATTAGCCGGGCCTGATGGCAGGCGCCTGTATTCCCAGCTATTTGGGAGACTGAGGCACAAGAATCACTTGAACCCGGGAGTTGGAGGTTGCAGTGAGCCAAGATCGTGCCATTGCACTTTAGCCTGGACGACAGAGTGGAACTCTGTCTCAAAAAAAAAAAAAAATACTACATCCTCCCTTTTTCTCCCCAAAATTATCACGTGATTTATTAAGACTAGAGGCCAGGCACAGACTCATGCCTGTAATCCCACTCCATGGGAAAGCGTGGCTCATCCCTATAATCCCAGCACTTTGGGAGGCCGAGGTGGGTGGATCACCTGAGGTCAGGATTTTGAGACCAGCCTGGCCAACTCTGTGAACCCTGTCTCTAATAAAAATACAAAAAATTAGCTGGGTGTGGTGGCAGGCACCTATAATCCCAGCTACTCAGGAGGCTGAGGCAGGAGAATCACTTGAACTTGAGAGGCGGAGGCTGCAGTGAGCCGAGATTGTGCCACTGTACTCCAGCCTGAGCAACAAGAGTGAGACTCCATCTCAAAAATAAATAAATAAAAATAAAAATAAAATAAAAAAAGATTAGAAAGGTGTTCTCAAGGCAATGTTTGCAACCTTAGGATGTCTGCTGTGTGTTCCTCATGTGGACAGTTAGGAAGTGGGCATCTCAGGCTGCAGTCACTGCCCCCGATGATTTTGATGTGCTAATTTCCCAGCCCCTCTCCCTGCCTACATTCTCCTCTGTCCCCTAACTCCCAAGAGCCTGTTTCTGGTCTGCACCCCTCCTCCCTTTCCATGTCTTTCACACTCCGTTTATAGAACTGCTCTGCGCTTCCTTGCCCCATCCCCTGCCAGTTCCAGGCTCCCTAGGCCTGGCCTCATGGATGACAGTGAACCCCTCTGGACTTGGCCACTTAGGTCCCTTTCAGGTGGCTGGAAACAGAGTTGGAGGAGACACAGGGCATTATCCTGACCACTTTCACACCAGAGTCCCTCCCTCTAGAACAGGGCTTGACCCGTGGTACTGCCCCGTTGAGCCTTTCTTTTTCCCTTTCCTCCTTTGGCTTAAGCCTTTGGCAGGACAGATTTTGGGCTGGAGGCCAGCAATTCAACTGGGAGGGCTCTGTGCCAGTTCTTGCCTTTCTGGAGGTCGGTACATTTGCCCAGGGCTCTGCTTGGGTTTGGAGCCTTTACTAACGTGTGTCAATAATGCGGGTCCATCTTCCATACCATCTTGCAACCAATTATCAGAAAGAGAAGGCCTGAGCAGGGGGATGTGCGTTTTGCTTTCTTTCGGCGTAGCATCTCATGCTAGATTTTTATCTGGGGGCCTTTGAAGAGCCAGCCGGCACAGAAGCATGGTGGCAACGCTGTGCCTGGAAAACTCATCAGTGTCACTCTGGTTTATTTTCCCCTCCTCTTTGAGCTCTTTCCCATGGTGTGGGGCTCTCAGTGACAACTGGCAAGCGGCGGGGCGGTTGCTCATTGTCATTCTGGTAGGCGCTGGTTTCCGGAGGGCTCCGAGTGCTTTGTGAGTATTCACATTTGTTTCTGAGATGCCGGGAGCACGGTTGGCACTGGTCCCAGTTTCTGGATGAAGAAACTGAGGCTCTGGGGATTAAGATCGTGAACTGTGGGGAGGGGAGGAGGCATAGCTGGAGTGAACTTGGGTGTCCAGGGTTCTGTTTCATCTCACAGAGGATGTGCGAGGGTGTGTGTATGTGTGCATTTGAGAATGTGTGAGGTTGTGTGTGTTTAAGAAAATGAGAATGAGGCTGGGCACAGTGGCTCATGCCTGTAATCCCAACACTTTGGGAGGCTGAGCTGGGTGGATGACTTGAGCCCAGGAGTTCAAGACCAGACTGGGGAACATGGTGATGAAACCCTGTCTCTACAAAAAAATACAAAAAATAAGCAGGGCATGGCAATGCATGCCTGTAGTCCCAGCTACTTGGGAGGCTGAGGTGGGAGGATTGCTTGAACCCAGGAGATAAAGGCTGCAGTGAGCCATGATCGCACCACTGCACTCCAGCCTGGGCAACAGAGTGAGACCCTGTCTCCAAAAAAAGAAAGAAAGAAAATGAAAAGGAGAGAGGTTAGAAAAGGGATAGGCCCCTCAGTATCACCCTTCCCGAGAACAGTCATTCTCTGCTTTTTCTGATCAGAGCTCCCTCCCAGGAGGGGCCCTTTTATCCAAAGCAATCTCTGGCCCAGGCAGCAAAGAAAGGCCCCAGTGGTTTACGCAGCCGGGCTGCCCCCTGCGCCTGCTGGGTGAGGGGTGGGTCGTGGAAGCCTTCCCCTCCTGCCTGTTCATTCCTGCTCCTCCCCAGTGCATCTTTATAGCTGGCATATGGAAACTGTTTCTATTTATCTGGCACCACCAGGACGCTGCTGCATGCTGTGCTCCAGCAAACGGAAACCTTGGATTCCCTGCAGGGTCATTTCCGATGTGGCGTGCAAAGCAGCCAGCTGTTTCGAGGGAGTGTCTGGGCCCTGTGACATCAGCATGTGGGAGTGTTACCGTGTGTGCAGACAGGTCATTCTGGTTTGTCTGCCTGTCCTCTGCACCGGGATGTCTCTCCTGCTTCGAGTCAGAGTTTGCGTTGTTGTTTTGTATTCTCATGCCTGTCAGTTCAGCTGTTTCTTTCCACTCTTTCCCGTCCTCTGAGTGGTTTTACGTTCTCTCCTCCGGGCTGATTGCCAGGATTCAGGGAGGGAGGTTAAGGGGCTGGTGCCACATAAATCTTTAGTGGCCAAAGTCTGCAGGCCTGCAAGGCTGCGCCTGTCCTCTTGGTCTGGTTTTCCCAAGATAGCTGTCTGCCCAGGGCACCAGAAGGGCAGGACAAAATGTTTCCCTTCGTGGAACTTTCCCCAGAGGCCCAGAACAGAGATGCAGAATACAGTCTTCCTGGTTGCCAAGAGTGTTCCTGGTCAGCCTCCTCTGGTCCTTTCTGAAACCAGCGTGTGGAGCTTGCTGGCTGTGGGAGCCAGGGAGACTGCAAATCCTGCCCGCCTGCCCACGCTGCTGCTCATCTCCCTCCCTCCTATGTCCGGCCGGTTGCCTCCCAGGAAAGGTAAACATGCAGAGGCAAGGGCTAGCTGCCGGCCTTCTGGAGGAGGCAGTGGAGGGCCAGCTTCCTGACAGCCCCGCGGTGAGGTCGTCCTGTCTTCTCAAGCTGAGCCCCTGCGACATGCCTCCGTTCCTGCCTTTCCAGCTGGCCTGGAAGAACCCGTTCTGCTCTGGGCAAGAACAGTGCCAAGGTCAGAGGCCAAAGGTGTTGCTTCTTCCGTGGTCCGTAATGAGCACCAGTTGGAGAGGGCCAGCCCCGGCACACAGAGGAAGGGGCTGGACTGGGGTGATGCGGGGTGAGCCTGCCCGGTCGCTTTGTTGGCTAGGACGCTTCCTGTGCTTTCTGTGCCTGGTACTCCAAAGATGCGAGTGCCAGTCATTGACCTGGAGGTTCTGCCCAGGGTCTGTGAGCAGTAGGAGGTCAGAACAAGGCACCAGGCCACTAGAGCAGGTGGGTGCAAACAACTGTTGGCATTCGAGGCTGCCCAGGTAGAGGTCCTGGAGTGAACCCAGTGGGCACGATGGGCTTCAGTGGGGCAGAGTGTCCTCTAGCTTCACACACAGTGCTGATGACTCAGGCCAGCTGGGGGCCCCTGTACATGCTCTTACTTCCCACGTGGAGGGTATTCATTTCGAGGAAGCTGGGCCTGCCGGGATTGGTTCCCCAGCAAGCAGGAGCTCATTCTCCCAGAAACCACTCCATCTGCACTCACATCCTGACTCACCAGGCTCACACCCTGACTCACCAGGACTTGCCTGTCAGCCTGTCCTCTTTGATCTGCCCCTTCTGCCCCCTGCCTTCCCGCTTTCTGGGCCTGAAATGTCCTCAGAAAGCTGCCGAGCCTTCAAGCATACCTTCTGCGGGAACAACGCAGCACTCCCATTGTCCCTTCAGCCACTTCTGTAACCTCTTAAGTGGGAAAGAGGGTTAGACAGCAGACAGGGCAGGGGATTAGCACTCCACGAGGTGGCCCAGCCCCACCCGGCCCCTGCCGTGCCCTGGTCTTGGCTGGTACAGCTGCACTGCTGCGTGAAGGCCACGTACAAAAGGAAGAGAATGGAACTGTGGCTCCTTGCCTTCCATTTGCACCCTTTCTATAATCCCTAAATATGTAGCCCAGTCGCTCATGCCTTGATGTGAAGGAGGCCCTTTGCGATCACCTGTGGCTTTCTTGAAAAGTCCCTGAGTGGCCAGTGTCACCCCAGGCCTTCCATCCCTCTCTCCGTGTGGAGAAATGAGCGATCGTGCTTTGCCTTTTGGGACCACATGAGCACTCCAAGTCCTGTTTTCTGAGGTTGAGTGGTTAGAAGCACAGAACAAAGTCCGTCCTGGGAGGGGGAGAATTCACTGTTCTTTCACCTTAGCTCTTGAGTCTTATTCTCCCCTTTCCCTTACAAGGTTCTACCCTGAATTACTCTTAACACAAAACAGCCCCTCTTCCGCAGATCCTTAAAAGAAAGGTTTTTACAAATACAAACTTACCACGTCACACCCCTTCCTAACACCCTTTGGCGCTGCCCACTGCACCCCGGGTGGAGCCCGCCCTCTTGCCCGAGGCCTGCCAGGCCCCACGGATGGCTCCTTGCTCTCCGCCCTCCAGGCCCTGGCCATCCTTAAGTGCCCCATGGGGGTGTGTGGAATCTTCAGGGCTAGCAAGACCTTCTATTTCACTTCAGTTCAGACATGTTTGCTGACCACTTACACATTGTGTACAACACTGTTCTGGGGCCTGGGAACACCACAGTGACCAAAACAAAAGTCCCTGCCCTCTTGGAGCTGACATTCCAGGCGGGGAAACAGGCCCACGAGTAAACAGATACCCTGTCAGGTGGTGACAGCCCCAGGAGGAAGCCTCAGCGCTTTGAGGGGACGGAGTGATGTGGTCTCACCTTATAGGGGAGGCCAAGGGTAGCCTCTGATAAAATGTTTGTGGAAACTGGAAGGTGTGAGAAAGCAGCCAAAGATCGGGGAGGCAGAGGCCCCAAGGCAGAGTGTTCCAGGCACGTTTCAGAACAACAAGGAGGTTAGCATGGTGGCAGCGAGGGGCAGGCAGGACGAGGTGACTTGGAGAGGTTGCGGGTCAGGTTCCACGAGACCCTCTGATCAAGGGAGGCTGGGGCACGTTTGGGGCAGAGGAGTGATACCATTTGGCTTAGTGTTCTTTAGGATTATTGTTATATAAAACAAAAAAGTTACCTAAAAACACACACACGCACACACACACGATAGAGGATTTCTCTGACTGGTGTCAAGAATAGGCCACAGAGGGTAGAACAGAGAGTAGGAAGACAGAGAAGGGATTGTGCTAGTCTAGGGGAGAGCTGTTTTGGGCCACAGTGTGGCAGGGGAGCTGGTGAGAGTGAGGTCTCGTGGGCCAGGTGCAGCACCTATTTGTGGGCCTTTCAGCTGATTGTGGGAGAGGAGGAGCCTCCTGATTCCTGAGGCCCCTCCTGCCCCAAGATTCTCTGTTGGTGCAGCTGTTCCATTCAGCACCGGTATGGCCAGGAAAATGTGGTCTCAGTCACCCCAGGGCCTTCTCCTGCCCCTAGTCACTTGTGGCCCATAAGAGTGCATCCCAAGAGCCCTGGCCAATGGAGGGACCGTCTGTGCGAGAACCGGCCACGTGTTCTCTTTGATTTGGGTCATAGATGCTAAGCCTGTTTCACAGCTGTATGCTGTCCATCAGAAGAGACAGTGGCCAGCGTACCCCACGGCAGACAGTGGGTCAGCGGAGCCACCCCCTACATTTCTCTAGTGAGAGATGAGTGGCAGATGATTGTATGAAGGAAAGCTCTGGATGGGGAGCCAGGAAGCCTGGATGCTAGACCTGCCGCTGTAACTAATTGGCCCTATACCATGGGGACATCACGTTCCCTGCCCTCAGTTTCCCCATCTCTAAAAGCTGGGCAATGAATTAGGTGGTCTCTAGGATCTGCTCCTGACCTGACAGTCGTTGCTTCTAAGACAACAGCAGAAAGTGCCTACAATTCACGCAGGAGAGCTACGCAGCAGCGCTTCCCATACTCTGCAGCAGAGGACCTCTACTTCCATAAAACACAACAAAAACGAAGTACTAGGAGAAGGAAGTGCCACACAGTGCCACCTGTGGTGATGGCCTCTACACGCTGGCTCTGGTTCCTGGATGGTTCTCATCCCCGACCATGGCACACCATTAATGGACTGTGTAGACCATGTGGAATAACACCGCCCACAGTTAGGGTGGTTCCAAGCACAGACCTCATTTATTCTCCAGCTCCGTCACTTTCTAAATGTGGGAGCCTCCGGGCAAGCTGACCAATCTCTGTGCTTCTCTCCCATCACCCCTCTTCTGAAATGGGGATACTGATGGTATCCACCTCCTAAGGTTGTTGCGAGGATGAAGTTATTTCACATATAAAGTGCTGAGAGTAGTGCCTGCCTCACAGAATTTGTTCCGCAAGTGCTTGTGTGTGTTATTTTAGCTGAAGCTGAGCTGCTGAGATTGGGGCTAGATTTGGAGGCTGCAGTTAATCGGGAGGTGGGAGAGGGACGCATGTGCTAAAAAAAGATGCCATTGCCCTCCCTAAGCAGCAAGGAAGTGTTTGTGGAAGGCTTTTGGTGCCAGCAGGATCTAGGCAGCTGGGCCCTGCTCAGATTGTGGCACTGCCAGCTCTCTGGGGCAGCTCCGCAGTTTGGAGCTGCTTCTGAAGCCATCTGCACCCACCTGCCTGCTCCCCTTGAAGTCACCACATACCTGTAAACATGTAGATGCCACAAGCTGCAGGGGCAGCTAGTTCAGCTGCTCACTGGCTGGTGAACCTCTTCTCTATTGAAATGTCCATAACCAATAGCTATGGAGCCTCTTTTTGAGGCCACATGGTGATGGGGTATTCACTGCCTCTGTAGACAGGTGCCCCTGGAGGGCAAGGGCTGCCTAGTTCCTACAGTCCCCACTAAGGGCCCAGCACCTAGGAGCTGACCTTGGGCAGGGACAACCCTGGGAATGTCTGCTAAACAAAGGAGTAGATGAACAGGCCAGTTGTTGGTCTTAGAATATTTTCATTAAGAATTATTTCCCGGCCAGGCGCGGTGGCTCATGCCTGTAATCCCAGCACTTTGGGAGGCCAAGGCAGTTGGATCAGTTGAGGTCAGGAGTTTGAGACCAGCCTGGCCAACATGGTAAAACCCCGTCTCTTCCAAAAAATACAAAAATTAGCCGGGTGTGTTGGTGCACGCCTGTAGTCCCAGCTACTCAGGAGGCTGAAGCACAAGAATTGCTTGAACCTGAGAAGTAGAGGTTGTAGTGAGATGAGATTGCACTGCTGTACTCCAGCCTGGGCGACAGAGCAACTATGTCTCAAAAAAAAGAAAAAATACATAAAAATTAAAAAATAAAAATAGAAGAATTCTTTCCGGCCAGGTGCAGTGGCTCACACCTGTAATCCTAGAACTCTGGGAGGGTGAGGCAGGTGGATTGCTTGAGCCTAGGAGTTTGAGACCACCCTGATCAACATGGCAAGACCCCATCTCTACAAAAAAAAAAAAAAAATTAGCTGGGCATGGTGGCACATGCCTATAGTCCCAGCTACTCTGGAGGCTTAGGTGGGAGGATGGCTTGAGCCTAAGAGGTTGAGGCTGCAGTGAGCCATGATAGTGCCACTGCACTACAGCCTGGGCTCAATAAAAAGAATTATTTCCAAATGGAGGCCAAGGGGAGAGGATCGCCTGAGTCCAGGAATTTGAGTCTAGCTTGGGCAACGTAGTGAGACCCTGTCTCTAAAACTAAAGCCCTCTGTGCCGGTCCATCATTTCTAGTTATTACAAAGCCCTTTCAAATCTGGCAGAAACACCCTGTGAAGTCCATTCCCGAGTTCTCGTTCCACCACTGGCAGCACTGCTACGTGTCTGCCCTCACCCACCAGCCATGTGTGGTCTGTGGCCACGGGGCGCATGTTTTGTCTCTGTGGTGCTTGCTGTCCCATGGTGGGGCTCCAGCCAGCTCCCTGCATCCTTGGTGCTCCATGGTCACCTGTTGCCTTCGGTGGCCAGCCCGTGAGGCTTAGGCCACAGCCCCCCTGCTGTTAGGAGTTTGGTACAGGAATAGGGAAAAGGGAGAGGGATGTAGCAGCAGCCAGCTCTAAAGATCCTCTCCCGTTGTTCCAAGGAGTCAGTCTTTTTCTGCAGGCAAGCCATGGAAGGATTTTAGGTAGTGGAGTGACACCGTGAGACTTCGGCCTTACCTGATTGATTCATCCTGCCTCAAGGCGTCTGGGTCAGGTGGTCAGGAAAGGCCTGGACAGTGAGAGTGAGTCCAGGTTGCTGCAGGCTTTTAGGTGAAAGACAAGAGGCCCCAAAGACCTCTTCAGTAGAGATGAGAGGGATGAGACCTTTCCAGACCTGGTGAGTTACAGGCCATGAGGAGTGAAAAAGAAGATTGGGTTAAGATTTCTGGCTCTGAGGACTGTCCTCCCAGGGCAGCCAGAAGTTTGGTCCTTCCTGTCTCAGTGGTCCTTGTGGATTTCAGTTGAATGGAACTGTCCTTTGTGGCTTTGAAGGGTTATGTATCGGGGAAGAGGGACTATCTCTCACCCAAACCAGGACACCTAAAGATTAGCAAAGGTTACCTGCTCCCAGGAGAAACCTGTTGCTGGGAGTGTCAGTGAGGCTTGTTAGCAAGGAATGGCCTGCACCGTGGGACGCGTCGGGCCACCTGGTCCCAGGGATGCTGCGGTATAAGTGGTAAGGGATAGGGGAGGTTTTGAGGAGGACCAGACGTCGTCTCCCCACCAGGAATGGGCTGAGAGAGCTCCTGAGCACAAGGAGGAAGCTCCTGTCAATTCGAGGAGACCCCTGTGTGAGAAGAAGGGCGGGAAGGCTCCAAAGGGGGTCTTCACGGCAGCTGCTCACATAGACACTCGTGTCTAGTGTCAAGTGGGAGGGTGGCACTAATGGCTGCTGCCATCTGTGCCAGCTAGCAGCTGCCTGCCCCGCTCCATCATTGTTATTTATGTTACCTAGGACTCTTCTGTGTTGCCGGTGCCAGCCCCTGCTGGGGCATATGGAGGTCATGGAGGACAGGGCATGGGCTCACGAGGACGCAGCTCCATCCAGCTGCTTGCCTGTGGCTTTTTCTGCTCAGGAGTCACGTTTTGGCTCGGGCTTCCCTGATCCACATGAGCAGATTGAGGAAGGTGGTTTGACCTTCTTCTGTCTCTGCCTAGGGCTTAGTTCTTTCAGAAATGAGCATTGGGATCAGGGTAGGGAATGCTGCTCTGTTGCTATTGGGAAGAGAAGGGTCAGAATTACCAAGTTCAAACTGCACCCAGATGTCCCACCTCCTACTTGCAATTCCACTGTAGTGATGGAAATGCTAGTGTATTTTTGGTCCTTTTGGCACTAACTACCCTGTCATGCTTTTGGAGTTTCTGATTCTTGAGAGGCAAGTAGTCTACCGATTGGGAGCTAGGCAGCCTAGTTTGGGATCCCAGCCCCGCTTCTCACTAGAAGCATGACCCGGGGAGGTTACTTAGCCTCTCTGCATCTTAGTTTCCTCAAGTCTGAGGTGGGAATAGTAATATTACCTACTTCGGAGGGCTGTTGTAAGAACTAAGTGGGTTAACAGATAGATACAATGTATTTAGATAGGTATCAGTTATCTGTTGATAATAATATTACCTACTTGGCAGGATTGTTGTAAGAACTAAGTAGGTTAATAGATACAATGTATTTAGATAGGTGTCAGTTATCTGTTGCCCTTGTATCAAATCACTGCCCCAACATAGTGCCTTAAGATAGCAACATTTATTTTGCTTGAGTTTGCAGTTTGAGCAGGGCTTGGTGGAGTTGCCTTTTTGCTGTTGTATGTAACATCTGTTTGGACAGCTTAACTGGGGCTGGAGGATCTATTTTTGAGATGGCTCCTTGATGTGGCAGAGAAGTTGGTGCTACCCCTTGGCTGGGTGCTCAGCTGGGCTGTGAACTGGAGCCTTGAGTCTTCTGTCTCCACCAGCTGCTTGGGCTTCCTTACAAAATGGTCGCTCGGTTCCACAAGTAAGTGCCCCAAGAGAATAAGGTGAAAGTATTTTTATAACCTCAGAAGTCATGAGGTTCCCTGTTCTCTGTTAGTCATAGCAGTCATAAAGGCTCACCTGATTTCAAGAGGAAGAAACACAGCTTCTACCTGTGTGTGGAGAAGCGGCAAGGTTCCAGAAGAGCATGGAAGGTGAAAGATAATGCGGTGGCCATTTATGGAAAATAAAATCTGCCGCAGGATAGGTTTTGGCATACAGTAAACCTCAATAAATGTTTGCTACCAGTAGTTTAAAATCATCATCTGCATTCCTCATCCCCAACTCCTCTTCCTTAGAGAGGCGGTAGTATAGTGCAGTGGTTAAGTGCATCTGCTCTGGAGGCAAGCTGCTAGGGGCCAAAGCCTGGCTCAGCCCTTATAGCTGTGTGATCTTGGACAGATTGTTTAGCCTCTTGGCAAATTTCTTGAAAGATAAACAAACCACCAAAGCTTTCTCAATAAGAATAGAAAACCTGAGTGGCCCTATATGTACTGAAGAAGGTTAATATGTAATAAAAACTTTCCCAGAAAGAAAACTTCAGGCCCAGATAGCTTTCCTGGTGAACGGTATACATTAGGGAAGAAATAATACCAATTTGACACAAATTCTTCCAGAAAATTGAAAAGGAGGAAATATTTTCTAGCCCATTTTATGAGGCCAGCGTTACCTTGATACCCAAACCAGCAAAGACCTCACAAGGAAAGAAACCTTGGACCAACATTCTACATGGATGTAGGTGCAAAAAATTTAAACAATTTTGCAAATGCAATAATATATAAAAAGGATAATACATCATGACTAGGGGGACTTAGCTCAGGAATGCAGGGTTGGTTTAATGTTCAAAAATCAATCACTGTAATTCACTATATTAACCAAAGGAAAAAGAAAAACCATATACAGGTTGAATATCCCTTATCCAAAATGCTTGGGGCCAGAAGTATTTCCGATTTTTAATTTTTTTCAGATTTTGGAGTATTTGCATTATACTTACTGGTTGAGTATTTCTAACCTGAAAATCCAGAATGCTCCAGTGAACGTTTTCTTTGAGTGTCATGTTGGTACTCAAAAAGTTTGGAATTTTGGAGCATTTGGATTTCAGATTTTCGGATTAGGGATACTCAAGCTGAAATCATCTCGAAGTAGACACAGAAAGTGTTTGACAAAATCCAACACCCATTCATGGTAAGATCTCACAACAAACTAGGCATAGAAAGGAATTTCCTCAGACTGATAAAGGATATCTATGAGAAACTTCTAGCTTACATCATACTGAGTGGTGAAAAACTGAATGCTTTTCCCCTAAGATCAGGAATGAGACAAAGATATCCCTTCTCATCATTTTTATTCAGTATTGTAAGGGAGGTTCTAAACAGTGCCATAAGGCAAGAAAAACGAAAGTCATCTGGATTAGAAAGGAAGAAATAAAACTGTCCTTATTCTTAGACAACATGATCTTCTGTATAGAAACGCCCATGACATATTTACAAAAGAGGCCACTAGACCTTTTAAGTGAGTTTATCAAAGTTGCAGGCTAGAAGGCCAACATATAAAAATCAGCTGTATTTCTGTATCCTAACAACAAACAATTGGAAATTGAGATTAAAGGCAACTTCATTTGCAACAGCATCGGAAATGTGAAAGACTTAGTGATAAATCTAACAAAAGATGTGTCAGGTCTGTATACTGAAAGCTGTAAAATATTACTAACAGAAATTTAAAAAGATCAAAATAAACTGACAGATATACCATATTCATGGGTTTTTAAGATGTCTCCCCAATAGATCTGACATAATTTCAATCAAATCCCAGCAGGCTTTTTTTTTTTTTTAAGTAGAAATTGACTAATTATTATTATTAATTAATTTTTTTTTTTTGAGACAGAGTCTCAGTCTGTAAGCCAAGCTGGAGTGCAGTGGCGCAACCTCAGCTCACTGCAACCTCCACCTCCTGGGCTCAAGTGAGTCTCATGCCTCAGCCTCCTGAGTAGCTGGGACTACAGGTGCATGCCACCATGCCCGGCTAATTTTTTGTATTTTAGTAGAGACGGGCGGGGTTTCACTATGTTGCCCAGGGTGGTCTCGAACTCCTAAGCTCAGGTGATCCACCTGCCTTGGCCTCCCTAAGTGCTAGGATTACAGGCATGAGCCACTGTGCCTGGCCTGTTATTATTATTGAGACAGGATCTTGCTCTGTCACCCAGGCTGGAGTGCAGCAGCTATGATCATAGCTCACTCTAGCCTCGACCTCTCAAGCTCAAGCCATCCTCCCACCTCAGCCTCCTGAGTAGCTGGGACTACAGGTGCAAGCCACCATGCCCAGCTATTTTTTATACTTTTTGTTGTGAGGTCGTAGTATGTTACCCAGACTGGTCTTCAACTCCTGACCTGAAGTGATCCATCCACCTCAGCCTCCCAAAGTGCTGGAATTATAGGCACATGCCACTGTGTCTGCCTAATTTTTTTACTTAAAAAAAAATTTTTTTTTGTAGAGATAGGGTCTCACTATATTCCCCAGGCTGGGTTTCTATTGATTGATTGATTGATTGATTGATTGATTGGACTCTTGGATTAGGGACAAAGAAACTGACTAATTCTAAAGTTTATATGGAAGTTCAAATTTTTTTACTTTTTAAATTTTTTTTTTTTTTTTTTTTTTTTTTTTTTTTTGGTAGAGGTAGGGTCTCACTATATTCCCCAGGCTGGGTATGCATGTATGTATTTATTTATTTATTTGGACTCCTGGATTAGGGACAAAGAAATTGACTAATTCTAAAGTTTATATGGAAGTTCAAAAGAACTGGGCTAGCCAAAACAACTTTGAAAAAAATATGAACAAAGTTGGAGGATTAACACTACCTGATTTTAAGACTTATAAAGCCTCAGTAACCAAGACGTCGAGGTATTGATGTGAAATCTTTGTTTTTATTTTTCTTTTTTAAAGACAGTGTCTTTCTGTGTTGTCCAGGCTGGCTTGAACTACTGGGCTAAGGTGATCCTCTCGCCTCAGCCTCCTAGGCACTGGGACTACAGGCTTATACCACTGTGCCTTGATGTGGAATCTTTTTTATTTTAATTTTTTTGTAGAGACAAGATCTCACTGCATTGCCCAGGTTAGTCTTGAACTCTTGGGCTCAAGTGATCCTCCCCACCCTAGCCTGATGTGAAATCTTTATGACCAGGGGTTAGGCAAAGATTTCTTAGATATGATATCAAAAGTATTAATCCATAAAAAGAATAAATGGATAAGTTGGCCTTCATCAAAATTTGTAAAACTTCTGTTTTAGTGACCTTTGAAAGGCACTATTAGAAAAGAATGAGAAGACAAACCACAAGTGGGAAAATATTTGCAAATCATCATGTATCTGATAGACTTGTATCCAGAGTGTATAAAAGAGCTCTCAATTTAATAATAATAATAAAAAAGAAAAAGGTGAAAGATCTGGACACTTCAAAGAAGATAGACAGATGGTAAATAAACATATGGAAAGATGTGCAACATTATTGTTAGGAAAATGCAAATTTCAAGCATGAACATGAAAAACAATGATATACCACTACCCATCTTTTGAAACGCTTAAAGTTGGCCAGGCGCAGCAGCCCATGCCTGTGATCCCAACACTTTGGGAGGCCGAGGCGGGCAGATCACCTGAGGTTCAGAATTCAAGGCCAGCCTGGCCAGCATGGTGAAACCTCATCTCTACTAAAAATATTTAAAAATTAGCCAGGCATGGTGGTGCGTGCCTGTAATCCCAGCTACTCAGGAGGCTGAGGCAGGAGGATCACTTGAACCCAGGAAGTGGAGGTTTCAGTGAGCTGAGATGGCACCACTGCACTCCAGCCTGGGCGACAGAGTGAGACCGTCTCAAAAAAAAAAAAAAAAAATGCTTAAAAAGAGTGAGCATATCAACAGTTGGTGGAGATGTGGAGGAACTGGAACTCTCATAGACTGCTAGTGAGAATGTAAAATGGTACAATCATTTTGGAAAACAGTTTGGCAGTTTTGTAAAAAGTTAAACGTGTGATCTAGCTATTTCACCTCTAGCTTTACCAAAAGAAACAAAAAGTGTACGTCCACACAAAGCTCTGAATGAATGTTCATAGCAACTTTGAAATAACCCAAAACTGGAAACAATCTTAACTGTTCATCAACAGGTGAATGGATAAACTGTGGTATATTTATTACTCAGCAAAGAAACAGAATGAACTGTTGGTACACAGTGCAATGTGGATGAGTTTTTAAATAATTATTCTGAGTGAAAGAATCCAAGCAAAAAAAAAGAATATATACTGTATTATTCCATTTATATAATACATCATGTAAATATATATATTATATGTAATAATAGATGCAGACTCATCTAATAGTAACAGAATGCAGCTCAGTGGTTGCCTGGGCATGGATGGGCAAGGAGGCACGGGAGGGTGATAGATATGTTATCTTGATTGTTGTGATGATTTTATAAATATGCATGTAGGTCAAAATGTATCAAACTGTATTGTTAAAATATATACTGTTTATTGTGGCACAACTTAGCGAAACGGTTTTTAAAAATGGGTAGGGTTGGCCAGGCACGGTGGCTCACATCTGTAATCCCAGAACTTTGAGAGGCCCAGGCGGGTGGATCACTTGAGGTCAGGAGTTCAAGACCAACCTGGCCAACATGCCGAAACCCTGTCTCTACTAAAAATACAAAAATTAGCTGGGCATGATGTTAGGCACCTGTAATCCCAGCTGCTCGGGAGGCTGAGGTGGGAGAATCACTTGAACCTGGGAAGCGGAGGTTACAGTGAGCCGAGATCACGCCATTGCATTCCAGCCTGGGTGACAGAGTGAGACTCCATCTCAAAAAAAGGAAGAAAGAAAAAACAAGGGTGGAGTGGCTGGGCACAGTGGCCCACACCTGTAATCTCAACACTTTGGGAGGCCAAGGCAGAAGAATTGCTTGATTCCAGGAGTTCGAGACCAGCCTGGGCAACAAAGGGAGACTCCATCTCTATAAAAATACAAAAATTAGCCAGGCGTGATGGTGCATGCCTGTAGTCCTAGCTGCTCAGGAGGCTGAAGCAGGAGGATCTCTTGAACTCAAGAGTTTAAGACTGCAGTGAGCCATGCTTGTGCCGCTGTACTCCATTCTGGGTGACAGAGTGAGATCTTGTGTCTTAAAAAAAGCAGGGAGCTGGGGAAGTAAGTTGCATGTGGCTGGACCTCATTGCTCATTATCGGCAATTCAAGATCAGAAGGACCTTTTGCAACCCAGCAGGCCTTTGAGCCCTGTCAGTTTCCTGTCCCTTGCATGGTTGTAAGCCTTACACATTTGCTTTCTGCCAACTGTGCAAATCCCAGTATCAAAACATTACATTTTTTTTTTTTTTTTTTTTTTTTTTGAGACGGAGTCTTGCTCTGTCCCCCAGGCTAGAGTAGTGATGCGATTTTGGCTCACTGCAACCTCCGCCTCCCAGATTCAAGTGATTCTCATGCCTTAGCCTCCTGAGTAGCTGGGATTACAGGCACCTTCCACCACGCCTGGCTACTTTTTGTATTTTTAGTAGAGTTGAGGTTTCGTCATGTTGGCCATGCTGGTCTTGAACTCCTGATCTCAGGTGATCCGTCCTCCTTGGCTTCCCAAAGTGCTGGGATTACAGGCGTGAGCCACCGTGCTCAGCCCAAAACATTAGATTCTTTATCTTCCTTCAGGTGGATCATTTACAATGTGGATTTACAGATTTCTCTCAGATTCACTTCTTCCCAATGAATGCGTCATTTCTTGGTGCCATTGTTTACTGTGTGTAAACTACTGAATTTCAGGATTATTGTGACAAACCCAACTCAGACTCAATGGGATCTGTTTATCAGCTTGGATTTTGGAAATTAAGGGGTAGATTTCAGGCACAGCTGGATTCCAGAGGTGCAGCTGGTGTTAGTGTTATCTATTGGTTATTGTTTTGTTGTCTGCTGACTTCCTTCTCAGGCAAGTTTTCCCCATGCGGTGGCAGAGGCAGCCGCCAGCAACAACAGGGAAAGAGCCCCTCCTTCCTAATTGGCCCGGGAACAGTTTCAAGTTCAGCTGTCACTGGCCGGACTTGGGTCAGCAGCTATGCCTGAACGCCCAAGGGAGATGAGGGGCTTATTGCCAGGCCCAGGTCACCTGCCTGGGAACCAGGGGTGGAGTCGGCCAGAGCCAAACAATGTGGACAGAGAGCAAGGAGGGGATGTTCTACAGAGACAGATGGCCCAGTGTTGCTGGGAGAGGAGGGCGTGGCTGTCAGCAGGGAAGAGCAACAGATGGCCCTGCACCAGGGGACAAATCCAGTTGTTTTTAATTTTTAACTAAGTAGGATATTAATATGCTTCCAAAAGTCAAAGGATTCAAAAAGGGTCCGTCTACCCTATTCCTTATAGCCCTTGTAGGGCGACTGATTTCATTGACTTCTCATTCTTCCCTCCTCTGTTTCTTTTGGTAAAGATAAGTCGATGTATTTATGTTTTCTTGTTTCCTCCCTTTTGTACACATTAGAGAGCATACTATTTGTACTCTTTTGTACTTGCTTTTTTCACTTATCAAGAGAAAGGAAAACATTTGTAACCAGCTGTGCTAATTCTTGCCGTTATCAGTACACAGCATGGAGGTTGATTTGAAGATGACGGGATGTCCATGTGAGCATATGAAGGGACTGCCAGGCTTTTCTTCTGCCAAATGGTGTCTTTATGCTCTTAAGCCTGGGTGCCAAGTGAATCTCTCTCCTCTTCCAATGCAGATGGCGGCAGCTATGCCATCCATGACTCCCAGGCCCCCAGTCTCAGCTCTGGGGGTGAGAGTTCCCCCTCCAGCCCTGCACACAACTGGGAGATGAATTACCAAGAGGCAGCAATCTACCTCCAGGTGAGTATCTCCAGTCAGGCCCTGGCAGTTGTCTGCACCTGTTGGTGGGGTGGGGCAGCCAAGACTCTGTTAGGTGCCCAGAAATTCAGTTCCAGCATCAGTTCATGCTGCTGCTGCTTGTGTGTGAGCTTCAGGTTCATAAGATGGGCTGACCTGACTGTGCTCATAGGGGAAAACTGCTGTGCACCAGCTTGTCTTCAGACCCCTGTTTAGGGCTGTGCCAACCCCCACAATTTCCAGAGTCTGTCCACTCGGCCTTCCCTGCCACCCTCCCTCTTCTCAGGGCACACTGAGAGGCCACGTTCTCAGGAGGGAATTCTTTACATACTGAATGCTATAGGTTTATTCCTGTTTAACTTGTTGCTGCTTTCCTGTTTGCTATTTTAGGAATTTTTTTTTTTTTGAAAAAAATATTTTTGGCCAGGCGTGGTCGCTCATGCCTGTAATCCCAGCACTTTGGGAGGCCAAGGCCTGCAGATCACTTGAGATCAGGAGTTCGAGATCAGCCTGGCCAACATAGTGAAACCCTGTCTCTACTAAAAATACAAAAAATTAGCTGGGCGTGGTGGTGGGCGCCTGTAATCCCAGCTACTCGGGAGGCTGAGACAGGAGAATCGCATGAGATGGAGGTTGCAGTGAGCCGAGATCGCACCACTGCACTTCAGCCTGGGTGACAATGCAAGACTCTGTCTCCAAAACAAACAAAAAATTTTGTATTTTTGTGTGAAAGTAATACATGCTTATTACAATAAATTTAGATACAAAGAGGAATGAAGAAACATTCACCTAAGGCAGTCACTGTCAACATTATTTCCTTCCAGGTTTAAAAAAAATGTGTTATAAGAATAATATATCTGTTTTCCAAAAAAGTCATATGGTATGTGCAATTTTATAGTCTGCTCTTTTTTCCATAGCATAAGCTTTTTTTTTTTTTTTTCTTTTTTTGGAGACAGTCTCACTCCATCACCCAGGCTGGAGTTGAATTTCAGTGGCTTGATCTCGGCTCAGTGCAACCTCTGCCTCCCGGGTTCAAGCGATTTTCCTGCCTCAGCCTCCGGAGTAGCTGGGACCACAGGCATGTGCCACCATGCCCGGCTAATTTTTGTATTTTTAGTAGAGATTGGGTTTCGCCATGTTGGCCAGGCTGGTCTCAAACTCTTGACCTCAGGTGATCCGCCCACCTCAGCCTCCCAAAGTGCTGGGGTTACAGGCATGAGCCACCACACCTGGCTATTTAAATAGATTTAAATTATATCAGGTAAATTATTCTAATTTACTTAACCTGATAATCTTGAATATTTTCCCTTATTGTAAATTATAGTCCAAGGACAATCTGTACATAGCACCCCCCACCTCCTTACATCTAGGATTATTTTACTAGGAAAGTAAAAGAAATGGAAATGGAATTACCGGGTAGAAGGAATCAACAATTTTTAGGGCCTTGATGTTCAGCATGGAATCCTCTGCACAGGAAGTATTTCCTCTTTACTGACAGCCCCACTGGCGGTGACATTTTAACCTTAATCTTACCAATCTTGTCACTATCAGATTTCAGTTTCTGGTTTGCATTGAGTAAGAGTTTGGATGAGGAAATAGACTTTTTCTTAAATGCATTCGAATCATAATTTTCCCTAATCTTTCTTATGTGAAGCAGCTCTCCACTGCAAGTATTTGTTTTGTCATTTAAAAAGGATTTAGTGAAATTCAAGCCTGGGCAACATGGCAGAATCCATCTCTGGAAAAAATACAAAAATTAGCCAGGCGTGGCATGTGTACCCTCTAGTCCTAGCCGCTTGTGAGACTGAGGTGAAGGGATCGCCTGAGTCCGGGAAGTTGAGACTCCAGTGAGCCGTGTTTGTGTCACTGCACTTCAGCCTGGGTAACAAAATGAGACCCTGTCTAAAAAAAAAAAAAAAAAGATTTAATGAAATTTAGACATTTGTTTGGTGGTTGTTCAATCATCTGTTTCTCATATGTTCATGCAGCATCATATACACCTAAATGATCATGTTTTGTTTCAAATTAAGGCAACAGAATGTTTTAGGGAAATTGTCCCAAGTGCAGGCATACTTGTTATGATCTAGCAGGGACATCTTATGCACATCGCCTTCTCTGAGGCCGGATAAGAGCGTGGGATAGGTCAGAACACAGACTCAGAATGGTTGAAGCCCTAAGGATCCTGATCATTCCTTCCTTTCCTAAGCAGGTGAGGACATTGGTAATGAACATAGGAACTTTAAGGGGGCACCTGCTAATCTTTGTAACAAGCCTCTGAGGCTGTAGTGATCATCTCCCACTTTACAGATATGGCAGCTGAGACTCAGAGGGGCCAAATGATGCCCAAGGCCACCCAGCTAGGGAGTTGCAGAGCTCCACATTTAAACTGTTTAGCCTCCAGATGATGTTTTTTATTCTGTGTGCTGTTGCATCACTTACGAACTGACCTTGTGCATCTCCTTGAAAATGGGCCATGTATTTGTGGGAAAAAGCAGTTATGGAACAGCTGGTGTTGTATGATCATTTTAAATTGATGTCATACAGCAGCATGTGCATGTGGGTATGTATGTGTACAGATATCCATACATATCTCAAAAGTTGTTTAAATATTAAAGGTGATTATCTCTGGCTGATGGAATTTTTACTAGCTTACAAATTTATATTGTTTAAATTATTTTACCAAAAATGCATTATTTTTTAAAAAATTAAAGAAAAACTTGGATTTCACAGTCATTCACGGCTGTTTCTAGAGGATGAGATGGCCTGTTTTTCTTGAGACAGACTCTCACTCCGTTGCCCGGGCTGGAGTATAGTGGTGCGATCTTGGCTCGCTGCAACCTCCTCCCAGGTTCAGGTGATTCTCCTGCCTCAGCCACCCAGGTAGCTGGAATTACAGGCACCTGCCGCCACACCAGGCTAATTTTTGTATTTTTAGTAGAGATGGGGTTTCACCATGTTGGTCAGGTTGGTCTCAAACTTCTGACCTCAAGTGATCCACCTGCTTAAGCCTCCCAAAGTGCTGGGATTACAGGCATGAGCCTCTGTGCCCGGCTCAAGATGGCCTGCCTTTTCACGCTTGCAGCCAAGCTGCGGGTCCTGCAGTGAGCCAGGTTGCTGGTGTGCATGGATAATTGGCCCTCGCTGCTTTGAGGGTGTCTGGTGCCTGCAGTTTCCTCTCTTCCCACATTTTACCTGTTAACTCACTCATCCTCTGGAGCCACGTGCTCAGCAGTCCTGACGCCTTTGAAACAGTACTCATTTCTGTGTGGACTTGGACCCTAGGGAGCGGAGAGCAAAGGCCTAGAAATCGCTACAACTGGCCTTCCTTATTTTTCCAAATCTAGTTTATGATCAGCAGCCAGGAAACAGGGCCGATATTCTCTGGGGTTTTCATCAGAATCCAGGGCCATGGGTGATAGATATTTCCATCTGTTGGTGGAGACCTCATTACCCCCATCTCTTCTGGGACAACTCCAAGTCCTAGAGTTAAAATCTGAGCCCCATGTCAGTGGTTCTTCTAGCGAGACCTTCATTCCTGGTTATTTGTTGGAAGAAATTGCCCAAGAAATACATTTTTTTTTTTGGTTATTGAAACCAGAAGCTCCCCAGGCCACTGTGTGTGGCCCCCTGCCCACTGCTGTGGTCATGGAGGTGGTAGTGAAAACCACAGCCCTGCACAGAGCACAGAACTGTGTTCAACTTACCCTCTGTTGACTGCCAAGGTGTTTGCTCCCTTTGACATGCCTGCCCCTGCCAGGTTTGCTGCTGGGTCTGTGGTTTGTCTCAATTTTTTGCTAATGGGGCGAGCAGTTTATCCAGCTTCAGGGAAGTGACTCACTCACAGTCACTCTGCAAACTGCAGGCAGGGCCTTTCCCAGAATAAGTTTGTGAGAATGGGCTGAGCATGGTGGCTCATACCTGTAATCCCAGCACTTTGGGAGGCTGAGGTGGGCAGATCACTTGAGCTCAGGAGTTCGAGACCAGCCTGGGCAACATGGTGAAACACCATCTCTACTAAAAATACAAAAATTAGCCAGGTGTGGTGGTGCACGCCTGTCATTCTAGCTACCCGGGAGGCTGAGGCAAGAGAATTGCTTGAACCCAGGAGGCGGAGGTTGCAGTGAGCCAAGATTGCACCACTGCACTCCAGCCTGGGTGACAGAGCAAGACTCTGTCTCAAAAAAAAGAAAAAAAAAAGTTGTTACATAACATATAAGTATATCAAAATATCACATTGTACCCCATATACAATTATTATTTGTCAATTAAAACAAAGTAGGGTATGGGGAATCCTGAATTAAGTAAATGTATAGTAGCAATACGCCACTGTGCAGCTCTTTTTGTTTATTTTTTTGGAGACGGGGCCCAGGTTGGAGTATAGTGGTACAACCTTGGCTCACTGCAACCTCCACCTCCTGGGTTCAAGTGATTCCCCTGCCTCAGCCTCCCAAGTAGCTGGGACTACAGGCGCATGCCACCATACCCAGCTAATTTTTGTATTTTTAGTAGAGACGAGGTTTCACCATGTTGGCCACGCCGGCCTCGAACTCCTGACCTCAGGTGATCCACCCGCCTCAGCCTCCCAAAGTGCTGGGATTACAGGCATGAGCCACTGCACCTGTTTTGGGTAGCTCTTGATGGGTGTTAAAAGGGTCTGACTAGGCAGGGTTATTGGCTTCTTTTTTTCTGGTAATGTTCATATAACTTATGATAATAGCAAATACCTGTAGTGAGCTGACTGTGTGGCAGACACCACCCTAAGTGCCTCACAAATGTCCTCACCTTTCCTCTTCACAACAGCTCCAGGAGGAAGCACTAATGTTAGTGCCTTTATCGTTGAAGAAGCTCAGCCTCAAGGGTGAAGGAACCTTCCCAGCATTCCTCAGGGAAGGAGTAGAAAGCCAGGGTTCAGCACGTGTGGTTCCTCCCAGGCCCCTGAGCTCTTTACACTCTGCTGGGCACTCCTAGAGGGAGAACTTGGCCTCTGAGGGGATTGGACATGCCTGTTTCTCTTTACCTCCTCTCAGGACCTTTTTTCTTTTTCTTTCTTTCTTTTTTTTTTTTTTTTTTTGAGACCAGGTCTTGCTCTGTGGTCCAGGCTGGAGCGCAGTGGCACGATCTTGGCTCACTGCAGCTTTGACCTCCCGGGCTCAAGTGATTCTCAGCCTCCCAAGTGGCTGGCACCAGGGGTCTCAACATGTTGCCCAGGCTGGTCTCAAACTCATGGGCTCAAGCGATCCTCCTGCCTTGGCCTCCCAAAGTGTTGGGATTACAGGCATGAGCCACCGCACCCAGCCCCTCCCCTCTTTTTTAAGAGATGGCGTCTTGCTGTGTTGCCCAGGCTAGACTCGAAGTCCTGGCTCAAGGGATCTTCCCACCTTGGCCTCCGGAGTAGCTGGGATGTCACCACACCTGGCTGTCTCTGGACCCTTTTAGTCTTTGGTTCCTCCGAGTGGTTTTTAAGAAGCACCAAGTCTCTTGAGCCCATCAGCAGGCAGGAGTGAGACCTGACCACCGTGAGTTTCGCGAAGATCATTTTGATTTTCCAGCATCTTCTGTCTCTGGCCTGAATCTCTCCTTGCCTGCCTGGGGCCTTCCTTTCCTCCCCTGCCCGCGGCTCCTCTTTGGCGTTGGATGGGTCTCCAGGCTTACATGCCCACACTACTCTCATCTTTTCAGGAAGGCGAGAACAACGACAAGTTCTTCACCCACCCCAAGGATGCCAAGGCGCTGGCGGCCTACCTCTTTGCACACAATCACCTCTTCTACCTGATGGAGCTGGCCACGGCCCTGCTGCTGCTGCTGCTCTCCCTGTGCGAGGCCCCCGCCGTCCCCGCACTCCGGCTTGGCATCTATGTGAGCGCACATGCTCCTCATATGGGGGGCTGGGAGCCACGGCTTTCAGGGCAAGCGACAGAACTCCAAAAAGGAACATTCTGGGAGGGCAAACACTGCAAACGGACTTAAAACAGAGAGATACGAGGCGGTCATAGAGGCCTTGGGAGCAGAAATGCCTGGGTGTCCCTGCTGGAGTGAATGGCCTTCACCCAGTCTCTCTGGGATTCTGCCCACCAGTAAATTCCAGGGAGGGGAAGTGTCCCAGGCCCTGCTCAGGACCAGTGCCCACACCTTGGCTCCGGGTGGGGAGGGCACCCAGTGAACAGTCCCACTACTCTGTCTCCAGCCTCAAAGGAGAAGGCAGTTCGTTGTGGTCACCATGGGAGGCGGGGGATGTTTCCTGGGCAGCTCCAGCCCCGCAGATGTCCCCACACCCAGGCCCAGCCATCATTCAGTGGGGGCCAGAGCAGGTGTGGAGCTGTGCTTGTCCCCTTCTCAAGGGGTGTGTGGTAGGCATGGAAGCAGGGAAGGGAGCCTGTGCCTGTTGAGTTAGGAAGCGCTCATCCAGCCTGGCCTCCAAGGCCCTCCATGACTCAGTTTCCCTTCCTGTTTCTCCTTCTTCATACCTGGAACTCACAGCTCCAGCCAGTCTGTGTTTCTTTCTGTGCACACCTCCCCCACACCGTCCCCTGTGCTGGAGTCCTTCTTCCTGTCCCTTCACTCTGTCAATTCCTGCCCACTGGAATGTCCACAGGCCCCGGACCTCCCTACCCCCAGGAGGAGGAGCTCTCCTATGTCTGTTTCCCAGAAGCACTTGACTTCCCTGCTGGGAAGGTTTTCCATCTAAGGGTTTTCCATGTCTTGTCCTTTTGTCCAAAATGAGGATGAGAGTTTTAGGGGCTGCTCTCTGCTTGACAGTCCTTGTTTCTTTGACAGTCGGATTTTATTTCTTAAGTTCCTAGTTGATGCTTTCTTAGTGTCTTTTATAGATCTTTTGTAAATTACATGAAATCCCTCTTAGAACAAGACTAGATATTAAATTTTATCTTATCTTGTTTTTCTTTTTTTTTTTTTTTTGAGACTGAGTCTCCCTCTGTTGCCCAGGCTGGTGTGCAGTGGCACCATCTCGGCTCACTGCAACATCTGCCTCCTGTGCTCAAGCGATTCTCCTGCCTCAGCCTCCTGAGTAGCTGGCATTACAGGTGTGCGCCACCACGCCCAGCTGATTTCTTTTTCTTACTTTTAAACTTCAGGCTCCTTCCTGATTTTTCTTCATTTGGGCCAGCATGTCAGTTTCATGGATATCGAGTTTATGTTTAGTTGTTCTGGGGAAAGTTCCGTGACCAAGGCTCTGTCTTTAGGCATGCAAGGCCAGGTTTTTGTAACTCTGATATGTGTTGGGAGGATGTCCTGGGGCACTCCCAGGTCCTGGGAGGGTTGGGCAAAGAGGAGTGGCCATGGGCTGGGCTGGCCATGACACATCTCCACACCCTCTGGTCTCAGGTCCACGCCACCCTGGAGCTGTTCGCCCTGATGGTGGTAGTGTTTGAACTCTGCATGAAGTTACGCTGGCTGGGCCTCCACACCTTCATCCGGCACAAGCGGACCATGGTCAAGGTGATGTGTCCGCCCATCTGTCCCTCCCCTTGCAGCCTTTTCTCCCATGTCACCTTCAAACCTGTCTCTTTGGTACAATTCAGAATCCACCATGGGCCCAGTCCATGCTCAGAGGTGTAACCCTAGGGTCCCTGTCCTGACCGTGCCCTCAGCCTTGTGGGTGCCCTGGATGTCGTGGTGATGCCAGCAGTAGCTAATGTGATGGGGTGTTTGGTACCTGCCAGGCACTGGCGCAGTCACCTTCGAGAGAGATGTGCTGCTTTCCGTGTTTTACATTCATCTAGAGACATGGGGCTCACACCCAGCTCTGCCCACTGCGCCCGGCTCACCTGTCCCTAGTGTTGCGCATATTCTCTCTGTGCCACAGAGAGTGGCATGAGTAGGAGCACATCAAGGTGGCATTTTGTAGTGTGTGGAGCATGTGCGCTACTCTAGGAGAGTGTAGCCAAGTAAGCAGAGCTGAAGAGGAGCTGCAGGCCCCAGGATCCCTGATGTGAGTGGCAAGGGCTGATCGAGGGGTCCTGGCAGAGTGGCGGTTTTGCCTCCTCAGTGGATACCAGCAGTCACACAGCCCTTCCATTCTTCTGGTGCCACACACCTGTGCCAGCAGCTGGAGTTTTTTTTCTTCTGGGGCTGCCTGATGTTGGCAGGAAGTGTGAGAGAGGGCTGGAGAGAGGAGAAGGCCTCCCGTGGCCAGAGTGGGCACTGCCTCTCCAGCCCCCCGTTCCAGGTATGCAGGATGACGGCTGGGCTGCAGGGGCTGACGGTGCTCCATGCCTGCCACCCGCAGACCTCGGTGCTGGTGGTGCAGTTTGTCGAGGCCATCGTGGTGTTGGTACGGCAGATGTCCCATGTGCGGGTGACCCGAGCACTGCGCTGCATTTTCCTGGTGGACTGTCGGTATTGCGGTGGCGTCCGGCGGTAAGGCCTGGGTGGGGAGCTGGGCAGTCACTATCCTGGCATGGCCTGACCTCTGGGCCGGTGCGGCAGGAGCTTGTGAGTCAGTTAGTGATGAGGTCGACCCTGCATGCTGGTGGAGTACACGCAGACTCACTCTCCCTCTGCCATTCCATCCACGCCCAGGAGAAAGCGGTATTTCTACCGCAGTGTAGGTTTGCTGCCTCTGGGTCCAGGGCTTTTTCCCATCTTATCCGCAGCCTTCCAGAGCTGCTTCCTCGCTCTAGGCATGTTATCTACCCAAATGCAGGCAGCTCAGCAGCGTCCATGTGACACAAGCAGACTCTCCTGTCACCTCCATCGAGGCTGTAGGACCAAACTCAAACCAGACCAAGCCTCGACTGAGATTTATTTTGGGAGACTCAATCTGGAAAATTCCTTGGCTGGGCTACTGTTGCTGAGAGTGGGTTTGCAATTCATTCTCTGTGCCCATCTGCAAAGCTAGAAACAGGACTCGGTGTCCTTGAAACAGGCCCAGTGTCCCAGGACTAAGTGGCCTTGAAATGTCTTCATGCCTTCCACATCCTGCTCATGGAAACTGACCTTTGCACCCAAGGTCGTGCCCTTGGCCTTCTGCTGCTCTGTTCCCTGCTTGCATGGCACTCACCCCCTTGGGCCCTCACTAGGTGGAGGTGGCTGTGTGCTACGCCTGCCCTAGTTCTTCCCTGCCGTCCACTGAGTGGGGGTCTCAAGCCACTTTAGGAAAAAATGAAGCATGATGTCACACCAGAGTGCGGCAGGGTTTAGTATTTCGAGTCAGAAGCACTAGGCCCCCATCTCAACAAGGAGGAGTCCCAGACAGCCCGCCCCAGCTGGTGCCTCCCCTGAGCTGGCCCATCTCTCCCCAGCAACCTGCGGCAGATCTTCCAGTCCCTGCCGCCCTTCATGGACATCCTCCTGCTGCTGCTGTTCTTCATGATCATCTTTGCCATCCTCGGTGAGTTCCCGCCTCTCAGGCCCAGGTGCGCTGGAAAAGCAAGTTCACGGTGGATGAAAAATTATTTTGGGCCTGGCTCAGTGGCTCACGCCTGTAATCCTAGCATTTTGGGAGGCCAAGGTGGGTGGGTAACCTAGGTCAGGAGTTTGAGGCCAGCCTGGTCAACATGGTGAAATCCAGTTTCTACTAAAAATACAAAAATTAGCTGGGCGTGGTGGTACACACCTGTAATCCCAGCTGCTTCGGAGGCTGAGGCAGGAGAATTGCTTGAACCCGGAAGGCCAAGGTTTCAGTGAGCTGAGGTCGTGCCACTGCTTTCCAGCCTGGGCAACAACAGAGTGAGTGAGACTTTGTCTCAAAAAAAAAGAAAAGAAAAGAAAAATTATTTAGACAGTGCCTTAGTCCTTTTGGACTGCTGTAACAAAATGCCATAGACTGGGTGGCTTATAAACAACAGAAGTTTATTTTTCCCTTTCTGGAGGCTGTGAGATCTGGAAGTCCAAGATCAAAGGCCAGCCGTGGGTGTCTGTTGAGGGCCTATTTCCTGCTCCATAGGTGGTGCCTTCTGGCTGTGTCCTCACGTGGTGGAAGGTGGGAGGCAGCTCTCTGAGGCCTCTTTTTTTTTTGTTTTGTTTTGTTTTTTTTTTTGAGACGGAGTCTCACCCTGTCACCCAGGCTGGAGTGCAGTGGCACGATCTCGGCTTACTACAACCTCTGCCTCCCAGGTTCAAGTGATTCTCCTGCCTCAGCCTCCCGAGTAGCTGGGACTACAGGCACCCACCACCACACCCAGCTAATTTTTGTAGTTTTAGTAGAGATGGGGTTTCACCATATTGGCCAGGCTGGTCTCCAACTCCTGACCTTGTGATCCACCTGCCTCCGCCTCCCAAAGTGCTGTGATTATAGGCGTGGGCCACCGCGCCCGGCCTCTGGGGCCTCTTTTATATGGGCACTAATCCCATTCGGGAGGACTTCACACTCATGACCTCTTCACCTCCCACAGCCGCCACCTCCTAACACCCTCAACTTGGGGATTAGGATTTCAACGTAGGGATTAGGGGCAGGGGACACAAACATTCAGACCAGAGCAGGTAGTTTTATAAATTCAGAAAGATTTTAAAAGTATGCCAGGCATGGTGTCCCACGCTGATTGTCGCAGCATTCTAGGAGGCTGAGGCAGGCAGATTGCTTGAGTCCAGGAGGTCAAGACCAACCTGGGCAAGATAGGGAGACCCCATCTCTACCAAAAAAAAAAAAAAACAATATACAGGAATTAGCTGGGTATGGTGGCATGTGGCGTGCACCTGTGGTCCCTGCTACTCAAGAGGTGAGGCAGGAGGATCACCTGAGCATGGGGAGACAGAGGTTGCAGTGAGCTGTGACAGCGCAACTGCATTCCAGCCTGGGCAACAGAGCAAGACTCTGTCTCAAAAATAAACAAGTAATAATAACATGAACACCCATGGACCTACCATCCAGCTTAGGAAATGAAGCCTTAGAAATAAAATGGAAGGCATGTTTGTGACCTTTAGTGATCGTGATTCCCGCTTTCCCCAAAGGTACCCCCTGTCCTACGCTTATCATTCCCATGCACGTCTTTATATTTTACTTCACATTTACGTTTCCCCAAGTGACAAAGAAATGATAATGCTTTGCATACTTAAAAAAATCTCTAAGTGGTTATATAATATGGGTGTCCGCTTCTACACATTGCCCTTTCGCTCAGCACTGTGTTTTTGAAATTTATTCCTGTTGATACATGTAGATGCTGTTTATTCATTTTCACTGGAGCGGAGCAAGTATGCCAAAGCTTGTTTATCTGCTCTTCTGTCGGACGTTTTTCTTATCACAAATCCCACCGCAGTGAACACTCCTGTGTGCTTCCCAGTGCTCACGCTTGAGAGTTTCCCGAAGGCGCTTGCCTGGGCCCTGAGAGACGGCAAGCTTCAGCTTCACTGGGTACAGCATGGTCACAGGCTGCTCACTCAGGAGGGCTTAGTTTTTCAGGTGGGGCTGACTGTGACAGCCACACAGAGTCACAGGGCGTAGACATCAGAAGCCGTGGCACTCAGCTGGGAAAGCCAAGGTCCTTTCACCAGGACTCCTCAGATGGCGAAGACAGTGGAACTCCAGAGCCCTGACTCTGAGGCTAGAGCCAGGGCCAACCCCTCCCGGCCCTCGTGACTTCCTTGTCCTGAGTTGAGTCATGGCTCTCACTTCCTCCCACCCACCACCCCACTCTTGGTAGAATTCTGTTTGTGCTTCTCCGGGGGTAGGGGCTGATTTCCCCTGAGGGCAGAGTTCCTCCCTTTTCCCACTCAGGATTTCAGGGACTCAGGGAATGGTCCATTCCTGGAGGGAGGAAGTGAATGGCATTCCCACCCTGGGACCCTGGCTGCAGGGGAGCAGTGGATCCCTTTGGAATTTAGTCAGCTGTCATGTTCTCAGAACCTAAGATTGCAAAACAGCAGCCTGGATTCCAGATCCAGCCTACAGATGGTTTTTGTTTGGTCTGAAAACTTTGAGCCAGCATTTTAAAATTAGATTTTACACAAAAATACAGACTTCCAGCCTTTTGAAAGAACAGAGCCGATAGTGCCCGGCACATTGCTGTAGGGCAGCAAGCGTCTGGTGCCAGCAGCCCTGCTCCCTTCCAACAGAGCATGTGTTCTCGGGGTGCTGTGGTCCCCAGCAGTCCCTGCTGCTCTTCCTGACCTGCTGCATTCATTTGCATGTATTTGTCCAGTGCTTTTGGCACCAGGTTTTGGGACCTCTGCTCTAATCCTTTTGTTTATCTGTTTCCACCCACTTCTAGGTTTCTACTTGTTCTCCCCTAACCCTTCAGACCCCGTAAGTAATCGGCACATTTGTCCGTCTCTTCTTTTATGGAGGGCTTTTCCCTCAGACAGGGTCACTGGCGTGACTCTGTGGCCATATGGGGAAGGGGGGGCCTGCCTGGTTTCTCATCATAGCTTGTGTGTGCACCGCACCTGGGAGTTCCCATCACTCAGACTTGACCGCTTCCTTCCTTGAGAGCTGGGGATCCCCTTTTCTGCCCTTGAAAGGAGTGCCGCCAGGATCAGGTTTGGACCATTGGAATATTTTGGCAGAGGAGCAGTGGGGGAGAGCCAGGCTAATGGCCCAGACATGTGACTCCCTAGAAAAAAGTCCCCCCAAGTCAATAGTCTGCTTCTGCCAGAAGCATCAGGTGCAGGAAAGGGGAGGCCTCTGGACTGCATGTTTGCTCTTTCCACTGCCTCCCTCAGGGATTCCTTGAGAGATGCAAGAGCGGTCAAGGCAGGGCATGCCAGGTGGCCCATCACAGCCTGTTCCTGATGGCCGTGTGCTCTTGGCTGGTCCCGACCTCTCTGCCCTCTCTTCCCTTGCAGTACTTCAGCACCCTGGAGAACAGCATCGTCAGTCTGTTTGTCCTTCTGACCACAGCCAAGTAAGTGCAGGCTCTGCCTTGCCTTTGGTCCTCTGCTGCCGCCCTGGGGTCTCTTTCTCTTTTCTGCAAAGTATATTCCACATCCCAGCACAGGCAGGTGCTGTCGTGCTACCGGGAGACAGGGTTGGCCCACTGAGCACAGAGCCCAGGGATGAGAGTAGGGGAACCGGGTTTGGAGGCTGGGAAGGCAGACAAGGAGCTGTCCTCTGCAAGGCATGTGCTCTGAGAGGATGGAGACAGGCAGATACAGCACGCCGGGTCACCCTCTGCAAATACAGTTTCCCAGATGTGATGATGCCCTCCTACTCCCGGAACCCCTGGTCCTGCGTCTTCTTCATCGTGTACCTCTCCATCGAGCTGTATTTCATCATGAACCTGGTGAGTGACTATGCCTCAGGCTACGCTGAAGCAGCCTGCCCCTACCCATGCAGCACTAGGCACCGTGAGAGTGGAGAAGTGGGGACTGCCTTCCGCCTCTCAGGGCAGAACGTTGGGGCAGGAAGTCCCAGATTCATAGTCAGGTGCGGTGTTGCAGGGAATGCCCTGTCGGGACTTCAGGAGTTCAGCCAGTTGCTGGGGGTGGCGTCCTCACCAAGGCAGTGCTTCTGATGCTGGTAGTGCTGGATGTTAAACCCAGGCAACCCTGGGACCTTTTCATTCTTACATCAGAAATAAGCAGTTGACCCTCAGTGTCCACAGGGATTGTTTGCAGGACCCCCTGTAGGTACAAAGATCCACAGATGTTCAAGTCCCTTGTATAAAATGGCAGAGTATTTGCAGATAATCTGTGTACATTCATCCTCTCATATATTTTAAATTATCCTACATTACCTATAACACCTAATACAATGTAAAAGCTATGTAAATAGTTGTTATACTGGGCTGGACATGGTGGCTCACGCCTGTAATCCCAGCATTTTGGGAGGCCAAGGTGGGTGTATCATTTGAAGTCAGGAGTTCGAGACCAGCCTGGCCAACGTGGTGAAACCCTGTCTCTACTTACGAAAATTAGCTGGGCGTGGTGGTGGGTGCCTGTAATCCCATCTACTCAGGAGGCTGAGGCAGAAGAATTGCTTGAACCCAGGAGGTGGAGGTTGCTGTGAGCCGAGATCATGCCGTCGCACTCCAGCCTGGGCAACAGCACGAGACTCTGTATCAAAAAAAAAAAAAAAAATTGTTATACTATATTGTTTAGGGATAATGACAAGAAAAAGAAGGCTGTACATGTTCAGTACAGATGCAACCATCCTTTTCTTTTTGGAATATTTTTGATTTGCAGTTGGTTGAATCCATGGATGGAGAACCCACAGATAAAGAAGGCCAAGTATATTATAATAACCATAAAAGCTGGCATTTGGTAAGCCTTAGCCACTTGGCACTATGCAAAGTGCTTTACATATGAGGATGAAATAATTTAATAAATAAACACAACCGTGGAGGTAGTGAGTATGGTTCTCCATGTGCAGATGAAGAGACTGAGGGTCAGAGTGACAGTGTGATTTGCCTATGGCTGCATAGCTTGGAGTGGCCAGGCCAGGCTCATCCCAGAGCCGTGTTCCTAACCACTCTGTTCAGTTGCACTCATGTGCCAGAAATGTCTTGTGTATTTCTACCTCACTTATCAGGAACCATCAGAAAATCCAGTATAGAACACATTCTGTGAAGGAGAACGTAAAGCCTCTGTGCTCAAAGAACTTGGAGGGTATTTGTGGAGGTGTGGACAGCCTCCAGGAGTGTCCCAGCCATCACAGATCACATCCGACACCAGGCTGTTAGGCTGGTGCCCAGACCACACATCCATGGCAGGGCTAACGGGGAGAGGCTTCCGATCGAGTCTTGTGTTTATTTTTATGCTTCCGCAGAGCATTCTCACACCAGTCACCACAGTCAGGCCCAGTATAGAAATGAAAATCATCTTTTCCAGGTAGACTTGTGAAATCTAAAAAATTTTAAGTCCTTTTCTCTTTTTAGAGATGGAGTCTCGCTCTGTCACCCAGGCTGGAGTGCAGTGGTGCAATCTCGGCTCACTGCAACCTCCGCCTCCCAGGTTCAAGCGATTCTCCTGCCTCAGCCTCCCAAGTAGCTGGGACTACAGGCACATGCACATGCCACCACACCCGACTAATTTTTGTATTTTTGGTAGAGACAGGGTTTTGCCATGTTGGTCAGGCTGGTCTCGAACTCCTGACCTCAGGTGATCTGCCCAACTCAGCCTCCCAAAGTGCTGGGATTACAGGTGTGAGCCACAGTGCCTGGCCAAAATTTAAGTCTTAAAAAGGAGAAAATGTTTCCTTTTTTTTTTTTTTTTTTTTTTTTGAGACAGAGACTTGCTCTGTTGCGAAGGCTGTAGTGCAGTGGCGCGATCTCAGCTCACTACAACCTCCGCCTCCTGGGTTCACACCATTCTCCTGCCTCAGCCTCCCGAGTAGCTGGGACTACAGGCACCCGCCACCACGCCCGGCTAATTTTTTTTGTAGTTTTAGTAGAGACGGGGTTTCACTGTGTTAGCCAGGATGGTCTCAATCTCCTGACCTTGTGATCCGCCCGCCTCGGCCTTCCAAAGTGCTGGGATTACAGGCGTCAGCCACCGTGCCCGGCCTGAGAAAATATTTTCTTGTTTTAATTCCTCAAAACCAAGAAGAAATATGTTGAGTACTTCTTTGTATTTGATTTAATTCATAATATATTTAGAGCTGTGAAAATTTAGGGCAGCAGTCAACAAAGTACGACCTGCTGGCTAAATTTGGCCCGTGGCCTGTGTTTGTAAATAAAGTTTCACTGGGACACAGTCATGCCCATTTGTTCATGTATAGTCTGTGGCTGATCTGATGATATGACCACAGGTTAGTAGTCGCAGCAGAGATCATTTGGCCTTCAGAGCCTAAAACAGTTGCTGTCTAACCCTTTACAGAAAAAGCATGCTGACCTTTGATCCACAGGGAAAAAATGGGGGACCAGTTTGAGGGAAAGGACCAGAGAGTTTCCCTTAAAACATTTTTAAAGACAGAGAAAGTGTTTCTAAAAAGGATTCTTTCAAGTTCTTCCCCCGCCTTCCATCCCCCTCTGATAAACTAACTTTTGGTATTAGCCAACTCTAGAACGTTATTTCCTTGCATGCAGAGCCTCTCATTTCCCTTTTTCCTGGGCCACACGTGAAGCAGTGACTCACAAGGAGAAGTAACAAAGGGGCAGGAGGAGGAAGGGTCCTTCTGGATCGGAGGTCAGGAGGGCAGTGGGCAGGCAGCCTCCACCTGCCTCTGGCTGGAGTCGGACTGGGCTCAGAGTCCAGATGCGCCCCTCTTGCTACTCTCTCCTCCCCTGGCTTGCCCCTGCACAGCCTGGGACAAGCTGTAGCTGGAACTGGGGAAAGGAGTGTGGGAAAGTGGAGGGGAACCTGGGAAAGATGGAGTAACAATGCCTTCATGTATCTGAAGAGGGAAATTTACAAGCGGAACAAAGGGCCTTCCTCTGTTGAGACTTGGGAGACTGACTTCCTACCCCATGAGGTGCAGGCGAGAGGGTCTCCCCAGGGCCTCTCTGGGGTGACTGGGTAAGAGCCTTGCCTAGATGATGAACTCATACCCCCCTGCACTCCCTGCCCCAACCACTCAAGGTCCTGAGCTAGGGCTCTGTGCTTCTCTCCCACAGCTTCTGGCTGTGGTGTTCGACACCTTCAATGACATTGAGAAACGCAAGTTCAAGTCTTTGCTACTGCACAAGCGAACCGCTATCCAGCATGCCTACCGCCTGCTCATCAGCCAGAGGGTAGGAACTATGGGCCAGGGAGGGGCTTGGTCCCTGTCCTCCCTCCCTTGCCCAGAGCAGCCCCTAAGCATGGCCAGGCCAGCCACTTTAGAAACCAGGAACCCTGCCCTTGGAAGAATGAGCAGAGCTGGAGTGGATCTGGAGTGGGTGCCCCAAGGGAAGGGGAGTAGTCTGGGTTCCACACTGCTCTTCCCTCTCCCCCAGAGGCCCGCCGGCATCTCCTACAGGCAGTTTGAAGGCCTCATGCGCTTCTACAAGCCCCGGATGAGTGCCAGGGAGCGCTATCTTACCTTCAAGGCCCTGAATCAGAACAACACACCCCTGCTCAGGTAAGAGCAGATGCCTGGTAGGGGCAGCATGGCCAGACAAGGTGTTCACGTCTAGAGTGAACGGGGACATGTGAAGGCCCTGGAGGTGGGCAGGCCTATAGGCTTGTCAGAGACTTCCTCCACAGATGTTTATCCATGTAGACTTACAGACTGGATTCATCAGGATGCCTTTTGCAAGTGACAAAAGTCCAACACAAATCCAATTCAAACTGACTTGGGAAAAAAGGAGCTCATGAAGTGGACTGGCCCAGCTGCTGGCCCTTGAACCCCCAGTGGGGTGGGATAGTCCCATGTGAGCCAGGTGGACAGACAGGGGTGAATATACTTCCCCCATCCCCTGCACACACCTGGCTCGGCCGCAGAGAACTGACCCGAGATCTCCAGGGGCAGGATTGGTCTTCCAGGCTGTTGATGACCAAGCCCTGTCCACAGCAGCCTGCTGTGGAGCTGAGAACAAGCCCTGTTTGAGCTGAACTTGCAGTCCCAGGTGTTGCATTAAGGCCCCTGCTAAAAAGCGAAGTTTCCATCCTCCTAAGAATCCTAGTGCTCCAGCAGCTGCCTCTCCAGGGCACTGACACTGTCCGTAGTTAGTGCCGTCGGTGGAGACTTAAGTGGATTACGTATTTGTAGTACCTCAAGGTCAGAGGAGATCCAAACGCTTGCAGGTAAAGGATCCCCCAGCACTGCTGTGCTGGGACTCACATGGTGTCCCCTCTCTTCCTCCCACCCTCACCCCATAAAGGTGTCCATAGGCAGGCAAGTAAGAGAAGCAAAGCTCATTGGAACTATGTTCTGATATTTTGTCCCTTTTTATTTTGCTTTTGGCAGCCTAAAGGACTTTTACGACATCTATGAAGTTGCTGCTTTGAAGTGGAAGGTGAGTTCTCCTCTGAGACCATAGAAGGAGTAGACAGACAGGTCCCCACGTGGGGCAGTGAGGAGCAGGGGCACCCCGAGATCCAGCTGTCTCCCTGCTAGAGCAGCTCAGCCCCCAGCTTGGCATGGTACACTTCAGGGATCACAGGTGGCCCCCAGCCCCCAAATCTGCCCTTACATTTGTGATACAGTGTCATCGTTACAGCACCGAATCTCACTTAGATCCCATTGGTTATTGTGTGACATCAGGCGGGTTACTGAGCCTTTCTGAGGCTTGTCTTACCTGGGAAGTGGCGTAAGGATAATCCCTACTGACAAAGCTCATTTCAGAACTATACTAAAATAAGGCCTCTGCATGGCACATTGTAAATGCTCGGTACACACTGGCTGGCTGTGTTGTCATGTAGATCCCTGAAGGTTAACATCGTTCCCCAGTTTAGCAGGGTGAACAGGAAAGGAAGCCAGCATCCTGGCTCCAGGGCAGGGCTCTGGTCCCTGGCCCTGACACCCTCCCTCTTGGTCCTGTTGTCTACCAGGCCAAGAAGAACAGAGAGCACTGGTTTGATGAGCTTCCCAGGACGGCGCTCCTCATCTTCAAAGGTAAGTGGGTTTGAGTATGGCAGGTGTTGGCAGCTGGGGGCCGATGGAGGTTTTCAGAGACCACAGATAAGCGTCTGAGGAGAGGTTCAGAGGGGGTGTGTGTGTGTGTGTGTTTGTCTGAATGTCTGTGTGAAGAGACAGTGTGATTACCCCAGCAGGGACGTAAGGGTGGTAGGAAGCAGATTGGGAGAGAAATGGGTAACTTAACCCAACCAAAATGGGTAACTTAACCCAACCAAGACATTTGGGTTATTTTTCTTTTTTCATACAAAAGCAAAGATGTTCATTGAAGAAACTGGAAAGTGAGATAATTAGAAGTAAATGGAAATTTACCACCCAGATAACCACTGTTAGTTCTCTGATGTGTTTCCCTCTGTGCCATTTTTCTATGCATTTTTAAAACAATAGGGTGACATTATATATTCCATTCTGTAATCTGCCTTTTCATCCAATAACACATATGTGTGTGTGTATATATATATGTGTGTGTGTATATATATATGTGTGTGTGTGTGTATATATATATATTTTTTTTTTTTTGAGACGGCATCTCGCTCTGTCGCGCAGGCTGGAGTGCAGTGGTGCGATCTCGCTCACTGCAACCTCCGCCTCCCAGATTCAAGCGATTCTCCTGCCTCAGCCTCCCGAGTAGCTGGGACTACAGGCATGTGCCACCATGCCCAGCTAATTTTGTGTGTGTGTGTTTTTAGTAGAGATGGAGTTTCACCATGCTGGTCAGGCTGATCTCGAACTCCTGACCTCGTGATCCACCCACCTCGGCCTCCCAAAGTGCTGGGATTACAGGCGTGAGCCACTGCGCCCGACCCCGATAATATATTTTTGCCCTCCTCTTATGGCAGGATGTATACTTTGCATGACCCCTTGAATAATGCTTGTGTAGTGTAAAGTTTGAAAATTTGAAATTGGGTGCTCGTATTATTTACCTGACAATTGCCCCTTAATTTCATGCCAGTTTCAGCAGTGATCAGGAGAGCTTTGTCCTGCTCTATCTCGGTTCCAGGTTGCTCAGGCTCCCCCCAGAGCAGCTGTAGTCAGTGCAGTCTTGTCTGGGGGTCTGAGCAGAAGCGTGGGTACCACTCTTTGAGCAGGACCCTCCTTTCTTCACCTCTGGGGTAAAGACCATGCTTACCTGCATGCACGAAGAGTGTGGTAGGTGGTTGCACCTGCCCAGAAAGAGATAATAATAATAAAGGATACGGTAGGGGGAACAAGTGCGTAAATTTACATTTTAACTTGTCTTTTCTTCAAATAGGTATTAATATCCTTGTGAAGTCCAAGGCCTTCCAGTATTTCATGTGTAAGTGTGAAATATCTCCACTGTAGGCCACTTTCCCCCTGAGTCCTTTGCTCTTCTAGAAGCGGGAGAGGCAAGAGATTGGTCCTAGAGTCCTGTGTTTGACTTTTTATTGTGGGGAATTCCCAGCATGTATAAAAGCGGAGAGAACATTACCACGCGCATCCCCGTGCCCATCACCCATCTGTATCTTCACTCCGGCTCATCATCCTCTCTAGACCTAGATTTTTGGGAAGCAAATTCCAGAACCACAGAGTTGACTGGTCGATATGTCTCTTGAGTTTGTTTTAATCTATAGGTTCCTCTTCCTCACCTCATTTAGGTGAGGAAGCAGGATTTGGGTTTTGTATGTTCCTCTGTTGCCTTTTCCTGGAATTTGGTAGTTCTGTCTAGAGCCATGCTGTGCAGTGTGGAAGCCACTGGCCACATGTGGCAATTTACATTTAAGCTAATTAAAATGAAAAATTCAGCTTAGCTGTCACATTTCAAGTGATTAATAGCCACAAATGGCTAATGACTACCAATTGGATGGTGCAGATTAGAAAATTTTTATTGTCACAGAAAATTCCCTTGGACAGTACTAACCTAGAGGCTTGATCCAATTTGGTCTTTCCAAGGAGCTCTGGTTCCTTTTAGTAGGAAATGGTGTTAGAGACACAATTCGAGGTGCTGGGTGCTCATTGCTTGGGTTGGTCATTGTTTCTAGGCCTTTCCATGGACAGAAGTAGGGTTTTGTTTTTTTTAAAGATAAACTGTTGTGCGTTCATGCTAATACTTCACATTCAGGCCTACAGCAATTTTAAGATTAAGAATCTAGATGTGTGAGACTGATTTCATCAATCTTACACGTCTAGATTCTCAATCCTTTTTTTTTTTTTTTTTTTTTTTTTTTGAGACAGAGTCTCATTCTGTCGCCCAGGCTAGCGTGATCTCTGCTCACTGCAACCTCCGCCTCCCAAGGTTCTAAGTGATTCTCCTGTCTCACTCACCTGAGTAGCTGGGATTACAGGTGTGTGCCACCACGCCCAGCTGTTTTTGTATTTTTAGTAGAGATGGAGTTTCACCATGTTGACCAGGATGGTCTCGAACTCCTGACCTCAGGTGGTCACCTGCCTCAGCCTCCCAAAGTGCTGGGATTACAGGCGTGAGCCACGTGCCTGGACTAGATTCTCAATCTTAAAATCCAGGTTGTCTTTGAAGACAATCAGACACCAACAAAGAAAAAAAATAAATATCCAGGTTCCCAACTACACTGGCACAGTTATTCATTTGCTTTGTCTCACAGTCCCAGGATAACAATTGCAAAGCAATCCCAATGATATAATTACTAGAAACATCATTCCAATGATGTACATTCAGATTACTGTGGGTTTTTTTGTTTGTTTGTTTTGAGACAAAGACTTATGTCTGGTGCCCTAGTGGCACAGTCATGGTTCACTGCAGCCTTGACCTCCCAGGCTCAATCCATCCTCCCACCTCAGTCTTCTGAGTAGCTGGGACCACAGGTGCATGCCACCACACCTGGCTAATTTTTTAATTTTTTGTAGAGACGGGGTAGCCTCATGTTGCCCAGGCTGGTCTCAAGCTCCTGGCCTCAGCCATTCTCCTGCCTTGGCCTCCCGAAGTGCTGGGAGTACGGGTGTGAGCCACTGTGCTTGGCCTTGTGTTTTAAGGTCACGTGGGATAGTTCCTCTCCATGTGGACATGTCACCAACTGGATACACATTTGGATTTCTTTTTTTTTTTTTTTTTTTGAGACAGAGTCTTGCTCTATCTCTGTCACCCAGGCTGTGGTACAGTGGCACGATCTTGGCTCACTGCAACCTCTGCCTCCCAGGTTCAAGCAATTCTCCTCCCTCAGCCTCCCAAGTAGCTGGGATTACAGGTGCCCACCACCACACCGGCTAATTTTTTTTTTTTTTTTTGAGACAGAGTTTCACTCTGTCACCCAGGCTGGAGTGCAGTGGCGTGATCTCGGCTCACTGCAAGCTCTGCCTCCCACGCTCACACCATTCTCCTGCCTCAGCCTCCCAAGTAGCTGGGACTACAGGCGCCCACCACCACGCCTGGCTAATTTTTTTGTATTTTTAATAGAGACGGGATTTCCCCACGTTGGCCAGGCTGGTCTCGAACTTCTGACCTCAGTTGATCCACCTGCCTCGGCCTCCCAAAGTGCTAGGATTACAGGCATGAGCCACCGCGCCCGGCCTACACATTTGGATTTCTTTATGCCATGTTATTTTTTATTTTTGGGGATTGCTTTTGGCATTTAATTTTGTTTTATGGCCGGGCATGGTGGCTCAGACCTAAAATCCCAGCACTTCGGGAGGCCGAGGCGGGTGGATCACTTGAGCCCAAGAGTTTGAGACCAGCCTGGGCAACATAGTGAGACCCCTGTCTCTACAAAAAAAAAAAAAAAAATACAAAAATTAACTGGGTATGGTGGCTCACACCTGTAGTCCCAGCTACTTGGGAGGCTGAGGTGGGAGGATCACCTGAGCCTGGGGAGGTTGAGGCTGCAGTGTGCCATGATCGCGCCACTGCACTCCAGCCTGGGCAACAGAGTGAGACCCCCCCATCTCAAGAAAAAAAGCCCCAAATTTTGTTTCATAATTATGTAAATTAGGCCTGGGCATGGTGGCTCATGCCTGTAATCCCAACACTTTGGGAGGCCGAGGCAGGCAGATCACTTGAGGTCAGGAGTTCGAGACCAGCCTGAGCAATGTGGTGAAACCCCATCTCTACCAAAAATAGAAAAAATTAGCCATGCACGCCTGTGGTCCCAGCTACTTGGGAGGCTGAGGCAGGAGGATCACTTGATCCTGAGAGGCAGAGGTTGCAGAGAGTTGTGATGGTGCCACTGCACTCCAACCTGGGTAATACAGTGAGACTCCATCTCAAGAAAAAGCAAAAAAAAATTACGTAAAATACTTACATGATTCCAAGTCAGATCTACCAAAAAAAGTATATTGAAGGAAGTTTAGTTTATATCCCTGTCACTTCCCACAGTGGGCAACTTTTATGTATGGCTTCTCCTTCCATTGTTTAAAACCTGTAAGTTGGATACCTATCAATATATCTGTCTTAAACAATAGCATATTTTATGCACTTTTTTCTGCCACCTGGCTTTTTGCAGTTAACAATATGCCCTGGAGACCGTAATATGTAGAAATGAGGCTGGGTGTGGTGGCTCACACCTGTAATTCCGGCACTTTGGAAGGCAGAGGCAGGTGGATTGCTTGAGCCCAGGGGTTCAAAACCAGCCTGGGCAATGTGGCAAAACCCCATCTCTACAAAAAATACAAAAATTAGCTGGCGTGGTGGTGTGCACCTGTGTTCCTAGGTACTCAGGAAGCTAAGGTGGGAGGATTGCTTGAGCCCAGGAGGTGGACGTTGCAGTGAGCCAAGATCACGCCCCACTGCACTTCAGCCTGGGTAACAATAAAACCCTGTCTTAAAAAAAAAAAAAAAAGTAATATGTAGAAATGTACCGCTCATTTCTTTTCTTTCTTCTCTCTTAGAGAGAGGGTCTTGCTCTGTCACCCAAGCTGGAGTGCAGTGGCACAAGCATAGCTCACTACAACCTTGACCTCCTGGGTTCAAACGATCCTCCCACCTCAGCCTCCTGAGTAGCTGGGCCCACAGGTGCACACTACCACACCTGGCTAGTTATTTTTATTTTTTGTAGGGATGTGGTCTCCCTGTGTTGCCCAGGCTGGTTTCGAGCCCCCAGGCTCACGCAATCCACCTGCCCCAGCCTTTCAAAGTGCTGGGATTACAGGTGTGAGCCACTGTACCTAGCCTGTGTTTCTTTTTTATGGTTAAAGTATGCCAGTTGATGAATGTATCATAGTCTGTTCAACCAGTCCCCTACTGATGATCATTGAGATTGTTGCCAGTGTTTTGCTATCACAATAGTGCTGCGGTGAGTAGCTTTCAGATACATCTTATATTTTTGCTAGTGCATCATTGGGATGGTTTCTGGAAAGTGGGATTGCTAGGCGAATGGCTTAATGCATATGCAGTTTTTCTAAAGAGTTCATGCAATTATTTTAAAATTAGAAGTCTCTAGGGGAAAACAAGTGTTTTCAATACTTGAATGCCTGGTATATTGTCCATCTTTTACCTCAATTTGGAATAATCTCTACATCATAACTGGTATTCATACAGTGACAGAGGGAGTGTTTTTAGAAATTTATAGCTGTTTCTAGGTGAAAACACTGGTTGATTTAGCTCCCTTGGTAAGAGCACTGAGCAGAAAGAAGTTCCCTATCAAATGGGTGTGTGGAGCAGCCCTGTTCTCCCCATCCCGTAGAGCTCCAGGAAGTTAACCAGGGACTGCAGCTGCGACCTGCAGATTTCTAAGCCCCCATGTTATTTCTCTGTCTTTTACGGGCCTGTGTATTTCAGACTTGGTGGTGGCAGTCAACGGGGTCTGGATCCTCGTGGAGACATTTATGCTGAAAGGTGAGCCCCGCTCAGGGACTGGCCGTGTCCTGGCCGGCACACCTGGCTTGCCTGTGAGCTGCTACTTCTCTGTCTTACAGGTGGGAACTTCTTCTCCAAGCACGTGCCCTGGAGTTACCTCGTCTTTCTAACTAGTAAGTTTCCGACATGGCTTTGCTGGACTGCTTGTTTTAAAATTGTCTGGGAGAACTTTCATTCAGTGTAGAACCTCATGGTTCTTCTCTAAAACAGGAAGCTATAAAGAGATGGAGTAATCAGTCTGATTCCATCTCGTCCCCGTTTAAAACTCTTTCGTGGTTGTCCGCTGGCCTCTGGATGGAGCCCAGATCCTAGGCGTGTGTGACCCTCCACTCGGCTCTGCAGCCCTGCTGTTTGCCAGCGCCGTGTCCCCCGCTGCACGCTGTTGCTCTCCTCAGCAGCCTCTGCTCCCTGCTGCTCTTGCCTGCGCACAGGGGTTTCCTCTGCCTGGTGGTGTCTCCCTCTAACCTCTGCCTGACTTTCCTGCTCTTTCTATCAAGTCTGAGCACACTGTGTTGTCATTCCCTGTTGGCGTCTTTCCTCCCACCTAGCTGATAAGCTCTGTGCCCCCAGGGTTGCCCTGCACTGGTCACTTTTGCACACCTGGTACCCAGTGCAAGGCCCAAGGTAGAAGGGGTAGTCAGGACACACCTGTTGGATGGACATATGGTTAGCTGGGCCCTGCCCAGAGACAGGCAGGGAGGATTTCTCTTTCTTTTCTTGGGCAGGATCTTTCTCTGTCGCCCAAGCTGGAGTGCAGTGGTGTGATCATAGCTCACTGCAACCTCAACCTCCTGGGCTCAAGAGATCCCGAGTAGCCTCAGCCTCCCAAGTAGCTGGGATTACAGGCACACAGCGCCACCATGCCTGGCTAATTTTTGTATTTTTTGTAAAGATGGGGTCTCACTATGTTGCTCAGGCTGGTCTCCAACTCCTGGGCTCAAGTGATCCTCCTCTCTTGGCTTCCCAAAGTGCTGGGATGATAGGCATGAACCCCTATGCCTGGCCAGTTTCTCTTAAGCAGATTACCCAGTTGGCCACCATCTAGGCCCTCTCCTGGAGCACCTGCTCTCACGCTGGGACATGAGTGAGGCCTGGGCTCAGCCTGGAGGGCATATGGCCAGCAGGGAGGCTGCAGACTGCGGAGGAGCCTCAAAGAGGAGACTGAGCATGGGGGAGGATGTGGCGGGGCTGCTGCCGATGGATTCCTTCTGTCCGCAGTCTATGGGGTGGAGCTGTTCCTGAAGGTCGCCGGCCTGGGCCCTGTGGAGTACTTGTCTTCCGGATGGAACTTGTGAGTGGACAGCATGTTTCTGACCCAAAGCTGAGACTCTGAGGATGGCCCCAGACCCTTCTCTGCACACCCTGATCCCGGGCCATTTCTGGAATCGCAGAGGGAAGGTCTGAGGATGGGCTGAGGCCTATGTCTCCCTCAAGCAGCCCTGCCCACAGCCCAGGAACTCCCCAGGGTCAGGCCCTTGTCTGAAGCCTCTCAGACCACCCACGCCAGTCCTTCTAGAAACGGCCTCTTGAGGTGCCATAGACTGATTGGCTCTTCCTGACTCATTAAACTTTTTTCTCTTCCATAAAAGCCACAATGCCCACAGAAAAGAATGCTCCTCCCCCTTCCTTGATCAGCAGTAATGAGACCCATGTGGCCCTTCTCCCTATTCCCCAGAGCGTTGGAGGTCACTTCCCTGCCCTGTTCAAGTTAACCGGCCTGTGAAGTCAGGCTGCACTCATGAGGTCTTGGGCCGCGAGGGTGAGCAGGTTAACACACACAGTGGGCCACAAGGGTGAACGGGTTAACACGCAGAGTGGGCCACGAGGGTGAGCGGGTTAACACGCATAGTGGGCCACGAGGGTGAGCGGGTTAACACACAGAGTGGGCCACGAGGGTGAGCAGGTTAACACACATAGTGGACCACGAGGGTGAGCGGGTTAACACACAGAGTGGGCCGCGAGGGTGAGCGAGTTAACATGCAGAGTGGTCCGCGAGGGTGAGCGGGTTAACACGCAGAGCGGAGTTGGGAGGAGCCAACAGCACGTGTGTGCCCTGTGTGTCTGGAGAGGAGAGAGGGTCCTCTGGCTTGGGGCAGGGCGAGCTGTTCTCCCGATGGGAATCTCACTGGAAGGGCCTGCTCTCTTCCCTCAAAAAGTTCCTTGGGGTCAGGCTGGTCTGCAGTGTGTAACCAGATGTCTGTTGAGCGGAAGACGAGGCCTGTCTCCAGGGCTGCGGAGGCCAGGGCTGCAGAGGCTGGTGCTTCTTTCCTTCTTGTCGTTAGACCAGCATGGGGCCCTTTGAAGGGGTTCCCGAGCATTTCTGGCCTTGGGGTCAGAGCACTGAGGCCTGACCCGTGAGACGCATGCTGGGACAGGGCCTGGCCACCTTGAAACCCCAGGGTGGCAGGAAGTTCTTCCCACAGCCGGCTGGTTCCTGTTGGTGTTGCTGTGTCTGGGCTCTGTGGGAGGGTGGCTGTGCACAGGGCCAGGGAGGGAAGCTGGCGCAGGTAGGCTCAGGGCCACAGGGTGGACCTTGGCCTCTCCCCTACTGCAGGTTCGACTTCTCCGTGACAGTGTTCGCCTTCCTGGGACTGCTGGCGCTGGCCCTCAACATGGAGCCCTTCTATTTCATCGTGGTCCTGCGCCCCCTCCAGCTGCTGAGGTGATGGGCAGGGCAGAGCCGGAGACAGGGAGAAAGAGAGGGAGGGCGGGAATGCCCCAGGATTGATCCGGGAAGTGACCCAGAATGAGCCAGAAGGTTCACAAGCCAGAGTCACAGATGTCATCCCCTGGAGAATCACCATGGGGTCAACATCCCCACCCCTGAGGGTGTGCAGGCTGCCTGTGCCCCTCCCCTCACTGCACCAGGTGCCTCTGGGCAGAGAAACCCAGCCCATGACTCATGTGCACCCCACTTGAGGTGGCATTGCACCAGCCACAGGAGCCCATATGCTCAAGTCACAGATCACAGAGCCACAGGTCTGAGGGTTGGAAGGGCCTTTCAGGGGCCCTGCGTGCTTTTCTGGCTCGGCGTCTAATGGAGAAAAACCTTCGTGTGGGTCCCACTGGTTTCCCAGGGACACTGGAGAAAGTCCCAGACGAGCCTGCCCCACTGACGGTGTCTCTTCCTAATGAGGGGTCCCGAGGTCCTGTTCCCTCAGAGCCTGGGCTTGCCTCCTGACCCTCCAGCTGCAACCCCATCCACGTCCGCCCCATCCTCTCCCAAGGCGGGACAGGCGGGGCAGGTGCAGGGAGGGGTGGTGGCGTCTATGGAGGAAAAGCCTACCCCCTTGGCGTGTGGGGGTGGCCTGGGGCTGCTCCTGAGTGTCCGCCTCCGTCCCGCCCCCTGCCACCCTTCTTCACTGGTGAGCTCCATTGCCCCCGCTCCCCGGGGCACATGGGCTTCTCCCCACTCTTTCCCAGGAGCAAGGCCTTGCTCCTGTCTGAGCCTGCAGCTCTACTGCAAGGAGATGTGGCCTGGCCCTGCTCCTCTTCGTGGAAGGACCCCGCCCAGCCGGTGTCCTGGGGCTGCCACCATCCCTTCCCTCGTGCATGAGTCACCTGAGCCCAGCTCAGGGTTGGTGGCGCCCAAGGGAGTGGACGCAGGTGGAGGAGAGGCCCTCACCTGTCTTCACCGCGTGGCGTGTGGAAGGCGGGGCCGGCATGTTCTGAGGGCGGGGGCTGAGGCGTGCACCTGTGTGTGGAGGTGACGGGTGTCCTCCTCGCTCAGGTTGTTTAAGTTGAAGGAGCGCTACCGCAACGTGCTGGACACCATGTTCGAGCTGCTGCCCCGGATGGCCAGGTACTGCCAGCCCCCACCCTGGCCTGCAGGTCCAGGTGCCGTGTGGCAGTGCCCCGTGGGGGCGGGAGCCGAGTGGCAGTCGGGGGAAAGGAGTTCCACAAAGGACTGCAATCGAGGGCCTGACGGGGCTCCAAGGAGCCTGGAATCTTGACCACCACAGGTCTCCTGGGCACCATTTTTCTCCACTGACCTGTCTGACATATTTAGTAGGGAGGGCAGGGAGCTGTCAACTCGCTTACCACCTGTGTCTACATTCACAGGTAAGGGGTCACCTGTGAGTCTACCTTCACAGGTAAGGGGTGAATCTCTGGGAAAGGGGCATTTGTTCATAGCGTCCTGACTTGAGCTGTTTTTCACCCCAGAGCTGCCCCACGAGGCCCCTTCCCCGCAGGCACTTTCCAGTTGGTGAACCGACCAGGGGCATGGCCCTGCAGTCAGCCCCACGGGTCCGAGGAGGCCGGGGCTGCAGAGGAGCTGTTCCCTCCTGCCGGCCCCGCGTCACCCTGCCCCTGTCGCCCCACAGCCTGGGCCTCACCCTGCTCATCTTTTACTACTCCTTCGCCATCGTGGGCATGGAGTTCTTCTGCGGGATCGTCTTCCCCAACTGCTGCAAGTGAGTAGGCCCCACCCAGCCCCAGGCAGCCTGCATTTCCCGGGCAGAGGGCTGGCCAGGGCCAGGATTGGTGTCCTTGTGGCCTTGGGGTCCTCGGGGATGTTCCTGTCTAAGCAACCACCTTGCTTTGCTTTCAGGGCTTAGTTGAGTGCGGTGAGCTAAATGAGGGGCCTGGACTCGGGGTCCCTGTTTCTCCATCCCCCAGGCAGGGTTGGGAGCTGTCAGTTCACCCTCTGCCGAGGGCTGGAGGCCACCCCCACAATAGCCTGGGTCCCGAGGTCAAGTCCCATGGCTTCCTCCCACTTCTCTCCTGGAGTGGCTGGGGACCTGGGCCAAGACCAGTCTTCTAGGGACAGCATCGTAGGATAAGACAGACGGACACGTGCAGGAAGGTCATGGTGCTCAGGGATGGGGAGCAGAGAGTGAAATCTCCCATGAGCACTCCCTTTCTCCTGAGCCGCCACAGTGAAATCACTGCACACTGCCGTTCATTCATCCTCAATTCAGAGAGTCCTCTTACATTTGGTCTTTACAGCCTCAAGCACCGATGAAGAAACAGTTTTACAAAGACACTGGTAGCTTTGAGACCCAGTTTGAGTGTCAGGCTTGGTCTGGAACCAGAAGCCTATAGCAGTGGGTCCCAGACTTTAGAGCCCATTGCAGTCACCAGGGAGCTTAGTGCAAGCTCCAGACCTCACTCTTGTGTCTGATGCGTGCGTGTGGGAGGAGGCTCCCTGGTGGCCCAAGCACTAGACTTTTATAAACATTAGCATGGATATTAACAGAACAGCCATAAAAGATTGCAAGGAAAGTGGCAAATAAGAGCTCCTCAAAACAGGGCCAACCTTTTCAAATACTTGCTCAGGCCAAGTATTGGGGAAGCCCCAGTAGGGAATTCCTTCCCTGGGACTGTGGCCTAGTGTCCAGCCTCAAGAGCAGATCCTAGATGGGGCAGGTGCAGAGGAGGCCCTTGCCTCTCCTCCCTCCCCTGCAAGCAACGGTGAGAGAGAAGGCCCTGCCTGCAGCAGACAACTTCCAGGTGACAGAGGTGGGTCAGGCTGGCCAGGGGCTCCCGCCAAGCCCAGCAGGCAGGAATAGCCAAGGGCATTCCTTCAGCAGGGACCCAGGCATGAGGTGGAGAGGGTTAGGCAGGAAACCAGGCTGCGGGCAGAACAGAAGGATCCTTGGCCAGAACTCGGTTTGTTTCAGACTTCTGTCCTCTCTGGAGGTGACCGATCGCCTTGTGACCCTCCCTCCTTTCTCCCTTGTGCTCCGGCCAGCACGAGTACAGTGGCAGATGCCTACCGCTGGCGCAACCACACCGTGGGCAACAGGACCGTGGTGGAGGAAGGCTACTATTATCTCAATAATTTTGACAACATCCTCAACAGCTTTGGTGAGTGGGAAAAATCACAGGGGGCACATTCCCTGGGGACCCCACCCTTGTCACCACGGGTACCAGAGGTGGTGTAGCAAGTGTCTGGGCCTCTCCCTCCAGCACCGAGGGCCACACTTTCTGGAAGCCTCCCTGGCCCAGGTGGAGGACTTGGTCTGCCCAGCCTTGGCAGTACAGTCCAGGCTGGATCCTGGAGCTCACTCAGTTGCCTGATTCCACTCTTTCCTGATATTTTCTCAGTACCGGGGAGGACAAGAGTTGCAAGCCTTAGCTGGGCGGGGTCCCCTCATCACAGTGCCACTTGCAGAATGGGACCCAGCCACACCACTGCTGCTGCAGCTGCACTGCCCCCCCTGGCTCAGACTGCACACAGCCCTCTGCCCACTCCCATGAAGAGGCGAACACAGCCAAACCGCCTCTCCAGAAAAAGGGTGTGCCCCCATGACACCCCAGATCTGCACCCAGTAAGATCCAGATAGTCTGATGTGGCACAGGCTGCTGAGGCAGAGGGTGTGTTCTCTTGGGGGCAGGCCATGATGTCCTGTGGAGCCAGCGCCCTAGGAGTGCCTTGCCTGGTCTTTCCTGGAGCTCACAACCCAAGCGGTCATATGGTGACCCCCTCATCTTAGCACATGGCACCCAGGATAGGTGGCAAGAGGCCACTTGAAATTGACTTTGAAGTGGGGTCTCATCAGGATGCTTCTTTCTCTCTTCCCTCGGCAGTGACCCTGTTTGAGCTCACAGTTGTCAACAACTGGTACATCATCATGGTAAGAGCTCAGGCAGCTCTGGGGGTATCTTCCCGCCAGCCCTGGGGTCGGCCCTGGGTCTCCCCCGACCCAGAGTATATAATTCTTCCCGTAGCTTGCAGGGCTTGGGGTCTTGAGTCGTGCTGTGTTGGTGTTCAGTGGGGAGGCCACAGGATGGCTGGGCCCCAGGAGCCACCCCTCCCAGCGTTGGCTGGACTCGGCTGTTACTCCCATCTCCCTGTATGTCCCCAGCAGCCAGGAGATGCCACTTAGACTCTGGGTCTCTGTCCTGTCTCGCCCACTGTAGAGATGACTTTTCCCTCTAGTGACAAAGTGGCGAGCATTGCTGATCTCTTTATTCCATTCCTTAAACTTTCCCGACTCCCAGCCCTACTGGGATAAAGGCTGCCCTGGTTCTGGATCCAGTCGTCCAGGGGAGTGGCCAGGGCTCCTTCAGCAGTCAGGAATTAGTGTTAGGCCCAGAGGGGCAAGCTTCCTCTCCTCCATCTCTCACAACCAGCCACAAATCACAGTAGGGTCTGCGAAGAGCCGGGGCCATGGAGCAGCCTGTGTAGACGGGGACCTGCCCTGCATGGGCACCCCCTCACTGGCTGCTTCCCTTGGTCTCCAGGAAGGCGTCACCTCTCAGACCTCCCACTGGAGCCGCCTCTACTTCATGACCTTTTACATTGTGACCATGGTAGGTCCCGGACCACAGAACGCTCTTTGTCCTTCGTCTTCCACATCACCAGCTGCCCCTGCTCTTCAGCCTGCAGCGTCAGGGAGTGGGGCCGGGTCCCATCTGGCCGGGCTCTGTTGGGCGTGGGCTGCGCAGCCACGGACACCTACCCACCCTCCTCCCCTGCCTCTGCCCCTCCCTCCCTATCCCTGGCCAGGTGGTGATGACGATCATTGTCGCCTTTATCCTCGAGGCCTTCGTCTTCCGAATGAACTACAGCCGCAAGAACCAGGACTCGGAAGGTCTGTGCAAGGATGATGCCTTGGGCATTTGATATCTGCCGCCTACCCAGCTCTGTCTGTCTGTCTGGGTGGCTGTCCAGCCAGCCATCAGGCTGTCATTTTTCTGCTGTCTGGTTGTCCAGCTTATCTATCTGGCTTGTCTTTCTAGATCTTGTATTTGCATTGATTTTCAAATATTTAATGTCAGAAAACATAATCTAACTTTAAAATAAGACAGAGCATGTCATAGTTGGAGAAAAATCAAGAAGTAGAGAAAGGCTTATGTGGCAGCAGCAGCCCCTGCCCTGCCTTTCCCTCCCGTCCTCCAGAGGCTTCTCCTTCTTGGCTATTTCTTCTGTTAGTCATCTCCACGTTTCTCAATAATAGGTTCACACTACAGTTCTTGATTTAAATGGTGTAAATATTGCTTATGGCACAGGCGAATCGTATTCCTGCTGCAACTGGATGGTGCTGGCTTTAGTGACTGCCTCACTCTTCCCAGATTGCACAGCTTTCTGCGTACTGACCCTCCCTTCTTCCCAAATTCTCCATCAAAACTGTCCGCACTTGATCTCTTGAGCCCAGGAGGTCAAGACTGCAGTGAGCCATGATCACACCACTGCACTCCAGCCTGGGCAGCGGAGTGAGACCCTGTCTCTTAAAAGAAACAGAAAACCCTGTGCCCACACTTGTTACCTCTCATCCTCAGATCTCTGTGCTATCAGACCATCTGACCATTTTCTCTGTGCTTAGAGGCCCCTTCCTGAAACCCTCTGGCCCGGTAACAGCTGCCAGCTAGACCTGCACTCCTGACATCACAGCAGGGGGAGGGGAAGGGAAAGGAGGGCCAACGAGGAGAGCAGGACACCAATGCAGTGTCGGTTTAGAGAGAGAACCTTAAGACCCCCTGCGGAGGGGGGCAAGGAGGTACGAGACCCAGCCAGGTTGGCAGCTGCAGCCCCGGGCCCTTCCCACACCTGCCTTCCATCCCTGCAGTTGATGGTGGCATCACCCTTGAGAAGGAAATCTCCAAAGAAGAGCTGGTTGCCGTCCTGGAGCTCTACCGGGAGGCACGGGGGGCCTCCTCGGATGTCACCCGGCTGCTGGAGACCCTCTCCCAGATGGAGAGATACCAGGTGAGGAGCCCAGGCCCCGGTCCGAAGGAGGGAGGCAGGTTTCAGTGTGGGTGGCATAATCCCTTCCCTCAGATATTGGTAACATTTTGAGTGACACAGTTGCAAAAGCCAGAGAAGTAGGAGACGCCAACTGTGGCACCAGGGGTGGGACCTGAATATCTGCAGCCGAGCCCTGCAGCCTCTGCTCTTCCTTAGCAACATTCCATGGTGTTCCTGGGACGGCGATCAAGGACCAAGAGCGACCTGAGCCTGAAGATGTACCAGGAGGAGATCCAGGTAGGAGCCTGGCCGACCACGCTGCAAATCCTCCCCCAAGCTACGTCCTGGGAGGGGCAGGGAGCTGCTCTCTGGCCTTCTGAGTAGAGGGAGAAGGCTGGTAGAGAGATGCAGACCGTCCATCGGGACCACTGCTGGGGTTGTGTGGAACCTGAGCGGGGCTCACTTAGCCTTGAACCCTTGACTCGTGCCCAGCAGAGGCAGCTCTCCAGCCTGCCTGCCGCCATATGTCCCTGCCCCTTATGAATTCTCCAGAACCTCCTCTCCATGTCTTACTCTGAGTCAGCTGCAAACTCAAACATGTGTACCAAGAAACACAGTGAGCAAAGAGGAAAGAGCGGTGACCATGGTGAACTGGCAAGGATGTGCCTGTCCAAAGGAGACAGTCTCCTCCCAGGTCCAGGATGTGCCTGTCCAAAGGGGACACAGCCTCCTCCCAGCCCCAGTGAGTGCTGCCCAATAGGAAGAAGGCCCTACTGCGGTCGGGCCGCTTGGTGTTTTGTTTTGAGATGGAGTCTCGCTCTGTCTCCCAGGCTGGACACGATCTAGGCTCACTGCAACCTCCGCCTCCTGGGTTCAAGCGATTCTCCTGCCTCAGCCTCCCGAGTAGCTGGGATTACAGGCACACGCCACCACACCTGGCTAATTTTTGTATATTTAGTGGAGACGGGGTTTCACCATGTTGGCCAGGCTGGGAGTGCTTGGGATTTTTCATAATTGGGTGTTTTTTGTTTTGTTTTGTTTTAGAGATGGTATCGCTCTGTCACCTGGGCTGGAGTCCAGTGGCGCGATCATAGCTCACTGTAGCCTCCAACCCCTGGGCTCAAGTGATCCTCCCCACTCAGCCTACCCAAGCAGCTGGAACTACAGGTGTGCACTGTGACATCCTAATTACCTTATTTTTGTAGCAGTGAGGTCTTGCTGGGGTCTCAAACTCCTGGCCTCAAGCAATTCTTCCACCTTGGCTTCTAATTTAAGAAAAGGCAGGCCAGGCATGGTGGCTCATGCCTGTAATCCCAGCACTTTGGGAGGCCAAGGCAGGCGGATCACTTGATGCCAGGAGCTCGAGACCAGCCTGGCCAACATGGTGAAACCCTGTCTCTACTAAAAATACAAAATTTAGCCAGGCCTGGTTCCGTGCACCTGTAATCCCAGCTACTGAAGAGGCTGAGTCAGGAGAATTACTTGACTCCAGGAGGCAGAGGTTGCAGTGAGCCAAGATCATGCCACTGCACTCCAGCTTGGGTGACAGAGCTAGACTCTGTCTCAAAAAAAAAAAAAAAAAAAAAAAGGCAGAATCAGATGTTTTTCTTTTTTTTTGCATGACCTCCCAATCTTTACATATTGGCAGCTAAGGACAATATCTCACAAAGCACCATGTGGGCTGGCATTTGGCACGGTGCCTTCCAGACCATGGGCCACCAGCCCATGAGCCCTGCAGGGTCTTCTCAACCACCTCAGGGTTGCCAGGGCTCCGGGGAGCCTCTCCCACACCAGCTATGGTGGCTTTGCTCTGTTTTCTGGCATTCTAATAGCTTGAAGCCCTTCTGTTTCACTAAAACAGTGACAACCAGGGTCCATGCCTGAAAAGTGGGGGGTGCTGTCCCCAAAGCAGCTTACACATTCTCCGGGAACACAAGAGACTCAGGCAGTGTTCTTTGGGCTGATGTGTAGTGGCTCACTGAACTTGGTGTCACAGAAACATGGAAATAATAGAAGCTTTTGACCTTGGGCAAGTCACTCCATGCCTCCCTGTCTGTGCAAGGGGACGACTGTGCAGCAGCACCCGTTCAGGTGTGGTTGGAAGGAGGTGTGCTGCCCTCGGCCTCTGCCCTTCTGCCTGTTCATCTGCTCCAGGCCTCAGTTTCCCCCTCTGTAAAACAAGGGGGCCAGAACTAGGCCATCTTGAAGCTCTAAAAGTCTATGGTTCAGTCTTTTAAAAAGTAGGGTAGGGTATGGTGGTGCACACCTGTATTTCCAGCTGCTTGGGAGGCTGAGGCGGGAGGATCACTTGAGCCCAGGAGTGGAAGGCTGCAGTGAGCCGTACCTCGCCACTGCTCTCCAGCCTGTGCCAAACAGTGAGTCTCTGTCTCCTAAAAAAAAAAAAAAAATGTGGGGTATACTTAATTCCTTAATTACCTGAATACCTCAGTCCCTGAAAATGTCAGAGTTTATAATCATGGCCTTAGGCAGGTGAGGTATTCAGCACAATACAGCTCTAAGCCTCGGTGTCTCGGGTGTGAAACAGGGACACAATTCCTGCCAAGCTCAAAAGGGGTCACTCAGGGGGCCCTTTAGTGAAGGACAAAAGGTTATGTTCACAAACAAGGGGTGAGGGTTGTTCCTGCCTGGGCCTGTTAGAGAGCTGTTATGCGCAAGCCTCCAGACACTAGGGAAAGATTTCATTGTCATTTTTGCCTCTGGGGCCATATTCAAAATTCCCAGCATTTCTGGGCCTGTGACGGGGGTTTCAGTACTAGCTGGGTGAGGCTGGCAGCCCTGCCCCCTCCAGCCTGGATGCTGTGAGCTGTGTGACCTTGTGGGGTGGGCGGGGCAGGGGGTGGGGTGCAGCCCTCAGCACCCCTTCTGCTCTCTTCTCCAGGAGTGGTATGAGGAGCATGCCCGGGAGCAGGAGCAGCAGCGACAGCTCAGCAGCAGTGCAGCCCCCGCCGCCCAGCAGCCCCCAGGCAGCCGCCAGCGCTCCCAGACCGTTACCTAGCCCAGCGCCTGAAAGCCGTCTCTTCTATGCAATAACACAATAGTATTACTCTACTGCGATGTACGGAACTGCGGTGTGTGTACACATACTCACGTATATGCACGTATTTATATACAGGAAGAAAGAAGACAGACAAGATGGGGCTTGGTTTATAACCACCTTGCCCTGTCTTCCTTAACTCCAGAAGCCAGTTTGGTGAGGGGTGGGGTGCGGCCACCAGATCTGAGTTCTTCCTACTGTGGAAGGCTCCAGAAGGCCCTTCACAAGGAGACCCCTCACCTGGATCCAGTCGACTGCGGGGCTTGCCCCTCATGTGGGCTGGCCTCCATCGGCCACGTCCAAAGCTGTCACTGCTACTGCTTCAGGCTCACGTCCCCCCGACCTGATGGCGTGTCCGCCCCCTCTCCCTGCGGCCCATGCCACAGGTTTCTGTGTTTTGCTTTAGGGACAGAACCACTTAGGAAGGAAAGAACTCCCGGTCTCCAGGGTGATATTTCAGTGTCTGTGATAATGTCACGCAACACCTCTTCGGGGACCAGTGCCCAGGATCTAATGGGAAGCAGAATTGGGGCAACTGTGCCCATGTGGCCAGAGCTCAGTTAGCCAGTGCCGGGCGGCCGCAGATTACACTGACCAATCTCCACCCTTGGCTCTGCAAGCCTCCCACCCAGCCTTCTCTGGCTTAATCCTTGTTGGCGAAAACCTTTCCACAGTGGCCTCCTTGGGGACCCAGAACCCGGAGGAAGGGGCATGAGGCAGGAAGTGGGGCCGATGTCTGCAACCCAGACCACTTCGTGGAATGGGCTCTTGACCAAATCCCTTTTTTTGCGATTTACCCATTCAAGCAAAACAACGTTTTGGTTAACTAAGGATTGTGCTAAAGCTGATACCAGGTCCTTCACACATGTGCACTAGGAACAGGAGCAAACAGCACAGAGAGATGCTCCCTGTGGGACGCAGCAGCCCCATGGCCCCGGCCCAGTTCCCAGCCACCCTCCCTGGCTCTGCTCACACCAGAGATTTCCATAGCAGGAGCTGTTGGTGCAGAAGTAGGTTCAGATGAACCTCAGTTAACGTCGCCACCCCTCCTCCCACCATGGTACCCTGTAGGAGCCCTGTATGACATCTGAGCGTGGTGGAGGTAGGAGGGTTGCCAGCTGCAGTGACCCTGCCACAGAGGCAGGGTCAGTGCAGAGGTTGCTTTGGTTCCGCTTCCCCGGGCCACAGAACGGAACACAGCACAGGTTCTGCAGCAGGAGCCGCAGTGGCAGGATGGAGTGTGCGAAGGGCAAGGAGTGCACTGCTGGGCATTCCTGGCCAGCCCCGGCCCTCTGGTGCCTGCTTCCTGTGACTTCAGAAGGCAGGTGGACAGAGGCTCCCTCTGGCCTTGTCCTTTTCCCAGCCACAGAACGGGCAGGGTGGCACCCGACCCCAGGGGAGCAGTACCTGATCCCCCAACCCCTCCTCCCAACCACCTCCAAGGCCAAGCTGGGTCCCATAGCCAGCACGGCATGGTTCTCCCCTTCCCCCCTTCCAGGGTCAGGGGAGTTGGACAAGTGGCAGGTGTTTGTTTTTAAAGCACAGCCCTTTGGGAAAGCAACACATTATTGAGACTCACTGTGATTACCCTGGGAGTCAGACTGGCTTTGTCCTCTTCCTCTCTGGAGGGCCATGGGCCATCAGCGGGAGCTCCATCGAGCCCCAGGCCAGAACCCCCTCCCTTTCACAGAGAGGGAACTTTATTGCACAATTGGGTGCCTTTTAGCTTTTGTGTGTTGAAATGGGCATTTTGGAAGCAAGGGTCAGGGGACAGCTTCTAAAGGTGTGAGTCTCTGACCTGAGCATCTGGGCCTTGCCTCGGCCCTTCTTCCTCCCCAGGGGTGGAAACCTGGAGGGGCCAGCAGCACCCCGGGGTCTGCCCAGGGGAGTCAAGGCCCCGAGGTGGGGGGGCCTATTCCAGGAGGAGGGGGATCTCGGCCCTGTCCAGAGCGAGTTAATGTGTCCATCTGCCCAACCCTGTCCTGAGAAAGGACCTGGTTTTGGCCAGGACCCGACAAATACCCAATGGCAGCAGTGTCAACAGACGGGAGTCCAGCCAGGGTGGGTGCCCTTGTCATTGAGGTTAGGGACAGCTATCCCCAGGTTATGCCTGGCCCCACCCAGCAGGGAGTTGGGGTCCCCCCCACAGGCTGTGAGCTCTGTGGGCCCTGGGATGTGATCTAGCTCAGATGCCCTCTCGTCCTTGATGTCACAGTTGAGTGCACCCAAGTGGCACCCACTGGCGGCAGGGGCACAGCCTGGTGGTGGCGGTAATAGAACTGTGCCCCTCCTCAGCTCCTCGCTTCCCCTCCCACATCCCCAGCCTTACTCCACCATGCGGACAATCATTTTGTACGGATCACGGGAGCAATGCTGTACGGTTTTGTACATTGGTGGTTTGTTTCCTAGGAAACCCACTGTGTCTCTCGATTTCTAGCATATTAATAAAAGAGCCTCTGCTTTGTAAACATGGCTGCTGCCTCTTGACTTCTGTGGCTTTGGGTATTGTCGGGAGAGTGGTCCCATCCAAGGCCATGGCCATTCCTGATCCTGCCTCAGCCCCACCCCGAGCTGTGCCCTGGGGTCAGCCACTCGGCACTGGCCCCAGGTGAGGAAGAACTGGTAAAAGTTGGGGGTGTCATTTTCTCTACACTTGAAATTTTGAATTTTTTTTTTATTTGGAAAAGAGACAGTTGAATCCCTTTTCTTTACCAGCATAAGGCAGTCAGGCAAACCTAAGAGTTGCTTATTTTGGCAACATAAGGCGGGGTCATTGCATGACAGGAAGAAGGCACAAGGTCCCCTCATCTGTCCTTTCCCAGCTCGCAGGCCTTGGAACCCCGCCCAGGGCCCCCCTGAGGGAGGCACAGGCACAGTCCTACCGACTCCTGCCTGGCAGCTGGAGGAGCCCAGGTTCCAGCACAAAGGAGTCTGTGGACAGTCAGGGGCAGAATCCTGGAGGGAGCGCCTGAGCCACCATCCCATGTGGCAGCTGCTGGCGTAGCAGTGCCTCGGGCTGGCATCGTTTTGGGAGCAAGTGGGTTCAGTGAAGTGTGTTGCCACGAATAGCACCCGCTGCTTTTGGCTTTATTAACGTGGCAAGGAGAAATTCAAAATTAAGTATGTCTCAAATTCTGTTTCTGGCAGATGGTGCAGCTCTGGAGCTCAGCCCTCGGTGGCCTGATTCCCAGGGGTCCAAGCCACCCTCGTTCTCTGAGTCAGGGTTGGGCAGCCACTTGTGTCCTGAGAAGGTGCCAGAAGGCCTGAAGCCCAGGCAAGGGGAACGGGTAGTGCCTGTGCCTCGGGGGTACCTCCAGCATGGCCTGGAGCACATCCAGCCATCCCCTTCCCCCAAACTCCAGCCCTTCTCAGAGGGGCTCTGGGGGTCATTCAAGGGGGCCTTCTAGCTTCTCTCTGGAACCCTTTGTCCAGAGCAAAGCCAGGTTTCCAAGGTCCCCACGGCAAGGCTGTTGGGTGCTGGCAGCAAGAGGTACACAGCAGTTCTCCCAGCTCACAGCAGTGACCTCAGATCTCCAGCAGCAAGGGCCGCACTCTCGTGCCCACAAGGGCCTTGCAGAAATCCTCCGGTCCCTGGGCCTCCCCCGGCAGGAGGGGCGGGGCTCCTGCCTGCAGTGAGGCCACAGCACTAAGCGGCTTCAGTCACATGCTTTTCAGGTGAATCACTCCAAATTCAGTGAGGAGGGCCACGACAAGGAAGTTCAGGTAGAAGAGGAGCAGGCAGAAGCCATAGACTCTGCTGAGCTGGAAGCACTGCAATGGGACTGAGACCAGGGAGAAGACGAGGCTGAGCCCCAGGGCGCCTGCCAGGACCCACACCAGCAGTCCGTCTGGCTCCAGCTGTGGAAGAATGAGGGGAGAGAGGCTGAGTCACTGCCCGTCACAGGCCCCGACCCGTCTGTGGCCAACACAACAATGCAGCCTCAACAACAATGCACCCTCAACAACAATGCAACCTCAACAACAATCCAGCCTCAACAACAATGCACCCTCAACAACAATGCACCCTCAACAACAATGCAATCTCAGCCGAGCACAGTGGCTCATGCCTGTAATTCCAGCACTTTGGGAGGCTGAGGCAGGTGGATCACCTGAGGTCAGGAGTTCGACCTGTATTGGCCAGGAGTTCGAGACCACTGGCCAATACAGTGAAACCCTGTATCTACTAAAAATACAAAAATTAGCCAGACATGGCAGTGTGCTACTGGGGAGGCTGAGGCAGGAGAATCACCTGAACTCAGGAGGTGGAGGTTGCAGTAAGCCGACATCGTGCTACTGCACTCCAGCTTGGGTGATGGAGTAAGACTCTGTCTCAAAAAATAAATAAATAAAACAACAACAACAACAACAACAACAATGCAGCCTCAACAATGTTTGAGGGCACCAGCTGGGGGCCAGTTAAGGAAGATTGGCCTGCAGCAGCCCGGCCTGCCCTGTGGGATGGCATGCCCCACCCTGAAGTTACCCAGACGTGGCCCCAGAAGTTTCCAGACGCAGAAACAGCAGGGACAAGGAACCTTCTCTTCCAACTTCAGCCAGGTCCACCTGCCTGGGTGCCTCTCCCCTGCCTCGAGTCAGATGTCATTATAATTCCCTCTGTTTTTAACACTGAACTCTAGTCAACGACATGCACAAGTGGATGTTCACCACTTACTGTGAAGTGCATCAAGAAACGACATGGATGCGTTAGGCCGGGCAGGGTGGCTCATGCCTGTAATCCCAACACTTTGGGAGGCCAAAGCGGGCAGATCACTTGAAGTGAGGAGTTCGAGACCAGCCTGACCAACATGGTGAAACCCCGTCTCTATTAAAAATACCAAAATTAGCCAGGTGTGGTGGCACATGCCTGTAATCCCAGCTACTCGGGAGGCTGAGGCAGGAGAATCACTTGAACCTGGGAGGTGGAGGCTGCAGCAAGCCAAGATTGCACCACTGCACTCCAGCCTGGGTGACAGAGCAAAACTCCATCTCAAAAAAAAAAAAAAAAAGAAGAAAAAAGAAAAGAATAGATGGAGGCATGGACAGACAGGCATGGACAAACAGACAACAAAGCAAAGGCAGCCAAACATAGAGTCTGGGTGGTGGGAATATGTGTGTCTATCATACAAGTCTTTTAACTGTTCTATGTTTGAGTTTTCATAATAAAATGGAAAAAATCTTTATAAGGCTTTTTTTTTTTTTTTTTTTTTTTTGACATGGAGTCTCACTCTTGTCACCCAGGCTGGAGTGCAATGGCGCGATCTCGGCTCACAGCAACCCCTACCTCCCAAGTTCAAGTGATTCTCCTGCCTCAGCCTCCCGAGTAGCTGGGATTACAGGTGTCTGCCACCACGCCTGGCTAATTTTTTTGTATTTTTAGTAGAGATGGGGTTTCACCATGTTGGCCAGACTGTTCTCGAACTCCTGACCTCAAGTGATCTGCCCACCGTGGCCTCCCAAAGTGCTGGGATTACATGTGTGAACCACCGCACCCAGCCCATAAGGTTTTTGAAGAAATGGCAGCTATAAGTATCTACTGAGTGCCTGCTCTATGCCAGGCAATGTGTGAAGGGCCTAACAAGCACTGTCGTCTTTGATCTAACAATAGTCTTGTATGGTGGGTAGTAGGATGGACTCCATTTTACAGATGAGGAAACCAAGACCCTTAGACTTGACTGACTTGTCCAAGGTGCTCAGCAGCACTGGGCCTGGCACCTCTGCCTGACTCTGAACTTGGGAGGATGCCGCCTTCTGGGTGAAGGAGGGGATGGATGAATGATAAAGGAGTGGCAGCAGCAGAAATGAATGAGCGAGAGCCAAAGTGTCAGGCACAAGACAGGCTCCTCTGCGGGAGGAGGAGCTCACAGCAACTCCCGTTCTCTAGAACTGGGGAGGAGCCTGCAGATTTCAGCTGCAGGTTTTTATATGTGTAGTAGGATAAGTAGTGCCTCACCCCCAACAAATTCACGCCCATCCAGAGGCTCAGCATGTGGCCTTACTTGAAATAGGGTCTTTGCAAATATAATAAGCTAAGGGTTTCAAGATACAATCATCTTGGACTTAGGGTGACCCCTAAATCCAATGACTCATGTCTCCGTAAGAAGAAGAGAGAGACGGCCATGGAAACACAGAGGCAGAGACTGCAGAGATGGGCCCACTGGGCAAGGAACGTCAGGAGCCAACAGCAGCTGGAAGAGGTGAGGAAGGATCCTCCCCTGGAGCTTGGAGGTGGCACTGCCCGGCTGACGCCCTGATTGCAGACTTTTGGCTTCCAGAACTGGAAGAGACTCAATTTCTGCTGTTGTCAGCCCCCTGGTTTGTGGTCATTTATGGCAACACTAGGGAACTAACACTATCTATGGTATACATGTCACACACGGTTGCTGACATATTTTCAAGCAGTACAGAAGAGTAAAAGGGATTGAAATGTCCCCTCCCCACTTCTCTTCCTTCCACACTTAGCAGGTATCCAACACACAGTGAAGACGACATGAGGTACTGTGTGGGGTGTTTCTAGGCACCGTGGCGTTTCGTCTTCCCAGCCACCTGCATCCTCCTCATCTCCAACCCACAGATGAAGAAACTGACAGAGTAAGTGACAGAGCCCAAATCTAAGTGCAAGCTCTTAACCAATGCCTATCCTCCTCCCCATGGGATGTCATATTACACACGCCTGTGGACACACACACCTCTAGACATGTACATCAATTCTGAAAACAGAGATGGGACCGTACAATAGGTAAGTGTTTCAAAGCGACTTGTGGTTTTCAACCAACGGGGTACACCATGGACATCCTTCCATGTTGATGTCTCATGCCCTTTAACGGCAGGAGCGTTTCCTAAACTCAGCACAAAGGCGGTGGACACGCGCACACACACACACATTTCCTAAACTCAGCACAAAGGTGGTAGACACACACACACACACACACACACTTCCTAAACTCAGCACAAAGGTGGTGGACACACACATTTCCTAAACTCAGCACAAAGGCAGTGGACACACACACACACACACACACACACACACACATACACGCACTGGAGAAAAGAGGAAATAGGTCCCCTGAGGAGCCAACCCTAAAGCCTCATTACCTGGAACTACCCTAGAATCTATCATGAAAGGGAACCTATTAAACCCATAAAGAGGGACAACAAAGTTTGCAGAGGGTGTTTATCTTTCAGAAAAGAAAATTTCAAGCCCTAAGTAGCTGTTTGCTTGTGGGCATGGCCAGTGTGAAAGAACCACCCTGCCCCCGGCTAACAGGCTCTGCCGAGAGCCTATTCAACAACTCGTGCCTCTGGGAGAAACGGGTGACTTTATTCAGCTTCATAACACTCAAAGAGCTTTCCCATGGCAAGGCTTAAAACCAACCCCCAGGCCACCTCTTCCTCCCCAGCCTACGTCTTCCTTGCTGAGTCTCTGGACTCAAGTCCTCCAGAATAGAGATGCAGGGATGGGACTGCCAGCGGCTCAGGGGTCCAATCTGCCTCGTGTGCACAGGGTTTTGTTTGCATGTGAGGCAGATTTTCGAATAGAAAAAAATTCACTTAGGAATCTTGATTTCTTCTCTAGAGGACCTGGAATATCTGGCCACATGCTACCTACCCAAATCACCCACACATCTCTGTCACCTCCCCTGTGGGCAGTGCTGGGATATGGTGCTCAGTCTGGCCCTTCCGCCTGCATGCTTATCCAGGAAGCTCAGCTGGTGTCATCAATCTCATTTTATAGGGGAGGAAATTGAGGCCCAGAGATGTCCTAACTCCATTTTTTTCCTTTTTTTCTGAGATGAAGTCTCACTCTGTCGCCCAGGCTGGAGTGCAGTGGCGCAATCTTGGCTCACTGTGACCTCCACCTCTTGGGTTCAAGTGATTCCCCTGCCTCAGCCTCCCAAGTAGCTGAGATTACAGGTGTGCACCACCACACCTGGCTAATTTTTGTATCTTTAGTAGAGATGGGGTTTCACCACGTTGGCCAGGCTGGTCTTGAACTCCTGACCTCAAGTGATCCTCTGCCTCAGTCTCCCAAAGTGCTGGGATTACAGGCATGAGCTACCACACCCGGCCAAGATGTCCTAGCTCACTCAAAGTCATACAGCCAGGGACTTAAGTGATGGGACCCAGATCCAAAGCCAGGGCCTTCCTGCCCCTTCTCCATCAAGCTACATCTTGGTTATATACACTTGTAAACTTACAAGGAATACTCACCTTCACTTCTGTGTGGCTTCGGGAGATCTGGAGCAGGCAGCCCAGCCCCACACCCACGAGGATGTCTGCAGCCCAGCTCAGGAAGCTTTGCTGGAATGGCCTGCACATAACCCAACCACATAGCCTGTTCCTCCTACTGTGTTCATCCCCAGGGCTTGGGATGCCACTGCAGAATGAACTTGGGCCAGGCGCAGTGGCTCATGCCTGTAATCCCAGCACTTTGGGAGGCCAAGGCAGGAGGATCACTAGAGGCCAGGAGTTTGAGACCAGCCTCGGCAACAGAGTGAGACCCGTCTCAAAAAAAAATTTGGTGGGGGTTGGAGGTAGAGAAGTGCAGTGGTGTGAACACGGCTCACTGCAGCCTCGACCTCCTAGGCTTTGTGATTCTCCCACATCAACCTCCCAAGTAGTTGGGATCACAGGCATATGCCACCACACCTGGCTAATTTTTTAATTTTTCTGTAGAGACAGGGTCTTGCTATGTTGCCCAGGCAAATCTCAAATCACTGGACTCAAGTGATTCTCGTGCCTCAGGCTCCCAAAGTGCTGAGATTACAGGTATGAACCACTGTGCCCAGACTTACAAAAAAAATGAATTTACTTGGCTTTCTTTATGATGTATGCCCAACTCCCCCAAACACCATATCTGAGGAGACCCTATCTTTTCAGGCCTTTAAGAAGATGGGTGTTGAGTAAGTGCTGCAGTCAGTCTCTAAGGATCGAACACCTTAGGGTGCCAGGAATGCTTGGCGCATGTAAGCACTCAGTAGGTGGGGAAACCAAGGCCAGGAGAGATGAAGGGACTGCCCCCAGTCCCTAGAGGGAACTGGTGATAGTGTGTGGGCCGAGGCCATCTCTAGGGGTCATTCAGGGCTCCCTCCTTCCCAGCCAACCTGGGAGGTCAGGCGAGGCTGCAGCCCGAAAGCCAGGAGTAGGCCTCAGTGGGCGCGAAAGGGCCACCAAGGGCCTTGCTCAGCCTGGGAGTTAAAAAGGCAGGCATCACTGTCTCCCCAGTTAGCCTGTTTTGCTGGCCAACTGCTCACACTGCAGCCCCTGGTGAGGCTCTATCATCATGGAGCCTGGAGAGAGCAGCCCTTCAGGCACTTTGTGATCATCTTTCTTTCTTTAGCAGCCAATAATATCCACTGCTGGCCGAATGCCTGCCGTGTGCCAGGCACTGTCTGGAACCCACAACCATGTGGTTTCAAAGCTCTTTCTCTTCATAGCCCCAGGCTGGCTATATCCGTCTTTTCTATATAGACCAAAAGTTGGCAAACATCAGCCCTCCGGCCAAATTTGGCCCACTAACTGCTTGTATAAATAAAGTTTTATTGGAACAGAGCCATGGCCATTCACTTATGCATTGTCTGTGCCTGTTTCTGCACTATAGCAGCAGAGTTGAGTAGCTGCAAAACTACCTGCATGGCCCCCAAAGTCTAAAATATTTATTCTTTGGGACAGGTGTGGTGGCTCACGCCTGTAATCCCAGCACTTGGAAGCTGAGGCTGGCAGATCACTTGAGGTCAGGAGTTTGAGAACAGCCTGGCCAACATAGTGAAACCCTGTCTCTACTAAAAATACAAAAATTAGCTGGGCGTGGTCATGGGCACCTGTAGTCCCAGCTACTCAGGAGGCTGAGGCAGGAGAATTGCTTGAACCCGGGAGGCAGAAATTGCAGTGAGCCAAGATCACGCCACCACACTCTAGCCTGGGCAACTGAGCCAGATTCCATCCCCGCCCCGCAAAAAAAAAAAAAAAAAAAAAGAATTCTCTGGCCCTTTTAGAAAAAGTCTGCCAACCCTAACATAGACCATGACATGTTGCTATGAGCAAGAGAGAGAGGGTCTTCCATAGGACACATAAGCTCATCCTGTGGGCACCTGCTTATCACACCACTCACTGTCCTAACAATAATAGCTGCTGTCTGCTGAGCCCTCACCAGGGGCCAAGAATTTCATTCACCTCACTGGATCCTTACAACATCCCTCGGAGGTTAGCACTCCCCAAATCCCTATTTTAAAGCCTTGGAGCCTGAGGCTCAGGCAGCCACATTACCTGCCCCAGGTGTTACACCGAGAACCAATCCCCAGGGTGGGGCATGGAGCACCCCCCACCCATGGCTGTGACACCAGTGCTAAGGCCAAGAACAGACCACAAAGGATACTGAAGATGATGCCGCCAAAGCAGGCGGAGAACGCCATCCGCGGGTAGCCCTGGCGAGCCAGTGTGAAATCCGAGAAGGCATCTGCACAGGAACAAGAGGGGCCTGCAGTGGTGAGTCGCTTCCCCCACCCTCCCTGGTCATCCATGCCTTCATTCTCACCCACGGTCATTCAGGCAACAAACACAGATGGATGCCCATGTGTGCCTGGGCACTAGCTGGTGGGGTGCTGTGTGAGGGGGCACAGCATCTGGGAAGACACACTTCCCTCCTTAATTCCTTTACCCCACTCTTTCACACCAGGAACAACTTTGCAGGTGTGAAAAACGCGGCTACCAGCTGGGCACAGTGGCTCACACCTGTAATCCCAGCACTTTGGGAGGCCAAGATAGATGGATCACCTGAGGTCAGGAGTTCGAGACCAGCCTGGCCAACATGATGAAACCCTGTCTCTATTAAAAATACAAAAATTAGCTGGGCATGGTAGTGGACGCCTGTAATCCCAGCTACTCGGGCGACTGAGGCAGGAGAACTGCTTAAACCTGGGAGGCAGAGGTTGCAGTGAGCCAAGATCACACCATTGCACTCCAGCCTGGGCGACAGAGCAAGCCTCCATCTCAAAAAAAAAAAAAAAAAAAAAAAACAAACTACGGCTACCAATTTTTCAAAGTCTCATCTGCTGCTAACATGTACAGCACCTCCACGTGAATAAGAAGAAGGTGCTCAAAAAGGTAAGTGGAAGGAGGGGCTAGATTTCAGCTCCCTCATCCTCTTGTCTGGATGCTCTGGAGCAGTGCATAATCTGGCCAACCACACCCGGCTGCTACAGCTAGGGAAGGGTGTATGTATGTAAGTGTGAATGCCTGCATGTCACACACCCGTGTACACATCAAGCACGGCCGGCTGCAATGGGCTCCATGTCCTGCCTGAACTCTGGGAGCCACCGACCATCCCCGCATCAGAGGGTGGGGAAGCGGCAGGGGCCTCTATAGAGTTTCTTGGTCCAAAGCAGTCAGGGCCATCTCACCCCGATGCTGGCCACTCCACAGTGACAGGGGACACTGCACAGGTGCAGAGGGCAGACACCCTGGACACTCCTGCCCAGATGCGACTCTGGCTGGGGGAGGAAAGAGCTAAGATATGGCCGCACTCACCCCCACTCAACCCCACCCAGCCCTGAGTCACCTCCAATGCTGTTCCCCCAGGCCAGCAGCGTGAGCCCCAGCACAGTGTTGCTCAGCTGGAAGACCACGCCCAGGGACCGCAAGATGTTCACCACCTCTGTGGCGGCCGCGTTGATCCACAGGGCGCTGGTCAGAAAGCCCAGGAAAGCAAAGAGCTGCGGAGGGAATGGTTTGCTGTGGGACCAAGGCCAGCCCCAACAGGAACACGGCCTCAGTTCCTCACCTGTGAAATGGGATGATAACAGTATCTACCTCATGAGCTTATTATGAGTATAAAACATGTTACTATATGCATTGGTGCCTGTGCACAGTTAGTGCTCAATAAAACGTGAGTTCAATATTATTTTCCTTTTTCCTTAATCAACTCCCTTTCAGGCCGGGCATGGTGGCTCACGCCTGTAATTGCAGCACTTTGGGAGGCCGAGGCGGGCAGATCACCTGAGGTCAGGAGTTCGAGACCAACTTGGCCAACATGGTGAAACCTTGTCTCTACTAAAAATACAAAAATTAGTCAGGCTGGTGTCACACACCTGTAATCCCAGCTACTCGAGAGGCTGAGGCGGGAGAATCGCTTGAACCCGGGAGGCAGAAGTTGCAGTGAGCCTAGATCGTGCCAGTGTACTCTAGCCTGGGCGACTGAGTGAGACTCTGTCTCAAAAAAAGAAAAACAAAAAATAAAAACAAAAAAACCTCCCTTTCATATACTAAAAAAAATTATTATTTTGTCTGGAAAGGGTTCCTTATCACTTTCATCAGATTTCCAGTCTATGAACCAAATACCACCCATCATCCCAATAAGTATCCCTGTACTCATTAGCGGTCACTCCCTAGCCCCACCCCACCAGCCCAACCCGACCACTACTCTGCTCTCTGTCTCTCTGAATGTGCCTCGTGGACATTTCACATCAATGGAATCCCACAATGTGTGATCCTCTGCTACAGTCTTCTCTCACTCAGCATCATGTTTTCAAGGGTGATCCATGTTGTGGCACACGTCGGTACTTGAAAAAATAGTGAAAGACAATTTTCCCTAAGTAGTAAAAGGCAACTTCCCTAAATGATCCATTTGCTGAAAATTCAACACCCTTCGGTTGGTACATTCATTGAGCTTCCAAAAGTAAAAACTAAAATTTTAAAAAATCATTAAGCACTAAACAATGAAAATCTTAAGTAAACTTTTTTTTTAGCATGATGTCTCACTCTGTCGCCCAGGCTGGAATGCAGTGGCGCGATCTCAGCACACTGCAACCTCTGCCTCCTGGGTTCAAGCGATTCTCCTGCCTCAGCCACCCAAGTAGCTGGGATTACAGGTGCCCACCACCATGCCTGGCTAATTTTTGTATTTTTTAGTAGAGACAGGGTTTCGACATGTTGGCCAGACTGTCTCAAACTCCTGACCTCAGGTGATCCACCCGTCTCGGCCTCCCAAAGTGCTGGGATTACAGGCGTGAGCCACCACGCCCAGCCAAAATGAAAATATTAAGTAAACTTTTTTTTTTTTTTGAAACGGAGTCTCTGTCACCCAGGCTGAAGTACCATGATGCGATCTCATCTCACTGCAACCTCTGCCTCCTGGGTTCAAGCAATTCTCCTGCCTCAGCCTCCCGAGTAGCTGAGATTACAGGCGCCCGCCACCACGCCCAGCTAATTTAAGTAAACTTTTAAGGAAAAAGTCTCTGGACAAACCCCTAAATATTCTTTAGAGTGCCTAGACTAGGGAAAATGGAAAAAGACACCCACAAAGGCCATCCCATTCTATCCCTGGAGTGTCTTTAGAAACCCAAGGCTGGGCGCAGTGCCTCACGCCTGGAATCCTGGCACTTTGGGAAGCCGAGGCAGGAGGATTGCTTGAGGCCAGGAGTTTGAGAGTAGTCTGGGCAACATAGTGAGACCTCATCTTTACAAAAAACATACAAAAATTAGCTGGGCGTGGTGGCTTGTGCCTGTAGTCCCATCTACTTGGGAGGCTGAGGTGGGAGGATGGCTTCAGCCCAGGAGGTCGAGGCTGCAGTGAGCTATGATTGTACCACTGCACTCTAGCCTGGATAGCAGAGGGAGACCCTGTCTCAAAAAAAAGGAAATCACATATTGTAGGATTCTATTTATATAAAATGTCCATGATAGGCAAACCCATAGAGACGCGGAGTAGAGTCGTGGTTGCCAGGGGCTATGTGGGGGGTGGGGAAATGGGGAGTGACTTATGGGCATGAGGTCTCTTTTTGGGGTGATGAAATTCTCTAAAATTGATTGTGATGATTCCACAACTCTGTAACTATAATAAAAAACATTAAATTGTATACTTTAAATGGGTAAATTGTATGGTATGTGAATTACATCTCAACAAAATTAAGCTATTACCAAAAAAAAAGAAAAAAACCCTGTACAGATACAAAAACTCTCAAAAGCAGCTTTAAAGTTCGGTTACCTGTCTTTGTGTGACTCCTGATCAAACTGGTCAAAGTGCCTCAGAGATGCAGACAGGACATCTGCATGGGAGACCTCAGCATCCCTCCCCCCCTATCTCGGAGAACCCGGGCTTCTTACCCAGTGAAGCCTGGGGGGCTGGCTGTCAGATGTGGCAAAAAAGGTCACTGAAGCCAAGGCTGTGCCTGCAATCACCACCACGACCCAGACGGGAACGAGGCCGTCTATCTCATAGACACCATCTGCAAAGGGAGAGAAAGGGAGCTGGTACCTTCCCAGCACCTCAACACCCACTTACAATGGACTATTTGGATGTCAGGTAGACACTTCCTATCTGCCCAGCCCTGTCCTAGACACTTCATGGGGACAGAAAAATTTTAAATGCAGCCCCTGCCCTCAAGTTAGTCACATTTGAAAGAAAAAGAGAGACACACAAAAAAGACTCTCTCCAGCCTGTTGCTGTGGAACTAGGATAGGAAGAGCTATAACCACTAACACCATCACCCTCTTCCACCTTCATGGCAGACATCACTAATCAAGCACAATACTTCCATCCAACTGCATTTCCAGGCAGCTCCCTCCAGCCAGGCATTACCAGTAGATGGCATCGCTCCATGAGATGAAACTGACAGTCAAACCCAGCCTCTTCACTGAGAGGTACCCAAATAAGTCCACTCTCCATTAACAAATATGAAGGTTCCAGAGGCTTCATATTAAACACCAAAGGGAGACACCCTAAGGTGAGAACACTCTAGAATTCTCCACACATCACCCTTTTCACCACTAGGAGTTGGTACTGGTCTTAAAGACGATGAATAGTTCAAATGTTCATATACCTGCATCAAGACCCTTCTTTTGTTCTTTTTTTAGTCTAGCTCATGGCTCCCAAATGACAGTGGGCTTAAAAATTATGCGAGGAGGCCGGGCGTGGTGACTCATGCCTATAATGCCGGCACTTTGGGAGGCCACAGCGTGCAGATCGCTTGAGCCCAGGAGTTCGAAACCAGCCTGGGCAACGTGGTGCGACCCCATCTCTACAAAAAATACAAAAATTAGGCCGGGCACGGTGGCTCACACCTGTAATCCCAGCACTTGGGGAAGCTGAGGCGGGTGGATCACCTGAGGTCTGGAGTTCGGGACAAGCCTGGCCAAGGGGTGAAACCCCGTCTCTACTAAAAATATAAAAATTAGCCGGGGGTGGTGGCACACACCTGTAGTCCCAGCTACTCAGGAGGCTAAGGCAGGCGAATCACTTGAACTCAGGAGGTGGAGGTTGCAGTGAGCTGAGATCGCACCACTGCACTCCAGCTTAGGTGACAGAGCAAGACTCCATCTCAAAAAAAAAAAAAAAAAAAAATTAGCTGGGCGTGGTGGTGGGTATCTGTGGTCCCAGCTACTTGGGAGGCTGAAGTGGGAGGATCACTTGAGTCCCGGGAGGTGGCAGTTGCAGTGAACCTAAACTGCATCACTGTACTCCAGCCTGGGCAGCAGAGTGAGATCTTGTCTCAAAAAAAAAAAAAAAATTATGTGAGTGGGCTGAATACACAAAATCGTGTACACAATATGTTATGAGTGATTGTCAAGGGGAATTTTTTTTTTTTTTTTTTTTAGACAGGGTCTCGATGTATCAACCAGGCTGGAGTGCACTGACACAATCACAGCTCACTGCAGCCTCAAACTCCTGGGCTCAAGCCATCCTCCCTCCCACCTCAGCTTCCTGAGTAGTTGGGACTGTAGGTGTGTGCCACTGTGCCCAGCTCCTGAGATAATTTTGCCAGCATGGGGTTTCTAGCTACAGTGCCAGCTTTGGATCCAGACACCTGGGCTGGAAGTCCTTTCCATGTATTTGCCACTCCTGTGCTAGAGAAATTTTAGGAGGTGGCTGGGGCGTGAAGACACTGAGGATCTGAGCTGAGTGTTAAGCAGTGAGGGGTGCAAGGGCTCTGTGGGAAGAGGGGAGTTGGGTAAGATGGAATCAAGCAGATCAGGAATAGCACAGAAAAGGCTGTAGGAGGCAGTTGGCTCAGAGTCTCAGAGGCCTTGGCTGGGTGCAGTGGCTCACGCCTATAATCCCAGCACTTTGGGAGGCTGAGGCAGGAGGATCGCCTGAGGTCAGGAGTTCAAGACCAGCCTGGCCAACATGGTGAAACCTCATCACTACTAAAAATACAAAAATTAGCCAGGTGTGGTGGCGCGTGCCTGTAATCCCAGCTACTCGGGAGACTGAGGCAGGAGAATCGTTTGAACCTGGGAGGCAGTGAGTACAGTGGGCCAAGATCACACTACTGAGCAATGACAGCCATGGACTTTTCCCAAGAAGTACTGGGGAGCCATGGAGGTCTTTGAGTGGGGGAGTGACCACAACATATGAAAAGCAGCACTTTACAAAGATGGCTCTTGGGGGACGCCTAGAGACAGGGGGAGGCTGGAGGCTGCTGCTGGGGAGGCTCACCTTGAGTCACAGCACCCCTCAGGCTGGGAGCCAGTCCAGGGGTTTTCTCTAGACAGTGCTCAGCCCAGACGGGGGTCAAGAGTGCTTTAGCCAGAACCAGTCTTTCCCCAGGGTGGAACTGCTACCACTAGATGGTGTTAAGGCCATGTGGTGAAGATACTACATGCTGCAGAACCGTGACTCAGGAAAGGGATTCCTTCTTCAGCTCTATCATTGTATCAAGGAGAAAGTTTCCATTTGGTGCTAATAGGACTTGAACATCTCAAATACCTGCTGTTCTCCCTAGTACAGGCTTCCAGCTCATGGGCTTGACTCAGGAGGACCGAGTAAGGTGGTTTACTTTTTTTTTCTTTTCTTTTTTGAGACAGAGTCTCACTCTGTCACCCAGGCTGGAGTGCAGGGGTGCAATCTCAGCTCACTGCGGCCTCTGCCTCCTGGGTTCAAGTGATTCTCCTGTCTTACCCTCCCAAGTACCTGGGATTACAGATGCCCATCACCATACCTGGCTAGTTTTTGTATTTTTAATAGAGACAAGGTTTCATTGTGTTGGCCAGGCTGGTCTCGAACTCCTGACCTCAAGTGATCCTCCTGCCTCAGCGCCCCAAAGTGCTGGGATTACAGGCGTGAGCCACCATCGCTGGTCGGTGGTTTACTTTTATTGTGTTTATTTTTGCAGTTACCTTAAATTTATTGGAAATGATGCAATTCTACTACAGTTTCCTATTGATGCAGGTGACACGGTTTCCTTTTCAACAAATTTGCCTTAAAAAAAAAAAAAAGTCTGAAGCTGGGTACAGTAGTGCATGCCTGTAGTCCCAGCTACTCAATGGAGCCCAGAAGTTCAGGACCAGCCTGGACAATACAACGAGCTGATTTAAGAAAAATATCAAATGTGGCCAGGCGCAGTGGCTCATGCCCATAATCTCAGCACTCTGGGGGGCCGAGGTGGGTGGATCACCTGAGGTCAAGAATTTGAGACCAGCCTGGCCGACATAGTGAAACCCCGCCTCTACTAAAAATATAAAAATTGGCCGGGCATGGTGGCGGGTGCCTGTAGTCCCAACTACTCAAAAGGCTGAGGCAGGAGAATTGCTTACCCCAGAGGTGGAGGTTGCAGTGAGCCGAGATCGTGCCACTGCACTCCAGCCTGGGTGACAGAGTGAGAGTCTGTCTCAAGAAAAACAAAGAAAAATATCAAATGTAATAGTATAGAGTAAGAGAAAAATTGAGAAGATGGTCTGTGAATGACTGATGTGTGGGAATCACTCTTTTAAGAAGCCACAACACACACAAAAATTAGCCAAGCATGGTGGCAGTTGCCTGTAATCCCAGCTACTCAGGAGGCTGAGGCAGGAGAATCACTTGAGCCCTGGAGGCAGAGGTTGCAGTGAGCTGAGATCATGCCACTGTACTCGGGTCTGGGTGACAGTCAGACTACGTCTCAAAATAAAATAAAAATAAATAAATAAATAAATAAAGATGCCACAACGCTTGTGAAAGCAAGTCCCTGGATTTGCCCTGGCCTGAAAGGCAAGGCTTCCCCGCTCCGTAGAGAATGGATGGAGAATGGAGGGCTGTGATGAACCAGACGGCCCTAGTGGGTGGCCCTTTTCAGCTCTGAGTCACTCTCTATCAATCATCTCTCCTCCTATCTCCTTCCCTCCATGTCTGCATCCTCCCACAAACCGGGGGAGAAATTCACAGGGAATGTGGCAGGGAGGCTGTTTCATCCCGATGGAGTTTCATCCCGACACTGTTATAGCACACAACACCATGCCCAGCCGTGCATCTGCACCAGAGTCCTACCCCCACCTCCAGGCGATGCCCCTGGGCTGAGGGGGAGGAGCCTAGATGATAGGAAACAGACAGCATGAGATACTAAAGTTAGACAACAGGAAGAAATCTGGGTAGCAGAAGTTAGAAGACGTTGGACAAGCCTGAGCGTTTCCTCAGCCAGAGCAGGACAAGAAAGAAAAGGACATTCTGGGGCAGATGGGGAAAATTCAAATGCCAGTGGGGACCAGCCAGGTCACACAAACGAGGGAAGGGGCACCCAACAGGCAATGGAGGGGAGTGTGATGATTTAGGCCGCAGGCACCCCATAGGGGGTGCCCCTTCTCTGCTCCAGCCAGTTTTGCCTTCAGGAATGTGGCCCAGATCTTGAGAAGCCAAAATCCAGATTTTAAGGTAAAATCCCCCAATTTTTAAATGCAGGCAAACAAGCCAGAGGGCTGGATTTGGCCCTGGGGTCACCTGTTTTGCAGCCTCCATCTGGGGCCAGCAAGATTGGATCAACTGACTGCAGGAGGTCCCCTGGGTGAACTTCCAGGCTGGTGTCCCTTATGGCACAAGCGCATAGTAAGCGCCTGCTGTATATCCAGGTTTCTGCCTCTAGCCCAAACCTCCCTCACGTGGTTGAGAAGAAAACTCCACTGGCTGTGCACGGTGGCTCACGCCTGTAATCCCAGCACTTTGGAAGGCCAAGATGGGCGGATCACTTGAGGTCAGGAATTTAAGACCAGCCTGGCCAACATGGTGAAACCCCGTCTCTATGAAAAATACAAAAATTAGCTGGGCGTGGTAGTGCACGCCTGTAATCCCAGCTGCCCAGGGGGCTTAGATGGGATGATCGCTTGAACCCCAGAGGTGGAGGGAGGTTGCAGTGAGCTGAGATCGTGCCACTGTACTCCAGCCTGGGTGGAAGAAAACTCCAGAACGTGGGAAGGAGTAGGAAGGTGGGTTGGCCTGGGGTAGGCGATACTCACAGGTCCCCGACTGCAGGGTCAGGACCACAACCAGGGGGCTGATAACCAGATGCAGACAGTTGAGGGGCCGTTTCCAGTTCCGGTCATCCTTGTCCGGGTCCACGACGGGGACTGTGAGGAGCAGCAGGAACTCCACAGGCAGCTGTCAAGGGGGCAAAAGTGGGAGGGTGTCGGCAGGGAAGTCTGAATCCCAGCCGGCCACAGATGGACTTCAGTGACTCAACAGCTTGGCCGTTCATTGCTGAAGCACTGACTGTGTGCGGGTTCCAGGCTAAGTGCCTGGTTGCCTCTGGCTACTGGGACAAATGACCACAAACAGTGACTGTCAATAGCACAAATGTATTCTTGGACAGTTCTGGAGGGCAGAAGTCCTGAAGTCAAGTTGTCAGCAGGGTTGTTCCTTCTGGAAGCTCTAGGGGAGACTGAGGGTCCTTCCAGCTTCCAGGAGCCGTCTGCTTTCCAGGCCCCACATCATTCCACCCTGTGCTCCTGTCGCCACTTCTCAGTCTCTGACTCTGACCCTCCTGCCTCCCTCTTTCCCTGTGCCAACCCCTGTGATGACACTGGGCCCACTGGATAAGCCAGGCTCATCTCAGATCTTTAATGATGGCCGGATGCGGTGGCTCACGCCTGTAATCCTAGCACTTTGGGAGGCTGAGGTGGGTGGATCACGAGGTCAGGAGATTGAGACCATCCTGGCTAACATGGTGAAACCCCGTCTCTACTAAAAATACAAAAAATTAGCCGGGCGTGGTGGCGGGCGCCTATAGTCCCAGCTACTCGGAACGCTGAGGCAGGAGAATGGCGTGAACCCGGGAGGTGGAGCTTGCAGTGAGCCAAGGACGCACCACTGCACTCCAGCCTGGGCAACAGAGCGAGACTCCGTCTAAAAAAAAAAAAAAAAAAAGATCTTTAATCACATCTGCAAAGGCCCTTCTACCATAAAGGTAACATATTCCAAGGTTCCAGGGGTTAGAATATGGATGTCTTTGGGGGGCCACTAGAGGGCAGAGCCCCAGGTCAAGCCATCAGCCAAGCACCATGCCTCAGTTTCCCCATCAAATCCCAAGTCATATATTCTGAGAGGGTCTCAGTGGACCCCAGGGCCTCCCCCTCATAGAGCTGGAGAGGGTAGCGTGGCCACTGTCTTGCTGCTGTCACAAGGCTGTGAGCCCGGCTCCAGGACCCTCCTACCTTGAACACCTTGAGGGCTTTCCAGTATGCTGATTTCCTTCTCCACTTCATGTAATCCAGGGGATTGAGGGCCCGGACCAGGATCTGAGCCGTGGTCTCCTGGTAGAAGAACAGCGGCCGGTACTCGTCACCTGTGTGCAGGGCGTCGGGTTGTGAGGTGTGCCTGTGGCTGACTTGCTCTCCAGGAAACCTTCCCCGCTCCATCCCACCAGTCCTCCCAGCCCTAGGGGAGGAGGCAAAGCCCAGTACTCGGCAGAGGGCAGACAACCCTGGCCCTTGACTCATCTGAGCTGCAGTGAGAGGTGGGGCCGATTTGGAGCCTCATTCCTGGAGCCCAGGTCTTGGAGGGCCCCATCTTTCCACCCCCAGCCTTTCCCTGTTACCCCCACCCTGGCTGGGCACAGGGCACGGACTCACCGTAGTCATAGCTGTTGGTATTAGAAGATACCCGGTCCTCCTCGGAGTCTGAGAGGATCTCTGCAGGAGAGAGGCCCAGCTACATACAGAACCCAGACCATTCTCGAGGGGGCACGCTGGGACAGAACAGGTTTAGGGGTGCAAGTGTTCAGGCCATCTTATTTACTTAGTTATTTGGGACAGGATCTTTCTCTGTCACCCAGGCTGGAGTGCAGAGGTGTGATCACAGCTCACTGCAGCCTAGACCTCCTGGGCTCACTCGATCCTCCCACCTCAACCTCCCTCCCTCCCGAGTAGCTGAGACTATGCCCAACTAATTTTTAAAAATTTTAGAGATGGGGTCTTGCTATGTTGGCCTGGCTGGTCTCAAATTCCTGGCCTCAGCAGTCCACCCGCCTCAGCTTCCCAAAGTGATGGCATTACAGGCATGAGCCACTGCGCCCGGCCATGTCCAGGCTGTCTTTATTTTGGATTTCTAGCAGTCTGCATGCGTGCTCAGGGATTCTTACACAGTGAAAGTCTAACTCACCAAACATGGCCAAATGTAAGCATGCAGCTATAATGCTAAAGTTAATAGGGGCATTTGAAGGCACAACTCAAACATTTATTGACTTCAGTGTTGTCCTTTTCAGAATCTGGAACCCATACTATTTTTCTCTTCTCAGGAGGTCTGTGGATGCTGAGAGGCCTGGGACCTGTAAGGAGGGGCCTGAAAGGAAAATGGCCCTCCTCGAGTGAGGAGTTAGCTCTCGCCCTGATTCTGCTGCTGAGTGTGTTGTGTGTGTTATCTATGTATGTGCATGTATTTGTTTATGTGTGTGTGCATGTATCTGTACGTGTGTTGTGTATGTGCATGTATTTGTGTGTGTGCATGTATTTGTGTGTATTGTGTGAGTGCATGAATTTGTGTATGTGTATGCTGCATGTTTGTGTGCATTGATGTTTTTGTGTGTTGTGTATGGCATGCATGTATTTGTATGTTGCATGTGTGTGCATGTATCTGTTACATGTGTGTTGTCTATACACATGTGTGTGCTGTGTGAGCATGTATTTGTGTGTTGCATGTGTGTGCACATATTTGTATGCATGTGCATGCATCTGTATATGTGTTGCATGTGTGCATATATTTGTGTCTGTTGTATGTGTGCGCATGTTTGTATAAGTGTGTTGTGTATCTGTATGTTGTATATGTGTGCATGCATGTATATGTGTGTTGCACATGTATGTGCATGTATTCGTATGTGTTGTATGTACACATTTGTGTGTGTGTTGTGTATTTGTGTTGTGTGTGCGCATGTATTTGTGTTGCATGTGTGTGAGCATGTATTTGTGTATGTGCACATGCATGCATCTGTATATATGTTGCATGTGTGTGCATGTACTCCTATGTGTGTTGTGTGTGTGGTATATGTGTGTGCATGTATTTGTATGTGTGTGTGCATATATTTGTATGTGTGTTGTGTGTATACACATATATGTATGTGTTGTATGTGTGCATGTATTTGTGTGCATGTACATGTGTGAGTTGTGTATTTGTGTATGTGTGTACATGTATGTGTATGTGTGCATGTATTTGTATATGTGTGAGTTGTGTATTTGTGTATGTGTGTTGTGTGCATGTGTGTGTAGATGTATTTGTGTATATGACTGTATTTGAATATTATTGATTTCTTTGTATTTATTTTTTATTTCTCAGTGTCCCTGTCACGGCAGCGTTTGTGTTTTACCCTTAGAATGGTGGGAAACATCAGGGCAGGGAGCAGTGGCGATTCTTAGAGATGGCCCTGGCAACTGCATAGAGAGAAGGAAGGAGTGCACTTGAGCCTGCAGGCGATGCAGAGGCTCATGGGTACCAGTGGAAGCATGGAGGCGGGACCTCAGCAGAATGAGTAGAAAGAGCATGAAGAGATGAGCTTGGTGGGGACAATGGCCTCAAGAGACCCTGGGCAGCAGTGAAGGGCACAGAGGCCCCCAGACCCCACTGGTCCTCTCTGGGGTCCGATGCAGACTCTTACCTGGAGTAACTGGCATGGGGCAGAACAGAGATCCTCTCCGTTGCCATTGGTAGATCCAGGTGCAGAGAATCACAGTGACCACATAGAACACATACAAGCCCAGGTAACCTGCAGACGGGGTGCACGCCGTCACCAAGTGGTGTCCTGGTGCAGGTCTAGAGAACAAGAGCTGGCAGTTCTGTCACTGGTGCGTGTTAGTGGTGGCAATCTGTGTTAGCCCATCCAGGTACCAGTGGGTAAATGGCCTTTTCCTTGAGCTCCCCACTCCTTCCTCCTGCCTTCCAGGACCATCTCCCTTCCTGTCTCCCTTGCAATCAAGGAGGTAATACCCAAGCACAGCGAGAGACCTCCAGGTCCCCATTCAAGTACTAAGGCTCGGTGTCCTGCTCTGTGCCCTGGGAGGAGGCAGCCCTGCAGCTCTGGCTACAACTAGGTTCAGCCAATGGGAGGCCAGACAGGAAATCAGAAGCAGCGGGAGAGACTTTGGAGTCTTTCTTCCTACTCCCTCCCTGTTGCGTGTCTCTGGCAGGGCTTGCAACTCTCTTCAGTATAGCTCCAGGCCTTCAGCCCTCCAACTCTCACTGGGCTCCACCACCCCCTTCCCTGCCCCTGCCGCCACGAGGGATGAGTGCGTTCGCAGCTCCCATTGTTGCTGGCCCCTGAGTATCTCGAATCTCGGTTTCCCTTGCTGGTTTCATTTTCCTTCTGTACAAATTGTCCCTCCATTCATACCCCTTGAGCCATCTGAATGGAACACGTTTGCTGTCACGATCCAGGTGGCCCCAGTTAGCGTCCCATCTTTACTGCTTGTTAAAATTGGAAATTATGAAACTTTCTTTTTTTTGAGACAGAGTCTTGCTCTGTTGCCCAGGCTGGAGTGCCATGGCACAATCATGGGTCACTGCAGTCTCGAACTCCTAGGCTCAAGGGATCCTCCTGCCCTAGCTTCCAGAGTAGCTGGGGCCACAGGAATGCACCACCACCATGCCCAGCTAAGTTTTTTCTTTTTTGTAGAGATATAGTCTCGCTATCTTGCCCAGGCTGGTCTCAAACTCCTGAACCAAAGTGATCCTCCTGCCTCAGCCTCTCAAATTGCTGGGATGATAGGTGTGAGCCATCACGCTTGGCCAAAAAATTGTGACACTTTTGAATACTCCCTCCCCAGCCCCCAGCTCTGCCGGGCCTCTTTGGTTATGTGACCCACATGTTCCCATTTTTGCTCAAGCCAGCTTGAGGAGGGTTTCTGTCACTTGTGGTCAAATCAAAGCCCCCACTGACCACCCCTCACACCTCTCTGTCCCAGGCACCTCCTAAACCTCCTGCCCATCAGCCCTGGGATCTCACGCCTGAGCCCCAGAGCTGCTCACCCAGAGCCCATGCCAGCGTGACCCTGCCACGGAAGAGCATGAGGAAGGTCAGGAACACAGCCACCATGTAGAAAATGATGTCCCTGAAGAAGGGCCTGGAGGCAGCCATGAAGGGGTGTAGGATGGTGATGCCTCCGGCCACCACTGTGGTAACCAGCACGCCAGCACCTGGGGGGAGGAGGCCAGAGCTCAGCCACCCTGCACCCTCTCCTGCTGCTTTCCCCGCCCCCCTCACTGGGGCTGCTCTCACCAAACAGTGCCCCAAGGGCCAGGCCAGCTGTGTGTGGGTCAGAGAAGGCCACCAGGGCACTGAAGATGTCAGGTGCACCATTCCCAAATGCCAGGAAGGTGACGCCATGTGGGGAGCATGTCAAGGCGGGCCAGGATCGCAGCTGCAGCCCACCCAGGCCTTCGACCCTATCCCCCAGCTTCCCCACACGGGGATAGACATGACCCTATCTCCCAGCCTCCCCACAACTGCCCTCCCTCCAGGGTGCAGGACACTGGACAAAAGGATACTGCCACGTTGTGGGAGAGCTTCAGTGTGGTAGAAATGGCCGACAAGTTGGGGCAGAAACTATGGAGAAAAAGCGGACGGGAAGCATTTCCGTAGTGACCGGCCCCGGACCCCTATCCTTCCCCCAAACTGAGGGTGACCAAATGTCAGCCTCCTGGGACCCCTCCTCCCATTGATAAGCCAGACCGGAGCCCAGAGCCAAACTCACAACTTGGCTGCGGTGACTCCCAGAATCAGAAACAGGTAGAGCAGCCAGGAAACCTGGGTGGGGAGCCGGCGAGGAAGGGAGAGTCAAGTCCAGCTGGGGACACCAGCCCCTCTCACCAGCCCCCCAGGGCAGGGCCTCACGTAGAGAGTGACAGCCAGAGGGAGGAGGCTGGGAGGGAAGTGGCAGAAGATGCCTTCCAGGTAGTCCAGGTACCCCCCATCACTGTGGCAGTCAGGGTTGGTCCGGATGAAGTCACAGCGGTCAGAGACATTCAGGCCACACACCTTGCGACACTGTAGGAAGACAAGGAGGGGGACATCAGGGGCAGAGACTTCCCTGAGAACTGGACTAGGCCCATCTAAGCAGCTACACATAATGTCCCTTCAGCCTGGTCTCCAAGGCCACCATACCCTCTGGGTGCCAACTATGGATGCACTTTTAATTTTAAAAATAAACGTCTGCTTGAAATTGACATAAGTAATTCATGAATACATATTTGTTTTTTAAAAAAACCAATACATAAAGATTTCTAAATTCCGCTTTCTTATCCCTGCCCTCCGTAAATCCCCCTCTCCAGTGGTCCCACCATAATTAGTTTGAAGCACATCCTTACAGACATTTCTCAGATCAATTACATTTGTATATATACCCTATTACACACTTTGTTTTGTTTAACAGAAATGGATCCATCCCAAATCTCTTGTTTCTATAATTTGCTTTTACCATTATATATATATATATAAAAATATACCTTAATACACAGAATTTGAAACATACTATAGTGATTTCTATATGCGAAGCATAGTGCTAAGAGCTTAAAATGTATCTCAATTAATCTGTACAATAATTCTATGATGGCTGGGGGCAGTGGCTCATGCCTATAATCCCAGCACTTTGGGAGGTTGAGGTGGGAGGATTGCTTGAGCCCAGGATTTCAAGACCAGCCTGGACAACATAGCAAGACCCCATCTCTGCAAAAAAATAAAATAAAAAATTAGGTAGGCATGGTGATGTGCACTTGTAGTCCCAGCTACTCAGGAGACTGAGGTGGGAGGATCACCTGAGCCCAGGAGTTGAGGCTGCAATACTGCATTTAGCCTGGGGAATAGAATGAGATCTTGTCTCAAAAAAAAAAAAAAAAATGTATCTCAATTACTCTGCACAACAGTCTGCGAGGAAGGAACTATTATTATGCCCATTAAACAGTTAAGGAGACTGAGACAATGTCCATGTGCACTCAGTGGGAGGGTCAAGGTTGGAACCCAGGCAGTTTTAGGCTCTAGAGCCCATTGTTCTCCCCTGCCTCCCCATAGAGTCTTTCACTGCAGCAGAGTATTTCATACTATGGGTGATACATCACTGAGGTAAACATTTCCCTACTGGGCATTTGGGTATGCCTAGTTTTTCAATATAGCCAATGAACTTCCTCACACATGACTCTCTGAGCACATGTGAGAAAAATGTCAGAGAAGATTTGAGAAGTGCAAGTGCTGAGTCAGAGGGTATCCTGGTCTGGGTTCCTCCAGAAGCTGACTCAGAGACAAAGATTGAGATGGGCATAGTATGTTTGGGAGACCTGAGGAACACAAACATAGAGAAAGGGAAGTGGGCCCGGGTGTGGTGGCTCACGCCTGTAACTGTAGCATTTTGGGAGGCCAAGGCTGCAGGATCACTTGACCTCAGGAGTTCGAGACCAGCCTGGGCAACACGACAAAACTCCATCTCTACAAAAAATACAAAAAAAACTAGCCGGGCTTGGTGGCATATGCCTGTAGTCCCAACTACTCAGGAGGAGGAGGTGGGAGGAGCACGTGAGCCTGGAAGTTCAAGGTTGCAGAGAGCTATGATTGTACTACTGCAGTCCAGCCTGGGTGAGAGTGAGACCCTGTCTCAAAAGAAAAAAATAAAAGAAATAGGAGAAAAGAAGTGGTACAGAGAAGGGATAGCTGCCAATGAAGGCTGGGTTGAGCCAGTTACCACCACCATGAGCTTAATCAGGAGGCTAGGGAGCTGGGATATTTATACACCAACTCCCATCAGCCATTGGGTGAGGACTGCTAGATGGAGGTTTTAGTTCCCCAGCACCTCTAGCCTACTATGCTTATAAGCGGTTCTAGAACAATAAACTGGCAACTGGAAGTCAACAAAAGCCCACCAAAATAGTACAGTCCAAAAGAAATGCTCAAGGCCCTGACAAGGGATCTTCAACATTGCTGGATTTTGCCAAAATGCCCTGGCCAAGCTCTACCTACATACACTCCCACCAGGAATGGGAAATAAGCAATTCTCATAAGCCTGCACCCACATTGGCTATGAGCAGCCTTATTCAGATCAATGTGATAGGAATGTCATTGTTAAACTGCAAGTCTGGCCAGGTGTGGTGGCTCATGCCTGTAATCCCAGCACGTTGGGAGGCCGAGGTAGGCGGATCACTTGAGGTCAGGAGTTCATGACCAGCCTGGTCAACATGGGGAAACCCCACCTCTACTAAAAATACAAAAATGAGCCAGGCGTGGTGACATCCACCTGTAGTCCCAGCTACTCAGGAGGCTGAGGCAGGAGAATCGCTTGAACCCAGGAGGCGGAGGTTGCAGTGAGCCAAGATCATACCACTGCACTCCAGCCTGGGTGACAAAGTGAGACTCCATCTCAAAAACAACAACAACAAAAAAAAGCTATGACAGTAAATTTTAGGTTATGTGTATTTCATTATAATTTTTTAAAAGCTTTGTCAAACCACAGTTCCACCTCCTCCACAAGCCCTCTCTGAACTCCCACTAACACCAGACTGGAAGTGAGATTTCTTATCTCTGAGCCTCTGGCCTTCTCACCAATTTTTGCTAAGAGCTCTACCCACCCATACAGTATCCCCTGAGCAGAGACTGAAATCCCCCAGCCCTGCCCCAACCCCTCAATCTTTCTACAGTGCCCTGTCCTCAGAAAGCACATGCCAGCTGGGAAGATGAAATCCGTGGCCAGGTAAACTGGCTCACACCTGTAATACCAACACTTTGGGAGGCTGAGGCAGGAGGATCGCTTAAGCCCAGGAGTTTGAGACCAACTTGGGTAACATAGTAAGACCCCATTGCTACAAAAAAATTTAAAAATGAGCCAGGCATGGTGGCACACGCCTGTGGTTCCAGCTACTTCGGAGGCTGAGGTGAGAGGATTGCTTGAGTCTGGGAGGTTGAGGCTACAGTGAGCTATGATGGCACCACTGCTCTCCAGCCTGGGTGACAGAGCAAGCCTGTCTCAAAAAAAAAAAAAAAAAAACTTCTTTTTTTGAGATCAGGACAACCCGAGCATAATACCCACTCAGCCACTCAGCTCTACCTTTTTTTTTTTTTTTTTTTGGAGACAGAGTCTCCCTCTGTCACCCAGGCTGGAGTACAATAGCACAATCTCGGCTCACTGCAACCTCCACCTCTCGGGTTCAACTGATTCTCCTGCCTCAGCCTCCCGAGTAGCTGGGACTACAGGCGCCCACCAACACGCCTGGCTAAGTTTTGTATTTTTAGTAGAAACGGGGTTTCACCACGTTGGCCAGGCTGGTCTCGAACTTCTGACCTCAAGTGATCTACCTGCCTTGGCCTCCCAGAGTGCTGGGATTACAGGTGTGAGCCACTGCGCCCAGGCCCTTTTTTTCCTTTGAGACAGAGTCTCACTCTGTCGCCTAGGCTGGAGTACAGTAGAGCAATCTTGGCTCACTGCAACCTCCACCTCCTGGGTTCAAGTGATTCTCCTGCCTCAGCCACCTGAGTAGCTGGGACTACATGCACACAACACCACACCTGGCTAATTTTTGTATTTTTGGTAAAGATGAGGTTTCACTGTGTTGGCCAGGCTGGTCTTGAACTCCTGACCTCAAGTGATCCACCTACCTCAGCCTCCCAAAGTACTGGGATTACAGGTGTGAGCCTCCATGCCCAACCAGCTCTACCGTCTAAGAGCTGTATCTGTAGCAATTCCCTTCCTCTCTTTGAGCTTCAGTCTCATTTGTAAAATGGGACTAATTATACCAACCCCATTGATAAAGGAATCAAATGAGATTACAGGTGTTCAAATTTGCCCTCCTCAGAGACTTTCCATGTAAAGTAGTTATTACCCCTATCTCCACTATTAATACCCAGTTTTCTGCATTCACAGCAGTTATCACAATCTTTATTTTGTTCATTTCCTTGTTTACTGAATTTTATTATTTTAGAGACCAGGTGCTTTGTCACTCAGGCTGGAGTGCAGTGGGGCAATCATGGCTCACTTCAGCCTCGAACTCCTGGGCGCATGTGATCCTCCTGCCTTTGCCTCCCAAGTAGCTGGGACTACAGGCATGCACCACCACACCCAGTTAATTTTTTTAAAAATTATTTTTTGTAGAGATGGAGGTCTTGCTATGTTGCCTAGGCTGGTCTTGAACTCCTGGCCTCAAGCCATCCTCCCACCTCAGCCTTCCATTGTGCTGGGATTATAGGCGTGAACCACCAAACCTGGCCTTAATTTTTTTTTTTTTTTTTTTTTTTTTTTTGAGACGGAGTCTCGCTCTTTCGCCCAGGCCAGACTGCAGTGGCGCTATCTCCGCTCACGGCAAGTTCCACCTCCCAAGTTCACGCCATTCTCCTGCCTCAGCCTCCCGAGCAGCTGGGACTACAGGCACTCGCCACCACGCCCAGCTAATTTTTTGTATTTTTTAGTAGAGATGGGGTTTCACCGTGTTAGCCAGGATGATCTCGATCTCCTGACCTTGTGATCCACCCGCCTCGGCCTCCCAAAGTGCTGGGATTACAGGCGTGAGCGACCGCGCCCAGCCCTGAATTATTTTTGTCTGCATTCTTGTATTTGCCCTGAGCCTGGCCTGTAGTAGGGGCTTAATACATTTGTGTTAATGGCTGCTTGAATGACTAAGTGATTTTGTGTAGCCTTTCCAACACTCCTGCGAGGCAAATGGAATGATTCCCCTTTAACATATGGGTAAGCCAAGGGTCAGCAAACTTCGGCCCCTGGACCACATCCAGCCCACCATCTGGTTATGCACAGCCTGCAAGCCAAGAATGATTCTTACATTTTTAAATGGTTGGGAGACATAAATCAAAAGAAGAATTTTCCATGACATGTAAAATTATATAAAACCCAAGTTTCCACTTCCATAAATATTTACTGGGGCACAGCCACACCCATTCGTTGATGTACAGTCTGTGGCTACTCAGGCACTGTGAGAGCAGTGAGTAGTTGTAGAAACCATGTAGCCCACAAAGCTGAAAATATTTACTGTCTAGCTCTTATTCTATTCTTTCTTTCTTTTCTTTTCTTTCTTTTTTCTTTTTTTTTTTTTTTTTTTGAGACGGAGTCTTACTCTGTTGCCCAGGCTGAAGTACAGTGGTGAGATCTCAGCTCACTGCAACCTTTGCCTCCTGGGTTCAAATTATTATCCTGCCTCAGCCTCTGGAGGAGCTGGGATCACAGATGTGTGCCACCACGCCTGGCTGATTTTTTTATTTTTAGTAGAGATGGGGTTTCACCATGTTGGCCAGGCTAGTCTCAAACTCCTGGCCTCAAGTGATCCACCAGCCTCCGCCTCCCAAAGTGCTGGGATTACAGGTGTGAGCACTGTGACTGGCCTCTTTTCTTTCTCTCTCTTTTTTTTTTTTTGAGACAAGGTCTCACTGTTGCCCAGGCTGGAGTGCAGAAGCATGATTATAGCTCACTGCAGCCTCAAACTCTTAGGCTTAAGGAATTCCCCCGACTTCAACCTCCCAAGTGGCTGGAGCTACAAATGTGAGCCCACAACCTGGCCCTACTATCTGGCTCTTTACAGAAAGTCTGTGCCCCAGGCTGGAGTGATGGTGTGCACATCCCAACCCAGGCTTGGGAATCTCCATCAACTATTCCCACCAAAACATGCAGATGCAAGTCTCAAGTTTCTGTCCTGAGCTTCCCTTATCCCATCCCCAGCTCCCACCCAAAAGCAACAGTCAGGCTGGGCTCCTTCCATACTGGGAGGGGGAGGGTTTCAATCTTGCCCTAAGCCTGGGCCTGTGGCTTTGCTGGGGCCCAGGAATTTCCCAGGGAGATAAAGTCACCCAAGGGGTTTCTGACAAAGAGGGTCCCACCCAGCACAAGGAGGAAGGACACTAGATGGGGGCCAGGGAAGCAGGCGGGCTGCCATTTCCTCCTCTGGGAGGAACAATAATAATCATATTGGGAGGCAGTACAGCTCCCTCTACTGAGCCCTCCTCTCTCATGAAACTGCCTGGTTGAAATTCTAATTTGCATCCTTCTAGGTGAGTGATCTTGGGCAAGTAAATTAACCTCAGTGTTCTCCTCTGAACAATGGGGGCAATAACACCCACATGCCTAGACAGGAATGGGATAAGGACATGGAGGCCAGGCATTGTGGCTCACATCTGTAATCCCAGTGCCTGAGCCCATGAGTTTGAGACCAGCCTGGCCAACATGGTGAAACTCCATCTCCACTAAAAATATAAAAATTAGCCAGGCATGGTGGCATGTACCTGAGTTCCCAGCTACTCAGGAAGCTGAGGCAGAATAACTTGAACCCGGGAGGCGGAGGTTGCAGTGAGCCGAGATCACACCATTGCACTCCAGGCTGGGCAACAGAGTGAGACTCTGTCTCAAAAAAAAAAAAAAAATAGGCTGGGCGCGGTGGGTCACACCTGTAATCCCAGCACTTTGGGAGGCCAAGGCAGGTGGATCACCTGAGGTCAGGAGTACGAGACCAGCCTGACCAACATGGTGAAACCATCTCTACTAAAAATACAAAAAGCCAGGCATGGTGGCAGATGTCTATAATCGCAGCTACTTGGGAAGCCAAGGCAGGAGAATCGCTTGAACCCAGGAAGCAGAGGTTGCAGTGAGCTGAGATCGCACCATTGCACTCTAGCCTAGGCAACAAGAGCGAAACTACGTCTCCAAAAAAAAAAAAAAAAAAAAAAAAGGTTGCATTATCATCATCTAAGTTTTATTTATTTATTTATTTATTTATTTAGAGACAGGTTCTGTCTATGTCACCCAGGCTGGAGTGCAGTGGCGTGATCACAGCTCACTCCAGCCTCAACCACTCAGGCTCAAGCAGTCTCCTACCTCAGCCTCCTGAGTAGCTGGCACCACAGGTGCACATCACACGAGGCTAATTTTTAAATTTTTTGTTGAGAAGGGGTCTCGCCATGTTGGCCAGGCTAGTCTGAAACTCCTGGGCTCAAGTGATCCTCCCGCCTCAGCCTTCCAACGTGCTGGGATTACACAGGTGGGCCACCAAGCCTGGCCAAAAATTTTTCTCTCTTAAACAATACTTGAATTCATCCCTTCCTTCCATCTCCACCAGCACAGAGAACAACTGCAGAGGTTCTCATCTGGCCTCCTACCCCCAATCTTACCAGAGGGGCTCTTTCTAATGTGCTCCCTCCTCCAGCTGCTGAAGAGCCCTCCTTTGCCTGTTTTTGGTCCCTGTGTTCTGCCCTTGTCAGTCTCCAGTAAAGCTCGTCTGGTCAGCTGTCAGGTCCTGGAATGCCCAGACCCTCCTGGCATTGGTCCAGCTTTTGTACATGCTATTCCTTCTGCCTGGTGCCACGATTATTTTTCCTCTATTTAATCCACGTTCACCACCCAATTCTTGGTTCCCAGGACACTTCTTGCAGGAAGCCCTCCCTGACTACTCCCAGCCTAGCTGGCCCTCCCAGTTACTTTTTTTTTTTTTTTTTCCTTTTTTGAGATGGAGTCTTACTCCATCACCCAGGCAGGAGGGCAGTGGTATGATCTCAGCTCACTGCAACCTCCATCTCATGGGTTCAAGAGATTCTCCTACCTCAGCCTCCCGAGTAGCTGGGATTGCAGGCGCCCACCACCATGCCCAGGTAATTTTTGTATTTTAGTAGAGATAGGGTTTTGCTATGTTGGCCAGGCTGGTCTCGAAATCCTGGCCTGAAGTGATCCACCTGCCTCGGCCTCCCAAAGTGCTGGGATTACAGGTGTGAGCCACCGCACCCAGGCAGGATCATAGACTTGCTTAATATCTGCCCCTCCCACTAAAGTCTCACACAGTGCCTGGCAGAGTAGGCCCTCCTAACAGTTGTGGCGCACACCGTGCTGGGCATCATCTCACCCATTCAGTCTTCATCAGAGACCCAGGAGGTTGGCACAATTGTTTCCACTTCACAGATGAGAAAACTGAGGCACAGAGAGGCAAAGTGGCTTGCCCAGGAGCACACAGCCCACCACTGAGAAGTGGCTCCAAACTCAGCTCCGCCTGAAAGTTACTCGCTGAAGCTCCTGAGGAAACTGCCCAACTGGGCAGGGGCAGCCTCCATTTCCTGCCCTCTCACTATCTTCCTGCCCTCCCTCCTCCCTGTCCTCGGGGTCAGCCAGGGAGGACACAGGGAGTCACCCCATCTCCCTGATGGCAGAGTGAGTCAGCAAGGTGGGTCCCCCAAATCTGGCCTCCAAAATCACATTACTGTGCAGTCTGTCTCGCTCTGCCCTCCCCGAGCTGCACACCCCTCCCCCAGGTCCCTCAGGACCCCTCCCCAGCTCTCTGCTCAAGAGAGACAGAGTAAGGTGGGATTGCTCTGCGTCTGGGGGAGGGGGGGAGTGAATTCACTTCCTTCCAGTCCTTCGCACCCTCTTTCCTATGTCACTAACTCAGTCCCAGGAAACCCAGAGAGGTGCACACAGAGGTCAGGCTGGACAGGAAAGGGTAACCAACTCAATACCTTGGAATTCTCATAAAAACTTACATCAGATCACATCCTCTTGTGCTCTAAAGCCTCCCATGGCTCCCACCTTCCTCCCACTGACAGCCAAGTCTACAGTGGTCCCCAGGGCCCCTGTTCTCTCCTGCCTGATCTCCCTTCCTTCTCCCTTGCTCACTGTTCCAGCCACTTTGCAAAATCTGTCATTCTGCTCCTGCCCCAGGGCCTTTGCATCTACTGTTCCCTCACTTCCCCTGGATCTTCATAAGCCATTCAGGTCTCAGTCTAAATGTCATGTCCTCAGAGAGGCCTTCCATGATAGCCTAAGCAAAGCAGCGCCCCCCTCCCCTCACCCTGTGGAATGATTTGTCAACTTGCTTCTCACCCATGACCCCACTAGAGTATAAGCTCCAGGGGGGCAGGGACCAGGCTCTCTGCTTCCTGCTATCCCCTCAGCACATGGCACAGGCCCTGGCACATAGTAGGTGCTCAATAACTATTTGTTGCATTAATGACTACTTGAAAAGGACCTAAGGTAAGGGGCTGGGGGGGGGCCTTTCCCAGCCTGCAGGCTCCCTGGATGGTGGGGACTTCCAGAAAGGCAGCTGCCCCATCTGTCCTGGGAGGCGGTGGACTAGAGGGGAAGGGGATGGATTTAGCATGAAGCAGCCAAGAGTTCTCATCCTGGCTCTGCCACTTTCCTCCTGGCCACCTTCACCTCCCTGAACCTTGGAGTCTTCATCTATAGCACAGAGATAATCACTCCCACCTCACGGGGTTTGGGGGAGGACTTGTGGGCACAGGGCTGACCTAAGTGCTCAATAACTTGGAGAGATTATCTGGCACAATTATCTGGTATGATCTCCCAGTTTTCCTGCCCCCAAGGAGCACGCTCCAAGAGGGGGTACTCAATTTTATAACCACAGTAACCACAAACCACTTTCCCATCTATCTGTAAAATGGGCTTAATTGCCTGTTGCCTGTTTCACAGGGTGGACTTGAAGGCACTTTGCAGCCTCATAAAGTTGCTGTGGGCATTGAATGCTCTCAGCCCATCAGTTTGAGTTTGGGATTCCTGCTGAAGAAATGGTGAGAACTCCAGTCCCTGGCAGCTACAGGGCACTCCAGGGGGTCATCTTGAGCAGTCCCCTGCTTTTGTTCCTTCACTCCAGATCTGCTGTGACCTCCTCTTCTCCCCTTACAGACATCAGAGCGGAAAGATGCAAGTTCTCTGTAGCCTGTCTCAACAAGCTGTGCCCTTCCTGCCCTGGGAGGAAGGCCTCTTGCCTCTAACTCCAGCGTCGTCATTGGTCCTCCCTCAGTGCTCCCCATTCAAATCACAGCACCAGCACACCCTCAGCAGATCAGGCCAGAAACCTGGAGCCATCCACGACTCCTCTCTTTCTCCCACCACTGGGAGAAAGAGAGAGGGTGGGAGTTCAATACCAGCCTGGCCAACATGGTGAAACCCTGTTTCTACTAAAAATACAAAAAAATTAGCCAGGTGTGGTGGTGTGCACCTGTAATCCCAACTACTCGGGAGACTGTGCATAAGAATCACTTGAACCCGGGAGGCGGAGGTTGCAGTGAGCTGAGATCGTGCCATTGCACTCCAGCCTGGGTATAGAGTGAGACTGTTCTCGAAAAAAGAAAAAAAAAAAAATTGAGTCAGTGGACTGGGAAAAGCAGACCCACCCTCGATCTGGGTGGGTGCAATCTAATCAGCTACCAGCACAGCCAGAATAAAAGCAGGCGGAAGAATGTGGAAAGACTAGACTGGCTTGGTCTTCTGGCCTGCATCTTTCTCCCATGCTGGATGCTTCCTGCCCTCAAACATCAGACTCCAAGTTCTTCAGCTTTGGGACTCTTGGACCTTCAGCCACAGACTAAAGGCTGCACTGTCAGCTTCCCTACTTTTGAGGTTTTGGGACTCAGACTGACCTCCTCGCTCTTCAGCTTGCAGATGACCTACTGTGGGACCTCACCTGTGATCATGTGAGTCAATATTCCTTTAAAAACTCCCCTTTACATATACGTCTATCCTATTAGTTCTGTCCCACTAGAGAACTCCGACTAACACAGATTTTGTGACCCTCTGCTTAAAACCTTCCATTGGCTCCCCACTATCGCAAAACAATTCTCACCTCCTAGCCGCAGCTTGTAAGGCCTTTTGTAATCTGCCCGCCATTACCTCTCCATCCTCCTCTCTTAACATTCTTCCCCTCACTTGCTCTGTTCCATCCATTCTAGCCTCCCTGCTGTTCCGGGAACACACTAAGCTTGTTCCTGCTCCAGAATCTTTGTACTTGCTGTTCCCTTTGCCCAGAATGCTCTTCCCCGGGGTGTCAATGTAGGTGGTTTCCTCTCTCCATTCGCTGGCTTGCCTCAAATATCACCCCCTCACAGAAGCCATCTGTGACCACCCAATCTGAAATAGTTGGAAAAGCTCACACCCTCCCCCATACCACTTTAGCTATTGTGTGCGGGGCACTTAGCACATCGCCACCTGAAATGTATATGCTTACTTCTCTTTTTTTTGTTGTTGAGACAGAGTCTTGCTTTGCCGCCCAGGCTGGAGTGCAGTGGTACAATCCTGGCTCGCTGCAACATCCACCTCACGGTTTCAAGCGATTCTCTTGCCTCAGGGTTCTGATGATTACAGGCACCTGCCACCATGCCCGGCTAATTTTTGTATTTTTAGTAGATATGGGGTTTTGACACGATGGCCAGGCTGGTCTCCAACTCCTGGCCTCAAGTGATCCTCCTGCCTCAGCCTCCCAAAGTGTATACGTTTACTTCTTGATCTGTCTGTTCAGGAGACTGTCAGCTTCCTGAGAGTAGTGAATTTTGTCTCTATTGTTCCCTGGTATATCCCAGGCTGCGGTCAGTGCCTGGCACATAGTAGATGCTCAATAGATATTTATCAATTGGAGGAACACAGCCCCACTCAACCCCAGGTTCCTACCGGGATACTCACGTCTACCACGGGGGTCTGGTTCACACCTGAAGCTGGAAACTGGGGGCTAATGTGAGCTCCTGTAGACGAGCCCCTAGTCCCAGACACTGTCTCCGCCATTAGCAGCACACAAAGCACACTCAGTGCCCAGCGCAGATTCAGCCATCTGCCGGCCATCTGCCCCAACGGGGCCTGGCCCTTACTCTCCACTTCCCTTTCTGCAGTAGCTCAGTTCCAAACAACTGGCGGCTCCGGTGGCCTGCAAGGTGGGAGTGAGAAGGGGGGACAACATCACTGAAAACCCATGGACACAGCAAAAGGGGCTGGAAGACTCTAGTTAAGGAACTGCCTTCCTGCCTCCAGGCAGCAAAGTTAAGCTGACGGAGAAACCATGTTCTGCACAGTCTCGCTGGAGGGGCCCAAGGCCCTGCCCATTCAGCGTGCAGATGAGATACGCCCTTCTTCCTGAGAACCCATGAAAACCTACCCAGTCCCACCTGGCCCCCAGCCTGAGGCCAGAATGCCAGGGCTACAAGGGACTAGGGACTTGAGCCAAGATTCAGTCTCAGGCTTCTGGGGCCAGCTGGGTGAGATACATGTGGAAGTGGGCAGTGGGCGGGATTGCAGAAGCCATCAAAACAAAACAAAACAAACTCTACTTCTAGGGGTGGACTTGGCCTCTGGGCCACCAGTTTGAGACGTAGAGAGGCTTGCCCACCACATTTTACAGAGCCCACTAAGCAATGCTGTTGTTCTGTGTCTTACAAGGAGCCAAGCTTTACATGGATGACCTCATTCTATCCTCACGACATGCCAAGAGGGGGTAGCATTAGCATTCCATTTTACAGATGAACTAACTGAGGCACAGACAGGTGAAGCCAGGCTTGTTTCCCCCCTGCATCACGCCTCCCTCATGCAGTCCTCAGAACAATTCTGGAAATGTCACCCCCCCCCCACCCCCCACCCCGCCCTGCACAGCAGGGAGAGGGGCTCAGAGGAGTTTTTTTTTGTTTTTTGTTTGTTTGTTTGTTTCTTCAGATGGAGTCTCACTCTGTTACCCAAGCTGGAGTGCAGTGGCGCAACCTCAGCTCACTGCAACCTCTGCCTCCCGGGTTCAAGTGATTCTCCTGCCTCGGCCTCCCGAGTAGCTGGGATTACAGGCACACACCACCATGCCCAGCTAATTTTTGTATTTTTAACGGAGACGGGGTTTCACCATGTTGGCCAGGCTGCTCTCGAACTCCTAGCCTCAAGTGATCTGCCGGCCTTGACCTCTCAAAGTGCTGGGACTACAGGCGTGAGCCACCACACCCAGCAGAGGAATTCCGTAACCTGCCCAAGGTCACACAGCAAGAGGGTCACAGAGCCCACAGCCGCTCCGACAGGGAACTTAAGGGCAAGAAGGAAGTTGAGTTGCTCAAAGACCGCGGGTTAGCAGTGGGGCCGGGCTGGTCACCACCACGTGCCTCTTCCCTCAAGACCAGGGCCAAAAGGGCTTCAATATATTTCAAAGGAATTAAACTGGAAAAACAAAAGTCCTCAGCAAACTAAATTTCCTGTTTTGGCTTTTTCATGTGTTCTACGATGAGTATGTCTTATTTTTGCAATCAGGAAACCAAACCCCATAAAAACGTTTTTTTCTTTAAGTCTGCGCAGGAGTTTCTCAATGTACTGGCAGCCTGAGGGGAGGGAGAGGAGGGAGGGAGGGGAAGAGAGGTCAGAAAGGCGCCTGTCCCAGCCAGGTTCCTTACCTGTCCACGGAAGACACGGCCCTTCCTCTTCTATGGTTCTCCCGAACCCCTCCAACTGGAGTCCGAGTTACTCTATTTGGCACCAAATTGAAACAGGACACCCCTGGTTTCAAATTCGTCTCGGCCACTTACTATCTGTGTGGCCTTAAGGAAGTCACTTCACCTCTCTGGGCCTCTTATTCCTCATGTGTGAAATGGACACAAATGCTGGCCGACGGGGTATACAATAAGAGCTCAATAAATGTTCGCGTCCCTGATGTCCCCAACACCTGAAGATCAGCATGCGTCTCGTCTCTCTTTGCTGCCGATTTATTTTACTGATTCACTGGTGAGCATTTATTGAGCGCCTTCTGTACGCGTGGGCCGATGCCCAGCGCTCGGATGGTCACCGACCTGCTAAGGGACAGGGGCGGGAAATCGGGGCTGCGCTTCCCAGGAAAGAGACCTCAGGAACATCTCCGTGCTCCGTTTCCCGTCCGGACGGAGGTTGAGAAGTCGAACTCGGGGCGCCCGGGTCCTCCGGCCGCGCGGGGAGGCGGCTCTTTCTTACCTCGGGCCGGGCCTGGGACCAGCAAACTCCGAACCTCGACCTCGCAGGGCCTCGCAGCCTTCCAGGTCCCTGGCCGCCGGACCGACCTTGCGCCAGCGAAGCCGCCAGTCCGGGTGCCCCGCCTGCTGCAGCGTCCGGGTCCCTACTCTTCCCGTCCGGGCCCGCCCCGGCTCGCCCCGCCCCGGCTCGCCCCGCCCCGGCCTCGGCCACGCCCTCAGGACTCGCCCCCTCGGGACATGCCCCAGAAGGCTCGCCCCGCCCCTGCCCTTAAAGGTACAGCTCCCGGGGAGCTTCCTAGGGTCTTCCCACTCTCCACCGTCCTCTCCCTCCGCTTTGAAACTGAGATACAAGCCGATGGGTAAGGACTGCAGGAAGCCGGAGAGGGACATTTAGAGGGTGAAAGTAGGAGGTTCATTTCCCGAGGGTAGAGGGACCAGAGGGTGTCAAGCTGCTCCTGGTAATGAATGGTGATAAAGAGGTTTGGGAAAATCCCAGGTGGAGAAAGTCCCACCCTGCCCACGAAAGTTCTGGCGGTTTCACCTGAAATCCTTCTGAGATTCTAATTGGGTTCAACATTCCCCTCTAGTAGCATAGCTTTTTTTTTTATTATTTAAATTTTAATTTTTTAAGCCAGGGTCTCACTCTATCGCCCAGGCTGGAATGCAGTAGCAGCTGTCACGGCTCACTAAAGCCTCGACCTCCGAGGCTCAAGCAATCCTCCCACCTTGGCCTCCCAAGTAGCTGGGACTGCAGGCAAATGCCATCTTGCCCGGCTAATTTTGTTCATTTTTTGTAAAATGTTCTTACTATGTTGGTCAAACTGGTCACGAACTCCTGGGCTTATACAATCCTCCCGCCTCAGCCTCCCACGTAGCTGAGACCACAGGTATGTGCCACCAAACCAGGCTAGTTTTTAAAATTTGTTATAGAGACGAGGTCTCTATATGTTGCCCAAGTTGGTCTCAAACTCCTGGTCTCAAGCGATCCTTCTGCCTCTGCCTCCCAAAGTGTCAGAGCTGTGTAAACCAGAGCAACTCCATCTCGAATGGGGCTGGGTAAAATGAGGCTGAGACCTACTGGGCTGCATTCCCAGACGGTTAAGGCATTCTAAGTCACAGGTTGAGATAGAAGGTGGGCACAAGATACAGGTCATCATAAAGACCTTGCTGATAAAACAGGTTGCAGTAAAGGAGCCAGCCCAAACCCACCAAAACCAAGATGGTGACAAGAATGACATCTGGTTGTCCTCACTGCTGCACTCCCATCAGCGCCATGACAGTTTACAAATGCCATGGCAACGTCAGGAAGTTACCCTATATGGTCTAAAAAGGGGAAACATAGATAATCCACCCCTTGTTTAGCATATCATCAAGAAATAACCATAAAAATGGGCAACCAGCAGCCCTCAGGGCTGTTCTGCCTATGGAGTAGCCATTCTTTTATTCCTTTACTTTCTCAATAAACTTGCTTTCACTTTACTCTGTGGAATCACCCTGAATTCGTTCTTGCGCGAGATCCAAGAACCCTTTCTTAGGGTCTGGATCAGGACCCCTTTCCTGTAACAAAAGTGCTTGGATTACAGGTGTGAGCCACCATGCCCACCTTTTTATCTAATATTTAAAATTTGTATTTAATTTTTTCCCTTTTCTTTTTGCTAACCTCTGTATTGTTCCAATTTTAGTATATGTGCTGCCGAAGGGGGCACATAGCATCGTTTTTAAAAGAACGTGGCAAACAAATCAAGACCGAGGAGTTAGTGATCTGCTGATGGATGTACCAGTATCTCCCCCTATTTCCAGTTTCCCAGCCTCCTGGGGGAGCTCTGTTCATCCTGCCTTTTCTTCTGTTGGGGGGATGGGGGAATGGGAGGAGGCGGGCATGGGGGCTGGACCTGGGGTCCTTAAGGCTGGAGTGTGTCCTCCCAGGCCACTCCTGCCTGCAGCCCCACTTCTGCCATTAGCATGCATCTAATCACCCCATCTCTTATCCTTAGGGTAGGACCTGCTTCCTCGTCATGGGCAGGACCCAGGCCCAACGCCAAGCCTGGCATTCAAGGCCCTTCAGCATCCAGCCCTAGCACACCTTTCTGAAATCGTCTTTCACCCCTACCTCCACCTCCTGCCCAGTAGTGTTCCCTGTTCCCTGAACGTATCGGCCTCTTGCTCACAGCCACCTGCCTCTGCTCCTTCCGAGCCCCCTGCCCTGATGACACCCTATCTCTTTTCCACCTGACAAACTCTTACTCGTGTTGTCAGGCTCAGCTCAGAGGTCACCGCCACTAGGGGGTCTTCCACCCTCCTCCCGACCCCTCCACATGGCCACAGGGCTCCCCACCTTCAGAACACACCTCTAATTCCCACCTCTGGGCAGGTGACATTGTGATCTGGAGCACGATGTGTTTGGAATCGCAGAACATCAGGTTTCTGTAGGACCTTCTATAAACACTTAGAGCCTCTCTTTGAGCCTCAGTTTCCCCCTTGGTGAAATGGGAGTGATACTAGTACCAACCTCCTGAGGTCCTTCCAGATGTTTTTTCTTATCTTTTTTGAGACAGGGTCTCCTTCTGTCACCCAGGCTAGAATGCAGTGGTATGATCTTGGCTCACTGCATCCTTGACCTCCTGGGCTCAAGTGATCCTCCCGCCTCAGCTTCCCAAGTAGCTGTGACTACAGTCGTGTGCCACCATGCCTGGCTAGTTTTGTTCATTTTTTGTAGAGACAGGGTCTCACTATGTTGCCCAGGCTGGTCCTGAACTCCTGGGCTCATGCAATCCCCCCACCTTGGCCTCCCAAATTGCTGTGATTACAGGCGTGAGCCACCATGCCTGGCTGAAATAGGACACTGTGAAGAGCCCCAAACCCCATGCTGGATGCTGAGTCAACACTCCCTCAGTGGAAGGATTTGTTGTCCCTATTAATTATTCCATTGTTGGCTGGGCGTGGTGGTTCGCACCTGTAATCCCAGCACTTTGGGAGGCTGAGGTGGGCAGATCACCCGAAGTCAGGAGTTCAACACCAGCCTGGCCAACATGGCAAAAACCCGTCTCTACTAAAAAATACAAAAATTAGCCAGGCATGGTGGCACAAGCCCACAATCTCAGTTACTTGGGAGGCTGAGGCACGAGAATCGCTTGAACCTGGAAGGTGGAGGCTGCAGTGAGCCCAGATCATGCCACAGCACTCCAGCCTGGGTGACAGTGAGACTCCATCTCAAAGAAAAATAAAAAATAAAAATTATTCCATTGTTACAACAATGCATTAACTTACCTTTCTGTGTCCCCCACAGGCTGGGAGCACCTCGAAGCAGCACCAGGCCAGGTTCATCCCCATGTCCAGGCTGCCAGCACAGGGGCGTTCACAGTAGTGTCTGTGTGTCACAATCTCCAAGCCTGCTCCGGGGTCAGCCTGCTCCGGGGTCAGCTTTTCCCCAGGTCATCTGCTGCTTGAGAAGTAACTCCAGAATTGCTGAGTTTGAAGTCCTCCTTCCCCAAGGGGCCTGACCCTGGTAGCTAGGGTGAGGCTTAGATATCACCATTCTAGGTCAGCAGAGCAGGTGGGTTACTACCTCCCTGTCTCCCAGGACTGGGATAGAGCAGGAAGCAAGGGGTGTTGGGGGAGAGTATGAGTATCTGTTGAGAGACTCCTGGAAAGATCCAGGCGGGGAGAGGAACCCCTAGGGACAGAGAAGAAAGATAGATGGGGCCTGGGATAGCCCCTGGTTCACCCTTGCTCTGGTAGACAGTGGTTAGGGTTAGGGCCTATTCCCCAGACTGAGAAAGGCCATTTTGACATGTTAGGAGCAGCCTTAGAAGTCATCCAGATCCAAGCTCAAGTCCCAGCTCTGCCATTTACTGGTTATTTGGCCCTGGACCAGTTATTTTGTCTTTTTGAGTCTCAGTTCCTTACCTGGAAAATGGGGATGAAAACAGCACCTATAGGGCGCACTCATCAGGCTATAGTGAGGATTGGGATTTTATATGTCGGCTGGGCACAGTGGTTCACACCTGTAATTCAGCACTTTGGGAGGCTGAAGTGGGAGGATTGCTTGAGGCCAGGAGTTCGAGACCAGCCTGGGCAACATAGCAAGACCCTGTCTCTACTATTATAATTTTAAAGAACAAGGAGATTATATAATAAAACCCATAGCATAGTGCCTGGCACTTGTTAAAGTTGAATAAATTGAAGCTGCTATTATTATTATTATTACTTTTTTTTTTTTTTTTTGAGACAGAGTCTTGCTCTGTCGCCCCAGGCTGGAGTGCAGTGGTGCAATCTCGGCTCACTGCCACCTCCGCCTCCCGAGTTCACGCCATTCTCCTGCCTCAGCCTCCCAAGTAGCTGGGACTACAGGCGCCCGCCACCACGCCCGGCTAATTTTTTGTATTTTTAGTAGAGATGGGGTTTCACTGTGTTAGCCAGGATGGTCTTGATCTCCTGACCTCGTGATCCGCCTGCCTCGGCCTCCCAAAGTGCTGTGATTACAGGCATGAGTCACCATGCCTGGCCAAGCTGCTATTATTATTATTTATTATTATTACTGAAGGTAAAAGGACCTGACACAATGTCTGGCAGAGAGTAGATTAAATGTCAATTTACCGCTTGAGTCCAGAAGGTCAAGGCTGCAATGAACTGTGATTGTGCCCTTTCACTCCAGCCTGGGTGATAGAGCAAGACTCCCTCTCAAAAAAAAAAATTGAGAAGGATTTTGTGCTTGTATCAGTTACCTATTGCTGCATAACAAAACATGCCAAAATTTAGAGGCCTAATACAATAGCATTTCATTATCTGTCAGGGTTTCCATGGGTCAAGAATTTGGGAAGTCAGGAGGCCAGGGCAGGAGGATTGCTTGGCCTTAAAACAACATAGGGAGGCCAGGCATGGTGGCTCACACCTGTAATCCTAGCGCTTTGGGAGGCCAAGGAGGGTGAATCACCTGAGGTCAGAAGTTCAAGACCAGCCTGGCCAACATGATGAAACTCCATCTCTACTAAAAATACAAAAATTAACTGGGTAGGGTGGCGGGCACCTGTAATCCCAGCTACTCGGGAAGCTGAGGCAGGAGAATCACTTGAACCTGGGAGGCAGAGGTTGCAGTGAGCTGAGACCATACCACTGCTCTCCAGCCTGGGTGACGAGCGAAACTCCATCTCAAAAACAAATAACAACAACAAAAACAACATAGGGAGATCTTGTCTCTTATATACTTAAAAAAAAAAATGAGGGAAGGACTCAGCTAGGCAGTTCTGGCACAAGTCTCTCCTTTGGTTGCCCAGATGTTTCTCGTTCTTCCTGTCGCCTCAGGGCTTCTGCATGGGATTGTTCCATGCAAGCCAGTTTCTGGGCTTCCTTAGAGCATGGCCGTCCCAGGGCAGACATACTGCTTACATGGCATCTCAGGGTGCCAGTGCTGGGGTTCCAGGCATCAAAGCAGAAGCTGTATTGCCCTGTATGACTTCATTGTGGAAATGACACTGTGCCACTTCTTGTCACTTCTACCATCTTCACAGGCCCACCCAGATTCAAAGAGAGGAAATGTAGACCACTCCTCCCACCCCCCAGTGGGAGGTTTGTCAAAGTCACATCATAAGAAGAGCATATAAGGCTGGGTGCGTGGCTCATGCCTGTAATCCCAGCACTTTGGGAAGTCAAGGTGAAGGGATCACTTGAGGCCAGGAGTTCGAGACCAGCCTGGGCAACATACCAGCATCCCCATCTTGACAATAAATACAAAAATTAGCCAGGCATAGTAGCACTCACCTGTGATCTCAGCTACTCAGAAGGCTGAGGTGGGAGGATCGCTTGAGCCCAGGAGTTTGAGGCTGCAGGGAGCTATGATTCTGCCACTGCACTCCAGCCTGGGTGACAAAGCGAGATCCCAAATACAATCTCCCTCCATGCCTTCCTCTACAGAGGTGACCAATGGTGGGATGTTAGGCAGCATGATGGGCAGCAGAGGGGAGCTGTATTTAGGGGATAGGAAGAGCAAGGACCCTCAAATCCCATTGGGTGGACATTTTCCTACAGCATCACATGTGGGCTGATCGTGTCCTCAGAATCTTTGAACAAACCCCAAACCAATAAAAAGTAAATTACTATTTGTGTTTTGTTTGTTTGTTTGTGACAGAGTGTTGCTCTGTCACCCAGACTAGAGGGCAGTGGCACAATCTTGGCTCACTGCAACCTCCGCTTCTCAGGTTCAAACAATTCTTGTGCCTCAGCCACCTGAGTACCTGGGACTACAGGCGCTTGCCATCATGCCTGGCTAATTTTTGTATTTTTAGTAGAGATGGGGTTTCGCCATGTTGGCCAGGCTGGTCTCGAACTCCTGGCCTCAAGCAATCTGCTCGCCTTAACCTCCCAAAGTGCTGAGATTACAGGTGTGAGCCACTGCCCCGGCTGTAAATAACTGTTGAAGACTTAACATTTATTTTGAGTATGCACATGTTTGTCTCGTTGAATAGACCAATGGGGTGAGAGCTACAATGATCTCCAGTTCACAGACGGGAAATTGAGGTTCAGGGAGATGAAATGGCCTGCCCCAGAGGCACCCACTGAGAAATGGCGGAGACTGGATTTGTACCCAGGTCTGAGTGATCCCAACTGAGTCCCCCTCACCACCACAAGGAGAGTGCCCTGCTGCACCTGAAGGTAAGGCCAGATCTGCCTGACACTTGGCATCCTGTTTAGGAGGCCCAGGGTGCGGGTGGCAGCTCTGGGCACAACACAATTGCCTGGGGACATTGTGAGCAGAAGTAGTGCGGCTTCATGGGGAACTCAAAAGAGGAAAGAGAGAGAATCAGAACTTTCAGTGTTAGTCTAAGAGGCCCAGAGACTTGGAAGGTTCCTTAAGACAGCACGAGTCTCACCTGCAACTAATGCTTGTTCTCTCCCAATCATGGCAGCTCAGGAAAACCTTCATGCAGCACCTGCTCGAAAGCCCCCGGAGACAGGGTGCTCGTTACCTCTCAGGGCAGCCCAACTAACAGCAGCACACAGGAGAAGTTGTGAGGGAGTTTTTCATTGTCATTGCCTGCAGGCATCTCCATTGGAATAATCTTCCTGGACAGTGACTTAGCCATCGGGTGCCATGGCTCACACCTGTGATTCCAGCACTTCGGGAGGCCAAGGCTGGAGGATTGCTTGTGCCCAGGAGTTCGAGACCAGCCTGGGCAACAGAATAAGACTGCTCTCTATCAGAGAAAGAAAGAAAGAAAGAGAAAGAGAGAGAGAAAGAAAAAGAAAAAGAGAAAGAAAGAAAGAAGAAAAAGAAAGAAAGGGAAAGAAAGAGAGGGAGGGAGGGAAGGAAGGAAGGAAGGAAAGGAGGGAGGGAGGGAGGGAAGAAAGTGACTTGGCAATTGATAAATGTCAATCTTTTTTTTTTTTTTTTTTTTTTTTTGAGATAGAGTCTCACTCTGTCGTCCAGGCTGGAGTGCAGTGGTGCGATCTCAGCTCACTGGAACCTCCACCTCCCAGGTTCAAGTGATTCTCCTGCCTCAGCCTCCCGAGTAGCTGGGATTACAGGTGCCTATCATCACACCTGGCTAATTTTTGTATTTTTAGTAGACATGGGGTTTCACCTTGTTGGCCAGGTTGGTCTCAAACTCCTGACTTCAAGTGATCTGCCCACTTTGGCCTCCCAAAGTGTTGGAATTACAGGCATGAGCTACTGCTCCTGGCCATAAATGTCGATCTTAAGAGCCTTGAAAACACATGTACCCTTTGCACCACCAATGTTGCTCTGGAGCTTTTCTAAAGTAAAGAAGAGAAGACTTAAGCATCAGCATGTTTACTACAGTGATCTTCACAATTGTGCAACAGTTGAAAACAGCATAGGTGTTCAACAACAGGGGATTAAGCAAATAGTTCACGGGACCTCCTATGAAATATTTTGCTATGCAGACATTTAACACCCTGTTTCAATGACATTAAAACTACACAAAGTGGCTGGGCGCAGTGGCTCATGCCTGTAATCCCAACACTTTGGGAGGCCGAGGAGAGTGAATCACCTGAGGTCAGGAGTTTGAGACCAGCCTGGCCATCTCTACTAAAAATACAAAAAATTAGCCAGGTATGGTGGCACGTGCCTGTAATCCCAGCTACTTGGGAGGCTGAGGCAGGAGAATTGCTTGAACCCGGGAGGTAGAGGTTGCAGTGCACTGAGATTGCGCCACTGCACTCCAGCCTGGGCAACAGAGCAAAACTCATCTCAAATAAATAAATAAATAAAAATATTAGCCAGGTGTGGTGGTGCATGCCTGTAATCCCAGCTATTCTGGAGGCTGAGACAGGAGAATCACCTGAACCCAGGAGGTTGCAGTGAGCCAAGATCACACCACTGTACTCCAGCCTGGGCGACAGAGCAAGACTCTGTCTCAAAAACAAACAAACAAACAAAAAACCAACCAACAAACAAACTACATAAAGAGGCCGGGTGCAGTGGCACAAGCCTATAGTCCCAGCTTACTAGGGAGGCTGAAGGAGGAGGATAGATTGAGCCCAAGAGTTCAAGATCAGTCAGGGCAAAATCTTGAGACCTGCATCTCTTAAAAAAACTACACAAAGTATATATAATAAATAAAAAAACAGATTTGACACTCATTTATAAGTATAATCCCAAGTGTGTGTGTGTGTGTGTGTGTGTGTGTGTGTGTGTGTGTGTGTGTGTATGTTTACTTTTCTTTTATCTTTTATTTTTTTGAGAGAACGCCTTAAGCCTCCCAAGGCAACCTCCTACCTCAGCCTCCCAGGTAGCTGGAATTACAGGTGCACGCCACTATGCCTGGCTAATATTTTTGTATTTTTAGTAGAGATGGGGTTTCATCATGTTGGCCAGGCTGGTCTCAAACTCCTGACCTCAAAGTGATCCACCTGCCTTCGCCTCCCAAAATGCTGGGATTACAGGAGTGAGCCACCACGCCTGGCCCCTAAGTGTATATTTTAAACATATATTTATATCTGTGTGTGGGAAACAGTCTAGAAAAATATATGTGGAATCAGTTTTCTCTAGGATAAAGGAATTAGGCCTATGTGGTGGGTTACACCTGTAATTCCAGCACTTTGGGAGCCCGAGGCAGGAGGATCACTTGAGCCCAGGAGTTCGAGACCAGTCTGGGCAACATAGCAAGACTCCATCTCTAAAAAAATTTTAAAACAAGCTGGGTGTGGTGGCACCTGCCTGCAGTCCCAGCCTCTCGGGAGGCTTGGGTGGCAAGATGTCTTGAACCCAGAAGTTTGAGGCTGCAATGAGCCACGATTGCACCACTGCGCTCAAACCTGAGTGACTCTGACTCTTAAAAAACATTTTTTAATAGTCTGAAAACCACATTATTTAACATAAATAAATAAATCCTGCCCTCTAACCCTGTAATGGATGAAAAGTATCTGTCCCCTCAAAATGCAGGTGTTGAAACCCTCCCAGTGTGATGGTATTGGGAGGTGGGAGCTTTGGGAAGTAATTGGGTCATTCAGGTGGAGTCCTCAGGAATGAAATTAGTGCCCGTATAAGAAGACACCAGAGAGGTAGCTAGCTCTCTTCATCATATGAGAATACAAGAAGTCAGCAGTCTGCAACCTGGAAGGGGCCCTTACCAGAACCCCACGATGCTGGCACCCTGATCTTGGCTGTCCAGCCTCCAGAATCATGAGAAAGAAATTTTAGTTGTTTCTTTTTTTTTTTTTTGAGATGGAGTTTCGCTCTTGTTGCCCAGGCTGGAGTGCAATGGCACAATCTTGGCTCACCACAACCTCCACCTCCTGGGTTCAAGTGATTCTCCTGCCTCAGCCTCCCGACTAGCTAGGATTACAAGCATGTGCCACCACGCCCCGCTAATTTTGTATTTTTAGTAGAGATGGGATTTCTCCATGTTGGTCAGGCTGGTCTCGAACTCCCGACCTCAGGTGATCCACCCGCCTCGGCCTCCCAAAGTGCTGGGATTACAGGTGTAAACCACTGCGCCCGGCCTAATTTTTGTTGTTTCCAAACCACCCCATCTATGGTACTTTGTGTAAACCAAAAATAAATTTCTTTCTTTCTTTTTTTTTTTTTTTGAGATGGAGACTTACTCTGTGGCTCAGGCTGGAGTGCAGTGGCATGATCTTGACTCACTGCAACCTCCGTCTCCCAGGTTAAAGCAATTCTCCTGTCTCAGCCTCCTGAGTAGCTGGGATTATAGGCGCCCGCCACCATGCCTAGCTAATTTTGGTATTTTTAGTAGAAACGGGGTTTCACCATGTTGGCCAGGCTTGTCTCGAACTCCTGACCTGCAGTGATCTGCCCGCCTTGGCCTCCCAAAGTACTGGATTATAGATGTGAGCTGCCGTGCTCAGCCCAAAAATAAATTTCTAAGCACCCCCGCAACTGTCTGAATGGACTTCCTTCTTGGCCAGGGCACTCTTAAAATTTAACCTGAGAGACTGGTTGAGTCCATGAGGGGAAGTGGGGGTTGACATGCCTCATTATACCTCTCCAGCATTAACATCAACATAGACCTTAAATCTGATAAGAAGCATTTGTAATCAGTTCTCTCTGAAGGCCTCATCTGCATGATAAAACTTTGGTCTCCACAACCTCTTATTGCAACCCAGACATTTCCTAGGTATTTTTTTTTTTTTAATTTTGTATTTGAGACCAAGTCGCTCTGTCTCCCAGGCTGGAATGCAATGGCGCGATCTCAGCTAACTGCCAACTCCGCCTCTTGGGCCCAAGTGATTCTCCTGCCTCAGCCTCTCGAGTAGCTGGGACTACAGGCAAGCATCTTTTTGTATTTTTAGTAGAGATGGGGTTTCACCATGTTCAAGACCCGGCTGGTCTTGAACTCCTGACTTCAGGTGATCCACCCGCCTCGGCCTCCCAAAGTGGTGGGATTACAGGCGTGAGCCACCTCGCCCGGCCTTTGAGTACTTTTCTATGGGCTGTTACCATTGTTGCCATTAACAAAATCATTAAATCAGTTTTGGGAAGACTGCACATTAGTCTCATTTTGGGGTCTCCTATATGTAGTGGATAAGAATTAAGTCTTTGGGGCTTGGCATGGTGGCTCACTCCTGTAATCCCAGCATTTTGGGAGGCCGGGGCGGGTGGATCACCTGAGGTCAGAAGTTTGAGACCAGCCTGGCCAACATGGTGAAACCCCGTCTCTACTAAAAATATAAAAATTAGCCGGGCATGGTGGCACACACCTGTAGTCCCAGCTACTAGGATGCTGAGGCAGGAGAATCGCTTGAACCCGGGAGGCGGAGGTTGCAGTGAGTGGAGATCACACCACTGTACTCCAGCTTGGGTTACAGAGTGAGACTCTCTCAAAAAAAAAAAAAAAAAGAATTAAGTCTTTGGATGAGCTCAACCCAGGTTCACTGCTCACTTCAGTTTGACCTTGGCCAAGTCACATGTCATCTCCCTCCATCTTTAAATGGGACTAGGGATTTCCTGGGTCTCTCCGGTTGTTGTGAAGATTAAATGAGGAAGTACACGTAAGGTCCTGGGACACATACATGCTCAATAGCTAGAGGTTAGATATTGTTCTCAGGGGTGGAACTTACGGGAACACAGATTGCTCAGTGGTCAGACGCAGCACACCCTTGATGACTGGTCACATATTGTGGGAAAAAGCAAGAGAGATCAGATTGTTGCTGTGTCTGTATAGAAAGAAGTAGACATAGGAGACTCCATTTTGTTCTGTACTAAGAAAAATTCTTCTGCCTTGAGATTCTGTTAATCTATAACCTTACCCCCAACCCCGTGCTCTCTGAAACATGTGCTGTGTCAACTCAGAGTTAAATGGATTAAGGGCGGTGCAAGATGTGCTTTGTTAAACAGATGCTTGAAGGCAGCATGCTCCTTAAGAGTCATCACCACTCCCTAATCTCAAGTACCCAGGGACACAAAAACTGCGGAAGGCCGCAGGGACCTCTGCCTAGGAAAGCCAGGTATTGTCCAAGGTTTCTCCCCATGTGATAGTCTGAAATATGGCCTCGTGGGAAGGGAAAGACCTGACCGTCCCCCAGCCCGACACCCGTAAAGGGTCTGTGCTGAGGAGGATTAGTATAAGAGGAAGGCATGCCTCTTGCAGTTGAGACAAGAGGAAGGCATCTGTCTCCTGCCTGTCCCTGGGCAATGGAATGTCTCGGTATAAAACCCGATTGTATGCTTCATCTACTGAGATAGGGAAAAACCACCTTAGGGCTGGAGGTGGGACCTGCGGGCAGCAATACTGCTTTGTAAAGCATTGAGATGTTTATGTGTATGCATATCTAAAAGCACAGCACTTAATCCTTTACATTGTCTATGATGCAAAGACCTTTGTTCACGTGTTTGTCTGCTGACCCTCTCCCCACTATTGTCTTGTGACCCTGACACAACCCCCTTTTCGAGAAGCACCCACGAATGATCAATAAATACTAAGGGAACTCAGAGGCTGGCGGGATCCTCCATATGCTGAACGCTGGTTCCCCGGGTCCCCTTATTTCTTTCTCTATACTTTGTCTCTGTGTCTTTTTCTTTCCTAAGTCTCTCGTTCCACCTTACGAGAAAGACCCACAGGTGTGTAGGGGCAACCCACCCCTACAACATATGAGGCACAGCAATGACCACAGAGGGTCATATGATCTGAAGGAAGGGAGGGTCAAAGGCCATGCACTGGGGCAATGCTGTTACAGCAGTGGGACCCACTTAGCACTGAGTGGGTGGTTGCTGACGTGGGTCTGCATGTGATACGGTTTGGCTGTGTCCCCACCCAAAATCTCATCTTGAATGGTAATCCCCATAATTCCCATATGTCAAAGGAGAGACCAGGTGGAGGTGATTGAATCATGGGGGGTGGTTCCCCCATACTGTTCTCATGATAGTGAGTGAGTTCTCATGGGACTTGATGGTTTTATAAGTGTTTGGTAGATCCTCCTGCATTCATTTCTCCTTCCTGCCGCCCTGTGAAGAGGTGCCTTCTGCCATGATTGTAAGTTTCCTGAGGCCTCCCCAGCCATGCCAAACTGCGAGTCAATTAAACCTCTTTTCTTTATAAATTACTCAGTCTCTGGCAGTTCTTTATAACAGTATGAAAATGGACTAATACAGGGTGCTTTCTGCCTGGGGAGCTCTATCTTTTCAGCCTGCCTGGTGGCCTTGGATGGTAGGGACCTCAAAAACTGGCTGGAAGTGGGGGGTGGCCCCTGGACAGGGGCTGGGGAAAGGAGGTAGACAGACCAAGATACTGAGATGTGAAGTCTGCCCTTTGTCTGTGACTGCAAGCATGCTGAAGGTCTAAGGAGGTGGCACTAGGGGCCAGTGTGGAGAGGCTTTCATTTCTTCCAGGCTCAGAGAGGGAAGGTCACTTTCCTAAGGTCACACAGACAGCAAATAACGGAGCTGGATTTAGAACTCAATTCTGTCTGACTCCACAACTCCATGCTCCTGCTGAAGTCAAAATAAAAATACAGCTCTCCCTCTCCCTCTCCCTCTCCCTCTCCCCACGGTCTCCCTCTCCCTCTCTTTCCACGGTCTCCCTCTGATGCCGAGCCGAAGCTGGACGGTACTGCTGCCATCTCAGCTCACTGCAACCTCCCTGCCTGATTCTCCTGCCTCAGCCTGCCGAGTGCCTGCAATTGCAGGCGCGCGCCGCCACGCCTGACCGGTTTTCGTATTTTTTTGGTGGAGACGGGGTTTCGCTGTGTTGGCCGGGCTGGTCTCCAGCTCCTAACCGCGAGTGATCTGCCAGCCTCGGCCTCCCGAGGTGCCGGGATTGCAGACGGAGTCTCGTTAACTCAGTGCTCAATGGTGCCCAGGCTGGAGTGCAGTGGCGGGATCTCGGCTCGCTACAACCACCTCCCAGCTCCCTCCCTTGGCCTCCCAAAGTGCCGAGATTGCAGCCTCTGCCTGGCCGCCACCCCGTCTGGGAAGTGAGGAGCGTCTCCGCCTGGCCGCCCATCATCTGGGATGTGAGGAGCCCCTCTGCCTGGCTGCCCAGTCTGGAAAGTGAGGAGCGTCTCTGCCCGGCCGCCATCCCATCTAGGAAGTGAGGAGCGCCTCTTCCCGGCCGCCATCACATCTGGGAAGTGAGGAGCGTCTCTGCCCAGCCGCCCATCGTCTGAGATGTGGGGAGCACCTCTGCCCTGCCGCCCCCTCCGGGATGTGAGGAGCGTCTCTGCCCGGCCGCCCCGTCTGAGAAGTGAGGAGACCCTCTGCCTGGCAACCACCCCGTCTGAGAAGTGAGGAGCCCCTCCGCCCGGCAGCCACCCCGTCTGGGAAGTGAGGAGCGTCTCCGCCCGGCAGCCACCTCATCCGGGAGGGAGGTGGGGGGGTCAGCCCCCCGCCCGGCCAGCCGCCCCGTCCGGGAGGTGAGGGGCGCCTCTGCCCGGCCGCCCCTACTGGGAAGTGAGGAGCCCCTCTGCCCGGCCAGCCGCCCTGTCCAGGAGGGAGGTGGGGGGGGTCAGCCCCCCGCCCGGCCAGCCGCCCCTACTGGGAGGTGAGGAGCCCCTCTGCCCGGCCACCACCCCGTCTGGGAGGTGTACCCAGCAGCTCATTGAGAGCGGGCCATGAAGACAATGACGGTTTTGTGGAATAGAAAGGGGAGAAAGGTGGGGAAAAGATTGAGGAATCGGATGGTTGCCGTGTCTGTGTAGAAAGAGGTAGACATGGGAGACTTCATTTTGTTCTGTACTAAGAAAAATTCTTCTGCCTTGGGATCCTGTTGATCTGTGACCTTACCCCCAACCCTGTGCTCTCTGAAACATGTGCTGTATCCACTCAGGGTTGAATGGATTAAGGGCGGTGCAAGATGTGCTTTGTTAACCAGATGTTTGAAGGCAGCATGCTCGTTAAGAGTCATCACCACTCCCTAATCTCAAGTACCCAGGGACACAAACACTGCGGAAGGCCGCAAGGTCCTCTGCCTAGGAAAACCAGAGAACTTTGTTCACTTGTTTATCTGCTGACCTTCCCTCCACTATTGTCCTGTGACCCTGCCAAATCCCCCTCTGCAAGAAACACCCAAGAATGATCAATAAAAAATTAAAAAAATAAAAATAAAAATAAAAATACAGTGATGACTCTCTAAATTTAGCGTTTTATTTGGGAAGGAAGAATTACAATTTGGGGCATGCACATAGATTGGGTGGTTTTCAGTATGTTTGAAGAACAAAGAGCAGGTTGGACGTTTTATAAAAAGGAGAAAGGGGCTGGTCATGGTGGCTCATGCCTGTAATCTCAGTGCTATGGGAGGCCTAGGCAGGAGGATCATTTGAGCCCAGGAGTTTGAGACTAGCCTGATCAACACAGTGATACCCCACTCTACCAAAAATAAAAATAAAAATTAGCCAGGCATTGTGGCGCGTGCCAGTAGTCTCAGCTATCTGGGAGGCTGAAGCAGGAGGATCGCTTGTGTCCAGGAGGTTGAGGCTGCAGTAAGCTATGATCACACTACTGCAGTTCAACCTGGGCAACAGAGCAAGGCCCTGTCTCAAAAAAGAAAAAAAAAGGGAAACGTATTGTCTTGAAAAAAAGTTCATTGGCACTAGCAAAGTTTTGGGGAGCTGGAAGCTGTGATTGGTGAGTCACAGGGGTGGGTAAAGCTACTCTTAGAGTTGCAGCAGGGTGTTTCAGTAGCTATGAGATAAAACTGGTCTTAGGGTAACAACAGGCAGTTTCAGCAGATGGGCTTCTGCAAAATTTAATTCTTGGAGCAGGTGCCATGTGCTCTGAGTGCCTTCTCTGCCTGGATATGACAAGAATGACTCACTTTGTATATAATCAACTGTCACACTCCTAACCATCACCCCACACCGCTGCCTGGTGAAAATGCTGATTGCCCTTGCTTCTGGCTGGTGATTTATTTTTTATTTGTTTTTTTTGTTTGTTTTTTTTTTTTTTTTGGAGAAACACAGTCTCATCATCTTGCCCAGGCTGGTCCTGAACTCCTGGGCTCAAGTGATCCTCCCGCCTCAGCCTCCCAAAGTGCTGAGATTCCAGGCACAGAGCCATTGTGTCCAGCCTGTTTGGCAAATTTTTTTTTTTTCTGAGACAGAGTCTCTCTCTGTTGCTCAGGCTGGAATACAGCGGCACAATCTTGGCTCATTGCAACCTCCACTTCCCAGGTTCAAGCCATTCTCATGCCTCAGCCTCCCAAGTAGCTGGGATTACAGGTGACTGCCACTACGCTTGGCTAATTTTGGTATTTTTAGTAGAGACAGGGTTTCACCATGTTGGCCAGGCTGGTCTTGAACTCCTGACCTCAAGTAATACGCCTGCCTCGGCCTCGCAGAGTGCTGGGATTACAGGCGTGAGCCCCTGCAGCTGGCCAGAAAATAATTTAAGTCTTGATCGTCAAATGTGGGAGCAATGCAGCTCTTGACCATCAGCACAGCTGAGGACCACTGTGTGTCCCTTGTCTGGGGGGACTCTGGCTTCCTTTCACCCTCCAGGAGAGGCTGAGGAAGGAATGATTTCTGGGGAGCTTCTAGCAGTGCAGGGGTCACCAGGCCAGCTGGGTCGGCTGGGATTTGCCTCAGCAGTCCTCAGATCACAGCCTGTCCTCTGCCCAGCTGTGACTCCCCAGTGTCCCTGGCCATCTCCAGAGGCCTCCACCTACTCCTTCAAGGCCGGGCCCCTCCCTCCTTCCCTTGCTCCCTCTGTTCCTGACCTCCAGGGACACAGACGCCTACCCAACCTTGCCCAACACTTGGCCCTGATCTTGTCCCGCCCCAGCTGTCAGTTATCAGGCCTCAGAGGAGGGGACAACACCTCCCACCCCAAAACCCCAGCTGCCTGCTCTTCCCCAGCTTTCATTCGTGATTGTGCAGGAGGGGACGGGGAGGGAAGGAATTATGTCAGTATCGTGAAAGAAAATGAGGCAGCTACAGCTAAGGCTTTCTAAAGTGGGAGTCGGGAGACCGTGGGAGGATCGCACTCACACTGGCTGAAGGTCAAATCGCAGAATGTGCCAGTCGGTTTGGCTAACAACTGAAGTCAGAATCCACCGCCTTCAACATCTCTTAGCTGGGAGTACCCTAATGAACTAACCAATCAGAATGGGCTTGCAATAGAGGATTTCCGCCCAGCCAATGAACTGCCTCCGAAAACAACTTTTTGTGGAAATCCCTTATAAAAAACCTCCCCTGCCCTTGCCTTACGGGATGCTATTCAGGGCTGCCCTGAATAGTCCTATCTGATTCAGTGTACGCCAGTCGTAGTTCTTTGTTTCCTATATAAATGCTATTTCTTTTGACCTCCGTGTCAATCTCTTTTTTAGTTAACAGCGTAGACCAGTTTTTGTTCTTTTTTTTTTTCAGACAGAGTCTCACTCAACATGTTGCCCAGGCTGGAGTGCAATGGCGAGATCTCGGCTCCCTGCAACCTCCACCTCCCAGGTTCAAGCGATTCTCCTGCCTCAGGCTCCTGAGTAGCTGGGATTACAGGCTCCATCCCGCCCAGCTAATTTTTGGTATTTTTAGCAGAAACGGGGGTTTCACCATGTTGACCAGGCTGGTCTTGAACTCCTGACCTCAAGTGATCCGCCTACCTTGGCCTCCCAAAGTGCTGGGATTACAACAGGCGTGAGCCACCACGCCCAGCCCCTAAAGATTCTTTAAAACTCCAGCTGAGGCCGGGCGCGGTGGCTCACGCCTGTTGTAATCCCAGCACTTTGGGAGGCCAAGGCGGGTGGATCACTTGAGGTCAAGAGATGGAGATGATCCTGGCCAACATGGTGAAACCCCGTCTGTACTAAAAATACAAAAATTAGCTGGGTGTGGTGGTGTGTGACTGTAGTCCCAGCTACTTCGGAGGCTGAGGCAGGAGAATCCCTTGAACCCAGGAGGTAGAGGTTGCAGTGAGCTGAGATTGCACCACTGCACTCCAGCCTGGCAACAGAGCAAGACTCCATCTCAAAACAAAACAAAACAAAAACCCAGCTGAGGGTTCAGGGCCCTGGTTGGTGCATGCCTTGTGTGGAGTAGCACACGTCATTTCCAATGTACTCAGCCTGCTGTTCTAACTCAGCACTTGTCCTTATCCGACATTGCATCTCAGCTTGTTTATGTGCTTATTGTCTTTTTCCATTGTCAGAATGAAAAAGCTCTGCGCATTCTACATGTTTAAGGAGCACCTACTGTGTGCCTGGTCCTGGTGTAGACACTGAGGACGCAGCACTGAATATCACAGCCCTAAACCCCTGCCTCATGGAGTTTAGACTCAATTTTGGGGAAACAGAGAATAAAAAAATTAATAAGCCAAATAAGTAATGAGTTAGATGGTGTTAGATGCTATAGAGAGAATAAATTATGGCGGGTGGGGGGTGGTAAGGTGTGCAACTTGGGAGTTAGGGGAGAAGACTGAATTTTAAATAGGGTGGTCAGGGCCAGGCTTGGTGGCTCATGCCTGTAATCCCAGCACTTTGGGAGGCCATGGTGGGGAGATTGCTTGAGGCTAGGAGTTTGAGACCAGCTTGGGCAACATAGCAAGACCCTTTCTCTAAAAAAAAAAAATGTTTTTTTAATTAGCTGGGTGTGGTGTGTGTGCTGTAGTCACAGCTACTTGAAAGACTTTGGTGGGAGGATTGCTTGAGACCAAGAGGTCAAGGCTGCAGTGAGCTATGACTGAGACACTGCACCCCAGCCTGGGAGGCAGAGTGAGACCATATCTCTAAAATTATAATAATAATAATATTAATAGAGTGGTTAGGAAGGGCCTTCCAAAGAAGGTGACAGCAAGTGCAAAGGTCCTGCAATAGAACCATGCTTGGGATGTTTTAAGAACATCAAGGAGGCCAGGGTGGATGGAACAGAGTAAGTGATGGGGAGATGATGGCAGATGAGTCAGAGAAAAGGAAGAGGAGGTCAGATCTGTAGGCTCCTGGGTTATGGTAATGACTTTAGTTTTTAGAGATATGGGGAGCCATGGGAGGGTTTAGAGCAGGGGAGCTGCATTATCCAACTTGAGTCTAACATGATCCCTCTGGCTGTCATGATGAACATTGATTTAGCATCCATGACAATTCTCAGCTATATCAGTCATTACTATAATTGCAAAATGGTTTTTCTTTTCTTTTCTTTTTTTTTTGAGACAGGGTCTTGCTCTGTCACCCAGGCTGGAATGCAATGGTGTGATCATAGCCTGCAGCCTCGAACTCCTGGGCTCAGGCGATTCTCCCACCTTAGCTTCCCCGGTAGCTGAGACTACAGGAACACATCATCACACCCAGCTAATTTTTAATTTTTTTGTAGAGACAGAGTCTCAAACTCCTGGCCCCAAGCAATCCTCCTGCCTCAGACTCCCAAAGTGCTGGGATTACAAGTATGAGCCACTTCGCCTGGCTGCAAAATGATTTTTCTAACTCTATCATTTTATTTATTTATTTATTTTTCGAAATGGGGTCTCACTATGTTCCCCAGGCTGGTACTATCATTATTTTGATATTGATAGTTGGCATTCTCCAAAAAAGAAGAACAGAGTCATCCTGGGATCATTCTCTCCCTCCACCCCCTGGCCAATCACTTTCCTTTTACTTATTTATCCTCAGCACTCAATAGGTTTTTATTTAAGTCAGTGTTTCTAAATACATTAGTATTGTTATTTTTATGCTCAAACTGTCCCAATTTTAGCCAGTAGGAGCTTCTTCAAGCTGGTTGCTGGCCTTTCTGACATGTTCCCATTATTCTTTGAGCACCTCCTTGCTTTGGGGCAAAACGAGATGTTCCAGGCCCACTTTGCACTTTCTCTGACCCTGGAGTCAACCATTTCTCCTAGAGCCCTGGATCCCTTCAGTGGAAATGAGGATCTGGGCACTGGATGCTTTCATTGTTTCTTTTTATATTCTCTTTTCTTTCTTCCTTCCCTCCCCCTCTCTCTCTCTCTTTCCTTCCTTCCTTACTTCCTTCCTTTTTCTTTCTCCTTTCTTCCTTCCTTCTTTCCTTCCTTCCTTCCTTTCTTCCTTTCCTTCCCTTCCTTCCCTTCCCTTTCCCTCCCTCCCTCCCTTCCCTCCTTCCTTCTTTCCTTCCTTCCTTCCCTCCTTTCTTTCTGTCTTTCTGCCTTTCTTTCTCTTTCCTCTCTTTCTTTCTGTCTTTCCTCTCTTTCTTTCTCTGCCTCCCTCTCTCCCTCCCCTCCCCTGCCCTCCCCCCTCCCTCCCTCCCTTCTTTCCTTCCTTCCTTCCTCTCTTTCTTTCTCTTTCTTCTGAAACAGTGTCTTGCTCTGCTGCCCAGGGTGGAGTGCAGTGGCGCAACCATGGCTCACTGCAGACTTGACCTCGCAGGCCCAAGTGATCCTCTTACTTCAGCCTTCTGAGAGGCTGAGACTACAGGTGCATGCCACAATACTGGCTGATTTTTTTTTTTTTTTTTTGGTACAGACAAGATCTCACTATGTTGCCCAGATTGGTCTCAAGTTACTGACCTCAAGCAATCCTCCTGCCTCAGCCTCCCAAAGTTCTGGGATTACAGGTGTGAGCCACTGTGTCCAGCCTACACTCATTGTTTCTGGGGTGTCATTGCCGCTGGTGTCACTCAGTGGACAGAGCCAGGAATGACGTAGATATGTTTCCAGATTTTGACATATAAATATGAAAAGTCATGAGTTCCTACTGATACCTCTAAATCCAGCCTAATATCATAGTATTCTTCCTGGGCTTGTAGCTTTCCATGTTTGTATTTTTCTTTTCCTATGGTGATACACACCTGGATCCCAAATCAGCACTATATTTATTAATTTGCTTAATCCTAAAATACAAGAGAATGGTTTCAAACTTGTTATACTACTGTGAAAAAAACAAACCTATGACATAAAATTTAAGATTCAGGCTGGGCATGGTGGCTCACACCTATATCCCAGAACATTGGGAGGCTGAGGCAGGCAGATCACTTGAGGTCAGGAGTTCAAGACCAGCCTGGCTAACATGGTGAAACCTCATCTCTACCAAAAATACAAAATTAGTGGTGGGCACCTGTAATCCCAGATACTTGGGAGGCTGAGGCAGGAGAATTGCTTGAACTCAGGAGGTGGAGGTTGCAGTGAGCCGAGATCGCACCACCACTGCACTTCAGCCTGGGCGACAGAGTGAGACTCCATCTCAAAAAAAAAAAAAAAAAGAATTTAAGATTCAGTTGTCCTTCCTTCCTCCCTCTCTCCCTCCTTCCTTCTCTTCTTCCCTCCCTCCCTCCTTCCTTCTCTTCTTCCCTCCCTCCCTCCACTCCTCCCTCCCTCTCTCCCTCCTTCCTTCCCTTCTTCCCTCCCTCCCTCCCCTCCTCCCTCCCTCCCTCTCTTCCTACCTTAGATTGAAGGTATGCAGTTGAAGAACTGTGTTAAAAAGTTACTTGGGGCCAGACACAGTGGCTCACACCTGTAATCCCAGCCGAGATCAGTTTAAAAAAAAAAAAAAGGTAGTTGGGTTACTTCTCCCCAGACCCCCATTCCTTTTAGTGTGCTTATGTTTATTTAAATACAATCAGGATTATTTGTTTCTCTTTGTGTTCATCTTTAGGGGTTTTCTCCATTCTATTGAGTTGAATGGATTTTTTCGTTTGTTTGTTTTCAGAGACAGGGTCTCACTATGTTGCCCAGGCTGGTCTTGAACTCCTGGGCTCAAGTGATCCTCTCACCTCAGACTCCCAAAGTGCTGAGATTACAGGCATGAGCCACTGTGCCCAGCCTCTTCATTCTTTTTTTTTTTTTTTTTTTTTGAGATGGAGTCTCACTCTGTCACCTGGGCTGGAGTGCATTGGTGTGATCTTGGCTCACTGCAACTTCCGCCTCCTGAGTTCAAGTGATCCTCCTGCCTCAGCCTCCCGAGTAGCTGGGACTACAGGCACCTGCCACGATGCCCGGCTAATTTTTGTATTTTTAGTAGAAACGGGGTTTCCTCATATTGGCCAGGCTGATCTTGAACTCCTGACCTTGTAATCCACCCGCCTCGGCCTCCCAAAGTGCTGTGATTACAGGCGTGAGCCACCGCACCCAGCCTCGTTCTTTTTTATAGCTGCGTAGTATTCCATTTCCCAGCTGTTGTGTGGTTTATTTAATGAAGCTTCTATGTATGGGCTTGAGAGTGTTTCCAATAGTTTAAAATTACAAACAATGCTCCAATAAATAACCTTATGGATAAATACTTAGAGGTGGGATTGCTGGGTCAGAGGTAGATGCCCTTGGTGTTTTGTTAGACATTACTGTTCCTGTCTTTTGCATACCCACTAGCAACGTGCATGTGCCTGTTTCTCCAGGCTCACCAACAGGGTATGTTGTCAAGCTTCTAAACTTTTTTTTTTAATCTCATAGAAAGAAATGATATCTCAGTGTAGTTTATTTAAAGTTTTTTTTTTTTGAGAGGGAGTCTTGCTCTGTCACCCAGGCTGGAGTGCAGTGGCGCGATCTCAGCTCACTACAACCTCCGCCCCCGGGGTTCATGCGATTCTCCCACCTCAGCCTCCCGAGTAGCTGGGATTACAGGCATGCTGTAATTTTTTTTTTTTGTATTTTTAGTAGAGATGGGGTTTCACCATCTTGGCCAGGCTGGTCTTGAACTCCTGACCTCATGATCCACCCGCCTCGGCCTCCCAAAGTGCTGGGATTACAGGCGTGAGCCACTGCGTCCGGCCCTAAAGTTTTTGTTTTTGAAAACATGTACTCTTTATCTAGTTTCTCCCAGTGATAACAACTTACGTAACCAGAGTATAAATATCAAAATCAGGAAATTGACTTTGATATGGAACTTTTTTTTAACTTTTTAAAATTTTTTGAGACAGGGTCTCACTCTGTTACCTAGGCTGGAGTGCAGTGGTGCAATCTCAGCTCACTGCAACCTCCGCCTCCCAGGTTCAAGCAATTCTCGTGCCTGAGCCTCCTGAGTAGCTGAGATTACAGGCGTGTGCCACCATGCCCAGATAATTTTTTTTTGGATTTTTAGTAGAGATGAGGTTTCACCATCTTGCTCAGGCTGCTGTTGAACTCCTGAGCTCAAGCGATCCTCCCACCATGGCCTCCCAAAGTGCAGGGATTACAGGCATGAGCCACCGAACCCGGCCTGATATGGTACTTTAAATTACACATCCCAGAACTTTGGGAGGCCATGGTGGGAGGATCGCTTGAGCCCAGGAGTTTGAGACCAGCCAAGCAACAAAGTAAGACTCCATCTCTTCAAAAACTCAAAAAAATTAGCCAGGTGTGGTGGTGCATGCCTGTAGCCCAGCTACCTGGGAGACTTAGGTGAGAGAATCGCTTGAGCTTGAAAGATTGAGGCTGCAGTGAGCTATGATTGCACCACTGCATCCCAGCCTGGACGACAAAGTGAGACCCTGTCTCAAACCCAAGAAAACAAAAATCAAAAAACTAAATTACAGACCTTATTTCAGCAGTCTTTACATGCACTCTATTTTCACTGTATATTTCTTACTTCTTCTCCTTCTCCTTCTTCTGGACAGAGTCTCACTCTGTCGCCCAGGCTGGAATGCAGTGGCATGATCTCGGTTTACTGCAACCTCCACCTCCCAGGTTCAAGCGAATTTCCTGCCTCAGCCTCCCCAGCAGCTGGGACCACAGGCACATGCCACCACCTGGCTAATTATTTTGTATTTTTAGTAGAGATGGGGTTTCACAATGTTGGTCAGGCTGGTCTTGAACCCCTGACCTCAAGTGATCTGCCTGCCTCGGCTTCCCAAAGTGCTGGGATTACAGACATGAGCCACTGCACCTGGCCTCTTCTTTTTTGAATCGTTAAGTATAGAGTTTGTTTTCACCCGAAGCTTGAGGTTGGGCACTCAGGAGCCTCGCTTCATGTTACCCCGAATGGTACATTCAGGGTATATGCTCTCTCACCATATATTTCTCTGAATGTTTATTTTCAGTGTAGCTTTAATTTGCATTTCTCCTATAGTGAATGAAGCGAGCATTTTTCATAAATATAATGGTCACTTCTACATCTTTGTTCATGAATTATTTGCTGATGCTTTTTGCCCATGTTTTCTGTCTGGTTTTCACATTTTCCTTCTTAAACCTTTTCCTTCCTTTCTTTCTTTCTTTCTTTCTTTCTTTCTTTCTTTCTTTCTTTCTGTCTTTCTTTCTGTCTTTCTTTCTTTCTTTTTCCTTCCTTCCTTCCTTCCTTCCTTCCTTCCTTCCTTTCCTTCCTTCCCTTCCTTCCCTTTCCCTCCCTCCCTCCCTCCCTTCCTTCCTTCCTTTTCTCTCTCTTTCTCTCTCTCTCTCTCTTTCCTTTTTGACAACGTCTTGCTCTGTTGCCCAGGTTGTAGTGCAACTCACTGTAGCCTCGACTTCCCAGGCTCAAGCAATCCTCCCCCCTCGGCCTCCCAGTAGCTGGGACTGAGGCAGAAATTAAAATAATAATAATAATAAGTACTACATGTATTCACTCCAAGAGAAGTAAGAGCTAAGGCCCAGAATGTGGCAAGGCAAGGGTTAAAAAAGAAGAAGAACAAGTTTTCCTCTGCTTATCAGCTCACTTCAAGGACAGTTATAAGATAACACTGTCCGCTGTCCGAAAAGCCAAGGCCAGAGGACTGGGCTCCAGACCCCGCCCTCCACCCCACCGCCCGCCTCCAGAGCAAGGTTGAAGGAAAAAAAAGAGAGAAAGACAAATTCTTTTATTGCTATTCCTTTCCTTGGTCTCTTAAGCATGACTATGTTTTACAAACCTCTCTATTTAGCCAGTTCTTGTTTTACTTTTGATGCAGCTACAAGGCCACCAGCTATGCAAGGCCACAAGTTATGCACTATATGATTAACTACTTTTGTTTTACCTTTCTAAGCTTGCTTATAAAAACCCCACAATATCTTTGTTCTAGGCTCAGCTTTTTGGATGTGAATCCACTGAGCCAGTGCGTACCTTGAAATAAACATCCTCCTGTTCTCTCATATTGGTCTCTCCGTTCCTCAGTTTCCCACAACAGGACTACAGGTGTGCACCACCAAGCTCAGCTACTTTTTAATTTTATAGAGACAGAGTCTTGCCAGGTTTCCTAGGCTGGTCTCAAACTCCTGGGCTCAAGCATTCCTCCCACCTTGGCCACCCAAAGTGCTGCGATTACAGGCATGAACCACTCACCTGGCCTTCCCTCTCAAATTTTAAGAGTTCCTGATATATTATATGATATATGTTGAGATATATATACATATATGTATGTATATATATGATATATGTTGCAAATAGTTTCTCCTGGTCTGTCAGATGTCTTTTGACTTTGCTTATTGAGTTTTTTGACATGAAAAAGTTAAAAAATTTATACAGTCAAATGCATTAATCTTTCATTGCATCTAGGTTTTTTTGGTTTTTTTTTTTCTTTTGAGACAAGGTCTCATTCTGGTTGCTCAGGCTGGAGTGCAGTGGTGCAATCTCGACTCTCTGCAGCCTCGACCTTCCGGGCTCAGGTGATTTTCCTACCTCAGTCTCCCGAGTAGCTGGGACTATAGGCGCGCCTCACTGCGTCCGGCTACTTTTTTGTATTTTTAGTAGAGACGGGGGTTTCACCATGTTGCCCAGGCTGGTCTTGAACTCCTGAACTCGCCCGCCCTGGCCTCCCGGAGTGTTGGGATTACAGGTGTGAGCCACCGCGCCCGACGGCTCTAGGTTTTGAGTAGTAGTTAGACAGCTTTTTCCCACACACATGTGAAAAGGGTATTTGAGGGACAATAGGAAAAGTTGGAATAAAGACTCTGCATTAGATAACTGTATTAAATAAATGGCAAATACCATTAAATAAATCTGGCCGGGCGCGGTGGCTCACCTCTGTAATCCCAGCACTTTGGGAGGCTGAGGCAGGCGGATCACCTGAGGTCAGGAGTTCAAGACCAGCCTGGCCAACATGGCGAAACCTCGTCTGTACTGAAAATACATAAATCAGCTGGGCGTGGTGGTGCGCGCCTGTAATCCCACCTACTCAGGAGGATGAGGCAGGAGAATCGCTTGAACCCGGGAGGCGGAGGTGGCAATGAGCCGAGATCGCGTCACTGCACTCCAGTCTGGGCGACATATGGAGGTTTTGTCTTGTCTCAAAAAAAAAAAAAAAAAAAAAAAAACAAACTTGGGGAAGTGTGCTAAACTGGGTTTGCGTAGGTGGAAGGGGCGGCCGGCCTCTTTAAGGTGGGTCCCGCCCCGTAGGCCTCCCCTCGCGCCGGCCCCTCCCACCCCGGAAAGGCCCAGCCCAAGCCCGGCCCCGCCCGCCCTCGGCCCCGCCCATGGCAGAGCGCAGTCACGTGACCCAGGCTGCGGGGCGCAGCATTGCGTGGTCATGGTGGGCCAGATGTACCGCTCTCCCGGCAGCCACCTGGCCCGGGCGCTGACGCGGGTGCTGGCGCTGGCCCTGGTGCTGGCCCTGCTGGTCGGGCCGTTCCTGAGCGGCCTGGCGGGGGCGATCCCAGCGCCGGGGGGCCGCTGGGCGGGCGATGGGCCGGTCCCTCCAGCCTCCCGCAGCCGCTCGGTGCTCCTGGACGTCTCGGCGGGCCAGCTGCTTTTGGTGGACGGACGCCACCCTGACGCCGTGGCCTGGGCCAACCTCACCAACGCCATCCGCGAGACTGGGTAAGGGTTGGCTTATCCCCACGCGGGGCCATCGGGGGAGGGGGATGCGTGGGCGCCGGACCTCGCCTGTTCCCGGGACCGGCCTCTTGCCGGGTGGGAGCGCCCGTTTCTCTGGGGGTCAGCTACTCCCGAGGCTGCAGCACCGCCCTGCGGGCCAAGTCCCCTGTTTGGGAGCGGGCTACTGCGGCATCCCTCACCTCATGGGGCCAGTCCCTTGCCTTCAGCCAGTGGTGACAGTACTTCTGTCCCCAAGAAGCCACTTCCCTACCACCGAGGCCGCAGTGCCTGCATCTGGATCCAGGTCCATGGCTGGTGGGTAACTTCTATCCTCACGGGGACCTGCTCCCTTCCCTAGACTTTGCCTCCTCACCCCATGGAGGCCAGCCCCCTGTCCCCAGGCCTGAGGGGTGATGAGAACTCAGCAGGAGACTAATTCTTACCTGCTTGGCTGTGGTTTGCTCGTGGGTGCCAGCACCCTGCCTCCCTTCCAGTGCCAGGTCAGCAGGACTGAACCTGGGTTCCAGGCTAGTCCAAAAGCAGAGGGTCCCTAAAGTCACATAAACCCAGTTAGTATCCTGCTAGGGCTCTGCTCCTCCCTTGTCTTCTGTGTCCTGGTCCAAGGGGAAGTCCTTGGCTGGATGCCGTGTTTGGCAGCCATGCTCACCATCTTTATTGCTGGGACCCAGGCTGTCATTCTGATGTGTGAGTCTCACCTAACTCCTCCGCCTGTCTGGGCTCCCGTTTCCCCATCTGTGGCCCAGATTTTGAGGATGTGCTCCTCTAGTTGGGTGGTCATGTGCTGCAAGTTCTGTACAAGGGCTTGTGCCCATTCATTTATTCATTACCCTGATGGTTGGCCTTAGGGACACAGCTGAGCAGCTGTCTCTACTCAGTGGGAGACACAGACAGCGATAGAAGAGAAATCAGAGTCAGTGGGAGTGGGAAGGATCAGCTTCAAAGCCTTGTCAGCAGGGCCCAGACGCTGGATCAGGCTGTGCTGGGGGATCCTAGGGAACCCGGGGTGCATCTGTCATATCCTAGTGTCCAGATGATGCTAGGGAACCCTAGCACTAGGATGTGCCCAGGATGTGGTCTGTGCTCAGACCACACTGCCCCCTCCAGCAGAAAGGGTCTCCTCCCACTTTAGCCCCTATCCATTTTACTGGCATCCATTGACTTCTGCAGGTGTTAGGGAGACACAGGATGCCGAGGACACCCCCATTCTGGTGGCACTTGGGGGGTACATCAGATAGATGTGAGATTTGGGGGAGATATTTGCGCAGACACAGGGGCACTGGTTGGGGTAAATCTGGGAAGGCTCCCAGAGAGAGGAGGCCACAGAGTGAGCTGGCATCTGTGGAGGGAACTGAAGCTTTGTGGCTGGCCTCGGGGACCGCCGGGACTCTTGGATCTGGTGACCTGTTCTTTGCTGACTCACTCATGTTTTTGGCCCTGCAGAGCAGAATCAAGAGGACATGACAGAACTGTTCAGGGGAGGAGGGGCAGGAGCGAGGCCCAGCATGGGGAGGGGGCTTTGGCCTCTGGAGGCCCCTCCTGGGCTGTGTTGCTCTTGACTATGGTAAACATGGAAGTGGAGAGAAGGCTTCCTTGATTGTGCTGGATGGAAAGTTCTTCCAGGCTCAGCCCCTCTGCTGTGTGACCTTGGGCAAATCCCTTCACCTCTCTGAGAATGTTCCCTCATCTCAAGGTAGGGCCAAAAGGGTCATGGAAATTCACTGGGGTCACAGAAAGCACTGTTTATTTATTTTTATTTGTATTTTATTTTTTGAGACACAGTTTCACTCCGTTGCCCAGCTGGAGTGCAGGGGCACAATATTGGCTCACTGCAACCTCCCCACCCTGGGTTCAAGCGATTCTCGTGTCTCAGCCTCCCAAGTAGCTGGAATTACAGGTGTGTGCCACCATGCCCGGCTAATTTTTGTGTTATTAGTAGAGATGGGGTTTCACCATGTGGCCAGGCTGGTCTCAAACTCCTGACCTCAGGTGATCTGCCCATCTCGGACTTTCTGGCTTGTTTTCAGCACCCTCTCTCATCCCCTCCTCTTACGCTCACATGCCCCTTTCCCTTTGAGTTTGCCAGCCCTTGAGGCTCTGATGCAGGGAAAACCATAAAGCGAGCCCCATTTTACAGGCAAGAAACTGAGGTTCTCAGAGACAGCTGCTTGAGGACTCAGGGTCAGATGAAAGAAAGCCATAGGGGGTGTCCTGGCTCCTGATCAGCAGAATCTCTGATCTGTGGGGGACTCTGTGTCTTATTTTGGAGGGTGGGGGGCAGGGATTTGATGCCTCTGTTCACTCAGAATTAGGATCCCTCCTCCTTCCTGGTGAAATCCCCAGATTTTGCCACTGGGGATCCTGGGATTATCAGGATAAATTCTCCCTACACCAGAATCCTTCGTCTTTTTTATTTTTTAAAAAAATTTTTTTTTTTTTTTTTGAGACAGGGTCTCACCGTGTTGTCCAGGCTTGAGTGCAGTGGTATGATCATGGCTCACTGCGGCCTTGAACTCCCAGGCTCAAGAAATCCTCCCACCTCGGCCTCCCAAGTAACTGGGACTATAGATACGCACCCCCATGCCTGGCTAATTTTTAAATTCTTTTTTTTGTAGAAAGAGGGGTCTTGTCATGTTGCCCAGGCTGGTCTTGAACTCCTGGGCTCAAGTGATCCTCTCACCTTAGCATTCCCAAATGTTGGGATTACAGGTGTGAGCCACTGTGCTCCGTACCTTCTTTCAGTTGTGCCATATCTTGACTTTGGGCTAACACCCCCACACAGCCTGGAAACGTTTATGATTTGGTGCTTGGAGATCAGAGATGTCACTAGGAGCAGAGCCTGCCTCAGTCTAGCTCTGGCCTTGGTCCTGGGGAAGCTGTATCCTCCAACCTTACTTTGTCTTCCTTCCCTGATCTGATCCCACTGACCAGCACCTTATTGACGAATTTGCTTAAAGTAAATCACCATCCCGTTGAGAGAGGAAGTGAATCAAAATTAGAGGGAATTAACAAATTTAGTAAATGGGGAAGCATCCCAAATCCACCAACCAACAGGCAAAAACAGCCCAGTAAAATGGATAAATAAGGCCCAGCTGTTTCTTTGAACAATCACAAGAGATGAATCTATACCATCAAGAATGAGAAAGGAGGACAGGCACTGTAGCTCATGCCTGTAATCCCAATGTTTTGGGAGACCGAGGCAGGAGGATGGCGAGGGGCCAGGATTTCGAGACCGGCTTGGGCAACGTGGTGAAACCCTGTCTCTGCAAAAAAAAAAAAGTAAAAAATTAGCTGGGTGTGGTTGCGCATGCCTGTGGTCCCAGGTACTCGTTTGAGCCTGGGAAGTCGAGGCTGCAGTCAGCTGTGATTGTGCCACTGCACTCCAGCCTGGGCAACAGAGTGAGACCCTGTCTCAAAAAAAAAAAAAAAAGGCTGAGATAGGAGTGATAGACACAGATATGGGCGGCATCCCACATAATGGAGAGCATCCAAGGCCATACTAGACTGCGGAAGTGGGGTGCTGATATTTGTGAGATATTTGTGGCCCCCTGCTCATATCAGTGGTCTGACTTTTTCCAATGTGGCCTCTTTCAAGAGGCACCTTGATTAGACTCTTGAGTCATCTTAGAGACATTAGCTGCCCCTGGCATGAAATCGCAGTGTGGCCCATAGATTTTCCAGGAAAAAAAAAAAAAGATTGAGGAAACAGACCTACTGCTGCCAACGTTTAATTTTTGTCAAGCAAGTGCATTAAAAACAAAGGAGAGCAATATTTGTCAACCCCTGTCAGCGTTTATCTCATAAAAGATTGGCAATTTTAGAGCAAACAAGCAGAAAGGACATACTCTCTGAATAAGGAGTAATCTTCTTTTGATTTATTATTTTTTTTTTTTTGAGATAGAGTCTGCTCTGTTACCCAGGCTGGAGTGCAGTGGCATGATCTTGGCTCATTGCAACCTCTGCCTCCTGGGTTCAAGTGATCCTCCTGCCTCAGCCTCCCTGGTAGCTGGGATTACAGGTGTGCGCCACTACACCCAGCTAATTTTTGTTTTGTTTTGTAATTTTAATAGAGATGGGGTTTCACCATGTTGGCCAGGCTGGTATTGAACTCCCGACCTCAGGTGATCTGCCCACCTCAGCCTCCCAAAGTGCTGGGATTACAGGTGTGAGCTATTGTGCCTGGCCGAAGAGTAGTCTTTAATAAGCACATCTAGTTATAGACACACTCTAAAGTGTTTTTCTGGCCGGGCGCCGTGGCTTGTGCCTGTAATGCCAGCATTTTGGGAGGCCGAGGCAGGAGGATTGCTTAAGCCCAGGAGTTTGAGACCAGCCTGGGCAACATGGTGAGACCCTATCTCTGCAAAAAATATAAAAAATTATCTGGGCACGGTGGTGCGTGCCTGTAGTTCCAGCTACTCAGAAGCTGAGACGGGAGGACTGCTTGAGTCCAGGTGAGGCTACACTGAGCTGTGATCACGCCAGTGCACTCCAGCCTGGGTGACAGAGTGAGACCCTATCTCAAACAAAACAAAACAAAACAAAACAAATTTCTAGCAGTTTAGAAAGAAGGGATGGGATATGGGAAGTAAAAGCCTCCCCCTACCATTCTTCCTAGATATAAACATTTTTAGCTTTTTTGTTTTTTTTTTTTTTGAGGTGGAGTCTCGCCCTGTTGCCCAGGCTGGAGTCAGTGGCGCGATTTCGGGTCACTGCAAGCTCCGCCGCCCGGGTTCACACCATTCTCCTGCCTCAGCCTCCCGAGTAGCTGGGACTACAGGTGCCCGCCCCCACGCCCGGCTAATTTTTTGTATTTTTAGTAGAGACGGGGTTTCACCGTGTTAGCCAAGATGGTCTCAATCTCCTGACCTCGTGATCTGCCCGCCTCAGCCTCCCAGAGTGTTGGGATTACAGGCGTGAGCCACTGCACCCGGACTTTTAGCTCTTTCTTCCAGAATTTTCTATGCATAAAGAGGCCTAAACCTTCTTGCATCCATATAAATGTAGAGGCATATGTGGTGTGTGATGCATTTACACATGGGCTTAGTTCGTGCCTACCATTTGGACTTCTCGACTTTTTTTTGAACTTCATCTCTGACCTCTTTGCTCATCAGCACATGCAGTCCGCTATGGCATGTGTGATTATTGTATCAGGCCCCTAATGATGGGCATTTCGGGAAGGCCCATCTTTTCTGGCTTTGAAGAGAAGTCCTGCTGTGAAGAAGGGCCTTTATGCCCATCTCTGCAGGGCTGTATGAGCATCCGGCCAGGGAATGGGTTCCTAACCACTGCCCGTCTCCGGGGCCTCAGTGCCGAGGCCTTGGCTGAGCCCACCCTTGCTAGAAGGGGCAGCTCACATCAGGTGTGCCCTGGAGGAGGCCACTGGCTGCTCAGTTACTACTGGGGCTCGCGGCTGGCTGCACAGCTTTTTTGGTTTTACGCAGTTTGTCCGAGGTCTCCTTTGATCCACTGCCAGCTTTTATCACGAGGGGATCTGCATACTGGGCCCTGTTATAATCTTCCTCCCATCATCACACTCACCGGGTCTCCTCAAACTCCTACCCCATCAGATTCTTTTTCTTTTTTTAATGAGACAGCATCTTGCTCTATTGTCTGGACTGGAGTACAGTGGTGTGATCATAGCTCACTGCAGCATGGGCTCAAGCGATCCTCCCATCTTAGCCCCAGCCTCCTGTGACTATAGGCAAGCACCACCACACGTGGTTAATTTATTTTGTATTTTTTGTAGAGAGGGGAGTCTTGCTTTGTTGTCTAGGCTGGTCTCTTACTCCTGGTCTCAAGCGATCCTCCCACCTCGGCCTCCCAAAGCACTGGGATTACAGGCACGAGCCACTGCGCCATCTCCTCTCAGATTCTTGATGAGACAAATACTTAGTGAGTGCATAATGTGTGTTCTCTCCTGGCACATGCCACAGCAGTCCTCTGAAGGGGGAGTCACTCTGCCCATTTTACAGATGAGAAAACCGAGGCCCTGAGAGGTAAAGCAGTTTGCCTAAAGGTACACAACCAGTAAGGGATCTACCCAGGGATTCAGACCAAGTCAGAGGGACCCACAAGCCCAAACTCTTTGTCTTCCATTCTCCTTGAAATTTAAAAACCTAATTTTTTTCCCTTGTTTTTTTCTCTGTCCTTATCTGTGATGCTATGTGAATAATTAGCCCGAAGTTCATGGCTGTCATCTGCATTTGATAAGAACTATACCTCCTTGCCCCCAACACTCCCCCACAAACCTGAGTTGAGTTAGAGGCGCAGAGCATTCACTCAAGAATGTTAGTCTCAGCTCTGCTGCTCACCTGCTGTGTGACCTTGGGCAAATCACTTCATCTAACTGTATTATGTGGGAGCCTCGGTTCCCCACATCTGTAAAATGGGGAGAATAAAACCCATGTCATACGGTTGTTGGAAGAATTTTTTTTTTTTTGACAGAGTCTCATTCTGTCACCCCGGCTGGAGTATAGTGGCACAATCTTAGCTTACTGTAACCTCCCGGGTTCAAGCGATTCATGCCTCAGTCACCAGAGTAGCTGGGACTACAGGCACGCACCACTACACCCAGCTAATTTTTGTAGTTTTAGTAGAGACGAGGTTTCACCATGTTAGCCAGGCTGGTCTCAAACTCCTGACCTCAAGTGATTGCCCTCCTCAGCTTCCCGAAGTGCTGGGATTACAGGCGTGAGCCACCGAGCCCTGGCCATTTTTGGAAGAATTTAGAGTTACATAAAAATGTAAGTACTTACCACAGTTTCTGGGGCTATTGTAATTCCCTGTATCAAGGCCCCACTACAGATCCCCACAGCCCCACCCTGCTGGCCCCAAAGTACTTTGCTTTGGAACATTCAGAACTCAGGCTTCCTCCTTTTACTTTCTCTCTTCTCTTCACCTGGCAAACTCCTATGTAAACTTCAAAACCCAGAACAGCTGTCACCTCTTCTGTGATGCCTTCACAGATTGTAGTCAGATAATTGTAGCAGCAGCAGTATACCTCCTCAGGACAACCCCTTGACACTTTATTCGTTTTTCCGTCATAATGGTTACCCCGTTATGTCCTTATCTGTTTTCATGCCGTTCCCCTCTGCTGCCACTAGCATTTTGAAGGCCAGATGAACATCATTCATCCTTAGATACCCTCAATGTCTGGCAGCCAGTAGGCACTCAAAAAGGCTTGCTTACTGAAGGTATCAGATGTGGGCATTTTTGAGTCTTTCCCTCTCCAGAGTCTTCTCCAGGGCTGAGCTATTCCTGTCCTGGAAGTGTTCGATGGCTTTTTAGCCAACTTCCCACAAGACAGCCCTGGCCAAGCCTGCCTCTCCCTGTCTTGTAGCCTCTTCAAGGTCTCTTTAGTGTCTTCCTGTTGCCCTCATTTTCTTAATAGAAATTGCCTTTAAAAATGCTTCCCCCCGCTAGTTATAGAAATGACATGAGTGAATATTTTTGTGTCCTTGGAGCAAAAATGATATCTAGCACCGTGAAGGAAAAGATTGATCTGGTCACACAAAAATGAAAACGTCTATATGGCAAGAACAAATGCAAAAACCAATTAAAACACAAACATATTTTCTCTTACTATTATTTTAGAGAGAGGGTCATGCTCTGTCATCCAGGCTGGAGTGCAGTGGAATGATCATAACTTACTGCAGCCTCAAACTCTTGGGCTCAAGTGATCTTCCTGCCTCAACCTCTTGAGTAGCTGGGACTACAGGCACACCCCACTGCACCTGTAACTTTTAAATTATTTCGTGTAGACAGAGTCTTGCTTTCCCAGGCTGGTCTTGAACTCCTGGCCTCAAGTGATGCTCCTGCCTTAGCCTCCTAAGGTGCTAGGATTATAGGCATCAGCCACCTGGCCTCTCCCCACTCCCCTCCTTCCCTCCTCCTCCTCTCCCTCCCTCCCCCTTCCCTCCCCTTCTTTTTTCTTTTTCTAGACAGAGTCATGCTCTGTCACCCAGGCTGGAGTGCAGTGGCGCCATTTTGCTCACTGCAACCTCCGCCTCCCGGTTCAAGCGATTCTCCTGCCTCAGGCTCCTGAGTAGCTGGGACTACAAGAGTGTACCACTACACCCAGCTGATTATTCTATTTTTAGTAGACATGGGGGTTTCACCATGTTGGCCAGGCTGGTCTCAAATTTCTCGAATTCTTGGCCAGCCAAATTGCTGGGATTACAGGCATGAGCCACTGTGCTTGGCCCCATATTTTCAATATTAGTGACAAGCAGAGGGCTAATGTGTATACAGGGCATTTCAGCAACCAATAAGAAAAGATTTTAAAAAACCCAGTAGAGAAAAATGGATAAAGGACATGAAACAGAGAAATATAAATGACCAATAAAAATAAGAAAATATATGTAACTCAACTAATTTAAAAATTGGAAGCATGTTGGAACTTTTGCAGCTATCACCTTGGTGAAGATGAAAAAGTTTGCTAGTAATCATTTTAGTGAGGGAGTGGGCAAACAGAAGTTTGCTCATTGTAGAGACTCAGTCTGTGACCTGCTATGGTTCCAGGACTGGCAGTGTTGGCATTACCTGGAGGCTACTTAGAAGTGCAGAGCCCGGGCATAGTGGCTCATGCCTGTAATCTCATCACTTTGAGAGGCCGAGGCAGGTGGATCACTTGACGTCAGGAGTTCAAGACCAGCCTGGCCAACATGGTGAAACCCCATCTCTACAAAAAATACAAAAATTAGCTGGGTGTGGTGGCACACGCCTGTAGTTCTAGCTACTCAGGAGGCGTAGGTGGAAGGATAGTTTGAGCCTGGGAGGCCGGAGGCTGCAGTGTGCCAAGATCATGCCACTGCACTTCAGCCTGGGTGACAGCAAGATGCTGTCTCAAAAAAAAAAAAAAAAAAGAAAAAAGAAAAAAGCCCTGGTGCAGTGGCCTTAAGCTACTGTAAAGTAGCTTAACAAAGTGCCTGTAATCCCAGCACTTTGGGAGGCTGAGGTGGGCGGATCTCTTGAGGCCAGGAGTTCTAGACCAGACTGGCCAACATGGTGAAACCCTGTCTCTACTAAAAATACACAAATTAGCTGGGTGTGGTGGCTCACGCCTGTAATTCCAGCTACTCTGGAGGCTGAGGCAGGAGAATCACTTGAACCTGGGAGGCAGAGGTTGCAGTGAGCTGAGATCATGCCAGTACCCCCCAGCCTGGGAAACAGCCAGACTCTGTCTCAGGAAAAAAAAAAAAAAAAAAAAAAACAATCTCAGACCCCATCGCAGAACTGATCAGAACCCGCCTTCTAACCAGGCCTTCAGGTAACCTGCATATATACATCAGAGGCTGAGAAGTGCTCCTTCAGAGGAGTGGGAGCCAGCCTGCCTGGAAGCGAGTCCTGCCCCTGCCAACTCTGTGACCTTTCACATGTATCCGCTAGTATTGGGCAGCAGTGCTGTGTGATAAACCAGCCCCAGTCCAGCAGCTTAAACCAACAACATTGATTCTCATGGATCCGTGGGGCTGCTGGGGCAGCTCTACTTCATGCTGCAGCTCTACAGACCTGGTGTGCTTGTGTGGCTCTCATATCCCTGGGACCAGTGGGCTGGCCGGGGCTTGTTCTTCCCATGGTGATGGCAGAGGCACAAAGGGGCAAGTGAGGCTTCCTGAAGGCTAATCTTATAACCAGCATGCTGTCACTTCCACCCACATCCCATTGGCCAAAGCAGGTCACGTGACACAACCAAGCCCAAATGAAGGAGCAGGGAAGGATACTTGGCCATTGGTGGAGGACTGTAGTCTCGTGGCAAAGGGCATGGACATGGGGGTGGGGATGGCATGTGACATAAGTCTGTGTTTTAATTTCCTCCTCTTCTGCAAGAGGGACAAGATGGGGATGTGCCCACCTTGTAGGATTATAGGGGACTCAATGAGTTAATAGACATGAAGGTGACTAGAACATGGCGTGGCACAGAGCTAACATGTCATCCTCAATGGATGTTGTTAGCTGGTGTTATTGTGGGTGAGGGAATATAGATAGGTCCTGCATTTTTGGGGGAGGCTGTTTGTCAATATCTATGAAAATTAAAAATACGTGTACCCTTTGAGCCAGTAGTTCCTCTTGGAGGGATTTAATCCGGCAAGCTCACAAAGATGGACAGACAGACATTCACGTGCATGTCTACTGACCACTGTGTCGTTTTCATAGTTTAAGCCTGGAGATGCCATGTGTCTAGCTGGGGGCCTCTGTTGCTGACTGAGTGTCCCCTCCTTCCCCTCCAGGTGGGCCTTTCTGGAGCTGGGCACAAGTGGCCAATACAATGACAGCTTGCAGGCCTATGCAGCCGGTGTGGTGGAGGCTGCTGTGTCGGAGGAGGTAAGGGCCAAGGTGGAGACATGGGGCTCCCACCCTGCCCCAGCCCCACAAGCATGTTCCCCAGTGTGCTTTTGAGATGTGTGCAGAGTAGGCCCCCGACTCCTGCCACAGCCCTTCATCTATCTGGGGAGAAAAAGTGGACATGCATTCTTTAGAAAATTACACTGGGGGCCAGCCACTGCACCTGGCTCTCACCCACTTCTGATATTGTCTGACTTCTTATAAAGCTCAGTAACAAGTAAAGCAAAATAGTATGTTGTTCAGGGACTCATCACATGCAGTAAAACTAGCTTAACAAAAGTAAGGGAGTAGGCACAACTCGAATGCCCAACTACTGATGAATGGGTACATACAATGTGATCTATCATACAATGCAGCATTATTCAGCTATAAAAGGGAATGAAGGACTGACACACACCAGAACATGAAAGAACCTTGAAAACATGCTAAATGAAAAAAGCCAGTCACAAAAGGGCACATACTGTATGATTCTATTTATATAAAATGTTCAGAATAAGCAAATCTACAGAGACAGAAAGCCAACTAGTGGTGCCAGGGAATTGGGGGGAGTGGGGAGTGGGGAGTGGAGAGTGACTGCTGATGGGTATGGGGTTTCTTTCTGGGATGATGAAAATGTTCTGGAGTTAGAGAGTGGTGATAGTTGCACAACCTTATGAATACTTTAAAAACCATGAATTGTACTTTTTTTTTTTTTGAGACAGAGTCTTGCTCTGTCACCCAGGCTGGAGTGCAGTGGTGTGATCTCAGCTCACTGCAACCTCTGCTTCCCAGGTTCAAGTGATTTTCCTGTCTCAGCCTTCCGACTAGCTGGGATTACAGATGTGCACAACCACGCCCACCTAATTTTTGTATTTTTAGTAGAGGTGGGATTTCGCCCTGTTGGCCAGGCTGGTCTCAAACTCCTGACCTCAAGTGATCCGCCCACCTCGGCCTCCCAAAGTGCTGGGATTACAGGTGTGAGCCACTGTGCCTGGCCAAATTGTACATTTTTAAATGTGAATTTTATGGTATGCTGACTATATCTCAATATAAATGACTGAATGAAAGGGAATGATAGCTACCACATTTGGGGTGGTGGGTGCCTCTAGGGGTAGAGGAGGCGGGGGCTTAGGGGATGCTCAATGGTATCAGTACCATTCTAGGTTTTAGTTTGGATGTTCATTTTATTATCATGCTTCATAACTTAGAATATGTTATATATTTTTTCTGTGTATCAGATAGTACCTAGTGTAATTTTCTTTTTCTTTTCTTTTTTTTTTTTTTTTTTTTTTGAGACAGGGTCTCGCTCTGTCACCTAGACTGGAGTACAGTGGCGCGATCTTGGCTTACTGCAACCTCTGCCTCCCTGGGTTCAAATGATTCTCATGCCTCAGCCTCCAGAGTAGCTGGAATTACAGGCATGCACCACCATGTCTGGCTAGTTTTTGTGTTTCAAGTAGAGATGGGGTTTTGCCATGTTGGCCAGGCTGGTCTCAAACTCCTGACCTCAAGTGATCTGCCCACCTCGGCTTCCCAGAGTGTTGGGATTACAGGTACGAGCCACCTGGCCTAGGCTAGGCAGACATGCTATCAGGCATTGATGACCACTTTACAGAGACAGCTTGTCATGTGTACTTCACAGTAAACATCTGATATTTTCCAGGAAATCCATAAATTACTGACTTTTCCATTGATGGCCTAACCAGTGGCCCAAAGGCAGAGCACCTGCCTGTAATCCCAGGATGTTGGGAGGCTGAGGAGGGAGGACTGCTTGAGCTCAGGAGTTGGAGGCTGCAGTGAGCTAGGATTGTACCACTGTACTCCAGCCTTGTGATAGAATGAGACCTTGTCTCAAAAAAATGAAACAAAACAAAACCACACAAAAAACAAAACAAGAAGTAGGCGAGGCTGTGGAGTGACAGCTGTCTCCTGTGATGCAGATGGAGGCATGCATTGGGTCAACAAGTTGACATCAACTTGTGGAGTTGAACCTGCATGTGCCTTAGGGTCCAGCAGCCCTGCTACTTGGGTGTATACCTTAGAGGTGACCCACGGACGTGCACAAGGTGCTCAAAGCAGTCCCAAAGTGGGAGTCCTTAAAACACCATGGGCAGGTGAATGGCTGACCAGGTGGAGGTGCACAGTGCAGCATGACAGAGCAGTGGAAATGGGTGAATCTGAGATGCCTGGAGGCGAGGGGGAAGAGCACATCACAGAGGACAGCATCCAGTGGGACACCCTTTTATAAAACTCACGCTGCTCCTTCTGACACCCAGTCGCAGTTGTGGGTGGCCCTCTGGGACCTTAGTGTCTGGGGAAGTGGTCAGATGCTGGGCCAGGGCTGTTGTGGGTGCTCAGTGGTGAATGAGACACGGTTCAGTCTTTCAAGGGGCTCACGGCCTGCTGGGGACACTGAGGCAAGGCCACAAGTGGCTCTCATGTCAGGAATCCCAGGCCCATGTGCCAGGCACTTTGCCCACAATGTCTCACCGAGCCTCCACCCTAAACCCCGGAGGGAAGCATGTGCACCTCCCCTGGATGGATGGGCAGGCTTGGGCCCAGAGAGGTGAAGCTACTTTCACAAGGTCAGCCAACCAGTCCACAGAGGAGGGACCATTCAACCTCAGCTCTGTCTAACCCACGTTTTGCTCCTAACTAGTGTGCCCTGCTGCCTCCCCCTCCAGCCTGTGGGCTTCTTGTGGGTGGTAATATGTCTTGTCCCCAGCTGTGTCCCCTGATCCCAGCCCACAACCTGGTATAGGACAGGCAGTGGGGAAATGCTGTGGAAGTCATGGAGGCCTGCATGGAGGAGGTGGTGTCTTAGTGGGCCTTGAAGGATGAACAGGATTTGGATGTGTTTCAGTGAGAAGGTGATGGATTAGCAGTCATGAAGCCATCAATCCTGAGGCAGTGAGTGCTGCCACTCACTCACGGGGATGACCAGGCTACGTGGTCTTTTGTCCCCCAGCAGGCGAGCCTGGACTCATGCAGGTGGCATCTCGGTGGGAAGTGCAGAGGGCCTCATGAAGTCTGGGTGAAACTGGCACGGCATTATCTTGCCCAGTGGAATCAGCAGGGGTATTCTGTTTTGTTCCCTGCTGTGTCCTCAGTGCTTAAAAAGGAACATAATAGGTGCTCAAAAAAAAACCATTCATGGATTGACTAACTGAACACACATATAGATTGGGGTCCCCAGTAGCAGAGGTGGTGCCATCAGTTATAGGCTTTGCAGGCGAAAGGCTCTCAGGGCAACTTCCAGGGGCCTGGGGTCCCTATCCGAGGCAGAGCTGGGCAGGGAGAGGAGCCTCCAGGGAGAGGACAGCATGAGCAAGGACTCAGGTGGCCACACCCGCAGCCTCCGCTCTGGGGCAGCCTGGGTGGGAGGCTCTCAGGGAAGAGAGCACCCCAGCTGCCCGCCCTTGCCTCGCCCGCCGCCTACCCCACAGCTCATCTACATGCACTGGATGAACACGGTGGTGAATTACTGCGGCCCCTTCGAGTATGAAGTCGGCTACTGCGAGAGGCTGAAGAGCTTCCTGGAGGCCAACCTAGAGTGGATGCAGGAAGAGATGGAGTCAAACCCAGACTCAGCTTACTGGCACCAGGTGAGTCCGGCTGCCACGCTTGGTGGGAGGGGGCTTCCAGCTGGCCAGCCGTCTTGTCCCCTGTTGTCCTGGCCAGCCTTGTGGCATGTCCAGCTGCCCAACCGCCTCTGTTTCCATCATCATCTCCATCCCTCCTAGCCGACCTGCCACTCATCCATCTGCCCAGTCTCCATCTGTCCACTTGCTGGAACTCCAGCCATCCATCCTAGCCTACCTACTGTTAAATAATGACCAAAAACAAATAGTCAATTGTTAGCATGGTGTTTTGCTTGTGTACATATGGTGTTTTGCTTGCATACAAGGGAGGTTGCTTGGTAGATTGATTACATTGGATGCAAGTAAAGACAGTATGAGAAAGAGGGGAAGGGGAAAACCAGAAAATCCCAGAAAGTCTGGACACAGTGAATTTTGTTTTCCTTTCCTTGAGTGAGCTGCTGATCAGCTGGCAGCTAACGGAGAGGCCCAGGCAGGCGCTCTGCCTTTGGGCCACTGGCTAGGCCATCATTGGAAAAGTCAGTTATTTATGGATTCTCCGGAAAATGTCACGTGTTTACTGTGAGGTACACACGGCAGGCTGTCTCTGTAAAGTGGCCATCAATGCCTGTTAGCATGTCTGCCTAGCCTAGGCCAGGTTTGCACCATTTTCCTCTGTAGAACTTCTCACTGTTCACCCACCCACTTACTCACACCCTAAGACAGACTCTTCTACCACCAACCCATCTACTTGTCCATTCCATACATCCACCACCCATCCATCCACCCATCCATGCATCCATGCATCCATCCATCCATCCATCCACCCACCCACCCACCCACTCACCCATCTACCTATCCATCTATTCACTCACTCATCCATCCATTCATTTACCCACGCATTTACCCACCCATCCATCCATCCTCCATCCACCCATCCTTCCACCCACCCACCCACTCACTCGTCTACGTATCTATCCATTCACTCACTCATCCATCCATCCATCCATCCATTTACCCACCCATTCATCTATCCATTCACGCACCCATCCATCCATCATCCATCCATCCACCCATACATACATACATCCACCCACCCACCCACTCATCCACCCATCCATTCACCTCCCACCCATCCATACATACTGTCAACCCACTCACCCACCCATACATACATACATCCACCCACCCATCCATCCATCCAACAACCCACCCATCCATCTTGCAGATGCTTTCTAAGTGCCCAGTGTGCCTGCCCAAGGCCCCATGAGGGACACACTGATGATACTTTATGGCTATAGGATGTTGAGGCAAAACGATGACAATGGGGAGAAGTCAGATGCATGAGACAGGTGCCTGAGGCAGCAATACAGTCAGTACTGAACTCAGAACAGGAGCAGTTGGCAAGAGGCCAGGCCAGGCTGGGAGGCGTCCTAGAAGAGATGGCTTTTGAACTAGGCTCTTAAGTGGGGCTGATTTGGGGTTAACACAGGGCAGAGACAGAGAGTTAATTCATTGAAAGCAGGAGAGTGCTCAGCATGGAGGGGTGGGTGGTAGTTTGGGGGAGTCAAGGCTGGCTGGAGTCTGGAGGGTACCCCCGGGCCTCCTGCCCTGTCTGAACCCCCAGGCCAGAGCCCCTCCCGTTGAAGGAGAAGGTGTGAGCCTGGAGGAGAGGCCTCACCCTCCCTCTGCCCCCGCCCCCTCCCCAGGTGCGGCTGACCCTCCTGCAGCTGAAAGGCCTGGAGGACAGCTACGAAGGCCGTGTGAGCTTCCCAGCTGGGAAGTTCACCATCAAACCCTTGGGGTTCCTGTAAGTGCCACCCCCAGAGTGAACAGGGTGGGAAGAAGGGCCACACACTCATAGTCGGACAGACCTGGGTTCCAGCATCAACCCTGCCACTTCCTGGCTCTGTGGCCTCGGAACAGTCAGCTGACCTTCCAGAGCCTCAGCTTTCTCCTCTGCAAAATGAGTACATAACAGCACTCACAGCAGGCGTGGTAACCCTCTGGTGCCCTGGCCCTCCTCAGCCTGCTGCAGCTCTCTGGGGATCTGGAAGACCTGGAGCTGGCCCTGAACAAGACCAAGATCAAACCTTCTCTGGGCTCCGGCTCCTGTTCCGCCCTCATCAAGCTGCTCCCTGGCCAGAGTGACCTCCTGGTTGCCCACAACACCTGGAACAACTACCAGTACATGCTGCGTGTCATCAAGAAGTACTGGCTCCAGTTCCGGGAAGGCCCCCGGGGTAGGTGGGTGTGGATGTGTCTGGGGGATGAGCAAGTGGGTGGGCACACACGTGGGGAGTGGTCCTAGGAGGTTTGGGCCTTGGAAACCCTCCCAACACATGGAGTCACTGCAGGGGTATTCCAAGAGTTCATTTTGGTTTTGTTTTTTAATTTTTGAGTTGGGGTCTTGCAGTTGGGCAACAGCCCAGGCTGGAGTGCAGTGGCACAGTCATGGCTCACTGTAGCCTTGACTTCCCAGGCTCAGATTATCCTCCTGCCTCAGCCTCCCAAGTATCTGGAACTACAAATGTGTACCACCACACTCAGCTAATTTGTTTATTTTTTTATTTTTAAGAGATGGAGTCTCACTATGTTGCCCAGGCTTGTCTCAAACTCCTGGGCTCAAGGATCCTCCTGACTTGGCCTCCCAAAGTGCTGTGATTACTTATGTGAGCCACCACGCCTAGCCAGTTCATCTTGTTTTACATGTTTATTGCCTTTTTTATTTTACCTATTGCTGCTTAACCAGTTACCCCAAAATTTAAAACAACAACAGCTTAAATAACCGCTATTTATTTTTTGCTCCTGCCTCAATGGGTCAGCTAGGTGGTTTTGGTTTTCTGGGCTGGACCAGGCTGATCTTGGCTAGGCTCACTGATGCATCAGCAGTCCGCTGGCAGGTCAGCTGGGGTGGGATGGCTGGACTGGGATGGCCTCTTCTCCTGTCTGGGGTTGATTGTCAGCCAGGGTGATGGGGACAGCTGGGCTATGTGGTCTTTCATCATCAGCAGGTGAGCACAGGCCTGTTCATGTAGCACTGGGGCAGGATATGGTAAAGGCCTCTTGAGACCTTGGTGAAACTGACACAGCATTCTTTTCTTTTTATTTTGAGACAGAATCTTGCTCTGGTGCCCAGGCTGGAGTGCAGTGGCATGATCTCAGCTCACTGCAACCTCTGCCTCCCGGGTTTGGGCAATTCTCCTGCCTCAGCCTCTCGAGTAGCTGGGACTACAGGCGTGCATCACCATGCCCAGCTAATTTTTGTATTTTTAGTAGAGACAGGGTTTTCCCATATTGGCCAGGCTGGTCTTGAACTCCTGACCTCAAGTGATCTGCCCACTTTGGCCTCTTAAAGTGCTTGGATTACAGGTGTGAGCCACCGCACCTGGCTTGACACGGCATTTTTTTTTTTTTTTTTTTTGAGACAGAGTCTTGTTCTGTTGCCTAGGCTAGAGTGCAGTGGCACAATCTCAGCTCACTGTGACCTCTGCCTCCTGGGTTCAAGTGATTCTCCTGCCTCAGCCTCCCAAGTAGCTGGGATTATAGGCGCGCACCACTGTGTCTGGCTAATTTTTGTATTTTTAATAGAGATGGGGTTTTGCCATGTTGGCCAGGCTGGTCTTGAACTCCTGACCTCAGGTGATACAGCCGCCTTGGCCTCCCAAAGTACTGGGATTAAAGGTGTGAGCCACCGCACCTGGCTGACACAGCATTCTTTATCCAAATCAAGTCAGATGGCCAGCCCAGGCTCAAGAGATGGGAGAATAGGCTCCACCATTTGCTATGAGGAACTGCAGAGTCACATCACATATGGCTTGGATGCAGGCATGGGAAGAATTAGAGCTATTTTTGCAAACAACCAATTGCAAGGATTGCATGAATACATTCTTCCTGTCAAATGTGAAAACTGGCTGGGCACGGTGGCCCATCCCTGTAATCCCAGCGCCTTGGGAATTCGAAGCAGGAGGATTGCTTGAGCCCAGGAGGTTGAGGCTGCAGTGAACAGTGATCACGCCATGACACCCCAGCCTGGGTGACAGTGCAAGACCTTGTCTCTAATAAAGAAAAAAACAGTTTTACAGTCAAGGCCAAAGTCCTCCATAGTGCCACATCCTTCATCCCAGGCCCCAGCATCAGCCCCAGGGATACCACTGCCAAATGTTTGCAGTACCTCCTTCTTGGCCAAATGTAAAAACCTGATGGGACCAGGAGCTGGTGAGGATGTGGGGAAGTGTCCAGCCTTATTCATTGCTAATGGGAGTATGCGTTGACACAGCTACTTTTAAGAGGAATCCAGCTGGCATCTAATAAAATTCAAAATCTGTCACTCCAGTGATCCGGCAATTCTCTGACTCCAATCTGTCCCTAGAGAAACATTTCAGCTTCTGCATGGGGAGTGTGTATAAGCAAGTCTGCTGTCACAGTGGTTTGGTAACAACCTAATGTCCATTCATTGAAATTTAAGTAAACTCTAAATTGACATTTATACAGGAAATCGTATACACTGTAAGTGTACAACTTGAATTTCTTGCATGTGGAACACACCTTCGTATAGCATCCATCTGGAGAAACAGAACATTCCCAGCCCCTAGAAGCTTCCCTCGTATCCCTTTCCAGGCACACCCCCACCCCAGCATCATCTCTATCCTGATTTCTGTTTTTTGTTTGTTTGTTTGTTTTGTTTTTAAACAGTCTTGCTCTGTCACCCAGACTAGAGGGCAGTAGTGCAATCTCGGCTCACTGCAACCTCTGCTTCCTAGGTTCAAGTGACTCTTCTGCCTCAGCCTCCTGAGTAGCTGGGATTACAGGCACACACCACCACACCCAGCTAATTTTTGTATTTTCCGTAGAAATGGGGTTTCGCCATGTTGGCCAGGCTGGTCTTGAACACCTGACCTCAAGTGATCCAACCGCCTGTCCTGATTTCTCACAGAATAGGTTAGGTTTGCCTGGTTTTGAATGTCATATGAATGGAATCATGTAGTGTGTGCTCATTTGTTCTGCATGTCTGTGAGATTCATCTGTATTACTGTGTGTAGCTGTAGATCTATCATTCTCATTGCTATATATCCATTAAAATTTTAATAGCTTTTAAAAACATACTGTATAAGTCATACAGGTATGTTATAGAACACTGGAGAATCCACCAAAACACTCTCACAATGAAAATCACTCGAACACTCCACAACCCAAAAGAGAACATTTCTGTGAACGTTTGGTTATGTTTTCTCCTAAACTTTAAAAAATGTACCTTGCCTGGGCACAATGGCTTATGCCTGTAAACCCGGCACTTTGGGAGGCCAAGGCAGGTGGAACACTTGAGGTCAGGAGTTCGAGACTGGCCAACATGGTGAAACCCCATCTCTACTAAAAATACAAAAACTAGCTGGGCGTGGTGGCGCACACCTGTAATCCCAGCTACTCAGGAGGCTGAGGCCCCAGAATTGCTTGAACTGCGAAGGCAGAGGTTGCAGTGAGCCAAGATGGTGCCACTGTACTCCAACCTAGGCAACAGAGTAGGCCTCTGTCTCAAAAAAAAAAAAAAAAATTTTCCAAGGGTGGGCTTCATGCATGGAATGGGGTGCTATACCCATCATTGTAGTATTATACAGAATAGTTTCACTGCTCTAAAATGTTTGCTTTCTGAGTTTTTTAAAAATCATAATTAAGATTATGCTGCATGAATTATTTGCGACTTCCTTCTTTTGCCCACTAGGCTGCCTTGGAGAGTTGCCAGTACTGCCATGTTTGGTCCACTATGCATTTTGTTTTTCAAATTACTTATTTTGAGACAGGGTCTCACTGTGTTGCCCAGGCTGGTCACAAACTTCTAGCCTCAGGTGATCCTCCTGCCTCAGCCTCCCAAAGCACTGGGATTTCAGGTGTGAGCCTCTGCGCTGGGTCCCACTATGCCTTTTTCCTTTTCTTTTTTTTTTTTTTCTTTGAGACAGAGTCTCACTCTGTTGCCCAGGCTGGAGTGCAGTGGCACAATCTCGGCTCACTTCAACCTCCGCCTCCCAGGTTCAAGCAATTCTCCCACTTCAGCCTCCTGAGTAGCTGGGACTACGGGCATGCACCCCCAACCTGGCTAATTTTGTATTTTTAGTAGAGATGGGGTTTCACCATGTTGGTAAGGCTGGTCTCAAACTCCTGGCCTCCTGACCTTGGCCTTCCAAAGTGCTGGGATTACAGGCGTGAGCCACTGTGTGCGGCCTACTGGTCCCTTTGTTTTAAAGTGCAAAGACTTAATGTGGAAGAGATAATTCAGGCCAGACGCGGTGGCTCATGCCTATAATTCCAGCACTTTGGGAGGCCGAGGCTGGTGGATCACTTGAGGTCAGAGTTCGAGACCAGCCTGGCCAACGTGGTAAAACCCTGTCTCTACTAAAAATACAAAAATTAGCTAGACATGGTGGTAAATGCCTGTAGTTGCAGTTACTCGGGAGGCTGAGGCAAGAGAATCACTTGAACCTGGGAGGCAGAGGTTGCAGTGAGCCGAGATGCCCCCACTGCACTCTAGCCTGGGCAACAGAGCAAGACTCTGTCTCAAAAAAAAAAAAAAAACACACAAAGGATAATTCAGAGAGCTACACCCAGAACTCTGGAGCACTGGAGGGAAGAGGTCTGGGTAGAATCCCTGCTCAGCCATTTAACTGTTTGGCCTCTGCTAAGTTACTTAGCCTTTCTGAGTCTCAGATTGCCTTATCTGCAAAGTGCAGATGATAATTCCCTGCCTCCATGCAGGGCGGGTATAAGGAGTCAATTTACAAGATCACAGGGGTAATGAGCTTCCAGCGTAAGCGTGAGGTCACAGTAGCCCTGCCGCAGACAGTGCATAAAACCAGACTAGCACTTGTCAAGGGATGGGTTTCAAGTAGAAGGAGTTCTAGGGTAGGGGTGAGGGTACCTGCCGGGGGTGGGCCTGTAATCCCAGCTACTCGGGAGGCTGAGGCAGGAGAAGCGCTTACAACTGGGAGGCGGAGGTTGCAGTGAGCTGAGATCGCCGCACTGCACTCCAGCCTGGGCAACAAGAGCGAAACTCTGTCTCAAAAAAAAAAAATGTCCAGTGAACAAAATATTTATCTGTTTGTCTATCTATCTGAGTATATATATTTAACACATACACACATACCCACGCACACACAGAGTTGTCCCTTGGTGTTGGGGAGGGGGTTGACTCCAGGAGCCCCTGTGGAAGCCCAGGTCTCTTCTATAATACGGCCGACTGTTTACCTATAACATATACATATCCTCCCATATCCTATAATCATCTCTAGATTACTTATAAGACCTAATACAATGCTATGTTAATAGTTGTTATACTGTATTTTAAAAATTTGTTTTATCTTTTAGTGTTATTTCTTTTATTTATTTATTTATTTATTTATTTTTTTGAGATGGAGTCTCTATCTGTCGCCCAGGCTGGAGTGCAGTGGCGCGATCTCGGCTCACTGCAAGCTCTGCCTCCCAGGTTCACGCCATTCTCCTGACCCAGCCTCCCAAGTAGCTGGGACTACAGGCGCCCGCCACCACGCCTGGCTCATTTTTTGTATTTTTAGTAGAGACGGGTTTCACCGTGTTAGCCAGGATGGTCTCGATCTCCTGACCTCGTGATCCGCCTGCCTTGGCCTCCCAAAGTGCAGGGATTACAGGTGTGAGCCACTGCACCCAGCTGTGTTGTTTCTTTTTAATCATGTTTTTTCCCCAGTATTTTTGGTCCCCAGTCGATTGAATCCAAGGATGTGGAACTCACGGACATGGAGGGCCAACTATATAAGTTTTGCTGCTAGCTTTTATTTTTACTTGCACGCATATGCACTTTTCTATGCCCAATGACCTCATTTGCTAAATGACAGAAAGGACACAGTGGGGGCTTCCTCGGAGGCCTGCCTGTGCCCCTGTGCCTGTGTCTTGTTAGGTAGGGTGCAGGAGCCTCCACCTGGGCCTGTCTGACCAGCATCCCTGGCTCGCTCTGCCCGCACAGGTGACTACCCACTGGTTCCTGGCAACAAGCTGGTCTTCTCCTCCTACCCCGGCACCATATTCTCCTGCGACGACTTCTACATCCTAGGCAGCGGGCTGGTGAGTCCCTTTCTCATGTCTCCTCTGTTCCTGGGGTGTTCGTCACACGGCGGCTCTGAGCTGGCAGGATTGATTCCTGCAGCAAGTGGGGACCAGGCTGCAGCCCAGTGCTGGGTGCCATGTAGGAGCCAGGGGTGCAGTGGAGGACGAGGTGGACGCTGCCCCACCTGCCATTCAGAGCCCAGACTCGCCCTTCCCCTGCTCTGGGGACTTGGACCACCACAAGGGCGTGTTTAAACGTAGACCCCCAGGCCCCGCACAGGGCCTCCAAAACCTGCAGATGGCCTGGGACTCTGCATGTAACCCTGGTTGTCAGGAAAGGCTGGACTTGGGGATGTTTGGGACTATCCCTGACCTCAGTGACCTCACTTGTTTTTGTGTATTCAGGATAACTGTGCCCCCCCACCCCCACATCCCCACTGCTTCCCTCTCCTCCTGCCTCCCTCTTGCTTTCCTCAGAGCCCCTCTGACCTGACCAGGTTTGCTGAATAGAGGCTGTTTACAGTGTGTTGTTTTCATCTTTTTTCCTGGCTGCAGTCCAGACTTGTTTAGAAATCTGTCCCTGGCACCCCTCGCTGAGAAAGTGAACCCTTTGATCTCCAGGGCAACGAGACAGAGGAGAAAAAACATCACTCTAAAAAACACCCTTAGCGCAGAGAACGCCAGCTCCCTGCGGGGACGGGAGGGTTGGGGACTCTTCTTCTTGTCTGATCCTTGCTTTTTTCTGAGTGTGCAACGAGGCAAGAGAGGGCCAGGCGGTGGGTGAGGGAACCCCCATGCTGTGGCCCAGGTGGGGAAGGGGACTGAGGCAGCTGGGGAGGGACACATGAAATGGTTCCACCTGGTTACCAGGAAAGGGTCTGGGCAGGAAACTTCCCTTCCATCAGGGTCCCTAACTGTTTTTGTGCCATAAACACCTTGGGCAGTCCAGGAGGCTGTTGGCCCTCTTCTCAGAATAGTGTTTTAACTTTTATTATTTATTTATTTTTTTAATAGAGATAGGGTCTCTCTCTGTCACTCAGGTTGGAATGCAGTGGTGTGATCGTGGCTCCCTGCAACCTCCCACCTCCTGGGTTCAGGCGATCCTCCCGCCTCAGCCTCCTGAGTAGCTGGGACTATAGGCACATGCCACCATGCTCAGCTAATTTTTAAATTTCTTGTAGAAATGAGGTCTCACTATATTTCCCAGGCCAGTCTCAAACTCCTGGGTTGAAGGGATCCTCCTACTTCAGCTTCTGAAAATGCTGGGATTATAGGTGTGAGCCACTGTGCCTGGCAGATTAGTGTTTTTAGACACATAAACCAAAATGTATAGGATTATGGAGGAAACCAGTTATAGTGAAATATGGTTATCAAAATATAAGTAAACTTTTAGTATATATGTGCTGCTTTATTAACACACTGAATAATAAGATCCAGCAGCAGGTGTGATAAATACCATAAGTTAGAAGAAGCAAGGTGCATGAATGATACTTTAAGGTATGTACAGCCTTGTAACTGATGGAAAAACATCTGTGATTTATGACAGTGACAGTCCCAGTGACTGCTAATACCACTGTGGTGTGTCACGTTAACAGTGGAAAGAAATACCAAATTTCAGGATTTTTCTTTTTTTCAGAGATAGGATCTCACACTGTCATGCAGGCCTGAGTGCAGTGGCATGATCACAGCTCGCTGCAGCCTCTATCACCTCAGCCTCAAGCGATCCTCCCATCTCAGCCTCCCAAGTAACTGGGACTATAGGCGCCTGCCACCATGCCTAGCTAATTTTTTTATTTTTTGTAGAGACAGGTTTTGCCATGTTGCCCAGGCTGGTCTTGACCTCCTGGGCTCAAGCAATCTGACCCCCTTGGCCTCCCAAAGTGCTGAGCCACTGTGTCCAGCCTTTTTTTTCCTCTTTAAAGAGAAAAAAAAAAATCACATTTATGGATACGGCTATCTTTTAGCTGTTCTCAGCTTTTTGGTGATGGTGGTGGTGGTGGTTTGTGTGTGTGTGTGTGTGTGTTTTTTTTTTTTTTTTTTAGATAGGCTCTCTCTCTGTTGCCCAGGCTGGAGTGCAGTGGCACGATCTCAGCTCACTGCAACCTTCGCTTCCAGGGTTCAAGTGATTCTCATGCTTCAGCCTCCGAATAGCTGGGATTACATGAGTTTTGTTTGGTTTGGCTTTTAACTCACAAGAACTAAGCTTTACTTTTCAAATATGCTGAAGGCAGCCAAGGGTTCCAGGAGGAAATGGAGAAGGGAGAGGAGGCAATCGGAGGCAGCGGTGGGCATCCTGCCTGCCCCTAGGCTGGAGGGAGACTGAGGGCCTCTCCTGTTATAAGGCCTCCTAGTCCTCTGACTGCTGCATCTGCCAGGCTGACAGCCTCAGGCCTGCAACTTTTCCTGCAGAACTGTGGGAAAGGGGTGGGAATGGGAGGTTGCCCAGCTTGGTGAGGGAGTGGGTTCATGGGAGCGGCTCTTTGGGCCTCTCAGGGGCTGTTCACCAGGACAAAGCTAGATGCATGATCCCAAATCCTCCTCCGTGCTTGTCCAAGGAACTGGTGGGGAACATGTGCCTCAACTGGATATGAGTTTTTATTTTTATTTATTTCTTCTTTTGTTACCCAGGCTGAAGTGCAGTGGCATGATCTGGGCTCACTGCAACCTCTGTCTCCTGGGTTCAAGTGATTCTCCGGCCTCAGCCTCTCCAGTAGCTGGGATTACAGGTGTATGCCACCACACCTGGCTAATTTTTGTATTTTTAGTAGAGACAGGGTTTTACCGTGTTGGCCAGGCTGGTCTGGAACTCCTGACCTCAGGTGATCCACCTACCTTGGCCTCCCAAAGTGTGAGCCACCATGCCCGGCAGATTAAGTAAGTATTTAACACATGTAATCTCAGCACTTTGGGAGGCGGAGGTGGGCGGATCACTTGAGGTCAGGAGTTAGACCAGCCTAGCCAACATGGAGAAACCCTGCCTCTACTAAAAATACAAAAGTTAGCCAGGTGTGGGTGGGGGCACGTGCCTGTAATCCTAGTTACTAGGGAGGCTGAAGCACGAAAATTGCTTGAACTTGGGAGGCGGAGGTTGTAGTGGGCTGAGATTACACCACTGCACTCCAGCCTGGGCAAGAGTGAGACTCTATCTCAAAAAAAAAAAAAAATTTTGGAGCCATGACTGATGAAGTACTGCCACTTGGTGGCAGCATGCCTAGGCTGTGCAGCAGCCCCCTTGACCTTCCCACAGGTAACACTGGAGACCACCATTGGCAACAAGAACCCAGCCCTGTGGAAGTATGTGCGGCCCAGGGGCTGTGTGCTGGAGTGGGTACGCAACATCGTGGCCAACCGCCTGGCCTCGGATGGGGCCACCTGGGCAGACATCTTCAAGAGGTTCAACAGTGGCACGTGAGTGGGCTTCTGGCCCTGTGGCTTCCCCTGCACCAAGAGATAGACCAACCTTCCCTTTAACACTCACACTCCTGGGGACCAGATGTGGCATCCGGGCCACACACCCCACGCCCTCCTTTGTTTCATACATGGGGAGACTGAGGCTAGGGAAGGAAAGGATTTGCCCCTCCCCTGCAGGCTCCTCAGCCTAGGAAGGGGTGCCTTGGTGGCAGTACAGGAAGAGCACTTGGAACCTGAAGACTCTCAAGGGGACAGTGGGGAGGGCTGTTTGAGGAGGTGGACGTGGGTGGGTGGCAGGGCCTGTGAGCCAGAGACACTGGAACTGGGCAGTGCAGATCTTACAGCGTCCGGCAGAGGAGCTGACCTAGGGAGCCATAGAATATTCTGGAACAGTCAAGCAGCATGACGAGAGAGGGGTTTGTGGATATCTGGTCATGCTGCAGTGTCAGGGTGTCAGTTGAATGGCCGGACAACCCCAGGCCCACTTCCTGTAATTCCTAGCTGAGTGGGACACTGCAGGGTGGGGAAAGCTGGGGAGGTGGCTCCAGGCTCTGTTCAGTCCTCCCTTCCCCTGCCCGGCAGGTATAACAACCAGTGGATGATCGTGGACTACAAGGCGTTCATCCCGGGTGGGCCCAGCCCCGGGAGCCGGGTGCTCACCATCCTGGAGCAGATCCCGTGCGTACCCTGGGAGGGAGGGGTGGAGGCTCGGGGCAGAGGGGACTGCCAGGATGAAGGCCCAGAGCCGTGCTGGCACTGTGCAGGAAGTGAACGATCTCAGGAGGGTGTGGCTGGAAGAGAATGTGTCCCTGGTGGGGGCTGAAGTTCAGGACTTAATCTATCCTCCAGGCAATGGGGAGCCATCGGGGCTCCCCGAGCAGGGCAGTGCCCATGGGAGCCCCTTTTCTGATCACCTCCACCCCATCTCTCTTCTCGGTCTCAGCGGCATGGTGGTGGTGGCTGACAAGACCTCGGAGCTCTACCAGAAGACCTACTGGGCCAGCTACAACATACCGTGCGTGCCTTCTCACTCCGCTCCCCGTCACCCTCCAGGGCATCCACCTCACTCCTTGCCCAGCTCCTTCCTAGGCAATATTTTAAAACCCCCAGAACGAAGAATCCCAGCCTACCCCCTTTTCTGGCCAGGAGAGCCCAGACAGTTTGGCAGTGTAGTTGCATGGCTTAAGTCAGCATCCATGTGACCTCTGGTTCTAACACCCAGAGCAGGGTGGTGTGGGGTGGCCAGGCTCAGGGACTGGCCCCTGCCAGGGTCTCTGACTGGATCTGCCTTACTGGGCTGTACAGCTGTCACCTCCTGAGGCTCACTTACTTTACCTGCATTTTCTCATTTGACTCTTAAAACTGCCACATGTGGTCACTAGAGTTCCTGTTCCCATCTCACAGATGATGAAACTGAGGCCCTGAGAAAGTACCTCACTTTCCCAAGCTTCCCCTGTTGGCGAATGGTGAAGGCAGGATTTGTTTTTTGTTTTTTGTTTTGAGACAGAATCTTGCCCTGTCACCCAGGCTGGAGTGCAATGGTGGAATCTCAGCTCACTGCAGCCTCCGCCTCCTGGGCTCAAGTGATTCTCCTGCCTCAGCCTCCTGAGTAGCTGGGATTACAGGCGCCAGCCACCATCCTTGGCTAATTTTTCTATTTTCAGTAGAGACAGGGTTTCACCATGTTGGCCAGTCTAATCTCAAACTCCTGACCTCAAGTGATCCGCCTGCCTTGGCTTCCCAAAGTGCTGGGATTATAGGCATAAGTCACCACACCCGGACTGAAGGCAGGATTTGATGCCATGCCTTTTGGGCCCCAGAGCCCAAGCTTGGCCACCCCACCAAGCCACCCCCCAGCACAAATGGAAGACATTATTGTTATCCCGAATGTTATAGTTGGTTTTGTTGTTGTTGTTGTTTGTTTGTTTGTTTTTAGAGACAGAGTCTCGCTCTGTCACCCAGGCTGGAGTGCAATGGTGCGATCTCAGCTTGCTGCAACCTCTGCTTCCCGGGTTCAAGCGATTCTTGTGCCTCAGCCTCTCGAGTAGCTGGGATTACAGGCATGTGCCACCACGCCGGCTAATTTCTTTTTTTTTTTTTTGAGACGGAGTCTCGCTGTGTCGCCCAGGTTGGAGTGCAATGGCTTGATCTCGGCTCACTGAAACCTCCACCTTCCAGGTTCAAGTGAGTACATGCCTCAGCCTCCCGAGTAGCTGGGATTACAGGCACACACCACCGCGCCCGGCTAATTTTTGTATTTTTAGTGGAGACAGGGTTTCACCATGTTGGCCAGGCTAGTCTCAAACTCCTGAGCTCAGGTGATCTGCCCGCCTCGGCCTCCCAAAGTATTGGGATTACAGGCGTGAGCCACTGCACCCAGCCTGAATGTCGTAGTTGTAAGTAATAATGTCCTGGTGTGACTGCCCCTCCCCTCCCTGGCCACAGCCTTGGCTGAGTGAGGCCAGTGGGGGTCATGGGTGACCATCCTTGTCCCCGGCAGTTCCTTCGAGACTGTGTTCAATGCCAGTGGGCTGCAGGCCCTAGTGGCCCAGTATGGGGACTGGTTTTCTTATGACGGGAGCCCCCGGGCCCAGATCTTCCGGCGGAACCAGTCACTGGTACAAGACATGGACTCCATGGTCAGGCTGATGAGGTAGGTGCCGGTTGGGTGGTGGGTTGGGGAGAGGGAGGCCGCAGGAACACAGAACTTCCTGTGCGCTTTTTGTACCAACTCATTCAAACTTTGCTGCCAGCCCCAGAGGGCCAGCAGGGGGTGGTCAGATGTTGGACACCAGTGCAGCAGCTCGGTGGCCGCGCTCCCCTTGGGCCCTGTCACTGTCCTCATAGCTAAGGGGAGGATGCTAGACATCTGTTGAGTGACCTGTACTGCTAGGCACTATGCTTGCTACCAGGAGCAACAGGTAGAAAACCTGTGCCCCACTGTCCTGTCTCTTGGGCGGTGCAGAAATCCATCAAGTTCTTGCACTGGTGTCAATGTGTAAAGATGGCTGTGTTCCAAGAGAGGCTATCCAGGAACAAACGGGTGCCTCACCTGGCTGGGGCGGTGGCATGGAGGCCTTCCCTGAGGATGAGTGCCTGGGCAGAGAGCTGAATAATGAAGGCAGAGTGACTTAGATGTGGGGGTCTGGGCCCCAGGCAGAGGAACTGTCGGGGGTAACTTGCGGTGGGAGGGGCTCATCAAGTTGAAGGCTGGCAGCTGTTAACGGGGCTGCCTGTGAGGATTTTGGCCCCCGTCTTAGCCTCTCCTTCCTGGGATGACTGATGTTCCCTCCTTTTCCCCATCCAGGTACAATGACTTCCTCCATGACCCCCTGTCACTGTGCAAAGCCTGCGACCCCCAGCCCAATGGGGAGAATGCTATCTCCGCCCGCTCCGACCTCAACCCGGCCAATGGCTCCTACCCCTTCCAGGCCCTGCGTCAGCGCTCCCATGGGGGTATCGATGTGAAGGTGCTGCCTCCTCCCTAGGGCCTGAGCTGTGGGTGGGGGAAGTCACCATCACCAGCTTGGGGGAGGGGACAGGTTGGGGCAAAGCTGATGGCGGGGCAGGAATCACAGTCGGAATTGGGCTGTGGTTGGGGTCACAGTAAAGGTGACAGTATGGGCTGGGCATGGTGGCTCATGCCTGTAATCCCAGCACTTTGGGAGGCCCAGGTGGGCAGATCACTTGAGGTAAGGAGTTTGAGACCAGCCTGGCCAACATGGTGAAAACCCATCTCTACTAATAATACGAAAATTAGCTAGGCGTGGTGGCGGGCGTCTGTAATCCCAGCTACTCAGGAGGCTGATGCATGAGAATTGCTTGAACCCAGGAGGCAGAGGTTGCAGTGAGCCGAGATCACGTCACTGCACTCCAACCTGGGTGACAGAGCAGAGACTCAAAAAAAACAAAGTGACAGTTCAGAATTGGGCTCTGGGGTCAAGGTCAGGGTGGGAGGCTGGGTGCCTGGATTGGGGCAGGCCAGGACCCCTGCTCAGCTGCGGCTCTGCCCTGTCCCCAGGTGACCAGCATGTCACTGGCCAGGATCCTGAGCCTGCTGGCAGCCAGCGGTCCCACGTGGGACCAGGTGCCCCCGTTCCAGTGGAGCACCTCGCCCTTCAGCGGCCTGCTGCACATGGGCCAGCCAGACCTCTGGAAGTTCGCGCCTGTCAAGGTTTCATGGGACTGAAGTTCTGTCCCTGCTCTGCTGCTTTCGCCCCTGCTGACCCTCGGCAGGGTCACCCCCGTCCCAAGGCCACCGGACTTCCAACTCCAGCCCCTTCTGGGGGCTTTGTTCTCTGATCTGGGGTCTGAGTCATCTCCTCCTAGAGTGGGTCACGAACCTGATGGGGCTCAGAACTGACCCCCTCTCTCCCCCGAGGTGGGTGGGCACCGTGGCGTCTCTTCTGCCCTGCCCTAAATCTCTCACTCTCTGTTTCTGTCTATTTCCTACTGCTGCTCTCTCAATCTCATTCCCACCTCTGGGGCCCCTTCCTTGTGCTTCTCCTTCCTGAGGGCTTGGGAAGGTCCTGGGGTCAGACTCTGGGGCTCCCATGGGGTGGGAGGAGCCTGTTCCAGCACCCTTCTCCCAGCTGCATTCCCACGGGTGGCCCTGGAGCTGGTGAGCTTTGTCTGGGCGTTGTCTTCGGCTGGCATTGCTCCTCCCAGCTCTGGCCCCTCTGCTCCCTCAGGAAGCAGTCCCCTCGTCTCCCTTTCTGGGCAGCTTCCTTGAGGACAGAAACTTGAAAACAAATACAAACCAAAGTTTCTGGCCATCTGTGGCTGGAGGGTTCTGAATGTCCTCTCTCCATGTCAGGCAGAGGGTCAGCCCCCACACTTCTGCCTCAGGCTCCACCCCACCCCACCCCAGGCCTGCCCCTCACCTCAGGGCCATACCCACAGCGCCCTGATGGAGGAACCAGACCGCAGGCTGTGCCACCATTAAACAAGAGTGGCTGTGGCCCCATGCTGTGCTTCTTGGGGTGGCAGGGAAGGTGGGGTCAGCGCCTTTTCTCCTCTCAGGTTTGGGTTCTGCGCCATCTCCCATGCAGCCTCCTGTGCAGCCCTCTGTCTGTCCTTCTGTCCATTCATTCATCTGCCAACATACTCACCCATCATCCATCTGCACAGCCTTCCACCCACCCATCCGTCTTCCATCCATCCATCCATCCATCTACCTATCCATTTATCATCCATCCACTCACCCATCCAACCACCCATCCAACCATTCAGCCATCTCCATCTGTCCATTTTCTTTCTTTCTTCTTCCTTTTTTTTTGTTTTTGTTTTTTCTGAGTGGGAGTTTCACTCTATTGCCCAGGCTGGAGTGCAGTGGCACAATCTCTGCTCACTGCAACCTCTGCTTCCCGGGTTCAAGCGATTCTCCTGCCTTAGCTTCCCGAGTAGCTGGGGTTACAGGCATGAGCCACCATGCCTGGCTAATTTTGTATTTTTAGTAGAGACAGGGTTTCACCATGTTGGCCAGGCTGGTCTCGAACTCCTGGCCTCAAGTGATCTGCCCGTCTCGGCCTCCCAAAGTGCTTGGATTACAGATGTGAGCCCCCGCACCTGGCCTCATTTGTCCATTTTCCATCCACTTACCCACCCACCCATTTACTCATCCAGCCACTGACTCATCCATCCACCTATGAGATCAGACAGGGAGGGATCCTTTTTCGTATTGGTCTGTATACCACAGCATGGCTTACGAAGTTCTTATCTATCTATCACCCATCCACCCACCCCCATTTATCTACCCACCCATTCATCCACCCACCCATCCAACTACCTATCCATTCATCCATCCACCCATCTGCCAACCCATCCATCCATCCACCCACCCACTCACCTATCCACCCATCCACCTACCTATTTGTCACCCATCCACCCATCCATCCATCCAATCACCCATCCAACCATCAATCCAACCATTTTCATCTGTTCATTTTCCATCCATCTACCCGTCCACCCATTCACTCCTCCATCCACCTACCTATCCATTTATCACCCATTTACCCATCCATCCATCCTTCCAACCATTTATCCACCCATCCAACCATTTCCATCTGTTTTTCCATCCATCTACCCATCCACCCATTCACTCATCCATCCACCTTCCTATCCATTTATCATCCATCCACCCACTCACCCATCCATCCAACCTTCCAACCATTTATCCACCCATCCAACTATTTCCATCTGTTCATTTTCCACCCATTTACCCATCCACTAATTCACTCATCCATCCACCTACCTATCCATTTATCATCCATCTACCCACTCACCCATCCATCCATCCTTCCAACCATTTATCCACCCATCCAACCATTTCCATCTGTTCATTTCCATCCATCTACCCATCTACCCATTCACTCATCCATCCACCTATCCATTTATCACCCATCTACCCATCCATCCACCCACTCATCCATCCATCCATCCATCCACCCACCCACCCATCCATCCATCTACCTATAAATTTATCACCCGTCCATCCACACACGGATCTGTGCAGATTCATTAATATCCACCCATGCATCCATATTTGTCTATTTTCTATCCATCAGCCATCCATTCATTCCTATCCATCCATCCATCCATCCATCCATCCATCCATCCATCCAGATGTTTATTGAGCACCTGTGTTCTGGGTCCTATTTGGGAGCCTTGTTAACCACCAAGACCTTCCTAAGCCATATTGTGGTATACAGACAGATACAAAAAAAAGGCTGTCTCCCTGTCTGATCTCATGCAGCCTGCCTTGGAGACAAGACTCTCCCAGTGCTGTGTGCTTGGAGAGAGGAAAGCACACAGCCCTGGAGTCAGAGACCTGGGTTTCAATTCTGTCTCCACCTCTTACTAGCTAGCTATGGACTCCTCTCTGAGCCTCGATTACCTCATCTGTGAAATGGGGTAATGGTGTGAGCAGCGTTTCCCTGGGGGATGTGATGCAGCCCACATGGGGCCTCATGCCCTCAGCATCTCTTTATTAGCAAACACTTATTGAACCCCTAGTACATGCCAGGCACTGTTATGAGGTCCCGGGGATACTTTATAACAAAAGGGACAGAAGCGTTCCTGCTCTTGTGAAGTTTACATTGACTAGATAGTAAACAAAATAAATGAAATATGCAGTGTGTCAGTGCTGGTAAACCCGTGGAGAAAATAAAGAAAGGTTGGGGTCTGGGGTTGGGAATTGACTTGTGGTTTTATCTTATTTTCCTTTTTATTTATTTATTTATTTTTTGAGACGGAGTCTCGCTCTGTTGCCAGACTGGAGTGTAATGGCACAATCCCGGCTCACTGCAACCTCTGCCTCCTGGGTTCAAGTTATTTTTCCTTTTTGTAGAGACAGAGTCTCACTGTGCCAACCAGTCTGGTCTTGAACTCCTGGGCTCAAGTGATCCTCCCACAGGCGTGAGCCACTGCGCCCAGCCCTGAGTGACTCTTAAACTTCAGTTTGAACTTGGGGTCATCCAAAAAGTACCCTGAGGATGGGGTTCCCTCCATGCTCTGGAGCCAGCCCCAGTAATTCCTCTTTGATCTATGATACGGGCTTCAGCATATGCTTTTGTTGGAAGAGAGGGCTCCATGTTTGAGGAGGGTTTGCATGACATTGACTTCAAGTCCACCCACCCTTTCCCTCTCCCAGAGATGGGTGTCCAGTGTCAGCTCACACACCCCCAGGGGAGGGGGCCTCACTTCTTTGCTTCCATTGGGTCTGTGATGAAATAATTCTGACTTAGTAGGAAGGACTTCATATCAGAATGAATTTGGCCTCCCCAGCTGCTTCTGCCTTCAGCGGAGGCAGCCTTTGTCCCACCCCAAGTCCCTCTTGTTTAGCCACCTGCTTCCTGTGGTACAGGGATGCCCCTGTCCTGGCATGCAAGACTAGCTGGAGTCAGCCTCCTGGCCTCACTCTGGGGCCCCAGTTGAGAGCTGGGGTTGAGAGCAGACTTGGGGTGGAAGGAAAGCAGGAAAGGAGACAGCTGATGATGGGAAAATGCACAGGATCTTTGTTTCATAAATATATTTTATTTTTCAATGAAAATGTTTGCACATTAGAAAAATTAGTAAGGGTCAGGGGTGGGCTTCCTGGGAGGATGGCTGAGATGGTTCCTCAACCCTGGATGGTGGCCCTGTTTACCTTCACTGGGAACAAGTTCTGGGGCGAGGTCACAGCTTTGAGGAATTCCTCACTGCTGTGATTCAGGTCTGTCCTGTCCACTCTGCTCTGGGTACCTGGTGTGTTACTTGTGGGCACTTGTCACGCCAGCAAGTTGGCTAAGGATGGGCACAGAGCAGTCACACAGATACCAAAAAGGTCCAATTCATAGCCTCGCTGGCTGCCGACCTTTGGCCTCTGCATAGTGGGCTCCTGATAACAAGAAGTTAACCTGCACCCGGGCCACAGGTGCTCAACCAAACATACGACGAGGCGCTGGATAAAACTCCAGCCCCTCCAGGGGTCTCTTGGGCTAGGAGAGCACAGATCGGTAAGGGGTCCGTCCTCACTTGGGCAACCCATTTGTCATGCCCAGCTGTTCCTTGAGCGCCCGCAGCTGGGCCAGGCTGATGTTGCTGCCCCCGCAGACGATAACCACGAGGGATGGCAGCGGGGTTCGGAGATTCCCCTCCAGTTGGAGCTTCTGGATCACGTGGCTGTAAACAGCAGCCAGGGCTGCCCCGCAGGCGGGCTCCACCAGGGTCTTCTCATCATCTGCCAGAGAAGGGGCGTGACAGGGGCGTGGCCTGAGTTTCCCAGGGTGCACAGGAGCTGACAGGCGATTGGCAGGACCTGGGAATACTGAGCCAATCAGCTCTCAGCCCTGGCTGCAGCCGCAGGTCCTGAACCAAACGTCCGGTCATCAGCCTGAATTGGCCCTTCCAAGCCTGAGCCAGGGCCTGGGTTTCATCATGAGTGCTAACACTGATAGAATGAGTGTGGTTGCGTGAGCACTGTGTTGAGAAGGATTCTGAGGCATCATCTGAGCAAGAGTTCCATGGTTGATTAGCCAAGTGTGCAGCAGGTACAGAAGCATAAATGGTACTATTTTTTTCTCTCTTTTTTGCCATCCCTGCCCTAGACGGAACCCAGAAAGAGTCCAGCCTAGTTACAGACTCACCTCTGAATGAATCAAACTCTGAGCCCCATGTTTTCCTTTTTTTACCCTGGCTACCAGGAAACTCAGAAGCAACATTTTAAATATTCACTTATTGTTTTCTGCTGCTATGGTTATCAGGCTTACTTTTCTATTTACTTTTCCATTATGTGTGGCTTTTGCTTTTCTATTTCTACACGGCATTGTATTATCTTCTATTAATGGAAAATTCTAGGCAGAGATGGAAGACAGAACTGTGAAGGAAATTTGGGGTGAGTGGGATCCCCAGTGGCATACCAAGTGGACAGCCACTTAGCACCTGAGTCAGCAGGTCAGGTCATGGGAGGACCTGGCACATACCCACGAACTTCTCAATGGCGGCCACAGCCTCCTGGTCCGAGATAACTTCAGAGAAAATGGGGTGTTCCTGAAACAGCTTCAGGGCCTGAGCCCCCACAGTCTTCACGCCCAGGGCCTTGGCAACACTGAGAGAAGTAGGAACCCAGAAGAGGATGGGAGTGGGGGAAACAGGAGAGAGATGGGGGCAGGGAGGGAGAGAAGGAGATGGATGTGAGACAGAGAAGGCAATGCATCCGGGGGCAGGGGGACAGGTGTCACCTCTGCAGCTGTAAAACACTGAAAAGCCTCAGGGATCCCCAAACCAAGTGTGGTCTTCTAATAAGGTGCAGAGTGTTTGAACTGACATCATATAGGATATTCTTTAGTATCATTTTTTTAATTTTTTTGAGACCGAGTGTCACTATGTTGCCCAGGCGGGTTTTTTTTTTTTTTTAGACGGAGTCTTGCTCTGTTGCCCAGGCTGGAGTGCAGTGGTGTGATCTCAGCTCACTGCAATCTCTGCCTCCCGGTTTCAAGCAATTCTCCAGCCTCAGCCTCCCGAGTAGCTGGGACTACAGGTGCCCACCACCACACCCGGCTAATTTTTGTATTTTTAGTAGAGATGGGGTTTCACTATGTTGACCAGGCTGGCCTCGAATTCCTGACCTCAGGTGATCCACCCCCCTCGGCCTTCCAAAGTGCTGGGATTACAGGCATGAGCCACCATGCCCGACCCCAGGCTGGTCTTGAACTCCTGGGCTCAAGTGATCCTCCTGCCTCGGCACAGCATCATATTCTGATCAACACTAAGTCAGGAGCAAATGCCTAAGAGGACCCTTGTTGTTCCCTGATAGGACTCCCTGCTTTTGCTCTGGGTTACAACTGCTACCTGGTTAACCCTCTTGAAGCTTAGCACCACTCTGCCTGCCCACATCCTGCTGTGTCCTTCAAGGCTCAGGATTAAGGCCACCTCCTCCAAGGAGTCCTCCTGGAAGAGTACTGAGTCCCACGACCCTATGTGGAATTCTCAAATAGTCCTCCCCCCTAGTAACAAGCGCCCTGAGTACTTCTTGAGAAAGTGTTAGGTGCCAAGCACTTCACAAGCATTATTGAATTCACACAAGAATTCTGCTGTTGTTAATTGGTTTGATTTTGGAAAGGGGAAACTGAGGCAGAGAGTATACAGTCACTTGCCCAAGGTCACACACCTAGGGAGTGCTGGAGCTGGGGCTGCAAGCAGGATCTGTGTAACTTCAAGACCTGCACTGGTAACCAATGTGTTGACGCTGTCCCCAGCCTCCTGGGGTGACCACTAGCTCTATTCCCAGCTCAGCTGCCCCCTCTCCCTTCCCCAGGAGCATCTTGAGGGCCTGGGCCACCTCAGCCCTCAGCAGCACGTGGTTTACAGTAGGCGCTCAGCCATGACGTCTTCAGTCCCTACAGTGTGGGACACAGCAGCTCCAGATGCCAGGCTCAGGAATCTGGAAGAAGTTCTTAACTGGCTGGACTCAGTCTTCCCTATCTGTAGTGGAGACTATTGTCTGCCCCGGTGTCTTTTCTAGCTGCACTTATGGGCACCTTGTGTAAAGACATTTCCCAGCCTCCCTTGCAGCTGGATGTGGCCATGTGACTAAGTTCAGGCCAACGAAAGGTAAGTGGAAGTGTTGTGTCTGTCTTTGAAGGTTGGAGCATAGCCTTCTGCCCTTGCTTCCCCATCCCTGCCAACTGGAATGTGGGTGTGATAGCTGGCACTCAGGCAACCATTTTGGACTGAAAGGCTACATGCTAAGGATAATGGGGAAACAAACTCAAGGGACCTGGGGCCCTGACTTTTCATGGTAAAGTTCAATGTCATTTAAGTCACTGTTATTTGGGCCTTCTGTGTAATGGGGCCAAAACCTAATCCTAATTAAATACTATCTACCAGCGGGGTGCGGTGGCTCACGCCTGTAATCCCAGCACTTTGGGAGGCTGAGGTGGGCAGATCACCTGAGGTCAGGAGTTTGAGACTAGCCTGGCTAACACGGTAAAACCCCATTTCTACTAAAAATACAAAATTAGCCAAGTGTTGGGGCAGATGCCTACTCATGAGGCTGAGGCAGGAGAATCGCTTGAACCTGGGAGGCAGAGGTTGCGGTGAGCTGAGATTGTACCATTGCACTCCAGCTTGGGCAACAAGAGCAAAACTCTGTCTCAAAAAACAAAGACAAAACCAAAAAAACTATCAAAGGTTTGGGGCTTGGATATGAACTCCTTAGGAGCAAGACTTGTGTTTATGCACCACTCTCTCCCCAGATCAGCCAGTGTCTTACACACAATAGGGGCTCAGTAAATGGTTGGCAAAGTAATGAGGCATGTAAAACCTTGCCACAGAGGACTCAGTAAATGATTCCTATGAGACCTTCCTTCCTTCCTTCCTTCCTTCCTTCCTTCCTCCCTTCCTCCCTCCCTCCCTCCCTCCCTTTTTCCTTTCCTTTCCTTTACCTTCCTTTCCTTTCCTTTCTTTCTCTTTCTCTCTTTTTCTTTCTTTCTTCCTTTCTTTCTCTTTTTTCTTTCTTTCTCTCTCTCTTTCTTTCTCTTTCTTTTTCTTTCTCTCTTTCTCTTTCTCCTTTTTTCTTTCTTTCTCTCTTTCTCTTTCTTTCTTTTCTTTCTTTCCTCTTCCTTTCTCCTTCCTTCCTTCTTTCCCTCCCTCCCTCTCTCCCTTCCTTCCTTCCTTCTTTCCTTCCTTCCTCCCTTCCTTCCTTCCTTCCTTCCTTCTTTCCCTCCCTTCCTCCCTTCCTCCCTCCCTCCCTTTCTCCCTTCCTTCCTTTTTCTTTGTTTCTAGACAGGGTCTTGCTCGGTCACCCAGGCTGGAGTGCACTGGCATGATCATGGCTCACTACAGCCTCAGTCTCCTGGGCTTAAGCAATCCTTCCCACTTTAGCCTGGGACTATGCATGTGTGCTACCACGCCCAGTTAATTTAAAAAAAAAAAACAAAAAACTTTTTTTAGAGGTGGGACTCTCTCTATGTTGCTCAGGCTGGTCTTGAACTCCTGGCCTCAAGTGATCTTCCTGCCTCAGCCACCCAAAGTGCTGGGATTACAGGCACAAGTCACTGTGCCCAGCCTCATATGAGGCTTTTCACACGAGGAAGTGTGACATGTTGGAGTCACACAGACTTGGGTTTGAGTCCAAGCTGTACCACTCACTGGACGTGACCCTGGGCAAGCGATCAAAGCCTCCGTTGCCTCATCTGTGAAACAGGCTGACATCAGGATCTATCTCAAAGCCAGCCCTAAGGGGTACTCCCCAGTGCTTGCTGGACACCCGAGGGAGGCACCCCAGCTGCTCACCTGGTGATCTTGGGCAGGGAGACAAGTTTGCCTGCGGTGGTGGCAGCGTGGAAGCTGTGGGCGCCAAAAGTCTCCATGGCGATGACAGGCACGTCCCCCCAGCCCACCTCCTGCAGCCCCTGGACCACTCCACACAGCAGGCCCCCGCCGCCCACTGATAGCGCGATGGCCCCAGGCTTTTCCCACAGTGTCTCTTTCAGCTCTTTCACGATGGAAGCGTGGCCTTCCCTGGAGGGTGGGGAGAGGGGGTGGCAGGTCAGGGCTAGGCTTCCTGGAGACACCAGCTCAGGTTTGCACCGGCCTTATCCCAGCTGATGGGGCCTGGAGCTAGTTCCCTCCCCACCCCCAACCTTGGCTTCTAGCTGCCAGCCTCTTGTCTCTACCTGAGGACCTTCTCTGGCCACCTGAGCTACCTGCAAACAGAGTCAGGAGATGGCAGCCCCTTAAGGCAGCCCTCAACCAATGGCTACGAGTCGGTGTACAAACTCCCCTGCTCCTTCTCCCAGGGGGCGGGAAACTGCTGTGCGCCTTCTGCACTGGCTCCCAGGGTCCCCGAGGGATTAAGCTCCAGCCACCCACAGTGGCCACCTGCCTTTGAAAGCCCCCTTCCTGACATTTTGGACTGGATGATAGAAAAAGAAAAAAGAAACAGCAAGCCCCCTTCCTTCCCTGGCTCACTTCCCCAGTCCCCCACTGAATCACCTCCCAAATAAACTCCTTTCCCTGAAACCTTTGTCCCCAAGTCTGCTTCCAGGAGGACTCAACTGCAGACACTTGGGCATCTGTGTGCTTGCATGTTCAGCCTTGGGTGTGTTGCATGTGCAGCTGTGGATAATGGGCATTTGGTGACATGTGTGCACTTGCTGCTGCACCTGGGTGTAACATGTGTTTCTTCTTTTTTTTTTTTTTTTTTTTTTTTGAGATGGAGTCTCACTCTCTTGCCCAGGCTGGAGTGCAGTGGCGTGATCTTGGCTCACTGCAACCTCCACCTCCCAGGTTCAAGCGATTCTCCTGCCTTAGCCTCCCTAGGAGCTGGGATTACAGGCGTGTGTCACCAAGTCCAGGTAATTTTTGTATTTTTAGTAGAGATGGGGTTTCCCCATGTTGGCCAGACTGGTCTCAAACTCCTGACCTCAAGTGATCCTCCCACCTTGGCCTCCCAAAGTGCTGGGATTACAGGCGTGAGCCACTGTGCCCCGCCTAAGTGTGCTTCTACATGGTGGTGTGCGCACACATGTGCAGCTGCTGTGCGTGAGGACGTGATGATGTGCATCATAGCAATGCCTGCCCAGTGATATAGGGCGGTGGCTGCCACCCCCACCAAGTGACCTTGAACTCCACATACCAGATGAGGGGGTCATCAAATGGGGGAATGTAGACCCAACCCGGGTTGTTCTTCGCTAGGGCCTTGGCCAGCTCGAAGGCTTCATCCAATAACTGCAAAGTCACAGGGGAGATAGGAGGGGGTGAGGCACAGGGGGCACCCTGTCCAGCCACCAGGCGCCCTCTCTCTTCCCTGCCCAGCCAGCAGGCGCCCTCTCTCTTCCCTGCCCTGGGTCGGCACTCACCTCACCCACCACCTTGACTGTGGCACCTTCATTCTTGAGGCGCTCAATGGTGAGAGCAGGTGTGGTGCTGGGCACCACGATGGTGGCAGGGACGCCGAGTTGCCTGGCCGCATATGCAGCCGCCATGCCTGCGTTGCCCGCTGCCAGGGTCGGGGGTGGAGAGCGTGTCAGTGTCGGAGCATCTGGGAGCCCAGGCAGGACTGCTTACCCTCTAATGGGGGCTCTGGAGTTCCCCCCTCACCTCCCCACCCTGGACGACTGCTGGCCTCCCCCTGGAATTCCAAATTGGTGGCTGCTGCCATTGTTTTCAGTGGCACATTGCTGGGGAAACCAGGGCTCAGAGAAGCAGAGTGTCTGATCCCAGGACACACAGCAGAGGACAGGATGGGGAAGCAGATCACTTACCCGAGGAGCAGACAAAATGTGCACAGCCTTGCTTGGCCCACTGTGGAGACAACAGGAGAGGCACTCAGGCCCACTTCCCAGTCATTGCCTGTGCTCTTCCTCCCCACCTGGAATACCTGCCAGGATTCCAGTGGACACGGACGTTTCCTTCACTCAGAATTTGTTCTACCCTTGTCTGAGACTGCACCTCCCATCTCCAAAGAGACTGGCTCAGGAAAGGGTGGAGGAAAACAGGCGACTGATGGCTCTGGGATCAGTGCCAAGGAACCCTCCTGGAAGGGCACCCCTCAACCAGAGGAAGCCCTAATGGTGGACGCTCAGTCCTTGCGGGGAGTCAGCAGGCTTATCCTACAACGCCTTTAATTTCACACAGCACTGGCCCTGCCCTGTCGAGGAAGGAGGACCTGCCACCCCTGCCCAGATAATGCTGACCCGGTCCTGTACCCTCTTGCAGAAATGCCCAATGCCCCGGATCTTGAAGGAGCCGGAGGGCTGGGCACTGTCCATCTTGAGGTAGACGCTGGTGCCGGCCATTTTGGACAGGGCCATGCTGTCACGGATGGGGGTCTTCACGTGCAGGGGTTCTCCAGACATCATTGCTGGGAGAAAGAAAGGAAACCCAGAGGGTTAGGAGAGCTAGCCCGGGTGCCGGCACTGCCAGAGTGATCCCTTCCTTCGCCTCCCAGCAAGCCAAGCAAGGCCTCAGATGAGACAGCATCCTGGAGACCTGGGCTCTAATCACAAGTGGGCCACCTACTCGCCATGTGACATCAGACAGAGAATCACGCCTCGGCCTCAGCTCTATCAGGGATCACGCTCCACTCCTGACCTCTCACACATTTGCTGGGAGGCTGAAGAGAGAACACTCAAACCTTGGAGCTTTCAAAATGCATGAGGTGAGGCCGGGCACAGTGGCTTATGCATGTAATACCAGCACTTTGGGAGGCCAAGGCTGGTGGATCACAAGGTCAGAAGTTCGAGACCAGCCTGGCCAACAAGGTGAAACCCCGTCTCTACTAAAAATACAAAAAATTAGCTGGGCGTGGTGGCACACGCCTGTAACCCCAGCTACTTAGGAGGCTGAGGCAGGAGAATCATTTGAACCCAGGAGGCGGAGGTTGCAGTGAGTGAGATCACGCCATTGCACTCCTGCCTGGGTGACAGAGCAAGACTCTGTCTTGAAAAAAAAAAAAAAAAGAAGAAGAAGAAGAAGAAAGAGAATTAGCCAGGCATGGTGCCAGGCACCTGTAATCTCAGCTACTCAGGAGGCTGAGGCAGGAGCATCACTTGAACTGAGGAGGTGGAGGTTGTAATGGGCCAAGATCGAGCCACTGCACTCCAGCCTGGGCAACAGAGTGAGACTGCATCTCAAAAAAAAAAAGAATAGTCTATCTATCTATGCGAAAAATTCAGGGACACCCACACACACAGATAATCCATCCACACACACATACTCCATCCACACACACACACACGATCCAGCCCCACACACAATCCATCCACACACACATATAGTCCATATGTTTCTTTTATTTTTTTAAAAATTTTTTTATTTGAATTTTTTTTTTTTTTTGTTCCACACGTTTCCATGTGCACAGAGCATTTCAGGAAACATGCGTGACAGGCTGGCCAGGGTGGGGCCTCTGAGGAGAGCTGGCCCTCGGGATCATAGCACCCACCTTTTGCACAGTTTGAATGTTTTACCATGTGCCTCTATTACTTACTTAAATGCATACATTTAAAAAAAACCTGGGCTGGGCACGGTGACTCACACCTGTAATCCCAGCACTTTGGGAGGCCGAGGCGGGTGGATCACGAGGTCAGGAGATCGAGACCATCCTGGCTAACATGGTGAAACCCCGTCTCTACTAAAAATACAAGCTACTCGGGAGGCTGAGGCAGGAGAATGGCGTGAACCCGGGAGGCGGAGCTTGTAGTGCGCCGAGATCGCGCCACTGCACTCCAGCCTGGGCTACAGATCGAGACTCTGTCTCAAACAAACAAACAAACAAAAACAACCTGGCAGCTGGCTCTTCTGACATGCAGTTCCAAGTATCTTGGCTTAAATGGACGATCCCAGGACCCAGCAGAATGCCTGACTCATAGTAGATGTTCAATAAATATTTATTTAAAACAAACAAACAAACAAACAAAACTAACTTTTGGGAAGCCCAATATTCAGTTAGGAAAAGCTCTTTCATAATTATTAATTTTGTCATAATTATTATAGCAGTGACTAATCACTTAGCTTTTAAATTTTATTTATTTATTTATTCATTCATTCATTCATTCCAGTAGAGATGGGGTTTTGCTATGTTGGCCAGGCTGGTCTCCAACTCCTGGCCTCAAGCGTTCTGCCCACCTCAGCCTCCCAAACTGTTGGGATTACAGGCATGAGCCACAGCACCTGGCTTGCTGTTGTTTTAAGTCACATTTTGGGGTAGTTTGGTACACAGCAACAGAAAGGGGAATATTAACATAATTTGCCCAAAGTCACACTGTGAGTGAGGCAGGGAGGCAGGATTTGAACTTGGGCAGTTGGCTCCAGGGCTCAGGCTCTCTCTGCGACCCATGGGTGTGGCTCAGGCTCCTGCTTCTGGATGGGCTCTGAGGGATGAAGCAGCTGGGGTGGCCCGGGGTCTAGCCACAGCCACGTCCACCCACCCAGCCTTCCCATCTCCCCTGCCTTCTGCTGAGAGTCTCAGGGAGGATTTGATTCTCCTCAACTTGGGCCGGGCCAGAAGAGATCAGCTGACGATGGCCGAGGGGCTCTCTGGTTCCCCCTCCCTCCACCATCCCAGAAGGCCAGGCAAGGGTGGCTAGCCAGAGACCCATCTCCAATGCCACCTTGTCCAGCCCCCTGTCCTGGGCACTCCTAGCTTGGACATCCATCCGCCGCTCCCAGAATGAGCCAGACATCCCTTGGTCAGAGGGAGAATGAGGGGTGGGGATTCCAACTGCCCCGCCAGACTTAGCATCCCCTAAATAGGTCACCCCTTGTCCATCTGAATTAACTGACATTAGGGGCCTGGGAGGGGAACTTGAACAGACACCCTCTCTCCGCTGGATCTCTTGAATAAAAATCAGAGACTGGGGCAAACTTCAAAACAGGACGTTCCCATATCGGCATGAACTTTCAGCTCCTGGAGGTTAATCCCCAAACAATGGGATCCCGGTTTTTATTTAGTTATTTTTAGAGAACCTCCCTCTGTCACCCAGGCTGGAGTGCAGCGGCGCAATCTCGGCTCACTGCAACCTCCGCCTTCTGGGTTCAAGCGATTTTCCTGCCTCAGCCTCCTGAGTAGCTGGGATCACAGACATGCACCACCATGCCCGAATAATTTTTGCATTTTTAGTGGAGACAGGGTTTCACCATATTGGGCAGGCTGGTCTCGAACTCCTGACCTCAAGTCATCTGCCTGCCTTGGCCTCCCAAAGTGCTGGGATTACAGGTGTGAGCCACCGCACCCAGTTCTGACTGACTCGACATTAAAGGCCGGTGTAGGTCACCAAGGCCTGGCCTCAGGGACAACCGGGGTGGGAGTCAGAGGAGCCGGCCACGAAGACCCTTTTCAGGTGGGTTTGGGGCGCCTCTCTTGCCGTTTGTCCCAGGCGGTGCCATGGGATGCCTTCAGGTAAAAGGACAGGGCTCCCTCTGCAGGCAGCCCCTTCTCTGCCGCGGCTTTCCGTGAAGTGAGCATCCGTTAACTGCATCCAGCCTGCCCCAAGGATCCCTGTCCCAAGGATCGCAAGACTTCAGAAGAGGTTGTGCCTGGGGAGGAGGAGGCAGGGACCCCTGAAGCCGCTGTCTGCCCACTCCGGCAGTCGGAAGCCGCCTTCCCTCTCATTTGGTTCACAGTAAGTGCTCAGTCGGTATGAACTATTATGAAATCTGGGCTGGACACCTTAAGTGCAGGTCATCCTTTCACCGTCACAACCACCTGAGGAGGAAGGCGATATGCTCATCCCCATTCTACAGATGTGGAAGCTGAGGCACAGAACTGGACACAAACTCAGTGTTTAGGCCCAAATGGCTCTTTTTTAAAAATTTGAGACAAGGTCTTGCTGTGTCACCCAGGCTGGAGTGCAGGGGCGCAATAATTGCTCACTGCAGACTCGACCTCTTGGGCTCCAACAATCCTCCCAACTCAGCCTTCCCAGTAGCTGGGACTACAGCTGTGCACCACCACACTATACTAATTAAATTCTTTTTTTAGGTCAGGAGTTCGAGACCAGCCTGGCCAACATGGTGAAACCCCATCTCTACTAAAAATACAAAAATTAGCCGGGCGTGGTGGCACACGCCTGTAGTCCAAGCTACTCGGGAGGCTGAGGCAGGAGAATCACTTGAACCCAGGAGGTGGAGGTTGCAGTGAGCCCAGATTGTGCCATTGCACTTCAGCCTGGGTGACAGAGTGAGACGTCTGTCTTAAAAAAAAAAAAATTTTTTTTTTTTTAGAGATTGGGGGGGGGGGGTCTCACTCTGTTGCCCAGCTCAGTCTCGAACTTGTGGCCTCAAGCAACCCTCCCACCTCAGCCTTCCAGTGTTGGGATTACAGGCATCAGCCACCATGCCCAGCCTTGACGGACTCTTTCTATGTCTCCCTCTTCCCCTGGGAAACCACAGGCTAGCCCGGGACACTCCAGTCCTGAGGTGGGACTGAGGATGGGGCCACTTACCCGGCAAAGGTGATGGGTCTGAGCAGGAGTCAGAGCCAAGCCAGCGAGGGAGGGAGGGATCAATTGAGTAGATAGCCCACGAAGAGAGGGGGCTGAGGACGGGTGGACAGTCTTCTGAATGGTCCCAGGGGCTACTCGGTCCTGGGCTTTATTCCCCCGGCACCTCTGGGCAGCCAATGGGGCCCTGGGGCTGGCTACACCCCCCCTCCCTCCAGCCAGGACCCACCCCCCTGGCTCGAGGCCACTGGGGCTGTCAGAAGGGAGGTGGAATCTGGCCAAGCTTTCTTCTTTGGCAGCTTCCTCCTGCCTTTCCCACAACCCACTCCTCCTCCCTCTTTCCACTTCCCCTTTCCATCCTCAGTTTCGTGAAAGGAAAATAAAAAATTGGGACCCCCAACTCACTATGCCAAAAGAAAAAGAATTAAGCTAAAAGCTGAGTCATGTAAGAAACTGCCTTTCCTTTAGTTCCTAAGCAGATAGCTTCAGATGAAAGGTTAAATATTGGCTCGGCATTTTGGGAGGCCGAGGTGGGTGGATCACCTGAGGTCAGGAATTCGAGACCAGCCTGGCCAACATGGTGAAATCCCGTCTCTACTAAAAATACAAAAATCAGCTGGGTGTGGTGGCACGTGCCTGTAATCCTAGCTACTCAGGAGGCTGAGGCACGAGAATTGCTTGAACCTGGGAGGCAGAGGTTGCAGTGAGACGAGATCTCACCACTGCACTCCAGCCTTCACAACAGAAAGAAAAAAAAAAGGTTAAATATCCCCACAGGTCGCTACTCTATGTTCACCTTATCTTATGTAAAGTGCTGATTTATTGAGATCAAGACAAATACATAATTGGTTACTTCCCTATCTGCCCCTCTTCTCTTACAAACTGTGGATTTGGTAATGTGGCCATAGCCTCCTTCTTTCCTCTCCAGCTTGCTTTTCTCCTTTAAATACTGACACCCTAAAGTCATCTCTGGAGAAAAGCACAGACCTGTCTCCCAGGTGCATTCTTAACCTTGGCGAAATAAATTTCTAAATGGATTGAGTCCTGTCTCAATCTTTTTGATTCTTTTTGATTTATAGATTGGAGACTCATGAAAGGGACCCTGGGTGGAGGTGACCCTGACCTTTGACAAGTCTCCTACTGGTGCTTGGTGGGTCTTGCTCTGTCACCCTGGCTGGAGTGCAATGGCATGTTCTTGGCTCACTGCAACCTCCATCTCCTGGGTTCAAGCGATGCTCCTGTTTCAACCCCCCAAATAACTGGGAGTATAGGCATGTGCCACCACACTCAGCTAATTTTTTGTATTTTTAGTAGAGATGGGGTTTCACCATGTTAGGCAGGCTGGTCTTGAAGTCCTGACCTCAAGTGATCCACCCGCCTCAGTCTCCTAGAGTGCCGGGATTACAGGCGTGAGCCACCATGCCGGCCTTGAGCGATCTTGATTGCCCTCCAAAATAGGACAGTTTGCTGAGGCCTGGGAGCTCCCCACCTCCAGAGAACTCCTGATCTCCCACAATTGGTTGATATCTAAGCTTGATTTCCCTGAACAGCTCCTTTTCTGCGTTTTACTCACTTCCAACAAGGAAGGTGAGTTTTCCGGCTTCCATGATGATGGCAAGCAGGCAGCTCCTTTCTGGAGTTTCACTTGTGTCCGGCAGGGAAGGCAAGTTTGAGTTTTCCCTGCTTCTAGGATGGTAGAGAGCGGTCTTCAGCCTGGGCCCCATGACTAGAAGTTAGGGTTAACAACCAGCTGGTCTTAATTTCTCCCTACTTTTAGAGCGCGCAGTAATCGTATAAATTGCTTGATTGTTTCCCTTGCTTAACTGTTTTTGTTTCTGTTGTTGTTTTGTTGTTTCTGTCTTTTCCCCATTGGACTGGACCAACTCCACTTGACTTGGTCAAATCTGAAGGAAAGTTTCATATTATGGCGAACAAGGTCTCATGAATTGGCTAAATATCCACAGCTGGAAAAAAAAAAAGGAAAAAGAAAAAACAGCCAGCAAAAGAAAAAAGAGAGAGAGAGAGAAGGATTTTGATTGCCTGAGGGGCATTATTTACATAACAAGGCCATCTTTTGCTAGCCAAGCCAAACTGAAAGAGGCTACATGGCTGTCACCTCACGCTAGTTCAGTAGCTAAGATTCTGTCCCTTTTTTACCACCGTGGCCTGGGCTTGGTTCCTAAATCAAGTCCTTTCTGGTTTGATGTTTGTGTTACTTTTGAAATATTAGCAGTTTGTCCCAGCTAAAATATGGCGATGAGATTTAAAAGGATTTTTTAAAGAGCTCAATGGTTAAAAGCTTAATTAAAGGCGAGTATCTAAGATGTGTGTGTGTGTGTGTGTGTGTGTGTGTGTGTGTGTATTTATTTATTTATTCATAGGGCCTTAATGCATTTTTTTCTCTCTTGGGATCTGGTTTTTTTTTTTGAGATGGAGTCTTACTCTGTCGCCCAGGCTAGAGTGCAGTGGCATGATCTCAGCTCACTGCAACCTCCACTCCCTGGGTTCAGGTGGTTCTCCTGCCTCAGCCTCCTGAGTGGCTGGGATTACAGGCGCACACCACCACGCTGGGCTATTGTTTTTGTATTTTTAGTAGAGACAGGATTTCACCATGTTGGCCAGGCGGGTCTTGAACTCCTGGCCTCAAGTTATTCACTGGCCTTAGGCTCCCACAGTGCTGGGATTACAGGTGAGAGCCACCCCACTTGGCCAGGATCTTGTTTTTTGAGAAAAAGTTTTCTTTTTTCTTCTCAGTTGACTGAATTCTGTTTTCTCCAATTTACTTCTGCCTGTCTCCTTTCTCTTGCCACCCTCTACAGCTCAAGGAAGCTAAAATAATTTCTAACAGCTTGGGACTCCCTTAAGGAAAACAGAGAAGGTGCCAGACTCCTTTTTGGGGAGAAACCTCTGTTTTTCCTTATGGAGCCCTAAGAATATAAACAGGTAAGTTCCTCTCAGATCTTCAACTGCTTGCTTTTGTTGTGTGTTACCTGACTTCTTTTCTGACTAAAATCTTTATTACAACAGGGGCTACTCTTGAATGTTTAAAATAGGAGAGGGTCTGGATGTGTGGGCCTAGTTATATATAAAAAACATTTTTTTAAAGATAAGAGAGAGTATGGTTTAGACACTTAGAGAAATGTCTTTGCAACAAAGTACACTGTAAAAGCATCACACGGCCTAGGTCCACCATATCATTCTCTTTGGAGACCCGAGATTCAGTGTGGGCTCTGTCCAGAGCTCCGAGTTCCAGTTAAAAGATAGAAACTAAATGTAAAACTACCTATCTAAATAAAATATATTTATTTGATAGATTTCTATAACTTAATGTTTGATTTGATTTGCTTTTTTTTTTTTGAGACTCTGTTGCTCAGGCTGGAGTACAGTGGTGCGATCATGGCTCACTGCAGCCTTGACTTCCCAGGCTCAAACAATCCTCCCACCTCAGCCTCCCAAGCTGGTCTTGAACTCCTGAGATGGGAGGAGGCCGAGCCATCCTCCCATCTGAGCCTCCTAAAGTGTTGGGATTACAGGTGTCAGCCACCATGCCAGCTGTGGCATCCATTTTAAATCTGTCTAACACACCCAGACTCTCTTTTCTCTCTTTCTCTACTTTGAGATAAACATTTTGCTATCTGATTTTCATCTAAGAGTTGTTTATTTAGTATGTAAATTTAAGGCTATCTAGCTGGCAGTTGCCTAGGGTAATGAAACAGGTTATCCAGAAATTAGAGGTTGGGCTGGGCGTAGGGTGACCAGCACTAATTCCAGCACGTTGGGAGGCCGAGGTGGGAGGATGGCTTAAGCCCAGGAGTTCGACACCAGCTTAGGCAACATAGTGAGACCCCATCTCTACAAAAAATAAAAAATTAGCTGGGTATGGTGGCGTGCACCTATAGTCCAAGCTACTTGGAAGGCTGAGGTGGGAGGATCACTTGAGCCTGAGTGGTTGAGGCTGCAGTGAGCCATGCCCACACCACTGCACTCCTGCCTGGGCAACAGAGTGAGACCCTGTCTCAGAAAAAAAAAAAAAAAAAAAAAAAAAGAAAGAAAGGAAAAAAGAAAAAGAAATTCGAAGTCTTAAATAGGAGGAAAAAAAAGGAAGTCTTATGAATTTATAAGATCTACCTCTGTCTGTGTCTAATACATGTATCTAATGTTACTACTAAAAATAGACAATAGAGCTCTAATGAAGTGATTTAAAGAAAAAAGTACTTAAATCAGATACTTTATCAGAAAAATAGAGACTGTGAGCCCAAATGCTTTCTCAGGATTCACAAAACTTGGGACACCAATTCACTCTGCCAAAATTGAGCTGGAAGCTGAGTCACGCAAGAAGCAGCCTTTCCTTTCATTCCTAAGCAGAGAGCTACAGTAGAAGCTTAAATATCCCCCACAGCTACTCTGTGTTCACCTTATCTTATGAAAAGTGCCGATTTATTGACTTGAGACAAACACATAACTGACTATTCCCCTACCTGCTCCTCTTCTCTTGAAACATGTGGATTCAGTAGTGTGACCGTACCCTCTTTCTTTTCCTTCCAGCTTCCAGCCTGCTTTTCCCCTTTAAATATTGAAGACCTAAAATCATCTATGGAGAAAGGCAAGGACCTGTCTTCTGGTCGTGCCCTTGCCCTTAACCTTGGCAAAATAAACTTTTAAATCGATTGAGAACTGCCTCAGATACTTCCTTTTTTTTTTTTTTGAGATGGAGTCTCACCCTGTTGCCCAGCCTGGAGTGCAGTGGTGAGATCTTGGGTCGTTGCAACCTCTGCCTCCTGGGTCCAAGCAATTCTCCTGCCTCAGCCTCCTGAGTAGCTGGGATCACAGGCGCCCACCACCATGCCCTGCTAATTTTTTGTATTTTTGGTGGAGACGGGGTTTCACCATGTTGACCAGGCTGGTCTCGAACTCCTGACCTCAAGTGATCTGCCCACCTTGGCCTTCCAAAGTGCTGGATTACAGGCGTGACCCACTGCGCTTGGCCTGATACTTCTTGATTTATAGTTTCTTCACTTGCAAATGGGGACAATATCTATTTTCCAAGGACCATTAGGAAAATGGAATAAGGATTGTGTGAGATAACACACTTAAAGTTGCTAGCATGTGCTTGGCACATAGTAGGTGCCCAAGAAACAATAACAGTAATAAAGCTAGAACGTCTAACAGCCACTGAGCCCTCAGCAAGTACCAAACCACAGAGGACGCAGGTACTGTTATTATCCCCATCTTACAGAAAGGGAAACTGAGGCACATGAGATTGTCATTTGCCCAAGATCACCCAGGCAATAAGAGGGAGGAGCTGGCCTCAGAACCCAGGCAGTCTGCTCCTAAACCTGCAATCCAAAACAGGCTGGGTGCGGTGGCCCACTCCTGTAATCCCAGCACTTTGAGAGGCTGAGGCAAGTGGATCACTTGAGGTCAGGAGTTCGAGACCAGCCTGGGCAAAATGGTGAAACCCCATCTCTACTAAAAATACAAAAATTAGTGGGATGTGGTGACGGACACCTGTAATCTCAGCTACTCGGGAGGCCGAGGCAGCAGAATTGATTGAACCTGGGAGGAGGAGTTTTCAGTGAGCTGAGATTGCACCACTTCACTCCAGCCTGGGTGACAGAGTGAGACTCTGTCTCAAAAAAAAAAAAAAAAAAAAAAGTTTCTTACCCCATCAATATACCCCATAAGTATATACACCTACTGTGTACCCACCAAAATTTTTTAAAATTTAAAAAAACTAAAAACCTCCAAGCAGAGCAGTTCTGTATTGCCTTCCCCCTTCATCCTTTTATGACCTTTGGCATGAAGGGGTGGGGGGGGGAGGGTAAGACCCCAGGGGAGCAGCGTTCAAATCCTGGCTCTGTTGTTTCCTAGCTGTGTGGCAGTGGACAAGCTATTCTCCCTTCTGGAGCCTCGATTTGCTTATCTGTGAAATGGGAATGATAATGGTACCTCCCTTCTAGGCTTAGGTGACTTGACAATGCATGTGTGAGAGGGGCCTCGAATTGACTGAGTGTTTGGTAAGTTAGCAGCCATCGTCGTCGTCATCATCATCATCATCATCACAGAACTGGAAGGTCTTGCATCTGAAAACTCTCCATGCCCCATGCCAAGCCTCTTGTTTGTTCCCAGCTGTGCGGAGATCTGTCTGTCCACAGGGCAGCACACACATACACACACACACCATACACACGCACAGAGGTCTGTCTGGCTGGCTCTCTCCCTGGCCCCCTCAACAAAGCTCTCTTGTCAAGCTGGCCAGGACGAGAATATTGATGAGACAGAGGGCAACCAGGATACAAACAGCCTGCTCAGCCGTCGTCCTCTGTGGGGCAAGCTGTCCCCTCTCGCTGGCCCCCTCTGACCTTCCATGGTGCTCCCAGGCTCCCTCCCCAGTGGAGCATCCATGGGTGAGTTTTGGGGATGAGGGGTGGCAAACCTAGGGGGAGGCGGGGATGGCGAAGTTCACTTGGAGACAGAGCCTCCCTCGTGTGCACCTGAGTGTATACAGCTGGTGCTCCCATTGCTGAAGTACCTCCCAGTGCCCGATCCCATGCCTTATGTTTCCCAGGTGGGGTCTCTCATAAGCCCCAGACAACCACAGGAATGGGCATTTTGATTCTCAAGGTACAGGTGACGAATAGGCTCAGAGGTTGGGTAAAAGTGTCCCTGGGAGCACCAGGTAGTGAATGGCAGTGGAGGAAGGTCAGCTCAGGAATCCTGAGTCCTTTGAGGACACAGGGTCAGTGGAAAGGGTTGAGCAGGAAGAGGGTGGGAGAGCTTGCCTGCCTGGTAACCTTCAGAGGTCTCAGATTTAGGGTTTTGATGATATCTCCACATGAAGTTACCCACGAAGTCAGGGAGTTCAGACTGAAGGAAGACAGCAATTCACTATCTTACACCACCAAATTAATTTACACTCCAGTGTCATGATTGAATATGGGGGCGGGGAGATGGATTTGGAGCTGCAAGTGGTAGGGACAAGATGACGAACTCTCTAGACCTCTGCATATTGTTCCATTTGCTTCACCAAGAATGTATCAGGCTGGGCATGGTGGCTCACACCTATAATCCCAGCACTGTGGGAGGCCAAGGTGGGAGGATCACTTGTGCCCAGGAGTTCGAGACCAGCCTAGGCAACATGTGAAACCCTGTCTCTACAAAAAATACAAAAATTAGCCGGGCATGGTGGTGTGCGCCTATAGTCCCAGCTACTTGGGAGGCTGAATTGGGAGGATCACTTGAGCCTGGGAAATGGAGGCTGCAGTGAGCCAAGATTGCACCACTGTACTCCAGCCTGGGTGACAGAGCAAGACTCTGTCTCAATTTAAAAAAAAATGCATCAAAGCTGAGTGTGGTGGTGTGCACCTGTCTACTCAGGAGGCTGAGGTGGGAGGATCGCTTGAGCTCAGGAGTTCAAGATCAATCTGGGCAATGTAACAAGACCCTGTCTTAAAAGAAAAAAAAAAGAATGCATCAGTGTTGTGATCTGAAAGGCATCAAATTAAGAAAATGGATGATATAAGAACCAAAAAAGGGGAAAAAGACAAAATATATATCACTGTCTTTGATATCCCGTCTGGGAATACGCTTTTTAAAATAACAACTCGACTGAGATATAAATCATGTAGCAATACAATTCACCCATTTAGAGTATGAATTTCAGAACTTTTTCATCACCCCAAAAAGTCTCTCCCTATCCTTCCGTCCCCACTCCAGGACTCTGGCAACCAGTCTGTACTCTGTCTCTGCGGATCTGCCCTGTTTTTTTTTTTTTTTTTAAACGGAGTCTTACTCTGTCACCCAGGCTGGAGTGCAGTGGCGCAGTCTTGGCCCACTGCAACATCCACCTCCCAGGTTCAAGTGATTCTCCTGCCTCAGCCTCCCGAATAGCTGGGATTACAGGTGTGCACCACCATGCCCAGGTAATTTTTGTATTTTTAGTAGAGACAGGGTTTCACCATGTTGGCCAGGCTGGTCTCGAACTCCTGACCTCAAGTGATCCTTCGCCTCGGCCTCCCAAGTGCTGGTATTACAGGCGTGAGCCACCGTGCCCAGCTGCCCTGTTCTTGTGTCATTTGGTGTAATGGAATCACACAATGTGTGGGCTTTTGTGTCCAGCTGCTTTCACTGGTGGCACGTTTTCACGATTCATCCACATCGCAGCACGTACCAGTCCTCCATTCCTTCTCATGAATAGTATTATTCCATCCTATGGATAAGCCACATGTTGATTATCTGTTCATCAATTCACGGACATTTGCTTTCTGAGTACATATTCATTTTTTCTTTTTGAGACAAGATCACACTCTATTGCCCAGGCTGGAGTGCAGTGGCACCATCACGGCTCACCACAGCCTCAGCCTCCCAGGCTCAAGTGATCCTCCTGCCTCAGCCTCTCAAGTAGCTGGGACTACAGGTGTGCACCACCACGCCCAGTTAATTTTTGTATGTTTTTATAGAGACGGGGTTTCACCATGTTGCCCAGGCTGGCCTTGAACTCCTGGGCTCAACAAATCCACCCGCCTTGGCCTCTCAAAGTGCTGGGATTACAGGCATGAACCACTGAGCCTGGCAACCTCTTAATTTTTAAATATACAACAATAACAACAAAAAACCCTACACATGCCGTACATGTGTGTTTCTTTGTCCCGTCACGTGGATGGGCTGACTGAGAACCTAAGAGGACTAGGGGCTTGCCCTAGGTCACTCTGGGGAGAATGGGGGCAGAACCAGTTAGAGAGGCCACGTGATAGGGGCATTCTGACCAGTCCACCAGCTGCTGGAGGGGTCTCAGGGAAAGGCTCGAACCTCAGAGGGATTAGTTCATACCTGTGATTGTAGTATCCCAGGCTTGTTCATTTCCAGACAGCAAGCAAGTCACTTCCCTGAGAGGCTGTGTAACCTTGTGGTGGACAGCATGGGCTGTGCAGTCGGACAGGCCCAAGTTCAAATCCAACCTCTGCCATCAACTTGCTATGTGACCTTGAACAAGTCACTTAACCTTTCTGTGCTTTGGTTTCTTCAACTAAGAGTAGTTTCCACCTCTGAGATTTGTTATGAGGCTTAAGTAGCTTAATTGATGTAAAGCTGTAAGGACAGTTCCCAGCACATAGTCAGCACTCAAGAGGTGATGGCTGGACCAGGCGCGGTGACTCACGCCTGTAATCCCAGCACTTTGGGAGGCCGAGGCGGGTGGACCACTTGAGCCCAGGAGTTGGAGACCAGACTTGGCAACATGGCAAGACCCTGTCTCTACAAAAAATACAAAAAAAATTAGCCAGGCTTGGTGGCAAGTGCCTGCAGCCCTGCTACTTGGGGGACTGAGGTGGGAGGATCGCTTGAGCCCAGGAGTTCGAGGCTGCAGTGAGCCGAGATTGTACCACTGCACTGCAGCCTGGGGAACAGAGTGAGAGGCTTTGTCTCAGAAAAAAAAAAAAAATAGAGATGGTCATTTTTATTTTCTGGTGCTTAAGAGGGCATTAGGGCATTCATGTCTGTAGCTCTGGGTGCTGGAGCACAAGGGTGCTCTTCTCTTACCTAGTTTTCCCTTAAAAGGTCTTGGATGACTGGGTGAGCCTGTAGTCCCAGCACCTTGGGAGGCCGAGGTGGGCAGATCACCTGAGGTTGGGAGTTCAAGATGAGCCTGACCAACATGGTGAAACCCCATCTCTACTAAAAATACAAAAAATTATCCGGGTGTGGTGGCTCATGCCTGTAGTCCCAGCTACTCAGGAGCCTGAGGCAGGAGAATCACTTGAACCTGGCAGGTGGAGCTTGCAGTGAGCCGAGATCGCACCACCGCACTCCAGCCTGGGTGACAGAGGGAGACTCTGTCTCAAAAAAGGGAGGGGAAAAAAAAAGAAAGAAAAAAGTCTTGGGAAGCAACAAGGAAAGTGCAAGTCACCTTCTGCTCATTTCGCAGATGGACAAACTGAGGCCCAGCTCCATCTAAAACAAGCCTGAAATCCTAGGAGGAGGATGGTGGAGTCCCGCCAGGGAGCTTTGTCAAGTGCCTCTGTCATCTCCACTTCCTGGATCAGTTACATCATACCCTCCAGGGAAGTGTCCCGGGGGATGGCCAGATCAGCCTGTCCTTTGTGGCAGGAGGTGGGGATTCTGACGGTTGTTTTCATAGCTCGGGAGGACAGGCAGCTCTCACCTCTGTTTGCCCTCCCTGGCCAGTGCAGCCAGCTCCTGAGTCTCGTGGTTAACTAAGGTCTCAGACCTCAGGCTGAAACTGCTACCCTGCTGTGTGACCTTGGGGTGGTGGTCACCTAAGTTCCCTTAGCCTCAGTTTCCTGCCTGGAGAGATGGGAACGATGATAGCTACTAGGTATTGTGAGTCTTATAGATAATGGCAGCCTAGGGCCAGGCACCGAGTAAGGACTCAAAGAATAGCAGCTGCTATTTTAAAATTTAATTTAATTAATTTATTTTTTTGAGATGGAGTCTCACTCTGTTGCCCAGCCTGGAGTACAGTGGCGCGATCTTGGCTCACTGCAGCCTCGGCCTCCCAGGTTCAAGCGATTCTCCTGCTTCAGCCTCCCAAGTAGCTGGGATTACAGGTGCATACCACCCTACCTGGCTAATTTTTGCATTTTAAGTAGAGATTAAGAGATTAAGTTTCACCATGTTGGCCAGGATGATTTCGAACTCCTGACCTCAGGTGATCCGCCCACCTCAGCCTCCCGAAGTGCTGGGATTACAGGCGTGAGCCACCGCACCTGGCCCCAAACGTCTTGATGTGTCTTTCTCTGTCACATGCACTGCACCTGCTGCAGCAGGAAGGCCAGGTGGCCTTACCTTCAAAATACCCAGAATGTGACCACTTCTCACCAAGGTCTGCTGCCGCCACCCTGCTTCAAGCCCCTGAGTCCTGTGCCTGGACCCTTGCAGGAGTTCCGCAGTGGGGTCCCTGGCAGCTGATTCCCCACACAGCAGCTGGAGGGATCCTATTCTGCTGGAGTCAGGTCACATTGCTGCTCTGCTCAAGAGCCTCCCATGGCTCCCTTCTTACTTGGAATAAAAGCTGAAGTCCTGACGGTGCTTCAGCCTCCAAGGCTCTGCGTGATGCGGCTCCATTCTCTTTCTGTCCTCTTCCTCCCCGACTGTCCCCTCCATTCATTCTACTGCAGCCACACTGGCCTCTCTGCTGTTCCTGCTGCACTTGGGGCACCCTCCTGCCTCAGGGCCTTTGCACCTGACCTTTCCTGCCTGTCTCTGTCTTCCCCTAGATATCAGGGTGTCTCACCCCCTTACCTCCTGTAAATATTTACTTACATGTCACCTTCACAGAGAGGACTTCCCTGGTCCCTCTATTGAAAACCACACAGCCTGTTTTTGTTTTTTTTTGGTAGCACTTGCCATTATCTTACCCGCCATTTCCCTGGTTAGTGCCTGTTCCCCAACTCCAACTGCACCCCACTAGACTGTGAGCTCCAGGAGGGCAGGGTTTTTGCCTGTTTTGTTTCCTGCTGAATTCCCAGTGCCTAGAACAGTGCCTGGCATAAGGTAAGTGCTCAATAAACATCGGTTAATTCATTACCAAGTGAAATGATCAAACAAAATATCTGAGAAGCATAAGAAGAAGAAGAGGAAAAATGCTAAATGATCACCCGTGCTGTGCAGGCATGGGGCTGGGGAGCATTGCAGTAGCTCTGACAGTGGGCTCTTGTAATGATCGTGACTGATGAGCTCTGGGAGACCTTGCTCAAAGTGCATACAGTGGCTGCAGGTGGTGGCTCATGTCTGTAATCCCAGCACTTTGGGAGGCCTAGGCAGGCGGATCACCTGAGGTCAGGAGTTTGAGACCTGCCTGGCCAACATGATGAAAATCCTTTTCTACTAAAAATACAAAAATTACCTGGGCGTGGTGCCATATGCCTGTAATCCCAGCTACTCAAAAGGCTGAGGCAGGAGAATTGCTTGAACCTAGGAGGTGGAGGCTGCAGTGAGCCAAGGTCACACCACTGCACTCCAGCCTCGGTGACAGAGTGAGACTCCAACTCAAAAAAAACAAAAAACACACACAAAAAAGTGCATTTGGGCATATGGCCCCTCTCTTCCGGAGGAAGGGCCCTCTGAGATCTTTCTGTTAGCCCCTTATACCTGCTCTAAGCCAGTATGTGTTTCCACCGCTTGCCCAGCTTTCTTACTACCCAGTTTTCACGCATTCATCATTCTAAATGCAAAAGCACTCCAAATGTTCTAAAGACTCAGTGCTTGATAAGGCCCCTGGAATGTTTTTTGCCTTCTGCCCTTCCTTTTGCAGGATGGGCGCTTTCTGCACACCCTCCACTTTTTCTATCCCCTGTGCAAGTAAGGCTCCACCCCAGACCCCCTACTCAAGGACAGTGGTTGTCAAAGTGGGGCAATTTTGCAACCCGGGTGTGGGCATTGGCCAATGTCTGGAGACATTTTGGGGTGTCAAGCCTGGGATAGAGGGTGCTATTAGCATCTGGTGGGTGGAGGCCAGGGCGGCTGCTATGCACAGGACTGGAAGATGTAACGTGATCTCCTGCAGTGCACACGACTGCCGCTCACACCAAAGAATGATCCGGCCCCAAATATCAGTAGTGCTGAGGTTGGGGAATATGGGGTGAGTCCACCTCCAGGTGGGGCACTTGTCATCAGATACCGGTTGAGTCATGAGTCCTAGGTCTGGGGGGCTGGGAGGTCAGTCAATTACCAGAATGCAAAAGTCTGAAAAACATCTCAAAAGACCAATCTAAGGTTCTATAATAGCAATGTTTCTATAGGAGTAATTGGGGAAGTCACAAATCTTGTGACCTCTGGTCATATGACTCTCTCTTTTTTTTTTTTGAGACAGAGTCTCACCCTGTTGCCCAGGCTAGAGTACAGTGGTGCGATCACAGATCACCACAGCCTTGAACTCCTGAGCTCAAGGGATCCTCCTGCCTCAGCCTCCTGAGTATCTGGGACTACAGCTGTGCCACCACACCCAGCTCATGTTTTTTTCTGTTAGTAGAGATGGGGTCTCAGTATGGTGCCCAGGCTGGCTTTGAACTCCTGGGCTCAAGGAATCCTCCCACCTCAGCCTCCCAAAGTGCTAAAGTTATAGTCGTGAGCCACCACTCTCAGCCCTCACATGACTGTTAAACAGTAAGGGATTACAGAGATTGCACTTAGATTGTAGCAGAATTCAAGCCCCTTTCATAATCTCAATTTCATGATCTTTTATTAGTTTTACAAAAGTGATTTCAGTCCCTGAGCAAGGAGGGGGTTAGCTTTGTTTTTTTTTTTTTTGGGACAGAGTCTTACTCTGTTGCCCAGGCTGGAGTGCAGTGGCATGATCATGGCTCACTGTAGCCTTCACCTTGTGGGCTCAAGTGAGTCTCCCACCTTAGCCTCCTTAAGAGTTGGGACTACAGGTGTGCATCATGCCTGGCTAATTTTTATTTTTTGTAGAGACAGGGTCTCACTATGTTGCCCAGGCTGGTCTTGAACTCCTGGCCCAAGCGATCCTTCCATCTCAGCCTCCCAAAGTGCTGGGATTACAGGTGTGAACCACCGTGACTGACTTTGCTTCAAAGTTAAACTATAAATTAAATTAAATTCTCATGGTGGGCCAGGCATGGTGGCTCACACCTATAATCTCAGCATTTTGGGAGGTCAAGGTGGGAGGATTGCTTGAGGCCAGGAGTTCGAGACCAGCCTGGGCAACAAAGGGAGACTCTGTCTCTAAAAAATAAAAATAAAAATGAAATTGGTGGGCACACACCTGTAGTCCCAGCTACTCTGGAGGCTGAGGTGGGAGGATTGTTTGAGCCCAGGAGATTGAGGCTGCAGTGAGCTGTGATCGTGCCACTGCACTCCAGCCTGGGTGACAGAGTGAGACCCTGTCTCAAAGAAAAAAGAATTCCTCCCATGGTTGGCTTGGCCTACACCTGGGAATGAGGATGGCCAGCCCATGAGGCTAGAAGCAGGCTGGAGTACGCCGGGCTGAACTTCTCACTGTCATATTCTTTGCAAAGGCGGTTTCGGCCTCTGTGAATTCTTTCAGCTCAGACGCTGTGGCTATGAATTTCTATCTGTTGGGACAAGAGCATCCAGGTTGGATGTGGGGTCCCTGGAAGATTGGTCCCATGGCCTATTTGCTGGGCAAGCTGGAGCAAGTTACTTAACCTTTCTGTGCTTCAGCTTCTCCCTTGATCACTGATTCCTTTCCTTTTCAAGGGCAAGAGGACAGAGGGAAAGTTCCTCTGTATAAAGGTCTCAAAGGTAAACACTTACAAGGGGTCAATCAAGGGGCGGTTAGGTGTTGGGGCTGCAGTAGGGAGAGGTTAGGACAGTGAGACACATAGAGCCATGTCCCTTTACAGAGGACAGTGTGCCCCAGCTCCAGCCAGGGGGAATGTGACCTCCCAGTGTGAGACCCTCTCTGGTCTCCAGTGCTCCAGTGATTTGTCATCTTGGCCAGGGTTGATGAGTCTGAGAACTTAGGTAAGATGCTCTGTTGTATTGGGTGTTGGGAGACCTGCACCCGAATTCCAGCACAGTTATTACTAGCTGGGGCTGCCTGAGCCTCAGCTCTTTTGCCATTTAGGGGAACTAAGCCTTCGGCCTTGGGAAGCGTATGACGAAGAGTCCAGGGTTAAATCTGCAAATCGGGAAAGGAAAGGCTAATCTCAGGCGTCAGAGGCTTCGTCCCTCTTCTCCACGCAATTCCCTTGCCCTGGGAACAGGAAGGTCAGCCAGGGGTGAGGATGGTGTAATGAAGCTTAATGAATAACCCAGGGGACTGGCCAGGGTGGGTGTTTCGCGGCCCAAGGTGTCAGGGACAGGGGCTGGCTGACGAACATGGCTCTGGTGGGGACAGGTCAGTGACCTGGCCCACCTCTCCAGCCTCATCTGCTCTCCAATGCAGCCACGTGGCTTCCCCAGCCCATCCTCTTTGTCACCCAAGCCAGGAGCTCTGGAGCCTCGTCCCTCTGGGTCTGAGCCCTGGCTCTGCTACTGCTGTGTGACCTTGGGAAAGCGACTTGGCCTCTCTGGCCCTATTTCCACAATGTAGGGTTTATTATAATACTTACTTTTCCAGGTAGTTGTTAGCATTCTGTAATATAATGACATCATGGTACTTCGAACACTCACGTGCCACCTTTGCAACTTTCGCCATATTGTCCCATCACCTCTTTTATATTAGCAATACAAAACAATAGCAGCTGGGCACGGTGGCTCATGCCTATAATCCCACCACTCTGGGAGGCCAAGGCAGATAGATCACTTGAGGTCAGGAGTTTGAGAGCAGCCTGGCCAACATGGTGAAACCCTGTCTCTACTAAAAATACAAAAATCAGCCAGGCGTGGTGGTGCAAGCCTGTAATCCCAGCTACTTAGGAGGCTGAGGCAGGAGAATCCCTTGAACCCGTGAGGCAGAGTTTGCAGTGAGCCAAGATTGCGCCATTGCACTCCAGCCTGGGTGACAGAGTGAATGGTGAGACTCTGTCTCAAAAAACAAAACAAGATAAAGCAAAAGCAACAGCAGCGAACACAGAGCACTAACTACTGTCCTAATATTTTCCTGCATTAATGCATTTGATCCTCACATCCACTGTACTAGGGAAGTAGTGTTTTATCCCCATTTTACATTTGAGGGAACAAGGCACAGAGAGGTTAAGTGACTTACAAAAGGTCACAAGGTCACACAGCGAGAAAGTGGCAGAACAAGTATTTGTATCAGAGCCTGGCTGCAGGTCTGTGTTTTAACTACTAGGCATGCTGCTTGTTCATGCCAGAAACTACTACTACTATTATTGCTACTAATAATTTATATATAAATATATATATTTATATACATATATATATTTATATACAAATATATATATTTATATACAAATATATATATTTATATAAATATATATATTTATATACATATATATTTATATACAAATATATATATTTATATACATATATATTTATATACAAATATATATATTTATATACAAATATATATATATTTATATACAAATATATATATTTATATACATATATATATTTATATACATATATATTTATATACAAATATATTTATATACATATATTTGTATACAAATATATATATTTATATACATATATATTTATATACATATATTTGTATACAAATATATATATTTATATACATATATATTTATATACATATATTTGTATACAAATATATATATTTATATACATATATATGTATACAAATATATATATTTATATACATATATATTTATATACATATATATATTTATATACATATATATTTATATACAAATATATATATATTATATACAAATATATATATATTTATATACAAATATATATATATTTATATACAATATATATATATTTATATACAAATATATATATTTATATACAAATATATATATTATATACAAGTATATATATTTATATACATATATATATTATATACAAGTATATATATTTATATAAATATATAATATACAAATATATATTTATATAAATATATATAATATACAAATATATATTTATATAAATATATATAATATACAAATATATATTTATATAAATATATAATATACAAATATATATTTATATAAATATATAATATACAAATATATATTTATATACATATATAATATACAAATATATATTTATATACATATATAATATACAAATATATATTTATATACATATATAATATACAAATATATATTTATATACATATATATAATATACAAATATATATTTATATACATATATATAATATACAAATATATATTTATATAAATATATATAATATACAAATATATATTTATATAAATATATAATATACAAATACATATATTTATATACATATATATACACACACACATATATATATATTTATATATATTTTTTAAGACGGAATTTCGCTCTTGTTGCCCAGGCTGGAGTGCAATAGCACGACCTCGGCTCACTGCAAACTCCACCTCCCCGGTTCAAGTGATTCTCCTGTCTCAGCCTCCCGAGTAGGTGGGATTACAGGCGCCCACCACCATGTCCAGCTAGCTTTTTGTATTTTTAGTAGTGATGGGGTTTCACTACATTGGCCATGCTCAAACTCCTGACCTCAGGTGATCCAGCTGCCTCGGCATCCCAAAGTGCTGGGATTACAGGCGTGAGCCACCATGCCTGGCCAATTAATATATTTTTTAAAGAGGCTCCATTTTTAAACTTTAATACCTACCTTAGCTTCTTCCTAAGCCATCATATCCATGAAACTATGGGTCTGATATTTTACATATACATACACATACATATGTATACACGTATATATATACTGACATACATACACACATCTTTCCTAATGCACACAGAAATAGATTGCCAACTATTAAAAAACCTTTGGGGGCTGGGCGCAGTGGCTGTTGCCTGTAATCCCAGCATTTTGGGAGGCTAAGGTAGGAGGATTGCTTGAGGTCAGGAGTTCAAGATCAGCCTGGGCAGCGCAGTGAGACCTCGTTTGTAAAACAAACAAACAAACAAACAAACAAACAAACAGTGTGGGATATGCTGGACAGCACGCATGTGTTGGTGTACAGTAGACATGCACTAAATGCAGCTAGTCTGCTTCTTGTCAAAGTCTGAGCTGTGTGCTGAGTCTCTGCCTACTTCAAGAAGCCCTCCCTGATCTTGCCCCATCCCCAGCTACCCTATGGGGACTTTCTGCCCTCTGTCATCTTAGGAGGTGTTATTGTTGCTACCGAATTGGGTGTCTTCCTCTCCCCTCCATGCTGGGGGCCACTTCAAGGCACAAACTAGATTTTATCACATCTGTGTCCCCAGTGCCCAGTCCAGGACAAGGCACCCAACAAGGATGGCTGTGTGTCTAAAGTGAGGATGGGTAGAAACTTGCCAGAGTCCACATTAAGGATCACGGCCAAGCAGCTCCATCTAACCCCAAGTGGCTGGGAGTTAATCATCAAACCTGGGGAGATCAGAAACAGCCCAAGAAGGACACACAACATCTGTGATGCCAGGTCTTCCTGTTCCCACTTTCCACATAGGGAAACTGAGGCCCAGAGATGGGCATGAGCTGCTCAGGTTCACCCAGTGAGATGGTGCAGAGACAAGACATGAATTTGACCATGTCATTCCCCCCACCTTCTGTGGCTCCCTAGTGCCCCTGGGTAAGGTCCAAACTCTGGATTGGTACAGGCATTCCTGTGGACTCTGATCTCTGCCCACATCTCCAGCCTCAACCCCACTTGCTTCCCCACCCCTGCCTTCTCCCTCCCAGCCCCATTGGATACTTCCCTGACCCTGGAATATACCATGTTTTTCATTTCCAGACCTTTGCACTCCCTGTGCCTGACTCCTCGCTCCACTCAGACTTCCCCTCCTCCAGGAAGCCTCCCCAGCCCCCCAGGGCCAGGCAGGGTGCCTGCTCTGGGTTCCACAGCCCTGCCCCACCCTGCCAGCTGCTAACATCTGATAGCACTAATAAGTGCTCTCTAATGACCCCGAGGGCTTTGTGAAGGCAGAGGACATGCTATTTTGTTTGAGGCCAAAGGTCCAGGGATTGGCACATAGTAGGTGTCCAATAAACATTTAATGAATGAATGAATGGTCAGTCATTCATTTGAGTAGCAAATAATTGCTTGGGTTCTCATGCTGCGTGTAAAATATCCGAGACGGAGAGGTGCTTCAGACAAAAATATACCTCTTCCATGTCACAAATAATAATTATAATAATTGTTTCCTTGGCCAGGTGCAGTGGCTCACACCTGTAATCCCAGTACTTTGGGAGGCAGAGGCAAGCAGATCACCTGAGGACAGGAGTTCGAGACTGGCCTGGCCAACATGGTCAAACCCCGTCCCTACTAAAAATACAAAAATTAGCTGGGCGTGGTGGTGGGTGCCTGTAAACCTGGCTACTCGGGAGGCTGAAGTGGGAGAATCTCTTGAATCCAGGAGGCGGAGGTAACAGTGAGCCGAGATCACACCATTGCACTCCAGCCTGGGGGACAAGAATGAAACTGCGTCTCAAAAAAAAAAAAAAAAAGTTCCCTTGTCCTTGTTTTCCCATCCCAGACCTAAGCTGACCCCAACAGTGGTTCAGCATCCGGGACAATCACTAGACCTAAAATGAGAAGACATGGAGATGCCTGCATCCCGGAAGAGATGGCCCAGGGCCAGGGGTAAAGGCTGTCTCTGCCCCTTGCTGTCTGGGAAGCTTTGGCCAAATAAGTTCCCTTTTCTGAGTTTCAGTTTGCTCATCTGTCAAATGAGACAGGGTGGTGCATGAGTCATAGGCAGTGCCCGGGAAAGCAGTGAGGGTTGCTCTCATCCCCTCTCCTCCTCCGTCTTCACCCGGAGGCTTAGGGTCTGGAGCTTTCTCTTTAATAAAGGAGGAGGGGCCAAGGTTGCCGGAAGCTGCCTGAAGCTGGACAGAGCCGGTTCCTGGAAAGAGCTGGTTCCCGGGCAGGCTGAAGGGCGGGAGCTGGGGCCACGCTGGTCTGGGATAGCTGGGCAGGGAGGTAAGGGGTCTGGGGCCAGCTGGGGCCCCTGGGGCTCAGTGTGTGTGTGAATGAGAGGCTGATGAGAGGCTGCAGGAGTTTGGGAGGCTTTGGGCAAAGTCCAAGCTGAGCAGGTGGAAGTGAGAGGGGCTGAGCGTGGTCTAGGCCCTCCTGGGAATGTCGATTGAATTCAGGGTGCCCTGCAGAAGAAAGTGTTGTGCTGGGGACCCTGAAGGGCGAGAGTGGGTTCTGCCTGCCAGAGGGGCAGGGTTGGGCATTCTGCCAGCCAAGGGGCCAGCCCGAGGTGTCCCAGCCCTGGCACCAGGGATTTGGCTGTGGAGTGCCACCAAGGTGGCCTCTGGGGAAAGGCTTCGGGGACAAGTGAGGTGGACAGCCCTTGTGGTCCTTACCTCAACTCATAGATGTGACAGGTAAGGCCCAGTGACAAAAGTGACTTGGCCAAGGTTGGCATGACTGGGACCTGAGCCTGAGCCCCCTGCTTTCCCCTGGGTTATTCCACAGCAGGGAGACCCAGGTCCCCCATTTCAGCCCTGGTGGCTGCCATACGGGACAAGAGCTGTGTGTCCCTGGGCCAAGACAGCTCAGTCCCAGACCTCAGGTGCCTGATGGGGTCTGGGGTTGATAAGGCTGTTGGCAACTTGGGGCTTTTTCATTTAACTGATGCCTACTGTCCTCTTGTGAGTCAGTATAACCAAGAGGGCTGGGGAAGCCTGGAAACTGAGCCAGGAGCATTTGGTTCCAAAGGACAATTGGCAATAAATATTAGATGCCTGCAGCTTTCATAATAGTAACGATAACACTAGTATATTAGAGAAAGTATAGCATCGCGGTTAATAGCACAGATGCCAAAGACACTGCCTGCTGTGAATTCTGGCTATGCTGTTTCTAACTGTGTGACCTTGGATAAGTTACTTAATCTCTCTGGACCTCAGGTTCACTGTTTATAAAATGGAGTCAATGGTGAGTTAATGACTCATCTGTTGTGAGCCAACAGGTGGCTCACACCTGTTATCCTAGTGTTTTGAGAGACAGAGACAAGAGATTTACCTGAGGCCAGGAGTTCAAGACCAGCCTGGACAACTCAGCAAAACTGCATCTCTATAAAAATTAAAATATCAGCCGGATACAGTGGTGCATGTCTACAGTTCCAGCTACTCAGGAAGCTGAGATGGGAGGATTGCTTGAGCCCGGGACTTCGAGGTTACAGTGAGCCATGATCGTGCCACTGCACTCCAGCCCAGGCAACAGAGTGAGACCTTGTCTCTAAAACAAACACCAAAAAAACAAGAAAGAGGAAGGATTATGGAGTAGGGGGAGTTCATCCTGACAATCCCAGGATCCCCAGGGGAAAAATCTGGAGATTTCACCAAAAAGGAAGAGAGACCCAATTCCAAGTGGACAGACACCCAACATGGGTGCCCTTACCATGCAGGCTCATTGAATCCTCACAATAATCCTGCCATGTACACGCTCTTCTTGCAGTTTGTTGTGTGGTTGGTTGGTTCTCATTTTTCGGGTGTAATTTTTTATTTTTTATTATTTTTTTTGAGATGGAGTTTCCCTCTTACTCTCTAGGCTGGAGTGCAATGGCGCGATCTCGGCTCACCGCAACCTCGCCTCTCAGGTTCAAGCAATTCTCCTGCCTCAGCCTCCCGAGTAGCTGGGATTACAGGCATGCACCACCATGCCTGGCTAATTTTGTATTTTTAGTAGAGACGGGGTTTCTCCATGTTGGCCAGGCTGGTCTTGAACTCTTGACCTCAGGTGATCTGCCTGCCTCGGCCTCCCAAAGTGCTGGGATTACAGGCATCAGCCACCACGCCCTGTCTCAGTTCTTAGTTTTAATGGTCACTTCCTCTAAGAGGTCTTTCCTGACCTCCACACCCAAAGTAGGTCCCCTTGTTCTTCTCTTTAGGACTCCCTATATGCGTGTTTCCCTCTTAGAAGTTTTCAACATTTCTGATTATTTTGTTTGTCTATGCAGTTATTTGTTAAGCGCCCATTTCCTCATCAGGCTATAATTCAGCTCCAAGGTTGATGTCTATCTTGTCCACAGTGGTATCCCCTGTTGCTAGGTCAGGGCCTGCATCTTGTAGGTGCCCTGTAAACATGCTAAAGTAAGGGTGAGCAGGTCACCATGCTCAAAGCATGACACAAGGTATCAGTGAGATAACGTCTCCAGAGGACTCAGCCGATGACTGGCACATAATAGGGACTCAACAAATGACAGATGTTATTCTCTCTCTTTTTTTTTTTAAAGACAGTCTCACTCTGTTGCCCAGGCTGGAGAACAGTGGTGAGATCTTGGCTCACTGCAATCTCCACCTCCCAGGTTCAGGCAATTCTCCCACCTCAGCCTCCCAAGTAGCTGGGACTACAGGTGTGCACCACCACACCTGGCTAATTTTTGTATTTTTAGTAGAGACGGGGTTTCACCATGTTGGCCACGCTGGTCTTCAACTCCTGACCTCAAGGGATCCACCCGCCTCAGCCTCCCAAAGTGCTGGGATTATAGGCATGAGCCACTGCACCTGGCCAATGTTATTCTTATTAATTTACACCACAACCTGTGAGTTGGGGACTGTTTTTATCCCCATTTTAGAGAAGGGGAAACAGGCACAGAGAGGTTGTGACACTTGCTTGGGTCACACAGCCAGGAAGTCGGAGCTGGTTTCTAACTTTTGCTTCTGGTCGACCCCAAAGCCTGTGCTCTTGGGGTCCAGGGTTGAGCTGAGGCCCAGGCTGGGGTATGCGGCATTTGGGGATCAGTGATGACCCATGGGCTTCTTTCCCCTGATGCCCCAAGCTGAGAGGTGCCCAGGATGGGACTGGGAAGAGGTGGCTCAGGCTGTGCCCTGCCCGAGGGGGCCCTGAGGATTCTCAAGGCTATTCTGACAAGGGCGTGGGGTCAAACTCAGGGCCAAGAGACCCCGATCTCTCTGATCTTGGAACCCCAGCCATGACTTAAGGGTGGACAAGAAGGTTAGGTTTGTGAGTGGGCAGGGGAAGTTGCAGCGCTCCCCCTAGCGGCCAATAATGGAATGGTGGAGACTGGCCCATTGCTTTTCTGCTTGGGACAAGAGGAGCTGGCTGTATTTTTTCCTTTTTTTTTCTCTACTATTTTTCCTCCCTCTCATTTCCTCCATCTCTTCTTTTCGTCCTTGCCCACTGGTCCATTCACACATAGCTCCTTGGCTTCAAACCTCTCAATGGGCAGAGCGCGGTGGCTCACGGATGTAGTCCCAGCACTTCGGAAGGCCAAGATGGGCAGATCACTTGAGCTCAGGAGTTTGAGACCAGCCAACATGGTGAAACCCCGTCTCTACAAAAAATACAAAAAATTAATCAGGCGTGGTGACGTGTGCCTGTGGTCCCAGTTACTCGGGAGGCTGAGGCAGGAGAATCGCTTGAACCCGGGAGGCAGAGGGTGCAGTGAGCAGAGATTGCACCACTGCACTCCAGCCTGGGCAAGAGCGAGACTCCCTTTCAAAACACCACGACCACCACCACCACCACCTCCACCACCACCTCCCAATGCCTTTCCATTGCAGGTAGAATTTGAATAACAACCAAACTCCTCTCCGTGGGCGGGAACCCCCTGCTGGCACCCTTGTCCACCTCTCCGCCCTCACCTCCTACCCTCACCTCCTGCCCCAAATCCCTTCTGTCTGCATCCGCGGCACCCCAAAGTGCATTTCTCCCTCGAGGTGGTCCTGGCTGCTGTTCTCTGTAGGAACTTTTCCTTTTGGCTCTCTTCCTGTCATCCATTTCAAAGTTCCCCTTTCAAGAACGTATAGATGGAGACAGAGTTAAAAGACCCCTCAGCCAATCAAAATGCACGGATCTGATTTGCATCCTGATTCAAACCGTGAAAAACCCCAAACCACAACCAACCACAGAATCAGCCACTGATCATATTTAATGGGATGATTTGAAATGTGAACAATTAACAGATATTTGATGACATGAAAAAATTATATTTTTAGATGTGATCATAGTATTGCGATTACATTTTTTAAAAAAGTAGCCTCTGTGAGGTATAATTTACATAAAATAAAATTAGCCCACTTTAAGTATAGAATTCAATGTGTTTGAACAAATGTATGTACAGTCATGAAACCATATGGTTACATATAAAAAAGGAGTTCTTAGGCCAGATGCAGTGACTCACGCCTGTAATCCCAGCAGTTTGGGAGGCTGGGGCAGGAGGATCCCTTGAGCCTAGGAGTTTGAGACCAGCCTGGGCAACATAGTGAGACCCTATCTCTACAAAAAAGTACAAAAATTAGCCAGACGTGATGATGTGCGCCTGTAGTCCCAGCTACTCAGGAGGCTGAGGTGGGAGGACTGCTTGAGCCTGAGAGGTCGAGGCTGCAGAAAGCTGTGATTACAGTACTGCACTCCAGCCTGGGTGACAGAGTGAGACTCTGTCTCAAAAACACAAGTTCTTTACCTCCAGAGAGACATGCTGAAATATTTACAGGTGAAATAATATAAAAGAATAATAGTAATTAAGGGGTAAATAATGATACAGGAAGGGGGAGTGGGCACCGATAGGGGAGCGAGTTAGACCATGAGTTGATTGCTGAAGATGAAGGGTTTTTGTTTGTTTGTTTGTTTTTGAGATGGATTCTCGCTCTGTCACCCAGGCTGGAGTGCAGTGGCACAACCTTGGCTCACTGCAACCTCCGCCTCCCAGGTTCAAGTGATTCTCCTGCCTCAGCCTTCTGAGTAGCTGGAATTACAAGTGTGTGTACCATCGTGCCTGGCTAATTTTTGTATTTTTAGTAGAGACAGGGTTTTACCTTGTTGGCCAGGCTGGTCTTGAACTCCTGACCTCAAGTGATCTGCCTGCCTTGGCCTCCCAAAATGCTGGGATTACAAGCGTGAGCCGCTGTGCCCCTGCCAGCTGAAGGTCTTTATACAGTTCTCAATACTTTTGCTATGTTTACATTTTCCATAACAAACGTTTTTACAGTTTTCCTCCTGAGAGATGTCTTTCATGATTGCTCTTGCTAAAATAACACCCCATACCCTCTGCAAGTCACTCCTATTTGAAATTCTGCGACTTTTCCTAGTGGGAGGTTTTTTATGACTCGTGGGTCCCCAAACCTGGAAATGCCTGGCACATAGTAGGTGCTGAATAAGTATTTTTTGACTGAGGAATGAATCTCCCACTCTCTCATTCATTTCTCACCATATATTGGCCACTTTCTACATCCCCAGCACAGCCACACTTATGGAATGAAAGGACCCCAGGCCAAACTTCTTTGACCAGATGGGGAAACTGAGGCCCAGAGAGTCACAGATACTTGACGGGGGTCTCACAGCTCAGCAGCTGGATGAAGTGAAGGGCACCTAAGCCAAGGGCTTTCTCCACCTTCCCCTCCCTGTCCTGGTTAAGGGAACTCTTGATGGGGACTGCCTGGGTGGTGACTTTGTGTCCTCCTGCAGGCTGTCTACCTGGTCTCCAGAATGGACGGCCCTGTGGCAGAGCGTGCCAAGCAGGAGCCCTTTCACGTGGTCACACCTCTGTTGGAGAGCTGGGCGCTGTCCCAGGTGGCGGGCATGCCTGTCTTCCTCAAGTGTGAGAATGTGCAGCCCAGCGGCTCCTTCAAGATTCGGGGCATTGGGCATTTCTGCCAGGAGGTGAGGGTGTGTGGGAAGGAGGGGAGAAGTGAGGTTGTGCAGGAGGGAGGGAAGAGTGAGGGGTGTGGGCTGGGGACGGGTTCGGGCAGGAGGGGAAACATGAACTCGTGCAGATGGGAGGGGAGAGGTGAGGGCAGGGCTGTGGGCAGGATGAGGGGTAAAGGCGAAGTCGGAGTGGGATGGGGAGACTCTAACGCCATTCCACATAGGCCTTCATGACACCTGCTTGGGTTAGCCCCTAACCCCATTCCTTCTCTTCCCAGATGGCCAAGAAGGGATGCAGACACCTGGTGTGCTCCTCAGGTGACCCCACCTTTTTTTGTTTCATGGGCAGAGGTTGGGGGGAGGAGGAATAGGCTGGAGCGGCAGTACATGTCCAGGGTTGGTCTCCTCTTAAAGGCCCAGCCTCATCAAGGTCCTTGATGAGATGACTACTGTGTAGATCCCATCCTAGCCTTCTCCCATAGTTCAGGACTCATGGTGGTAGCAAGTGCCAGAAACCCAATTCATATAGGTTTAAGCTACAGGCTCTAAGAATGGAAAATTCTTGGGATAAGTGGCTTTCAGGCACAGGGGGATCCAGGAGCTCTCCTCTCTGTCTCTCCTTCTCTGGGCTTTGCTTTCCTGCATATTAGCTATATTTTTAGGTGGGCCTCATGGTAGCAAGATGGCCACCAGGAATTCCAGCCTTGCATCCTACCAGCCTCCCAACCCTAGGGAAAAGGGAGCACCCCTTCTCAATGCCTCGCCTCAATCCTGGAATTGTTTTTTTTTTTTTGGCCCCGCTTGGGTGGCGTCTTCATCCTTGAACCAATCATGGGTTGGGGGATTAGGTTCTGATTGGCTCAACCTAGATTATGTGTCCCCCTCTTGAGTGGAGGCAGGAGTCAATGGGGCATATGAATGTTGGGGACGAGTGACTCTGAAGGGATATGGAGGGGGAGGGGAAGGCATATCAAAGGCCAATGCAGCTCTGCCCACTGCCCCTTTCCTCCTTTCTGCACAGGGGGTAATGCGGGCATCGCTGCTGCCTATGCTGCTAGGAAGCTGGGCATTCCTGCCACCATCGTGCTCCCCGAGAGCACCTCCCTGCAGGTGGTGCGGAGGCTGCAGGGGGAGGGGGCTGAGGTTCAGCTGACTGGAAAGGTAAGGGCGCTGGGAAGGGGAGAACCATCTGGGTGGGCTGCTCTCCTTCACCTCACCCCACCCCTAAGACGTCCTGTCTCCTTTTCCTTTCGATGAGCTGTGGGTGGGACCCAGTCCTCTCTCAGGATAGCTGAGCTGAGGGGGGATTGAGGTGGGATGGGTGTTGAGGGCTGGGATCTCCCAACTTTCCTCTGCCCACCCTGAGAAGTACCCCTCATGTGTGAACCAAGACAAATGGGAAGCTGACGATGAACAGGAGACTGTCTGTCTCCTTATGTCCTCACCAGCACCTGGTATTATCTACTTTTAACATTTTTGCTGTTAGATAAGATAAGAAGTATCAAGATGATGGCAGCATTAGTTCTCATTCTGAGACCACCCCAATAGAAATGGTATCCACTGAGAAAGATATCACCGGTTCCCTTTGTTACCAAAGAAATAGAGACACAGATACAAAATCTGTCTTTCCTTCTGTGAAGAAGGAAAAAAATCATTCAAATAATGGAAACAGATTTTTAAACCTCTCGAAATTAAAACTAAAAGCCAAACTATGGTACCTTAAAGCTGGTCCCAAATACTTCCCGTGTATAGTTTCTTTCCTTTCTTCTGTCCTTCCTTCCCTCCCTCTCTTCTTCTTTCCTTCCTTCATTATTTCCCTCCTTCCCTCTTCCCTCCCTCCCTCCCTCCTTCCTTTCTTCATTCTTTCTCTCCTTCCTTCCTTCTTTTCTCCTTCCTTCCTTCCATTTATTCATCCATCTAACCATCCTTCCACACATCACCCTTTCTCTCTCCTCTCTCCCTTCTTTCCATCCATCCATCCATCCATCCTTCCATCCATCAGATATTCATTGAGCACATATTCAGTGCCTACTATGTTAGACATTCTAGAAACACAGAGATAGTAAGACATGGTCTTTACACTCATAAATTTGAGATTATTATGAGGAGACACACAGGTAACCAGATGATGGTAACAAAGTGTGAAAAGTGTTGCCACGGGGGAAGCACAGGGCACCAAGGAAGTCAGAGAGAAGGTGTGTTGTTTTAATCAGCTACTGTTGCTTGGTAATGCTGCATAACAAACAGCCCCCAAATAGCAGCAGCTTATAAGAAACATTTGTTTCCGATGCTTTGGGTCTGTGGGAGGGTTAGGGTGGTTCTGCTTCAGAATGTGGGGAAGGATTAAGGTCTGCAGATGTCCCCTGTGTCTTCCCCAGCCAGTGGCCACTGGGGGCACATTCTTCTCAAGGGCAATGGCAAGAGGGGTGAGAAGAAACGCATGATGGCTCTTAAGACCTCAGCCCAGAACTGTTACACTGTCAGTTCTGCCATATGCTGTTGGCCAGAGCAAGTCACACAGCTGAGACCAACATCAGTGGGGAGGGGACATGCGCTCCACTCACTCTAGTGAGAAGAACAGCAAAGCCACATGGCAAAAATAAAATAAATAAATAAATAGATAAAAAAGCTGGGCACTGTGGCGTGCACCTGTAGTCTCAGCTACTCAGGAGGCTGAGTTGGGAGGATCACTTGAGCCCAGGAGTTTGAGGCCAGCCTGGGCAACATAGTAAGAGCATGTCTCTAAAAATAGTAACTATTAAGCCACATGGCAAGGTGTAGGTGTATGATTCTAACAGAGGGAGGCAGTGGAGAATTGGGCAGTGGTCAAACCAATGGGCTGTGCCTTAGATTTGGGGAAAGGATCCAGGACAGGCTCCCAACAAGGGTCCCCAGGGTTGGGTATTGAAGGAGAAATCTGAGTCCCCACAGTGGAGAAAAGGGAGGGAATGATCTGATTGTGAACAGAGGAAAAGATGTGGGTGAAGGTGTGGTGTGGATGAGCACGGTGCATTCAGGCTGAGCCCAGCATGGGGGGAGGGATGGTGAAAGGTGAGGCTGAAGAGGGGCAGAGTTGCTCCATCAGGCAGGGTGGCTTGTAGGTGAAGCTAATGTGTTTCCACCCGAGAGCACTAGGGAAGCATGAAAGGAGTTTGAGCAGGGGAGGGACCTGGTTGGATTTTTACTCTGCCTGCTCTGGGGCAATGCAGGAGAGGAGCCAGAGAGGAGGCTGCTTGGGGCCCTACAGGTGAGAGATGTCAAGCGCTACACGGATTTGAATCTATTTTTTTCTTTAGTTTTAATTTCAGATTCAGGGATACATGTGCAGGTTTGTTACATGGGTATATTTCATGATGGAGAGGTTTGGGCTTCTAATGATTCTGTCGTCCAAGTAGTGAACATAGTACCAACAGGTAGTTGTTTTTTTTTTTGAGACAGAGTCTTACTCTATCTCCCAGGCTGGAGTGCAGTGGCATGATCTTGGCTCACTGCAACCTCCGCCTTCCAAGTTCAAGCAATTCTCCTGCCTTGGCCTCCCAAGTAGCTGGGATTACAGGCACCCACCACCACACCCAGCTAATTTTTTTTTTTTTTTTGAGACGAGTCTCACTCTGTTGCCCAGGCTGGAGTGCAGCGGTACAATCTCGGCTCACTGCAAGGTCTGCCTCCCGGGTTCACACCGTTCTCCTGCCTCAGCCTCCCGAGTAGCTGGGACTACAGGCCAGCTACTACAGCCACCACGCCTGGCTATTTTTTTTTTGTTTTTTTTTTTGTATTTTTAGTAGAGACGGGATTTCACCATGTTAGCCAGGATGGTCTCGAACTCCTGACCTCGTGATCCACCTGCCTTGGCCTCCCAAAGTGCTGGGATTACAGGCGTAAGCTACAGCGCCCAGCCTAATTTTTGTATTTTTAGTAGAGACAGGGTTTCACCATGTTGGCCAGGCTGGTCTCGAATTCCTGACCTCAGGTAATCTGCCTGCCTCGGCCTCCCAAAATGCTAGGATTACAGGTGTGAACCACTGTGCCTGGCTGACAGGTTTGTTTGTTTGTTTGCTTGTTTCTTTCTTTCTTTCTTTCCTTCTTTCTTTCTTTCTTTCTTTCTTTCTTTCTTTCTTTCTTTCTTTCTTTCTCTCTCTCTCTCTCTTTCTTTCTTTCTTTCTTTCTTTCTGTCTCTCTGTCTCTCTCTCTCTCTGTCTCTGTCTCTTTCTTTCTTTTTTTTGAGACAGAGTCTTGCTCTGTTGCCAAGCTGGAGCGCAGTGGCGCCATCTTGGCTCACTGCAACCTCCACTGTCCGGGTTCAAGCGATTCCGCTGCCTCAGCCTCCTGAGTAGCTGGGATTACAGGTGCAAGCCACCACACCTGGCTAATTTTTTGTATTTTAGTAGAGATGGGGTTTCACCATGTTGGCCAGGATGGTCTGGATCTCCTGACCTCAGGATCTGCCTGCCTCGGCCTCTCAAAGTGCTGGGATTACAGGCGTGAGCCACTGCGCCCAGCTGACAGGTATTTTTCAACCTCTGCCACTCTCTCTCTCTCCCCACTTTTGGAGTCCCCAGTGTCTCTCGTTCCCATCTTTGTGCCCATGTGTATACCCAGTGTTTAACTCCCAGTTGTAAGTGAGAATATGCAGTATTTGGTTTTCTGTCCCTAAGTTAATTATCTTAGAATAATTGCCTCCAGCTGCATCCATGTTGCTGCAGAGGACATGATCTTTTTTTGTGGCTGCGTAGTGTTCCTTGATGTATATGCACCACATTTTCTGTATCCAATCCACCATTGATGGGCACCTGGGTTGATTCCATGTCTTTGCTATTGTGAATACTGCTGTGATGAACACACAAATGCAGATCTTTTTGGTAAAATGGTTTATTTTCCTTTGGGTAGATACTCAGTAATGGGATTGCTGGGTCAAATGGTAATTCTATTTTTAGTTCTTTGAGAAATCTCCAAACTGCTTCCTATAGGAGCTGAACTCATTTGCATTCACACCAACAGTGTATTTTTTGTTTCAGTAACTCAGGGGAATGAGACTCCTCTCTTCAGCCAGATGGGAAATTCCTTGCAGTCAGAGACCATTTCTTGGCTTCTCTCCTGCTGAAGAGTCCCCATACCTAGAACTGGGCACAGAGTGGGCACTGCAGAGTCCCTGAGGATGAGCAGGGGCTATTTCTGCCCCCCTTGTGACCCTCCACCCCTCCCTTGGGAGAGGAGGCCATTGTCTATCATTTAGTTTCTGTATCTGGTTCCTGCTGAGATCGGCTGGCATGGGGTCCCTCTGAAATGCTGTCTTAGTTTGGATTCTCCCAAAAGCAGTCCCTGAAATGAAGACTGGGGTGCATGTGGTTTATTTGGGAGGTGATTGCAGGAAGCATTGGTAGGGAGTGTAGAAATGAGTCAGGGAAGGGAAGAAAGCCTGTCAATGGTGTGTGAATGAGCAGGGGACCTGGATCTCTGCCACAGAGGCCAAGCCAGTGAGAAGAGAAAACTCACCCCTGCTGTGGTTGCCTCGGGTCCATCATGGTCAGGGCCGGCCCTATGCGCCATCTCTCTGGCTGGTTGAACTCAACTAGCAGGCCATCAGCTGGGCCATTGCTGGTTTCCACGGACACACTCTATGGTGACCAAGTTGCTATCTGGGGTTTGACTTTAGGGGGCTTCTCCCCTACTGGTTGGCTAGAAGTGGGCACCATGTGGCTGACCTTGGAGCTGACCCGCTTCCAGCCTCCCTGGCTGGCCTGGCCTGGTTTTCATAGTGTGGCAGCAGGACAGGTCCCTTGGGTATTGTGGAAAGCACATGGCATCTGTTTGTCCGCCTGAAAGTGCTTGTCCAATTCTCAGGAGGCCTCTGGGCCCACACCAGATATGGTCTCATCTGCAGGGCTGTCCCCAGACTACTAGATCCTGGGGCCACCAAGGAGATCCTGGGCCTCTGCTCCGGCCTCCATAGCAGTCCCACTTCCGGCTGTTCTGAGGGCCCTTGGTTTCTCTGTAGGTCTGGGACGAGGCCAATCTGAGGGCGCAAGAGTTGGCCAAGAGGGACGGCTGGGAGAATGTCCCCCCGTTTGACCACCCCCTAATATGGTAAGGCTGACGCCCCTCTCCCCAGGAGTCCAGAGCTGGGAGACCCTCACTGAGTCAGGGTCCTCCCACTGGACAGAAGGAGAAACTGAGGCCCAGAGGGGAGAAGAGGCTTCAAAGCCAGGCAGACATGGGTTCAGATCCCACTTCTGCCCCCTTGTGAATTGTGGGACTTTGTGCAAAGCACCCCAGATCCTGTGCCTCAGTTTCTATGTGTGTAAAATGGAAGTGATAGTACCAAGTCTCCTTTACTGAATATGTGCTTTGGGACCAGGCACCAGGCTAATGGCTCCTCCTGCACTGTTCCATTTACCCTCCCCAAAGCCCTAGAGGTGGGTGCTATTATCCCCATTTCATAGGTGAGGAAACTGAGGCACATCGAGGTCAAACAACTTGCCCCAGATCACACAGTTAAGTACGTGGCAGATACATAGGGCTGCAGTCAGGCTGGTCCCAAGTGATACACTTGTCCGCTCTTAACCACACATTGCCATTGCCTCTTTGCAAAGTTGGGGAGGGGGCTAAATTGCGATAATGTCCAAGAAAGGGCCTGGGAGGTTGATGGAGATGGGAAGGGATGAGCAAACAAATACATAATAAAGAAAATGAACGAGGCCAGGTGCGGTGGCTCACGCCTGTAATCCCAGCACTTTGGGAGGCCGAGGCGGGTGGATTACCTGAGGTCAGGAGTTCGAGGCCAACCTGGCCAACATGGCAAAACCCTATCTCTACTAAAAATACAAAAATTATCTGGGCGTGGTGGTGCGCACCTGTAGTCCCAGCTACTCGGGAGGCTGAGGCAGGAGAATCGCTTGAATCCGGGAAGTGGAGGTTGCAGTGAACCAAGATCGTGCCCCTGCACTCCAGCCTGGGTGACAGAGTGAGACTCTATCCAAAAAAATAAAAATAAAGAGAATGAATGAAGCTGAGCAAAGTAACTGTTGCAGGACTTCCTCTCCCCTCACTGTGGATGGGATGGGGATGGTGGGGAGGGGTTTATGTATATGAGGGGGCAGAGAACCCAGCCCTGGTAAATTCCCCCACCACAGGAGCCATCTGGGCTGGGGTCCTCCCTCACTCTGCTTCTCCCTCTCACCTGCCCTCCCCAGGAAAGGCCACGCCAGCCTGGTGCAGGAGCTGAAGGCAGTGCTGAGGACCCCACCAGGTGCCCTGGTGCTGGCAGTTGGCGGTGGGGGTCTCCTGGCCGGGGTGGTGGCTGGCCTGCTGGAGGTGGGCTGGCAGCATGTACCCATCATTGCCATGGAGACCCATGGGGCACACTGCTTCAATGCGGCCATCACGGCCGGCAAGCTGGTCACACTTCCAGACATCACCAGGTGGGTAAGGGCTGGGGACATTTGTAGGGGCTGGAGGGTGGGGGTGCCACTGTCCTAGGGCCTTCCAGTCCCAGCCGGTGGAGACAGGGGGCACCCAAAAGGCTGTCCTTGGTCCTGGGACTCCAACCACAGTAAAGTGGACCTGAGTTAGAAGGCAGTGCTGAAAAAGGAGATGAGGAATATGATTCATTTAAACCTAATCAGTTCTTAAAACAAGCTTTCATTGACTTATCATTACAAAAGCAATCCATGTGTGTTGCAAATAAGTTTGAAAATGTAGGCCAGGCACCATGGCTCATGCTTGTAATCCCAGCATTTTGGGAGGCTGAAGCAGGTGGATCACTTGAGGTCAGGAGTTTGAGACCGGCCTGGCCAACATATAGTGAAACCCTGTCTCTACTAAAAAAAATACAAAAATTACCTGGGCATGGTGGCGCACGCCTGTAGTCCTAGCTACTTGGGAGGCTGAAACGGAAGGTTTGCTTGAGCCCAGGAGTTTGAGGCTATCGTGTGCTATGATCGTCCCTGTGAATAGCCATCATGCTCCAGCCTGGGAAACTTAGCAAGACCCTGTCCTCCCCCATACCCCCCAAAGCCAACAAATTTTAAAAAGAACATGATCATTGAATTTAGGACCCACCCTAATCCAGTATGATTTCACCTTAATTTAACTAATTACATCTGCAAAGACTCTATTTCCAAGTAAGATCACATTTTGAGGTTCTTGGTGGATGAGCATTTTTTTTTTTTTTGAGATGGAATCTCACTCTGTTTCCCAGGCTAGAGTGCAATGGCGCGATCTCAGCTCACTGCAACCTCTACCTGCTGGGTTCAAGTGATTCTCCTGCCTTAGCCTCCCAAGTAGTTGGGATTACAGGCATGTGCCACCACACCCGGCTAATTTTGTATTTTTAGTAGAGACGGGGTTTCACCATGTTGGTCAGGCTGGTCTTGAACTCCCCGACCTCAGGTGATCTGCCCACCTTGGCCTCCCAAAGTGCTGGGATTACAGGCGTGAGCCACTGCGCCCGGCAAGGACACACTATTTTTGAGCACCTCCTCTGTGACTTATAATGCTGAGTTCCAACCAGCCCATGGCAGGATGGGAGGGGGTGGCTGGGGCTGGGGAGAGACCTGATTCACCAGCTCTTCCCTGAGCCCCTGGTCTCCCTGCCCCACCCTGCTCTATTCTGCAGCGTGGCCAAGAGCCTGGGTGCCAAGACGGTGGCCGCTCGGGCCCTGGAGTGCATGCAGGTGTGCAAGATTCACTCTGAAGTGGTGGAGGATGCCGAGGCTGTGAGCGCTGTGCAGCAGCTCCTGGGTGAGTGATCCCTGTCCTCCACCTGGGCTCAGAGACCCACAAAGTCCCTGCATCCTCTAGCAAGAGTGTGTTCTGTCTTATCTGTATCCTCAGCACCAGGCACTGGCTAGGTGTGCAGTTACTGTGCACTAAGTGCACGTCGAGTAGATGGAAGGGGGTGAGGATTAAGAAGGAGTGTATCTTGCTGTCTCTAGCCCCCAGACTTTTGTACATGCTGCTCCTCTCTCTGGCTGGCCCTGCTCCCTATTGGTTTGATGTGACTGAGGGCTATCAGCCATCATAGCACCTCCTTCAGGAAGCCTCCCTTGATCACTCACCCCACCCTGCCTGGGTTGTGGACCTCCAATGCACCACTCCCTGTGTTCATAACCTCCTGGTTCTTATCCCTCTGCATCACTGATGTGAGCCCCATGAGGTCTGGTGTGTCTTAGTCCCTGACGTGTCCCTAGGGCCTTCCTGGCATAGGGCATGGCAGGTAGTAGGCACTCAATAGATGTTTGTTGATTGAAGGGATGAATATATGAGTGAGTGGAAAGGTGGATAGTGGATAGATGGACAGTGGATGGATGGACAGATGGATGGATAATGAAGTGACGGATTGATGAATGGCATAGAAATGAATGAATGGACAGACACATTGATTAATGAACATGTTGATGGATGGACAGACAGTCAAATGATGGATAGAGGAATGGATGGATGGCTATGAATGGGTGGATGGATGGATATGTTGATGGATGGGTACACTGATGGATGGACAGATAGTCTAATGATGGATAGAGGAATGGATGGATGGATAGAGAGATAAAAGGTGGATGGTGGAAGGATAGGAGGCCAGGCTGATGGATGGGGAGATCATGAGACAAGTGATGGATTGCCAGCAGAGCAGATGAATGGCTGACTCGCTGGAGAGATGGCTGCAAGGATCTGCCGTGCCCAGGGCCTGCTGAGCACCGAGTGGTTCTTCTTCCCTTTCCTTCCTCTCTCCATCCCCCTGATCCTGGCAGATGATGAGCGTATGCTGGTGGAGCCTGCCTGTGGGGCAGCCTTAGCAGCCATCTACTCAGGCCTCCTGCGGAGGCTCCAGGCCGAGGGCTGCCTGCCCCCTTCCCTGACTTCAGTTGTGGTAATCGTGTGTGGAGGCAACAATATCAACAGCCGAGAGCTGCAGGCTTTGAAAACCCACCTGGGCCAGATCTGAGGGGTCCCATCCTGGCCCCAAAGACCCCTGAGAGGCCCATGGACAGTCCTGTGTCTGGATGAGGAGGACTCAGTGCTGGTGGATGGCAGTGGAAGCTGCCCTGTGCAACTGTGCTGGCTGCCTCCTGAAGGAAGCCCTCCTGGACTGCTTCTTTTGGCTCTCCGACAACTCCGGCCAATAAACACTTTCTGAATTGAGTTTGTGAATGCTATGGATCCTATCTTTCCATGTCAGTGAGCTCACAGGAGACACACCACAATCCTGCTGCCACTTCTGTAATAAAGTGACTCCAAGCCCCATCTTAGGCAACAAAGCCAAGACTTGAAAACCTCAGTCTCTAAAGGAATCCAACCATTATGAGATCTTAAATGGGCTTCCTTTACCTGCAGGACCAGCCCAGGTTGACCAGGTCAGGAAGGAGAGGGAGATGTTCTATCACTTCTCAGGCCTAGGCAAGAGAGGAAAATAGCACCAGTCTTCATGCAGTGCTTGTTATATACCAGAAACTCTGCTAAGAACTTTCTACTCATTGTCTTCTTTAACATTCACAAAGGTACTAGGAAGTAAAAACCATTATTACCATCCCCATTTTACAGACGCAGAAACTGAGGCTCGGGAAGTTTACATAACTTGCCCAAGACCACATAAGTAGGATATGTGATCACTTGTCTCACTCTCTTTCCATCCATCAACCTGACCACCTATCCCTCCACCCATCTATCTTTTATCTCTCTATCCATCCATCCATTCCTCTATCCATTATTAGACCGTGTGTCTGTCCATCCATCAGTGTATCAATCCATCCATTCATCCATTAATAATCCATCCATCCATTCATTCACAAGCCATCCACTCATCCATCCATCAATTCCTCTATCATTATTAGACTGTCTATCCATCCACATATCCATCTATTCATCTATAATCCGTCCATCCATCCACATATCCATCCATTCATCTATAATTCATCCTTCCATCCATCCATCCATCCATCCATTCCTCTATCCATCATTAGACTGTCTGTCCATCCATCAGTGTGTTCATCCATCCACATATCCATCCATTCATCTATAATCCATTCACCCATCCATTCATTCATCCATCCGTTTCTCTATCCATCAATAGACTGTCTGTCTCTCCATCCATCAGTGTATCCATCCATCCACATATCCGTCCATTCATCTATAATCCATTCATCCATCTATAATCCATTAATTCATCAATCCTCTATCATTAGACTGTCCATTCATCAGTGTATCAATCCATCAACATATCCATCCATCCATCCATCTATAATCCATCCATCCATTCATACATTGATACATTCATCCCTCTAGCCATCGTTAGACCCTCTGTCCATCCATCAGTGTATCCATCAATTGACATATCCATCTATCCAGATTCCCTGATTTTCAGGGTCACTCTGTATTGCTTGGATCTGAACTCTCTGTGTCGGGGTGGAGGGTGGTGGAATATTGAGGAAAGGGAAGGAAAGGGTAGGTGGGTCTGGACACACCTGTGGGTCACAAGAAGAGGCAGGTTCTGTGCCTGGGATTGGGAACCTCCGACTTCTGGGAAGTCTCTCTTAGAAGTGGGATGGAAAGTTGCACTCCTTTGAGCCACAGGGGGGCAGCAAAGTGTCTCCTATGGGGAAGGCTGGCTCCGGGCAGGAGAGACCCTCTCCTTGGGTCCTTCTGGACGCTGCCTCTTGTGGGGCCCTCACCCCAGCTGGGCATGCTGAGGTCCACACGGTTGTGGCATGCAGGAACCTTTTCCAACCCCTCACAGCCCTGCTGGGAAGCAAAGCTCAGAGAGTGCAGGGTCCGTGCAGCATCACAGGCCCTGGCAGAACCTGGATCCTGGCCCCCAGCGACGTCCTCTCTCCTGACTCATGTGGGCTGTGTGACCTTGGGCTAGTGCCTTCCCCTTTCCAGGCCTCAGGCAGCACCTCGTGCTGTAGGAGGCCCACTTGCCAGTTCTCACCTCTTTTCCTTTGCTCAGGCTCTTCCCTTCGCCAGATGCCTCCTCCTTTTCCTTCTTTGTTTTTTAGGGACAGGGCCTTGCTCTGTTACCCAGGCTGAAGTGCAGCCGCATGATCATAACTCACTGCAGCCACGAACTCCTGGGCTCAAGTGATCCTTCTGCCTCAGCCTCCCGAGTAGGTGGGACCACAGTCATGTGCCACCATGCCCGGCTAATTTAAAATTATTTTTTGTAGAGATGTGGTCTTGCTCTGTTGCCCAGGCTGGTCTTGAACTCCTGGGCTCAAGCCGTCTTCCTTGCTTGGCCTCCCAAAGTGCTGGGATTGCAGGCACCATGCCCAACCCCTCCTTTTCTGAAGAGCAAGATTTGAGAGTGACCGTGACCTCCCTCTGTGCCCCTGCTGCTTTGGTGTCATTTTCTCTTTAACTCCAGACATAGCTCTCGCTAGCCAGGGACCACCACCACCACCTCTGCCACCCACCAGCCCCAGAAACCCTCAGGAGCCAGCCCCATTTGCTTGGAGTCATGCTTTGTGAATCCCCCAAATAGAGGAGACGTTAAGAGCACCAGAGCTAGATGCAGCCAGACCTGAGCCTGGAATCCGCTCCTGCTTAGCAGCCTGGGCACCTGGAGCAAAGGATGCTCCTTCTCGGTGCCTCAGTGTCCTCATCTGTAACATGGGTGGTTAGAGGATTGTTACTGTGGACACGACCTAGCTAGTCTTTCAATAATTGTCCGTTCTTACTGTCTCCTGAGCATTCTTCCCCAAACAATGAGGGGAACTAGAATTTATTCATATATTGAGCACCTATAATATGCTATGGTCTTCAGCAGCTATTTCATTTAATAACCCACGTGGTAGATACTATTATTATCCCCATTTTTGCAAACGAGGAACCTGGGGCATGGAGCAGTTGAGCCACTTAGCCTGGGTCACCCAGCAGTATGGGAGCCCCGATATGTGGAAATCTGAGGCTCATATGTCTAACCACTCCGGCTCGTACACCTCCTTTCCTTTGCTTAAGCTCTGTCCCCTGCCTGCCATGCCTGCTACGCTTCTGAATCCTACACATTCTTCACAGCCCAGTGTGAGTGCAGCCTCTCTCTGAAGCCTCCCTGGATTGGTTCAGCCAGTGATGATAGTCCCCCAACCCACACTCCTCCAGGTGAGTTGCAGAGCCCACCTCAGCTCCAGGTGTTCTGTCTCCCAGCCAGGCCTCCCCACCCACGGTCTCGTGCTGTTGGCTCCCCTCCTGGGAGACTTGTCAGCTGCTGTTTGCTTCTCTCTTGGTCTCAACGAGTTGGAGATAAGAAGCTGAGGGGGCTGTTGACCCTGTCCAGATAACACATGTCAATTAACTCAGTTTAGCCCTTCCTGGTTGACACCCAAGGAATGCCGAGAGCAGGGATGAGGCACAGGGAGAGAGCCAGGAGATAGGGGAGTGTTTGAAGCTGAGGCCATGCTGCTATGACTTATAGCAGGGATGGGTTCCAAAGGCAGAGGCTCTTCCAGTTCTGCCTCTGCCTTCTTGGCCTCTCAGCTGGGGAAATGGGGAGCAGGGACCTCTCTGTGTTTGTCTAGGCTGCGTAAAAAACACTGCAAACTGGGCCATCAGGTGTGTGTACCTGCCTGAGATATGACCAGCCTCCCACCCTAGCTGGGGTCCCTCTCCTGGGGCTGGGGGCCTCTTTGGCTCCCTGTGGCTTCTAGCAGCTGAGGCTCCCTGTGTCCCCTCCCCGGGATGACCCTAACACCTCCACCTCCAGGGGCCTCACCTCCATCTAGTCCTTCTTTCTAGTTTTAAAGCCAGGTGACAGGGAGGCTTGGAATCTTGCCTTTCATTCTGAGGTGCTCTCATCCCAGAGCTGGGCCCACACAGGGCAGGGACATGAGGAGGGGGATCCGGGGTCAGGCCTGCTCCTCCCCAACCCCATCCTCAGCCTTGGCAGGAGCCCAGTTCAGGGCAGAGTAAATTCCCCAGCACCTGCTGAGGATGGTCTGACTCTCATGTAGGGAAATGATGGCTCAGACTGACTTCGTGTCTTAGTCCGTTTGGGCTGCTATAACAAAATGCCATAAATGGGGTGGCTTATAAACAATTGAAATGTATTGGTCACAGTTCTGGAGGCTGGAAAGTCCAAGACCAAGGTACTGGTCTTGGTGTCTGGTGAGGATTTGGTGTCTGGTGAGAACCTGTGCCCTCATCAACAGCCATCTTCTCACATTGCCCTCCCATGGTGGAAGGATCTCTCTCAGACCTCTGTTACTTTTTTATTTTTATCTTTTTTCTAGATGAAGTCTCACTCTGTTGCCCAGTCTGGAGTGCAGTGGTGCGATCTCAGCTCATTGCAACCTCCTCCTCCTGGGTTCAAGTGATTCTCTTGCCTCAGCCTCCTGAATAGCTAGGATTACAGGCTCACGCCACCATGCCTGGCTAATTTTTGTATTTTTGGTAGAGATGCAGTTTTGCCATGTTGGCCAGGCTGGTCTCGAACTCCTGGCCTCAAGTGATCTTCCTACCTCAGCCTCCCAAAGTGCTGGGATTACAGGTGTGAACCACTGTGCCTGGCCTCAGACGTCTCTTATAAGGCACTGATCCTTTTATAAAGGTCCTCTCCCCATGACCTAATCACCTCCCAAAGCCCCCAGCTCCTAAAACCATGGGGGTCAGGGTTTCAACTGTGAATTTTGGAGGAACATAGACATTTAGACCACAGCACTTTGTATCCTAAGCCAGCTCTGTGGTTGTGTGTGCACCTGTGTAGTTGTGTACCTGCATGCATGTGTGTTTGTGTCCATGAGTGCATGAATATTTGTGTGTTTATGAGGGAATAGACACAGTAATTGAGGGCTACTTGATTTCCCCCTCAATGTGGTGCTTCACATTGTTGCATTTGGGACTTGTGATGTAATCACTAGCCAGACATCAAACTTGGATGTCTACAGTGAAGCAGCCTGGGGGCTAGACATTAAGGAGTGATGGGGACTGAGGCCAAATGGAGGGCTTATGCTCTGTCTAAAGAACTTAGCCACTACTCAGCTCCAGCCAATTGCAGGCCCAACGTAACACATCTCCCAATTTCATAGTGTTCACTCAAAATCAAAGCCATTTGGGAAATGCTGTTTGTTCCATTTGCTCATGTATTCATATAAAGGCTCTGACAAGTCCTGCAGGAAAGTCACTGAATCTGGGGGAGGAGCATGTGACCCCAACCTGAGCCAATCAGAGCATTACATTTTCCATGCTCATGGTGATTGGTTCAAGGGTGGGCCCCCGGAGCCAAGCTGTCCAATCAGAGCAGCCCTCGGAAGTTTAGCTGGGAATAGGGAGGCACTCCTAGCTGTTCATTTCTGCAAGCCAATAAATGTCCCTTTCTGCACAAGCCTGGACCTCCTGTCATTTGAGACTTAAAGGATCCCGACGGATGGGGTACACACTTCGTACATATCTGCTGAATTGAATTGATTTGCTTTGAGCCGCCTGGATTTGAATCTTATCTCAGGTTGGCCCTCAGCAAAATGAGGGCAATCTTCTCTTTGGATCCACTTTTTATTTTTGCTCCCAGGAAGCTGGGAGTTCATGCCGTTTGCCCTTACAAGAAGAGCAAAGTAAAACTCAATGTCATATTGCTAAGGAATTGGGTGGCAGTATTTTATGAAGATAGGGAGATTTTAAAAATCAGATTGGGTAAAAGTCTCTTTTGGAAGTGACTGGTGTAAATAATGGTTAGGGCTGGGGTAACCCAGAGACACCTCCAACATTTAAAATTCAAGCCTGTTAGGAAGACAGTTTCCTAATTTTCTTCTTTTTTTCTTCCTTTTTCCTTTTTTTTTTTTCTTTTCTTTGTGACGAATCTCACTGTCACCCAGGCTGGAGTGCAGTGGCACGATCTCGGCTCACTGCAACCGCCACCTCCCAGGTTCAAGCAATTCTCCTGCCTCAGCCTCCCGAGTAGCTGAGATTACAAGAGCACACTACCACGTCCAACTAATTTTTCTATTTTTGGTAGAGATGGAGTTTTACCCAGGGTGGCCAGGGTGGTTTTGAACTCCTGGCCTCAAAGTGATCCACCTGGCTTGGCCTCCCAAAGTGCTGGGATTACAGACCTTAGCCACCACGTCCAGCAGTTTCCTAATTTTCCATCCATCTTAGGGGCTTGGAAAGTTACTCTGAGTTGGAGCCTCCTGCCTGAGCTTCCTGGAGGCCTGGTAGAGCAAACATGCTGATGGTGAGGGGCATGGGGAGGTCCAGAGATGGGCAGCTTCTCACTTCAGGACACCTGGTGTGGGCACCCAAGGGTCTTCCCACTTGCCTGGTGGGGTGCTTTGTTCTCATGGGGACATAGAGCGATTGATTGGGGACCTCCATGTCCAGCTCCTCCGGGGCTTTCTGGGTCAGACTGGGCACCTCGTGTCCCATGGCAGGGGGATTTGGGAGATCCATTCTGGACCTGCACACCTATTTCCATTACTTTGTGTTTCTGGTTCATTTCAGAATGAACGAATGAATGAGTATATCAGTCAGGGTTTGGTTCAGTTTGACAATTCAAGAAACACAAGATAAGAGACTTAAACAAAATAGAAGTTTGTTTCTCTTTCACTTAAAAGTTTGGAATTAAGGCCAGGAGCAGTGGCTCATGCTTTTAATTCCAGCACTTTGGGAGGCCTAAGTGGGCAGATCACTTGAGGTTAGGAGTTTGAGACCAGCCTGACCAACATGGTGAAACCCCGTCTCTACTAAAAATACAAAAATTAGCTGACTGTGGTGGCATGTGCCTGTAATCCCAGCTACTTGAGAGGCTGAGGCAGGAGAATCGCTTGAACCTGGAAGGCAGAGGCTGCAGTGAGCTGAGATTGCGCCACTGCACTCTAGCCTGGGTGCAAAGGGAGACTCAAACAAACAAACAAACAAACAAACAAAAAATAAACGAATAGAGGTTTGGAATTAAGCACTCCAAGGCTGGTGTTGTGTCCAGTGGTGTTGGGGACTCAGACTCCTTTGCTCTGTTTGTGTGGCCGTGAATGGCTTCCACTCCCATGGTCACCTCATGGTCCCAAGTGGATGCTGGAGGACAGCCACTGTATGCTAATTCCAGGCAGCAGGAAGGAGGAAGAGATGAAGAGATGAAGAAGGGAAACTTCCTTCTCTTTAAGGACACTTAAAATAGTTGCTACACACTACTTCTGCTCATAGCTCATTGGTCAGAACTTAGTCATGTGCCGTAACTAGCTGCAAAGGTGGCTGAAAAATGTCAGCCATGCAACTCAGCCAGAATCAGAGGCTCTGCTATAGAGGAAGATGAATAGAATGGGTTGGGCACAGTAGCTCATTCCTGTAATCCCAGCACTTTGTGAGGCTGAGATGGGCAGATTGCTTGAGGCCAGGAGTTTGAGACCAACCTGGGCAACAGGGTGAAACCCCATCTCCACTAAAATTACAAGAATTAGCTGGACATGGTGGTGTGCTCTACCATTCTACTCAGGAGGCTGAGGCACGAGAATCACTTGAACCCAGGAGGTGGAGGTTGCAGTGAGCCAAGATCGTGCTGTTACACTCCAGCCCGGGCGATAGAGCAAGACTCCCTGAAAAAACAAACAAACCAACAATAATAGAATGGATGTTGAGGATGAAAAGAAGTCTTTGCCATATGGAGCAAATGTGTAAGGGTGTAGGTTAAGCTGCTATAACAAAAAGATCTAAAACTACAGTGTTATTTCAGGGCAGGTAGGCAGCTCTGCTCCACAAGAAAATATAGGGAACCAGGCAGGTTCTTTCTATTCTGTTGCTTCACCCTATCTTGAAATATTGTTCTCATGTGCCTGGTCAAAATTGGCTCATAATTACCAAGGCTGCAGTAAGGGGAAAGAGAAAGTAGAGGGCAAGATGTTTCCTTTTAAGGGCATTACCCGGATGTGGCACACTTCCCTTCTGCTCATAGCCCATTGGCCAAGACTTAATCACCCAGCTGTAAGAAAGGATGGGTAACGTAGTCTCTATCTGGGAGGACACTTACCCAGCTAAAGCTCAGCGTTCAATTTCTAAAAAGAAGACTTGGGACTGGAGGGTAACTAGCAGTCTCCACTACAATGAAGAATGAAGGAGTGGATGAGTGAGTGACTGTGGATGAGGAGGTACTCCAGGTGAGCTAAAATCTCTCTGCTCTGGGACCAGCTGCCTGGAGGACCAGCTCCAGACTGATCTCTGTTTGATTGGGTGGCCCTGGGAAGGGCCCTGTAGGCTTAGACCAGGTCATGTGGTTTGCATGAAAAGGCAACAAGTTTGGAGAAATTAAGAAGGTGAAGTCAACAAAGCTCAGTGATTGATTGGGAAAGGGGGTGGGCCAAGGGTGGCCACCAGGTTTCTGGCTTGGGCAACCATCTGTGCAGATGTCTGAGACGGGGGATCCAAAAGAAGGGAGTAAAGAGGGTTGGGGAATGAACAGCCTAGGGATCCATGCAGTCATTTATTTGGCAAATATTTATTAAGCACCTACTCTGTGCCAGGCACTTTTCTAGGCATAGGGATACAGCAAAAGCCCTGGCTTCAGGAGGCTTACATTCTAATGGAAAGAGACAGACAATGGCAAAGCCCCAAACAAAAATACACTGTGTCAGATACCGATAGGGGGTTTGAGGAAAGATGAGACAGGATAAGGGGAGAGAGAATGGCAAGAAAGGGGTGGGGGGCTATTTATTGTGTTGGAATATTTTCAACAAATCCTAAGCATTACACTGTTTTACTCATCAAGTATAGCAGTAGGGATCTCTAACAGATAAGAAAAAAAATTTTCCTGCCTGGGCAACATAGAAAGACCCCATCTCTACAAAAAAACACGACATTTTAGCCAGGTGTTGTGACTCATGCCTGTACTCCTCAGCTACTTGGGAGGCTGGGGCGGGAGGATCACTTAAGCCCAGGAGTTCAAAGCTGCAGTGAGTTGTGATTGTGCTACTGTACTCCAGCCTGGGTGACAAAATGAGATCTTGTCTTAAAAAAGAAAGACAAAGTCGGGTGCGGTGCTCATGCCTGTAATCCCAGCACTTTGGGAGGCCAAGGTAGGTAGATCACTTGAAATCAGGAGTTTGAGACCAGCCTGACCAATATGGTGAAACCCCGTCTCTACTAAAAATACACAAATTAGCTGGGTGTGGTGGCACACACCTGTAATCCCAGCTACTTGGGAGGCTGAGGCAGGAGAATTGCTAAGACCCGGGAGGTTGAGGTTGTAGTGAGCTGAGGTCACATCACTGCACTCTAGCCTGGGCAACAAAAGCGAAACTCCATCAAAAAAAAAAAAAAAAAAAAAAGACAGGGGGATTGGGGGTGGGGGGGTGGGGGTGGAGAGAGAGAGAGAGAGAGAGGGAGAGAGAGAGAGAGAATTAGTTTGTTGGATCAGAATCTAAATAGTCTTCATATTGCATTTTGTTTTTTGGTTTTGTTTTTAATAGAGACAAGGTCTTGATATATTGCCCAAACTGGTCTCTAACTCCTGGGCTCAAGTGATCTTGCCTCAGCCTCCCAAAGTGCTGGGATTACAGCCACGAGCCACCATGCCCGGCCTATGCTGCGTTTGATTGCTCTGTTTCTTACGTCTCTTAATCTATTACAGTTAGCTGACAGAAAGTGATCAAAGAAGGCCTCTTTGAAAAGGTGAAGTTTGAGCTGAGGCTGGAAGGAAATGAAGGAGGCCATGCGGGGCACGCAGGGGAAAGAGCATGTGCAAATGTCCTGAGGTGGGAATGTGCGAGGAGGCCAGGGTGGCTGCAGGGAAGAGGGTGAGGGGAGAATAGTAGAAGATAATAGAAGACATACAGAGCACGGGGTGGGGGTGGGGGTCAGCAGAAAGGATACCGGATCCTGAAAGGCCTCCAAGGCTTTGGTTTTTCCTGAGCATGAGGGAGGTCCTGGAAGAGCTCAGCATGAGACATCTCCCCTGCCTGCCTCCCTCAGCCCTGTTCTCAGCCTTGATTTCCATCTCCTGTCCTGGGCATCCTTTGCCTCTGCAGCAGACATTACTGGTGCCCTCCACTCCTGGATTCAGATCCTTTAACCAGGCAGGTGCAATCATCCCCCAGCTGCTGGGACATGTTGGCTGCTAACAGACTTCAGCTGCACCCTGTCCAGAGAACTGCCCATGGGGGTCACCTTGTCCAGAGATGTGTGGGGTCACAGCTGCCTGAGGGTGGCCCACAACCAGTGACTGGCTAATACAGGCATATATTAATAAAAAGCACACCCCACCCCGGGCTGGGTGCAGTGGCCCACACCTGTAATCCCAGAACTTTGGGAGGCCGAGGCAGGTGGATCTCCTGAGGTCAGGAGTTCAAGACTGGCCAACATGGTGAAACCCCATCTCTACTAAAAATACAAAAAATTAGCCAGGCATGGTGGCAGGCGCCTGTAGTCCCAGCTACTTGAGAAACTGAGGCACAAGACTCACTTGAACCTGGCAGGTGGAGGTTGCAGTGAGCTGAGATTGTGCCACTGCACTCCAGCCTGGGTGACAGAGGAAGTCTAGAAGAAGAAGAAAAGAAGAAGAAGAAGAAGAAGAGGAAGAGGAAGAGGAGGAAGAGGAAGAGGGAGAAGAGAAAAAAGCAGATCCCCTCATTTCAAAGTGGGGCAACCCTGGGGGTACCATTCAGGGTCCAGACTCCACCTGAACTTGCGTCTGAGCCTGGCTTCCCCCCATCGCTCTATTCTGCCTCTCTCGTTCCTTCTACTGGGAGCCCCCACTTAGTAAACCATGTGCCCAGAATCCGCATCTCAGCCTCTGCTTGTAGAAAACCCAGTGTAAATGAACACTCTCCCCCTTACCCCTGTCCCATTGGCCTCTCTCTTCCCTGGTGTTTGTGCTTTTTAAACTCCACCAAAAATGTCATGGGCAGGTTTCTTGCTTTGCTTCTAAACTCCCTGATAAATTCCGCTGGCTGGGCAACCCCAGGAGAGGTTTTCTGGAGCAAGAAACCCCATAAATCACCCCACTGCCACTCCAGCGTGGGCAATATCTTATGTAAAAAGGTGTTTCCTGGGAGCGCCACAGGCAGGAGAATCCTATTACAAGCCGCCCCATTAATTATATAGAGTCAAGTCGACCCTTTCCTGCAATTTTTTATCTTAAGTCCAAAAACTGATTACCTTCACCAATCCTTCCCCTTCCAAAAAGATCTAAAAAATAAAATAAATGTTTGAAGAACAAATACCAAAGTTTCTCCTTTTAGGGTAGAGCCAGCAGAGAGAGAGGTGAATGAGAAAAGACCTTTTTTTACTTTCTTTTAAGGTAAAAGTGAATGGGGACTTAGCCTGTGTGTGGCATATTTCTTTGACTACCTCAGCTCTTGGAGGTGGGTTCTATAAATTGGCCCATATTACAGATGAGGAAAACTGAGGTTAACCTGAAATTACATGGTTGGCCCATTCTTCTGAGATGATGAGGCGGGCAGAAAATAGGCCAGCCAGGTATATAAAAATCTGAGTTCAAATCCCACCTCTGCTCCCTACTAGCTAGGACCCTGAGCAGGTGCATTCACCTCTCTGAGCCTCAGTTTCCTTTTCTGCATAATGGGGAATGAAAGCATCCCTCAAAGGCTTCCAGGAGAGAAGATGTGCCATTGTGCACACAGAAGACACCAACAGGCTCATCCCTCATCTGAGGGAACCAGCAGCCTCCCCCCAGCCTCCCTGCTGCTAGTTTGAGGCTGGTACCCCCAGTTTAATTGCCACCCAGAAGCCAGAAGTCAGGGTAGTCTTTTTTGTTTGTTTGTTTCATCAGAGCCTTGCTCTGCTGCCCAGGCTGGAGTGCAGTGGTGTGATCATGGTTCATTGCAGTCTTGGACTCTTGGGCTCAAACAATCCTCCTGCCTCAGCCTCTGGAGTAGCTGGGACCATAGGTGTGCAACACACCACCCCCTAGCTTATTAAAAAATTATATATATAATACTTGTAATATATATTATGTTATATGTAATATATTATATATAACACATATAATGTATATGATGTATAACATATAAAGTATAATATATAATATATTATATACACACATTATACAATATATAATATATGCATATTTTGTATAATATATGCATATATTATATACATACATTATATAATATATAATATATAATATATAATATATGCATATATTATATACATACATTATATAATATATAATATATAATATATGCATATATTATATACATACATTATATAATATATAATATATAATATATGCATATATTATATACATACATTATATAATATATAATATATAATATATGCATATATTATATACATACATTATATAATATATAATCTATAATATATGCATATATTATATACATACATTACATAATATATAATATATGCATATTATATTATAATATATGCATATTATATTATAATATATGCATATTATATTATAATATATGTAATATGTAGTACATGTCATATATAATATATGTCATATATAATATATAATATATGACATATATTATATATAAAATATATAACATGTTATATATTATATATATTTTTGGAGGGGGCCAGACATGGTGGCTCATGCCTGTAATCCCAGCACTTTGGGAGGCTGAAGTGAATGGATCACTTGAGCCCAGGAATTTGAGACCAGCCTGGGCAACCTAGCAAGACCCTGTCTCTACAAATAATAACAGGATTAGCCGAATGTCATGTCACATGTCTGTCATCCCAGCTATTTCAGAGGCTGAGGTGGAAGGATTTTTTGAGCCTGGGAGTTTGAGGGTGCAGTGAGCTGTGATTGCATCACTGCACTGCAACCTGGACAGCAGAGTGAGACCCTGTCTCAAAAACCAAAACCAAAACCAAAGAACCATTTATTTTTATTACTCAGCTTTTCGTGCCCCTCCCCTTAAATTTTGCACTCAAGGTGAGTACCCCACTTGTACCCTGGGCCATCCTTGCCGGGTACCCCTCCCATCACCCAGTTTCTCAATCTCATCACTCTGTTTTCCTACCATGATTTGAAGTTATTGCTCCCTTTCTCCTTTGGTTACTGTCTGTGTCCCCCCATAGAATATTAGCTCTGTGAGGACTGGGACCAAAATCTATTCTACTTACACGGAGCCCAGGGAGTCCAGGGAGTGCCTATTGTACACTAAGCCATTACAAAACGTTTGCTGAATAATCGAATGAATGAACAAATGAAGAGAAAATTCAGGAAGTCAGGCATCACCTTTCTTTTTTGTTTTCTTTTTTTAGAGAGACAGGGTTTTGCTCTGTAGCCCAGGCTAGAGTGCAGTGGAGTGATCATAGCTCACTGCAGCCTCAACCTGAAATCAGACAAGTCAGAGGTCTGCACAACTTGGCTCCAGGGTCTTTGGTCCACTTTCCACCCACATACTTCAGATGAAGAGACTGAGGCCCAGAGAAGGTGAGTAACCTAGTCACAGTCACACAGCACAAACATGGCAAAGCCGGTCCCAAACTGAAAATCCCATGGGGCTGTATGGTTACTACAGAGAGAGCTCCAGTGACCTGGAGTGGGCCAGCTGGGGACCAGCTGTCTCTGAGTAGGCAGATTCTGGAAATATCATCCCCAAACCCATATTGCCACCTAGGGTTTTGCCAGATCCCCATGCGTCATTTGTTTTTTTTTTTTTTCCTAGAGAGGCAGGGTCTTGCTCTGTTGCCCAGGCTGGCGTGCAGCAAAGTGATCATAGCTCACTACAGCCTGAACCTCCTGGGCTCCAGAGATCCTCCTACCTCAGCCTCCCAAGTAGTTGGGACCACAGGCATTCACCACCGTGCCTGGCTAATTTTTACATTTTTTTTGGTAGAGATTGAGTCTCACTGTGTTGCCCAGGCTGGTCTTGAACTCCTGGGCTCAAAAGATCCTCCCGCTTTAGCCTCCCAAAGTGCTGGGATTACAGGCATGCAGCATGGTGCCTGGCCTCAAGCATCATCTTTACTATTCCCTCATTTGCATTTTTCTTGAAGCTTTCAATGCCGTTAGAAAGAAAATGTTATCACCACTCTAAATGGAGAAACCGTATCACTTCCCAGAATTAGATACTATGTGTGGAAATAGATACAATGAAAAACAAAACAATATCATTACACAGTTACTAGCTTCTGCCCACCAAGTCTCCAAGCCTGAGCCTATGGTTGCCTGGATAAGCAAGTGTTAGAGAGCACTTAAGACATGCTAAACCCCACAGAGAGTCTCCTTAAAACAATCGGAAGTCCTGAAGGAGAGCTGGAAAGAGAGCGACTTCCGCACGGAATGTTAGGCATCTCTGAAAATACCTGGTTCTCCATGGGTACCCGTCCCACACTTCAGGAAACCCTGCCTTGGTGGGAGTATCACATAACGAGGCTGATCTTTATTTCAGGGACCACCCCCGCCAAAAAAGCTTGCAAAGCAAACTCTTTCTTCAGCAATATCTGCATTCAGACAACCTGCAACTGGTATTATAACACAGACTCTCAAACACCCTTCGTTAGGCACGGGGGTTCGTGTTTAGCTGGGCTTGAGTCTTCCTTAAATCCCCAAGTATAACAAAACTGCATTTTGTTTCCTTCAGATTTTTTTTTTTTTTGAGACAGAGTCTGCTCTGTTGCTTAGGCTGGAGTGCAGTGATGGGATCTTGGCTCACTGCAACCTCTGCCTCCTGGGTTCAAGTGATTCTTGTGCCTCAGCCTCCCGAGTAGCTGGGATTACAGGCGTGCGCCACCACCACGCTTGGCTAATTTTTGTATTTTTAGTAGAGATTAGGGTTTCACCATATTGGCCAGGCTGGTCTTGAACTCCCCACCTCAAGTGATCTGCCTGCCTCAGTAGGGAATACAGGTGTGAGCCACCACGCCTGGCCTTTTCTTCATTTGTTTTGTTTTGTTTTAAGACGGAGTCTCTCTCTGTTGCCCATGCTGGAGTACAGTGGCATGATCTCAGCTTGCCGCAAACTCTGCCTTCTGAGTTCAAGTGATTCTCCTGTCTCAGCCTCCCAAGTAGCTGGGATTACATGCGTGCACCGCCACGCCCAGCTAATTTCTGTATTTTTAGTAGAGACGGGATTTCATCATGTTGGCCAGGCTGGTCTCAAACTCCTGACCTCAAGTCGTCCGCCCACCTCAGCCTCCCAAAGTATTGGGATTACAGGTGTGAGCCACTGTGCCTGGCCCTTCTTCATATTTTAATAAGGTAAAACATAACATAAAATTAACCATTTAAAAATAAACAGTTCAGAGGCATTTAATGCATTCACAAGGCTGTGCAGCCACCTCTTCTGTCTAGTTCCAGAATATTTCATCACATGGAAAGGAAACCCTGTATCACTTTAGTAGCCACTCCCTATTCCCCTCCCCCTACCCCTTGGCAACCACCAATCCACTTTCTGCTCCTATGGTTTTACCTATTCTGGATATTTCCTATAAATGGAATCCTATAAGGTGTAATTTTCTTGTGACTGACTTCTTTAAATTACTGTAAAATTTTCAAAGTTCATCCATGTTGTCTTTATCTGCATTTCATTCCTTTTTATGGCTGGATCGCATTCCATTGTATGGATAGACCACATTTTGTTGATCTTTAATTAGTTAATTAATTAATTATTATTATTATTGAGACAGAGTTTTGCTCTGTTGCCCAGACCGGATTGCAGTGGCACAATCATGGCTCACTGCAGCCTCGACCTCCCAGGCTCAAGGAATCCTCCTATCTCAGCCTTCCGAGTGGCTGGGACCACAGGCACGAGCCACCATACCCAGTGAATCTTTGTGTGTGTGTGTGTGTGTGTGTGTGTGTGTGTGTTTTTATAGAGATGGGTTTTTGCCATGTTGCCCAGGCTGGTCTCAATCTCCTGAACTCAAGCAATCCTCCCGCCTTGGCATCTCAAAGTGCTGCGATTACAGGCATGAGTCATCATGCCCTGCCCACATTTTGTTTATCTATTCATCTCCTGATGATGCATTTATTTTTATTTTTATTATTTTTTTAAGACAAGGTCTCACTCTCATGCAGGCTGGAGTGCAGTGGTACAGTCACAGTCATTGCAACTTCAACCTCCTGGGCTCCAGTGATGCTCCCACCTCAGCATCCTGAGTAGCTGGGACTGCCACCATACTTGGCTAACTTTTAAATTATAAATTTTTGATTTTTTTTTGTAGAGATGGGGTCTCAGTATATTGCCCAGGCTGGTCTCAACTCTTGAGCTCAAGTGATCCTCCCATCCAAGCCTCCCCAAGTGCTGAGATTACAGGCGTGAGCCACTATGCCAGCCACATTTCTTTTTTAAAAGATGTCAGATTATTCTCCACTAGGCCTTGACCTCTTACTATGTGTCAGATCCAGTCTTTTTTTTTTTTTTTTTTTTTTGAGATGGAGTCTTGCTCTGTCACCCAGGCTGGAGTGCAGTGGTGCAATTTCAGCTCATTGCAACCTCTACCTCCTGGGTTCAAGCGATCCTGCCACCTAAGCCTCCCGAGTAGCTGGGATTACAGGCACACACCACCACACTTGGCTAATGTTTTCTGTATTTTTAATAGAGATGGGGTTTTACCATGTTGGCCAGGCTGGTGTTGAACTTCCGATCTCTAGTGATCCACCTGCCTCGGCCTCCCAAAGTGCTGGGATTGTAGGCATGATCCACTGCACCCAACTCCCAGTCTTATCTTCACAGACCCTATACTTTTTCGTTAGGCAGCATGGGTAATCTTGAAGTATATTCTGAAAAGTCATAAACTGCATGTTTGTCCAGTAGGCTGTGAAGTTAGCCTTTGTTTTAAAAAATGTTTTAAGCACTTCCTCAAAGAAGAAAATGGAATAGATAATAATGACAGCATCCAATGAATGACCATTGTCATGATTACTATATTATTAATATTATTTCATTTTTGTGTTTATTACTCAATGGCCGGCTCTCTAACAGGCACTGTGTTTAGACTATGACACATATGGCCTTATTTAACCTTTACAATGAAACTTGAAGTTAGATGTTTTTGTGTTGTTTTTATAGGGCCTTGCAAAGCTGAGGCTCAGAGATGTTGTGTACCTAATGTGAGGTCACACAGTCCCTGGTCTCAAGTTGCTCCCAGCGGTGGGATGGAGACACAAACACAGTGTGGGTTGAGGTGTTGCAATGGAGGAAGACATGGACAGGAATGCTGCAGGTGCCCAGGAGGGCATCACTAGCTCAGCCAGCTACTTCCTCTACACTTACTCAGCTAGACCACAGAGTTGGAGATCTCAGCTGTTTCCAAACAAAGAAAATTTACACCATAAGGTTTTCCTGCAGTGAACAAGGGATCATGGAGAATCTGGTTGTGATTTCCAAGCCAATGCTCCAAAAATAGAGTGTGCACACAGGTCCCCTAGGAGCTGTGCAACCTGTGGTGTGCAGTTCTGGAGTGGGGCCTGAAACGCTGCGTTTCTAACCAGCTCCCAGATGATGCCACTGCTGGTCCGCGGACCACACTTTGAGTAGCAAGAGGCTAGTAGATATGAATCCTGATCCCAACTCCTCTGTAAACTCTTTGTGGGACTTTAGGCCACTCTCTTGCCCTTCTTGAGCCTCAATTTCATTCCCTGGTCAGTTCTCTGAAGAATAAATGAATACCAGCTGTGGTGTCACTTCCTGTGTGCTTGTCAGAAAGCCATGAGCACCTGCTGGGGTGAGACATTTCCTCCCCAAGCTCCCAGGAACCCATCAGCAGGTGCTGGGGGGCAGGGGCAGGTGAGGATGGTTCTGAGCTCTGGCACAAAATTCAGAAAGAGGAAGCCAGAGGTGGTGCTGGCCTGGAGAAGCGGCTGGAGAGGTTTCCGTTCATCACAGAAATGGCCCATTTGCAATGATCGGTTACCCAGGTGTTAATAATGCTAATGGCATAGGAAGGGTAAACTTGGTCACTTGGCTGAACAGAAGAAATATGCAGAGAGGTGCTCGAGTTTCCATAAATCAGCCGTGTGCAGCGCTACGAGGGAGGCAGGACTTAAAATTCTGGTCAGGAGATGGGTATTCTCATAATCCAAGCTGGAGAGGTAATTTATTCTGTTTATATCTTTTTACTGCACGACAAGGCTTGGGAGCAGGCGCCCTCCACAGCCATTCTGCATTTTAAATATTAGTCCTAAGCACAGTGGGTCAGCCCTCGTGCTCTGCGGGGTGTATATCTCGGGGCAGGAGGACGGGGACAGGGACAGGGACAGGAGGAGAGCATGCATGACGGGGGTTGGAGTACGTGTGGTTTAACTGTCCAGTGTTGGCCAGAATTATAGCCTAGGGGCAGCAAGGGGACAGGCGAGGTCCCCCTTTTTCCAGTGCTGGAGGGCACTGGCAGGAGAGCCTGGCTTGCCTCTTTGCCTGTATGCCCTGGGATGTTTTTTTCCTCTCAGAAATCTTTTATTTTTAAGAGATAATAAATACAGGCGATGAAGATAGAAGGAGATGAGCAGATACATTAATGGAGGAGGAAAGGGAGGAGGGTGAACATGGAGAAACCAGACGTCCTTATGTCTTCTGACCTCGGCAATGTTCACGATGCCCTCTGCTCTTCTGGCTAGCTTTGTTTAACCCGGGAGGAGGTTTTAAGCAAAAGCCAGTGAGGTTATTCATTAAGCCCTTTCTTAAAGAATCCCTTTTTATAGTAGCTGAATTTTATTCATTCACTCATTCATTCATTCATTCATTCATCCATGTAGTTACTAGAATCTGCACTGGGCTCTGTCCTGGGTCCAGGGACAATGTGGGCTCTTGCAGCAAAAGTTCTCAATTCAAAACCGGGCTTTGCCACTCCCTGGCTGTGTGACTTTGGTCAGCTCACTTCATCTCTTGGGGCTCATTCTCTCCTTCTGCAAAGTGGGAAGAACAATGCTTATCTCGAAGGGACATTGTGAGGATTGGATAAGACGCTGGCCAATGGGTTTGGAGACAGGTGGCATCATGTTGAGCAGCGGTCTTGCATGTTTGGGAGGTGCCAGAATCTCTTGGGGAGCTAAATGTGAAGCATCTTGGGCCCCACTCCAGAGGACAATTCAAGCCATAAGTGGTGGGACCTGGGGCTGCAATTTGCAGCAAGCATTGTCCTCCGATCATACTTTGAGAAAATGGTTGTGGATGCTGAAAGACAAAAGTCTCTTCCCAACTGCTCCCCTTCCCCACCCAGCCTTTCTCAGGAACTGCCTCCTTAACAATGTGCACCCGGTATCATGGCTGTACACCTGCAGGGGCACTGTGCCAGGGTTGGGGTGGGAGAATGTCTCCTCCCAGAGCCCCTGGGCCCAGTAAGCACTTGGGGAGTTAAAATGAGCTCACGGGAGTGGGAGTGAATTTGATGTGAATCAGGCCCTCTCTCTCCTCTTGTCACCCTCCATGGAAGCTGGTGTGTGTGTGTGTGAGAGAGACAGAGAGAGAGACATGGACATGGGGATGTAACCCAGGCCCTAGATTTCCTGAATCTTGGCGACAGGCTGAGTCACTTCTCTTCCATCCTCACCACACCCTGTGGAGGAAGTGATGTTGAGAGTCCATTTCACAGGTGAGCACACTGAGACCCAGAAAGGAGACATAGTGACAAGAAAGGGGACATAGTGAGCAACCTCCAGTTCCTCAGCTAGGTAGTGTCCTGGATCCCAGAGCTCCTGCTCTGTTCTGCCTCCATCCCATTCTCAGGTAACCTAGGCTGCCAACCCTCTTCACTTGTGAATACTCAGAGGAAGGAATGATGGGGAGTGTGTCCACAAGTACTCATCATGCAGAAATCATGGCATCCCTCTTGGAACCTGGCTTCTGGAGCCACCCTCGGAGATCTTGATGGGGCCACCCAAGGGTTATTTAAGTCCCTGACATAAAGGGGGACCTCTTCCTCTCCCAGTTCTCCCAGACTGAAGCTGTGAGTATTTAAGGGGCAGGTATATATCCTGTGTACATGTGTGTTAGCATGTGTGCAAGGACATGGTGTGTGGGTTTTTGTGTGTCTACAGGGGTTAGACATATTGTAGGTGTGTGCATTTGTGTACACAAGCCTGTGGGTGTCTGTTAATGTACATTTGTGTGCATATGTATGTAGATGTGTGCGCCTACCATTGTGCCCTTGTCTGTATTTGTATGTGTCTCTGTGTGCATGCACAGCTGTGTGTCCATGTGGCTGCTTTGTGTGTGTGTGTGTGTGTGTATCCATATGCCTGTGAACATGCATCAGTATATGCTTGTGTTTTTGTTCGTGTACATGTATTTGCATGTGTAAGTGTTCATTGTGTGGGCCCATATGTATCTGTCTGGTGCATGTGTGTGTGCATGTGTGTGCCTGTACCTGGAGAAAGGGGCAGAGGGCTTGGTTCTACTGCAGTTTCTCATTCTGTAGCCTCACTCTGCTGCCTTCACTGAAGGACACCTCTGGGTCTAAGCGTCCTAGCTGGGTAGGGGCTGAGGGGGGTCCCTGGACACCATGGAGCATGAGCAGTAGGTGACTTGGCACACCTATGGGGGCTCTTCCTGCCACAGATTTAATCTTCTCTTTCTCTCCTCCTAATCTTTCTCCCTTCTCTTCCTCTTCCTCTCTCCCTTATTCCTTCCTTTTCTCCTGCCTCCCTCCCCTCCTCTTCCTCTCTTTCACCCCTCCTCCCCTCCCCTCTCTCCCCAACCTCTATCTCCCTGTCACAACCCTGTTTGAGGAAGGGGTGAGTCCTCTCCTCCCCCTAGCTTCGCTTCCCCCATATTGCTCTGGTGCAAGTTCTAAGTGAGCCCTTCTGAAAAGTTCACACATGCCCAGAAAGCATTCAGGGACCCGCCAGAGATGAGGTCTACCTTGCAACTTCTCTCTTGGCCTCTAGAATCCGTTACAGTTAGGGCACCATAGAGAAGTAGAAACACAACCCAATACATGGGTTTGAATCTCAGCTTTGCCACTTCCCAGCTGTGTGACTTTGGGCCAGTCCCTCAACCTCTCTGAGTACCCTGAGGGGGCCAATAATACCTACCCTGATACACGTCCAAGGATTCAGCTGCAAGGATATTCTGATGTGGTTTAAAGTGGTGAAACATTGGAAACAAACCCAAATATCCAATAATAGAATGGATTAAAAATAAAACAAAAACCATAAAAGGATGGCTCAGCCATTGAAGAGAATTTTAAGCAGTGACTATACAGAATGACATAGCTCTGTCTATGAAGATCAGTTTATACATCTGGAAGCTATTGCTGAGTGAACCAGAGCAGATGACCACATATTGAGTATAGGGTATGATCTCTAGTTTCAAAATGAAAAAACAAAACAAAACAAACAAACAAACAAAAAACAAAAAAAAAACAAGAAAAGAAAAAAGAAGTCTGAAAGAAAATGCATCATCTAGATTTCCATAGTGCTTGAGATTCTGGGTGGTGACATTTTCTTCCTTTTGTTTATCTGAGATTTCTAAATTTTCCACAAGCAAGTAGCATTGGTCTGATAAAGACAAATGTGCTGTAAGGAAAGAAAAGAAAAAGGCGAGGCACATTGCATGATTCTTGTGAGGAACACATAAAGAAGAAGGGCAGAAGAGTGGGGCTCTGAGCGTGCGCCTGTCCCATGGTGGTCTGTTCCCCACCTTCCCCTGCTGCAGCTACAATGGGCCTGCTTCACTCACCCCGAGCTTGGGTGAAAAGTGATCCCAATGCAGGACACTCTTCTATTTATTTTTACCTCCCTCTCCTGCTTTTCTTTTCTTTTTTATCTTTTCTTTCTTTTTTTTTTTTTTTTGAGACAGTCTTGCTCTGTCGTCCAGGCTGGAGTGCAGTGATGTAGTACCAGCTTACTGCAACCTCCGCTTCCCGGGTTCAGGCGATTCTCCTGCCTCAGCCTCCCAAGTATCTGGGATTACAGGCGCCTGCCACCATGCCTGGCTAATTTATGTATTTTTAGTACAGAGACGGTTTCACCATGTTGGCCAGGCTGGTCTTGAACTCCTGATCTCAGATGATCCACCCACCTCAGCTTCCCAAAGTGCTGGGATTACAGACATTTGAGTTGGAAGGGAATGTAGGAAGCACTCTCTCCAACCCCTGCTTTTGCAAGTAGGGAAACTGAGTCAAAGAAGGAGAGTGACTTGTTTTAGGTAGTGGCCTCAGGCCTCCTAAATCTCACTGGACACTCTTTCCCTCATGCCTTTACCTAAAGACAAGCATGCACTGCATAAGATTTGCAGAGCACAACAGCCTCACTTTGGGGAGGAGGCGCACTTCAGTCCTAACATAGCCTTGCAGATAACCAGCATCAGCTTACCAGCCTGCTCTTTTTTTGGGCCACCAGAAATTACACGGGGGAATAGTTAGGAGTGAAGTTGTAATTCTTTTGATGTGCTGGCAACAAACAAATCACACATTCATTCATTCATCAAACATTCTGAAGACCTACTATATGCTGGGCAGGCCTGTGTTAGAGCAGGGTATTACATAAAGCATGGGGAGATACGGTGCCTGGCACGTAGTAGCTGTCAAAAGAGGACAGTCACTTTCATGAACCAGGGAGTCACTAGAAGAGCTCCCCCTTTGGGTGAGCAGAGGTTTTTGCATCCATCAAGGGTTTAATGTCAGAGACCAGAACCAGGGAAAGGAATGGTTTCATTCGCTCTGAGTCATTATCAAGGTAGGGACAAAAAAAGAAAACCACACAGCGCTGAGGGAAAAAAGATTTTTTTTTTATTAATCTTTCTTTTTAAAAAAAGTTGATTTTTTTTGTTTTTTGTTTTTTTAGGTAAACCTCTTTCTGCTTCCCCTCCGTCACTCTGCCCTACCTCCTCTTAAAAATATAAAAATGTCCAACCCCGGATAACTAGAGTACAATAAATAAACAGTAAACACAAAAACATACTTTATTTGTTTCTTCTTTATACAAAATAAGGAAACTAGAAGCGTTCAACGTCCAAAAAAAGTATAATATTGTACATCCTGACGGCCCAGCCTCCAGGCCCCGGGCAGGGAGGGTGGTCTGTGGGTCTGAGCCCAGCAACCCTGGCGCCCCACCCAGGGGGAGAGCAGGATGTGCGCGTGTTCGAGTCCGGCCTGCTCCCTCGGGCTCAACATATACGTCAAAGTAAGGAAGAGCGGGAGCTGGACCCGGCTGGCCACGTCCTGACCCACAGCCCTCTTCCTAGAGAAGCTGACCTTGAGCCTCAAGATTGGCCACCAGGGAGCGCCAGCGTGCAGGTGGCTCGGTCTCCCTCTCGGTGGCTCCCGGTTCACGCGAGTTCCTCGCTCGCTCTCCGTCTTCTCCCTCTGGCTGACGCTGTCTCTCCATCTCTTCCTCATCTTGCCCCCCTTCCTCTCCCTCTCTTTCAATCTCTCTCCTCCTTTTCTTATCATCTTTTTTTTTTTAAAGACGGGGAAAGCACAGCGAGAAATAAGATTACAAAATGCCACTCGGATTGCAGAGAGAGGGAAAAACACCGTCTCCGACCCTTGGCCTCACCCTCTCTCAGTCCAAAGAGGTGGCGGTGGCTGGGTGCGTGGGTGGGGGCCCGGGGAAAGTCTAGAGCGTGCTCGAAATCTCTTGACCCTCCGGAGTACTGACTTTGGTCCCAAGAAATTGCTCGAGGTTGCTGGGAGAGTACTGGCGGTGGGCTAAGGCTCCTGCAGAGCCCGGGGGGTGGAGATGGGGGTCGGCCCCCCCTCGGCGCCCAGCCGAGGAGCAGCTGCCAGTTGAGTGCGGACCCGAGAGAGAACCCCCGAGGGACACCCACGTCTCCCACCGCGTCCGCGTCGGGCGTTTTGGTTTCAGGAGGCTGCTTCGGGGGGGGGGGCCCCCAGGGGCCGAGCGCGGGGGGCGGCCCGGCGGCCTTACCACACGGCGGCTTCGTTGAGCTCGGGGTTGGGATGCGACAGGGGTCCGCTGTAGCCGCTGGTGCCGCTCATTGGGAAGGGCGGGCTGGGCCCGCCGCTGAACACCTCGCCGGGCATGGGGTGCAGCGTGCCCGGCAGGCCTGGCTCGGGGCTCGGTGTGTCCGGGTGCGAGATCATGTCGGTGAACCTGGGGTTGTCCGCGGCGTGCGGGCCGGCGAGCGGCGGTTCCAGCGCGCCCAGCGGCGTCGAGCCGGGGCCAGAGGCCGCTAGGAAGCTGGAGTCGGCCGGGGACTGCGCCTGCGAAGGCGGGCCGTGCGCGAAGAAGTCGTAGTTGCTTCCCGGCGCGTAGTAGTCGCCTTGGTAGTCTGTGGAGGGGGAGCGGGAAGGAGACAGGGCGCGGTGAGAGAAGGCGAAGTAGGCGGGGACCCGGGACCCGGGGAGGGGACCCGGGCGGGCTAGAGAGGGGAGCGCGCGACACCGACCCAAGGTTAGAGATACCTGCGGAGGCCGGCGCCCCTTGAGACGGTGGACGTCGCAGACCCACGGGGAGGGTTGGGGAGACAGACAATGAGAGATCTCGAAAGGGCAAGAGACTCAGACTGCCAGAGACCACACACAGAGACGGGAGAGACTCCGAGACCGTGGGGGACACACGCGGCAAAAACTCGGAGACTTCAAAGTCACGGGTTCCCTGACACCTAGAGATGGAGAGAGACAGCGGCGGCCAGAGACGCAGAGACAGACAATGATTCCTAAGTGTCTTAGGGTCGGTGAGAGACACAGAGATGCGGGACGGCGAGAGACAGACGGAGAAATCGGCAGAGGGGCAGAGAGAAAGGCGGAAAAGAGACCCAGAGACGCGGAGTCCGCGGCTGAGACCCGAAAGCCCGAGACATCGGAGGGTCGCGGAGGAGTCGAGGAGACGCAGAGAGAGGAGAGACGGCCGCGGTTAGAGACACGCGTGGAAACCCCCGGGGGCGGCAGCGAGGGAGTCAGGAGTGAGCCCGAAGATGGAGAGAAGTCGATGCGCCCAGAGAACGCAAGACGGTGGATCAGAGATGAGTCCCAGGAACCTCCAGAGAAGCGGAGGCTGACAGGCCCGGGGAGAGGAACCGGGCAGGGACCAACCAGCGGACAGAGCAGAGCGCGAAATGGTTGAGACCGGGAAGCGACCTGGCCGGGGGAAACTGGATCCGGGCCGCGGCAGGAGCGACTGGTGAGTTGGGCCGGGCGGGGCGGCCTTGGCGCCCTAAACTCGGTCCCTGCGCCCCACCAACCCAGTCCAAGTCCTTCGCCTCGCCAAGTACGGCCTCCGCGTCGATCCCGGTGAGACCATTTGTACCGGCCTCGCCTAGCCTGAGAAAGAGAAAACTGAGCTGCAGCGACTTGGGAGAGGGGGAGGAGGACACGAAGATTCTCTGGGTCATGACCAGAGCTCCGCGGGCGCCTTGGGGTAGAAGCTCGGTCCTCCAGCCTTGCCCCGGGTTGGTTTTGCCAGCACCCCCAGGTTCTGAAGCATCTGAGGACATTGAGACCTTTTGAGAAGCTGGTGATAGCTATGGGCTCTCTCTCGAGGAAAATGCAAGGGCGAGAATTTTGCCCATAAATTCAGGAGGTGCAGGGACTCCGGATTGCAAACCCATTCTGCCTCAACAAATCTGCATCAACTCTCTGACCGCCCCACGTAGCCCCTTTTCCGGAACCTTCGGGATATCCTGCCTTCCCCCACCAGGTGGGGCCCTGAAGGACTGAGGTGGGGGACGTCACGAAAGGACCACCTTGTTCCAGGCACCCGCTTTGTACGGCGGGAAAACCAGCGAGTCCAGAAGCCTGAGTCTCTTCTGCAAATCCACTCCCCCTGCTGAGTCCTGGGATCTCAGTCAAGGGGCGAATTCCTGATGCCCCCTGCCACCCTCTTCCCTCTCCAAACCCTGAAATCTGTCCAACTCGGGGGTGTCTGGAGGCGTGGCTTGGAGGCAGTTTAAGCAACAGCTAAAACGGTTGCCAATTACTTTTTAAAACCATTAATTTAATTCTCCCCGAAAGTGAAGGGGAAGATGGAGAGCGGCAAATTTGGAGCCCCAAAGGGACAGGGATGGGAGACGGCCGCGGCCCGCAGCGAGCCGGAAAACCAGCGAAGGCCGCTGCCCCCGCGCCGTGCGCGCCGCCTCCGCCCATATGGCGGCCGGGCCGGAGGTAATTGGAACAAACGCCGTCTGAAAAGGGCACAAAAGCCGCAGCTGGGGCTTTGTCCGCGCTCCCACGGGGAGCCGCCGGCCCCGCCGCCCGGCCCCTTTCTCGCCCGCTGCCGGTCGCCACCGCCGGGATCTCCCAGCGCGGATTAGGCGGGGCTGCCTCGCTGGGAGCTGGGGAGTCTTCCCCATCATTCCGGGGAACGAGGGGCCCCCCGTGTCCAGCTCCCCACCTCATCCAGCGCGCAGGGAGAGGAGGCGGTGGGATAGGTCGGGGCGGGGGCGAACTGGTGGTCCTCGGGGAAACCTTGGTTAATTATCCAGGCGGGGAAAAATTCCGGGCCGGTACCGCCCCCACTACCTCGCTGCTCCGGGCCCAGATTTTGTAGGGAAAGAGGCAAATTTAGGTGGAGAGAGTCGGTGAGTGGAGACTCCGGAAGACACGCCCACCATCCGGGCTCTCCAGGGTTGGGGGTCTGTCCAGGGTTGGGAGGCTGGGGCGCTCCAGCCTGAACCCTGCCACTGCCTGGGGTCTCTGCCCTGAAAAACACAGCCTGGCATTTTGCCCACAATTTCTAGGGGCCCCGGTCGGGTCTCAAGGTCTAATCCCCCCTCAGGCTTCCGGATGTGCTGAGGTTAGTGATGGGGTTATCTTCCCTTCCCTTCTGCGTCTACCTGGGTGCCTAGCTCCTGCCTTGCCAACACTGCCACTGAACCCACTTTCTAAGAGAAATTGCCTCTTCCTAACCTGCGTTACAACTCAGAAGTGCAGATGCCTCTCAGACATAGACAGTCCTGGGGTCTCTCCAAATTCAGAAGCTTCAGAACAGAAGAGGAGAGGTGCTTTCTTGAGCCCTCAGCCCTGGGAAGAACAGGACAGTGAGCTTGGTGAGCTCAAGCAATGCGGCTCAGGGTAAGGAGCTGAAAAAACCGGATAGGAGGAGTTGGGATGGCTCACCAATCCAGTGTGAGGGAAGTGAGAGGAGGAAAAGCTGAGGTGGCAAGGGGACAGCTCACCCCAGGCCCAAGCCTGGTACCATCATCTGAAGCCCTTTGTAAACTGGGGCTCCTCGCTCTCTGCAGCCCCAAAGACGGTGGAAATCTGGGGTTGGCCCAACGCTTGTACCCCCAAGTCTGTAGGAACCCCAGGGGTCTCGGGGCTGGAGGGTGGACTACAGTCCTGCCCAGAGCAACTGCCGGCATTTGGGCTAACACTGCCAGATGCTGTGCGCACACACCCCGCCACATGGAACAGGAGTTGCTGCCTTCGATGCTAGTGAGCAGGCGGCTTGGAATGAATCCAGACCCCCATCCCCTCCCCTCACACTACCCTCCAGCGCTCGGAATCCACCTCATGCCAAGTACAGCAGGCACAGGGCGGCAGGAAGGCTGTGCGTCTGTCCGCGGGGGCGGCATGCATGTGGATTTGCCAGTACTGGCCTCAGTGTGACTGGTGGGAGTGTGCGCGTCTGTGGAGTTGTGTCTCCGTGAGTGTACCTGTGTGTGAGAGGGTGGAATTTACCTGTACGTGATCGTGCTATCGTGTCTAGACGTGTGTCCCTGGAGTCTCTGAACGCAAGTGTGAGTGCACCTTGTGCCCTGCGTGGGTGAGTGTGTCACTGTATCTAGTGTGTGCTTCTGTGTGCATCACTGTATGGGTGAGACCATGTATCTGATTTTGTGTCCAGGAGATGTGGGTGAGTGTACATGTGTCTGTGATTGTGTGTCCAGCGAGTGGGCGATGTTCTGGAGCGGCGGAAAGCGTGCTGGCCGGGACCCTTCGCCCTCAGCTCCCGGAATAGGGCAGGTGCGGAGCAGCGAATCCCGGGGCGCCCCTTACCTCCGTAGTAGGTGTACGGGGTGGACCCCAACATCTCAGACTCGTCCAAGCGGCCGCCCAGCGGACGCATGCGCCGCGGACTCCGGAAGAAGGCGTGCCTCCGGGCGCCTAGGGCGCTCAGCTGTTTCATCCGGCGTTCTTTGGACCGTCGGTTCTGAAACCACACCTGGGACAGAGGAGGGGCTGTGAACCCAGGATCAGGAGTGTCCTCTCCCCCCCTCTTCTCCCTTCCCTGACTGGGCTGCCCCTGCTGGGTCCTTGCGCCTCTTCCGCACCAGGACTCCCCCGAGGCGGGGCCGGGCCGGATTAGGCCAGGAGGGGTGGAGAGGGGCTTCGGCGAACCAGCCAAGGGTGAAGGATTTCGCGGACCCGTGGGGCGACTCATAAAGACTTGGGCTTCCTGGTCCCCGGCTCGCCCGCGGCCTGACGGCTCTATAAAGGCCTCCCTCCCGGCACGGCTCTCGCCTCGGCCCCTCGGCTCCGGAGCCAGCCTCTGGCCGTTTGTCTGCCCGCGCTTCGGCGCAGGGAGGGAGGGGGCATCGCCTGTTTCTCTGCTCGAAAGGTGGGAGGTAAAGAGGGATCCCGGACCCCAGAGAGGCTTACAACCTTCCATAAGCAAGGCGGGGGGCGGAATTCAGAGAGGTAAAGTGACCCGCCCCCAAATCGCAACACCAGGAGGACAGCAGGGCTAGATGGAATCTTTCGGTTCACAGTCCCCGACCTCGGGCGAGTGCCCCACTCGGGCGCACGGTCTGCTCCCAGACCAGAACCAGGCGCGCTCGTAGCCAAGGAAGCTTGGCGGGAGACTCCTCCGAGGCTCCCGGCTCCCAGGCCAGCGGGGCTAAGGAGCTGTGCCCGCCCCGGGCCGCACCTGGATGACGCGCATGTTGAGGCCGGTCTCCTGCGCCAGCTGCTCGCGGATGTGGCGCGTGGGCTTGGGCGTGGCGGCGAAGGCAGCCTTGAGCGTCTCCAGCTGCTTGGCCTTGATGGTGGTGCGGGGGCCGCGCCGCTTGGTGCCCGAGTTCTGCTCCTCGTTCTCGTTGTTGGCCGTCTCCTTGTCCGACGAGGTCGAGTTGTCCGTCTCTTTGGGGTCGTCCTGCAGTGCGTCCTGGAGGTCCGGGGACAAACTGCGGTCCGTACAGGATGACACTGCGGGTGGACGGATCGGGAAGGGGACAGCGGCGTCAGCGACGGCCAGACGCCTCTTCAGTCCAGTGGCGGGTTCCCGCCGGCCCAAGCTACGGCCTGCCCAGGCTACGGCCGGCCCCGCTGGATTCCCTCCCAAACCTGCGACAGCCCCTCCCCCAGGGACCCGGTGCCCGCCCACTCTCTCCAGGCGGGGCTGGGCCTTTGGAGGGGCGCTCTTAAGCCCTCTCCGCGCGTCTCAGCTAGTACCTGGGTAAGGGTAGGGGGACGCGTACCCTCTGGAGAACTCCCACTTTCAAGGAGAGGGGACAAGGAGGGCACAGATTCCCTTGGGGCTTGGATCTTCCTCTCTCTTCCCTCCTCTCTCCAGACCTCAATTAATGTCCTTCCAGTGCATCAAGAAATTACCTGGAGCTCAAATGACACATAAGGGGGAATTGTGCGCTTCCAAATTAGGGGAGGAGGGCAACTTGGAAAAGGCTCCTGAATTGGAGGAGGTTGAGGCCGAGCTGGCAGGTCTCAGATCCCCTGTAAAACCTGCTCCAAAGCCACTTCTCTTCTCTAGCCTCTAACCCCCTTGCCTTGCCCTAGAACTGCCTGGGGCTGATGAGCTCCAAGCTCAGCACAGACAGCACACCGGGGGCCAAGTAGGGAGTGCCAGGCTGGGCACGGTGGGAGGGTGCTAAGGCCTAAGGCTAGTGAGGGGCCCAGGCTTCCTACCTGAGTTGAGGCTGCCCTCCTTGAGGCTGGATGAGCTCAGGTAGTCGTCTTTGCACACGAACTTGTTCTCGTCGATGACGTAGAGCTCCTCGCCGGTGGACAGCTGCTTGTTACACACCATGCAGGTGAAACAGTTGAGGTGAAAGACTTTGCTCCGGGCCTTGCGCACCAGGTCGCTGGGCGAGATGCCTTGCGCGCAGCCGGCGCATTTGGTGCCAAAGCGCCTGTGGACACAATGTGCCCGTCACTGTGGGGTGGGACTGCATCCAGCCCTCCCCAGCCCCTGACCTCTTCCCACCCGACCTGGCTTCGGTGAAGTCCCCATTTCCATGTCTGTCAAACGGAACCCCAATCCTGAGCGCTCTGGCCAGAGCGGGAGAAGTGGGACAAATGTCCTGAGCTGCTTTTGGGACTGGGACTGCCATGCCTCCACTGGGGCTTTTCAGACTCTCCTGAGCTGGGAAGGGGTGAGCAGTGGGTGCAGCCTTCAGCCAAGAAGAGAGCCCAGAGCACACCAAGATGTCCTCCCCCAAACCCAACCCCTGCCAGGCCTGCCTGGGCTGCTCCAGGCAAACTCAGAGTCCATGAATGATTTGAAGCCAGGCGGGGAGGGTTTGGGCCACTTGGTGGCTTTGCCTCCTGGATCCTTTCTTGTCTGCTGGTGCCTAGCTAGGGCCAATCTGCCTGGCTGGCTGAGCCTAGCCATGAGGTGGGGAGCCCTTCTCCTAGGCTGGAAGGAGGAAGCAGAAAGGAGGGAACCTTCCACTGATTTCCAGTACCAATGGAGAGGCTTTCCAATCCACCGCTCTGGGACCCGCTGGAGCTAATCAGGAGCTGTGGACAGCAGGGCCTCATAGTGATGGACCCTAGAGAGCAGGGATGAGTTTCAGCTCCCCTAAACCTCTGGCCTGGCAGGCAGCAGGGGAATGTGAATAGAGGACAATCATAGACCCTGCAAGGCCAGGACAGGAATCTCTCAAATCCCCGCTTTCCCGCGTTCCTGATCTCATTCCTTTTCTTTCTTCTTTGAGCTCAGGGAGAAAGCCAGCCTCCCCTGAAATGGGAGATGGGTGAGGCTCAGGTTGGGGGTGGGGTGGGGGAGGACCCAGGACTCTAGGGACCCCACATCTACTCACACCCATGTCTCTAAACAGGGTGAATTTGGGTGACATTGATGTAGTGAGGGCATTAGAAGCCATAAGTCACTTTTGGCCTTATCCGGCAGCATAATTGGCCATATGCACCTTATCAAAAATCATTAGGTGCTTTGCAAGCACTGCTACATTAGGGGCATCGGGCCTCCGGGTCCAGGGAGTTAACACGTGTAAAGGAGCGGCTGACATTTTCTCCCATTCAAATTCCCAGTGCGGAGTCGCTGGGGCCGGCAGGCTGCCTTTCTCTATGGCGTGATTCACGCCCCCCTTCCTCAGCGCGGGGAATTCCTGTTCACAAAGCCGGCTCTGGGTGCCCAGAGGAAACAGGCAGGGCTCAGCTGCCCCAAACTCCACTGGCTTCCAGGCTGGGGAAACTGAGGCCCAGAGAGGTGATCTGCCCTGGCCAGCCAGAGGGCCCACAGGGGTGGGGGGGCTGGGGAGGTGCCACAGCCCAGTCTAGACCCCAGAGGTCCTGATTCTCAGCCTCGATTTCGTTTCTGCTTTTCAACATGGGAGGAAATGTTTAAGGGGTTGGGAGGTGGGTGGGGGAGGTTCTCTCCTCCCATCACCAGGGGAGACCTTCCTCGCTGGGCCCCCTCTGGAGCTGAGAAGTTTCTGTTTGGGATTGCGGCCGATGGGCTCACACATTCTGCCTGGAGCGAGAAGCCTTCAGGCGTCTCTAACTCATGCAAAAATCCTTCCTCTCTCTCGGGACGGGGCTTGAAGCTTCTGTCTTGGGGTTGCAGCTGCTTGGAAGGGGCGGAGAGGAGTGGATAGCAAGTTTGTCAGGGCTTCCTCCCTCTGCCCCGCCAGCGCTCTGAGCCGGCCTCGAGCCAACGTGAGGCAGCGAAGCAGCGTCCTTCTTCCTCCGCCTGGGCTCGGGACCTTTCCTGGACCAAGGACAGGAGGAGAGCAAAGTGCTGCCCGCTCCCCATCTAAGCTTGTGATCCGGGGAGGCTGGGATGGGGATGGGGGTCTCCCCTTCCCCAGCGCCCCAGTGGAGCGCGCGCAGGGTGGGCGCGCAGGCAGCAGAGCGGCGCGGCCTCTTACCTGAAAAAGTCATTTTTGCAGTAGAGCTTGCCCTCGCGCGAGAAGCACTTCTCCGAGAGGTTGGTTTTGCACTCGCAGCACTGAACACATTTGATGTGCCACGCGCGGTCCAGCACGTTCAGCAGAAAGCGGTCGAGGATGGGCCGCTCGCAACCGGCACAGTGCACCATCATAGCCCCGCGCCCCGGCGGCTTCGGCCGCCTTGCCCTCCCTTTGGGCCCCTGGCCCTCGGGCCTGCCGGGCCCTCCGCTGCCCTTCGCCTCTTGTCTCAGCAGCTGCAGGGCGAGTCTGGTCCGGACCAAGACTCAGCCGGTCAAGTCCTTGGGCAATCGCTGGCCTGGCGCTGGGCTGCCCGGAGTGGGGTGGTGGGGGGCGGGTGGCGTTCACAACCTCATGCCACGGGACGCACGCCCCGGCGCCTGTTCCGGGCTTCCCCAGGTATCTCGGGTGGCTGCTGGCTTCGGCGCTGCGGAGCGGCTTTCCCCGGTGGCGGAGGCGCCGGCACTTTCCCCCACTTTCAAGCGGTCCGGATCCTCATCTTTGTCTGGTCGCCGCGTAATTCGCGCATCCTTATTCAGATTTGGTGACGTGGCGCTGCACGTAGGGGGCCCAGCGGCCAATGGGCGCACCGTGGCCATGGCAACCTCTTAAATTTATAGCATATCTAAATTGGCTACAGCGTTGCGGTCCGGACAGAGCAAAAAAAACAAGGCATCAGTATTGTTGAGTATTAGCTTGTACCTGGTTCGGAGGCTAAGTAAGTATTTACCTTCCAGTTTGGGGCTGACGGGGCGGGGGCAGCGCGAAACGAAAACTGCGTCTCTCTTCCTCTCTCTTTCTCCTCACAAATATTTGGGGGTCACGGGTTGCAAGGCCTAGTCCGGGAGGTACCCCTGCCCCCTTCGCCATCCCTGGAACTTGCAGAAGTTGCCCCATGCCCCACACCTCCCTCCCCTTCTCCAGCCCAGCCAGCCCAGATTGGGTTCCCCCACCCCCGCGCCCCCTCTGCGCCCTGAATCTGCGTCAGCGCGGTTCTCCCGGCTCCTGGTGCCGGCCCCGGCTTCTTTTTGTCATACACGGGGCTGGGGCCCAGCCGGGCCTTTCTCATGGAGAGAGCTAGTGGAGACCGCGCGGCCTGGGTAGTTTTCCCCGCCCGGCTGCCGAGCCCAGGCCCAGGCCCAGGCCCAGGGTGGGGAGGCGGGGGAGGAGGAGGGGTGCCATTTGGCCTGGTCCCGAACTCCAGAGTTTCAGGCCTGAGTGCGCTGCTCACGGGGCTCAGAGGAAGATGTGGACAGGGGGGAGATTCAGGGTGGACGGGTCTTCCCGCAGACAGCTCGGAGGTGGCACTCACCACGTCTCTCCTTTCCTCGCTGCACCTTCCAGATTCCAGGTCAGCCTGTGGGGCACTGTGGTGAGTGGGTCGTACGGCTGAGGCGGGGGACACCAGCTACTATGAGAGAGCTGTTTGTATTCACGCCGTGCGGGCTGGGTGTGCAAGTTCGTCCCCTCATTGGGCGCAGGAGAAGCGGCGCACGTGTGTTCCGTGCTCGGCAAGGCGCCCAGAGTGTGAGGAGAGAGAGTGTGTGTGTGTTAAGGGGGAGGGGGGATGTTGGCAGGTGTGCGTGAGGAGGGGGTGTGTGCGTCTGAGTAGGAGAAGGGACCAGGCCTCCTTTCCCCTGGGGCCAGCGTGGCCACCAGGGCTCCAAGTTGGGGAAGCCGGGAATGGGCAACCAGGATTTTCGTTTCGCTTCTGGAAAGGGGGCTGAGGGAGTAGGGCCTGGGACCAAGGGCTGGAGCTAGAGGGGTTTGTGCCAGCACTTGGCTGTGAATGTTTGTTTGGGTGTGTTTCCTGAGCTTGTTAGTGTATACTCGCTGTTTGAGAATTCCATTTTTGTGTCTGTTTATTGTGTTAGTACCATCAATCCTGTGAGTAAATTTCTGCGTGCGCGTTTTCGTGTGTGCAGATTCGTGTGTTTGTAATTGTGTATGATCCTGCTAATGTTTGTGTTTATCACTGTGTGCACTTTAATTTTTGTTGGTCTGTGCCTATGTGTGTTTGCTTATTTGAGGACGCATAAATGTGAGGGTGTTTTCGTGTGTACGCGTGCATTCACATAAGAGTATTTGTGTCTGTGTTTGCAAGCATTGATGTGAAGGTGTACTTTTAAAAATCTGAATGTGTGTGTTTGTGTGTAGGTGAGGGCGTGCATGCTTGAGACCCTGTGTGTATGAGACTGAGCTGGCTTGGTTGTGTTTGTGAGTGCAGAATTCTGAAAAGCTATGTTTGTGCACCAGTCACTGTGTGTGTGTGCCTGCAAATGTATTTGTGCAAACAGTAGTTTTTTGTTTATGCAACTCCTGTAGGCTTTTGTGTGTGTGTGTGTATGTGTGTGTGAGGTGGTTATGTTTGTATTTGTGTTTGTGTGTGTACTCTTAGCTGCGCTTACCTTTGTGGATTCGGAGGTTGAGGGAGCAGGATTTGTGGATGCCTGTGTTGGGGCTCAGGGATGCCCACTTGTCCCCTTTCCTCTCAGGCCTAGCACTGTCCCCCACAGTATCTAGGGGAGGTGATCTTGCTAGGGACAGGGAATTGGTGAGTGCTGGTTACAGAGTGGAGCAATGACTCACCAGTCAGCCCGCTGGAAAAGGAATCCCTAACCCGGGCAGCTTCTGCTTGTTGGTGCTGTTACCTGACCCTCTAGCTTGTCAGGGGACAGGCATCTACAGAGCATAGTAGTAACGCTGGTTAGAGCCCAGCTCAACCAGGAACAGGCAGGATGAATCTCACTTGGCCTCCTAGGCTCGGCCATGAGAGACTTCAAATGGAACTGCAGTTTCTGGCAGCACTTGGCCCTGCCCGCCTGGAATTAAAGGATCCTTGAGCTCTGGCAGGGGCAGAGCTGGAAAGAAATAAGAACCCGGAGAGGAGAGAGGTGCTCAGGCTCCCAGCAGAGGTGAATTGTGCTGCCTTCTCCGTCTTTGTCTCACTGGGCTTTTTCTGTCTCTCCCGAGTTCTCGCCACATCTCTGTTTTCCTTTCTGTCTCCGTTTTTCTCTTATGCTCAGAATCTGTTCTCTTTCTGTTTCATTTTCTCTTGGTTCTCCCTTGTTTTCTTTCTCCATTTTTCTCTCTTTTTTTTTTCGTTATCCTCCCCTGGCCTCTCTGCTGGAGCTTCCAAATCCAGCATCCGACTCAAAGCTGAGATGAATGCTCCTTATTTTGCATCGTGCAGATCTTGGGGTGTGGGGGGAAGACTTGCACCCCCACCACGTGCTTCATGATCATTCAGAACCTCCATCCAACCACTTTCTTCTCTGCTCCAGACTAGGCACACTGAGCCCATTCTCCCTCAAACCCCACAAAATATGCAAAGTGCCCTGTCTGGTGTGTGTTTCCAGCCCAGGCTTTGCCCACCCACTGGTGGTGGCTGGGGGCCTGTGTACCCAGCTCTATCTGAATCTCAGATCCACTAGTCCTCATCTCCCAGAGAGCTTCAATGCATAGCCAGGCTCCAACAACCGTGTGGCCAGGCCGGGGAGGTCGTAGGAAGAGGGAACAAGATGAGAGCAGCCCTGAGTAGGGATGAGCGTCAGTTACCTGGGGCTGGATGTTTGGTTGCAGGAGATGAGGACTCTGTTTCCAGAAGCCCTGGTCTGACCTTCCATCTCTTGTAGGGGAACTTACCGATCCTGCCCTTGTTTCAGTCCCCTAGAGTTGCGTTGGGGGCCTCATCCTCAGTACAGCTCAGCCCCAGTTCGAGAACTCCCTGGACCTGGGCTCAGCCAAGCTGCCCAGAACCCGCCCGGCCTTCTCTAGCCCACCACCTTCCCCGGTGCACAGCATCGGAAAATGCCAGCAGACCAGCTATTAGACTCATCCCGCCCTAACAGCGCTAACAGATGGCGACCAGGCAGCGAAATCCCCTCCTATATGTAACTAATAAACCGCTTGTGTCTTAACAGGGTAATGCATGGAGACGCAATGTCACTTATACAAGATGTTGATGGAATTTACTATATAAAAATCTTCCTCCTAGAGTAAAGAGTATCAACATTACAACTCGACAGACGGCGGCGGGATAAGTAAAACAGACAAAAGACAAACAAGATAATAATCTGTTTCCAATCACTTAAGCCCTGTAGAGTTAGTAATATGCGGTTTGCATATTCCCCCTTGAGTTCGGTAATTAATTACGGGCGAGGAGGCGCACACTAGCCTGGGGTGGGAGTTTTGAGGAGCGCTGAGCTGGGGCGTGGGGGATACCTCTCTCGAGTTCTCCAGCCCGGGACACCGGGCAGCGGCCGGAATGAGGGCGCTTCCGGAGGTTTGGAGCTGACCCACCAGCGGGTTGAAGAGGTCGTTTCAGTTGCACCTCCCTATTCCTCACCGGAAAGCCTCCGGCTTGGGAGATTCTGCAGCCAAGCAGGAAAGGGGGTCTTCTCTGGCAGCCAGTGTCTCTCCTGGCTCCTCTTAAAGCATCCTCTCCTTCGAACGGCCGGGAGTGGCAGCTTTATTGGGAAACGCGCGCTCTGGGGGCCCGGGTGGCTGGGGGGACCGGAGAGGCGCGCGCTTTGCCCACTTCTCTTGGTGGCATCTTGTGCGACCCAGCCCGTCCTCTCCCGACTTCGATCATTACCGCTCCCACCCCAACACGCATACTCCCCCCACCCCACCCCCAAGAGCCAGCGCGGCTTTAACATTAAACAAACGCAGCGAGCGCCTCCGAGCTGCGCTCTCGGCCGGGTCTGCGCGGCGGCGGCGGCGTTACAAATTGTAAATTTAAATTGCTCGCCGGATTCATTACCTCCCCTCTTTGATTTCAGCCAGCCGTGAAAAATTATACTGGTGTACCACTGAGAAACTGTTTTGCCGCAAAGAGCCTACGCCTAATCACTGGCTTTCTCCCTCCGACAAAAGTGTAATTATTTTGTTTGGGGTGTAAATATAGGCCGCGCCTCGCACACACACTCAGCGTCCCGCAGCGCCGCAGAGCGCCGCCCGCCGCCGGAAGGAATCGGGCCCCCGAGTAGGAGCGGGCGTGAAGGCTGAGCCCCGCTGTCTGGAGGCCGGAGGAGAGCGGCTGGTGTGGCGCTCCGGCGAGACCCAGCGAGCCCAGCCTCTGCCCTCCGCAGTTCGGGTTTGCCCGAGAACCTCGGGACCGCGCGCTCCCAGGCGGGCCAGACAGGACGCCGGCGGGGTGCAATGGGTGCTCAGGCCTAGACATCCGGGCAGGGATGCGAGAGGGATGGCGGGGGTGGGAGTGGGGTGGGTGGGGGGGGTGGTGAATTTTCTGGGGAACCCTTGGGGGTGGCCGGCTGAGAGCGGCCCGGAGCCCAGGCGGGGAGAGTGTCCTGGCCTGCGTGGAACCCTGGGAGGCGGGGGCGTCGTGGCTGGTGTGCCCCACTGGCGCTAGGCCGTGGACTGCTTGGTTTCCAGAACATCTCTGCGGGGCGCAGGGCCTTCCTGTCAGTTGAATCGTGCTCGGCTTAATTAACGGTCTCGTTAACTGGGCAGGCCCGACCCGGGACGTTTAATCAAAAAGGCAGGGAATTCCTCCTCCCTCTCTTCTCTCCTCCTTCCCTCCCTCCCTCCCCCTTCCCTTTCTTTTCCTTTTCGTTTCTTCCTTCCCTCCCTCCCTCCTTCCATCCCGCCCTTCCTTCCTTCCTTCCCTCCCTCCCTCCCTTCCTTCCTTCCTTCCTTCCTTCCTTCCCTCCCTCCCTCCCTCCCTCCCTCCCTTCCTTTCTTCCTTCCTTTCTTCCTTCCTTCCTTCCTTCCCTCCCTCCCTTCCTCCCTCCCTCCTTTTCTTCCTTCCCTCCCTCCCTCCTTCCATCCCGCCCTTCCTTCCTTCCTTCCTTCCTTCCTTCCTTCCTTCCTTCCTTCTTTCCTTCCTTCCTTCCCTCCCTCCCTTCCTCCCTCCCTCCCTTTCTTCCTTCCCTCCCTCCCTCCCTTCTTCCTTCCTTCCTTCCTTTGGAGAGCTGCAGGAAGTGGGAATTAAACAATGGCATCTCCCACCAAGTTTACTCCCTGCCCAATCTTCCTCTGCATTCACCCCCCAGCACAGGAAAGCAGGGCTCTGAGTCTAAACTAAACCCCAGTCCAATATCCGGGCTGGAACTTTAAGGGGGCTGCCTGTGGGACCCGGCAGGGGTGGGCCAACTCTGGGTCAGACTTCTGGGGCTGTAGCATCAGGGGCCCCAGCTAGTGGAAGTCCACGGGGCCTACTACCCCTCGGGGGACAGGCCCTGGATCTTGGGGGTTGGAGCAGGTGGAGAGGGCAGTGGCTGAGATCCAGCCTCCAAGTGAGTGTGTGCGCTGGTGAGTGCCGGCCAGCTCAGAGGTCTCTCTGGAGTGAGTGTGTGCGCTGGTGAGTGCCGGTCAGCTCAGAGGTCCCTCTGGAGCTGCAGCAGGGCGTGGGTTTCCCTCCCTCCTTACTGCAAGCCCCTCTCCTGGAATGCACCCCTCCCCCAGAGGTCCCACACCTTGGGCTATCTGGCAAGCAAAAACAGGCTACTTTCTCCTGCTGGGTGCTCCTTCCCCGGGCAAAACACACTTAGTTGCTGGGAGGGTGAAGTCTGGGGCTGATCCCTGGGGGCCAGAAGGGGGCCTGGGAGAGACAGAAGGAAAGCAGCAAGCCAGTCCTCCAACCTGTAAGGGAAACACTGACTTTTTTTTTTGTTCTGAGAGGAAAGCCCCGTACTTAACACAGAGCAGCCCACCTCCCCATGGGTGAAGCTTGGATTCCAGGCTGCCAGTGGCACTGGAGGAGCAGTGGGTCCCAGCTGGGCACTGAGCACAGTCAGGCTTCTGTTCATCCTCGCATAGACGGTTGGGCCTGGAGGCTGGCCCTGGCCTTTTGGGGTCTCAGGGCAGGCAGTACTGGGTCGTGAGAGGCTGTAGTCTTGCCCCTCTGGCCCCGCTGAGACTATCTGATGGTAGAGGCCATGAACCAGGCCTTGGGAGCTATTTCTAAGAATACAGCTGCAGCCCCACTCCAGCTCCTGTGCCCCAAGAAGAAGAGCTTTGCAGGGACCCCATCCTCCAAAATAGAACCCCGGACTTTCTAATGATCTCCCTCCAACCAGCAGAGCCATCTTTCAGTCTGGGTCTGCTTCCTCTTTCTTTTCTCTTGGCCTTTTTTTCGGTATCAAGAGAACACGCTCTCCCCTTCTCTCTCTCCATTCTCTCCCAGCCTCTCTCCCGCCCCTCCATATCCCACCTCCTTTTTGTTAGCCTAATACGGGTTACTTTAGAATTGGCCCGACTTTGGCAGCCCCAGCGCTGCGTGTGTGTGTGTGTGCGCGCGTGCGTGTGTGTGTGCGTGTGTGTGTGTGTGCCTGCGCGTGTATTTCTCGCTTGCTAATGATTGTGTGTTGATAGAGTGATGCAGTGGCCTCATTAGCCTTTGTTTAGAAGGTGTTAAAAGGGAAATCTGCATCGGGAAAGCGGCGGTTTACGCAGCAGCCCGGCTGAACACCACGAGCCAAGGGGCTGGGGGGCGGGGACGGTGCCCACCCCCCAGGCCCCCACTCTTCCCCCAGGCGCCCACCGCCGCGGACCCCGGGAGGGAGGAGGGGTCCGGGGAAAGCGACCCCAGCTCCTTCCTCCCAAGGCGAGTATGTTTACCCTGCTGGGCACCCTTCCGCTCCGCGGGGACCACTGCGGGATCGCGCTCTCTAAAACTCCTCTGAACTGCCCCGCAGTGAGCGGCGGCCTTTTCCGCCAGGTTTTTTGGGGAGGGGGGAGGCGAGGACAGAGTGCCTCCCCTTCGAAAAAATTCCAAGGGATGTTTTTGAGGGTAGGGGGTGAGGTATCTTATTTTAGAGGCAAATAAAAATCGGTCCGCAGAAGCCGGGGTCTTCTGGGTGGTTGGTTGGGGGTGAGCTCCCTGTACCCCGATGCCCATGTGGGGGCCCCAGGCTTTAGGGAACCTGCGAAGAGGCCTCTTTCTTTCCTCCTATGGCATTCACAGACAGCCACAGGAAGAGCCTTCCGTGCGTGGGCGGGGGTTGGAGAGGGTTCATTCTTAAACTTTCTTTCCCAGGTCTACCCCTACCCTAGGGCCCCACTTCGGGAACAAATTCCGTGAGAATAAAATCATAGCTAGGCTGGCCTACTTCCCTAAAGCTTGGTGGAACTTTATTGAGTCTGGGCTAGAGGGTGTGTGTGTTTGTGTGTGTGTGTGTGTGTGTGTGTGGTGTTTGTTTACATATGTGTGTGGGATTTGGCGAGTGAGCTTCGTGCATGGCATTTTTCACCCTCTGGAAGAAGCCAGATTTCGGGCAAGGTAGAACGTGAGAAGAATCCCTTTTATCCTGGCTCCTACGAAAGGAACCAGAAAAAAAAATAATACACATTTTGAGCAGCCTTTGTGGGTGCAGCTTGTTGAACTCGGAGCCAGACGCTTTTTCTGGCGAAACGGAGAAAAAACGCCGCGGAAACGGTGCGCAGGGTTGGGGAGTATAGGTTCTGATTGCAACATAATTCCGCAAGCTTTTTTATTTTTTATTTTTCCCGGGACGCGGTTGCGTCGGAAGAAAGGCTTTCTAATCTTTCTAGCTCCCTGGATTTGAAGTTGCGGGTCTTGGGGCGAGGATTAGCTGGTCTGGGGGTCCTTGCGTGTCCACAGCCCCGGATACGCACCCGCGAAACGTTCGACATCGCCGCTTTTTTGTTTTGTTTTGTTTTGTTTTGTTTTGGTCGAAGGCGAGGCGTTGTTTGGGGACAGATCGCGGCCGGCTGGGGCCTCGGGCAGTGACAGTGAAACGAATTCCAAACCCATTCTGAACTCGCCATGGCGCTCTCCTGCCCTCCAACACCCACCCCAAACACCGCGTAGGCAGAAGCGAGGTTCCCCGTGAAGCCGGGTTAAAATCGGCAGCTGAGATGCGGTGGGATGGGATCATAGCCGAGTTCGGAGGATGCGGGGAGAGAATAGAAAAATCTCCATCGTTCTGCTCTGCTCTCTTTCTTTCTCCCCTAAGCAGGTTTGCCGGAGAAGGCAGGGGTGAGCCAGGGTGGCTGCCCGGCTGTGCACCGGCGCCGGAGTTTGGACCAAGACAAAGACAGGAGCTGTCCGCGGTGCTGAATCGGCGGCGCCGTCGCCGGGGGAAGAGGGCTTCTGTAACCAGCCCTCTGCCCATTTACTCCCCATCCTTCTAGCTCCCCTTCGCTCTGTGACTCTTGCCTTCCCCTGAATTTATTTCCCTTTTGGGGGACTCACCTTAGAACCTGCGCCCTGTACACAGGTGTATATACATATATCAAAGAACAAAACGATTGATTGAAAACGGTGTCTTCTCCTTTCTTCCCAAATAAATGATGTTAGAAAGGTTTATTTTAACTGTACTCTAAAACGGAGAGAAATGGATATTTCTACTCCTAAATAAATGAAAATTCATGTTAAAAACAATAGAGCTAACCTATAACAAATGCCACGAATCTGCCCTCTGATTTATTCTGATAAAGAGGCAAGGGGTTTAGAAATTTTAGTTTTGGGAATATCATATCCCTGGCATGTTAACTTCTTGGGTAGAAAAACATAAGAGCTGGAAGCGTGGGGGGGAGGAGGGGGACTGGTGGTGAACAGACTAAGGCACCTGCCTACGTGAAGAAAGATGGCTTGTGAAGGCCAAAGTGATGGACATGAAGTTGACTTAACCCTTTGAGACAGAGATGAGATCTGTAAGAACGTCAATCTTCAGGATCAGTAGTAAGAGGAAAGTGATTCCTTTGGAAAGTTTGGGTACAAAAGTTAATCAGGTGCTTAATTTTCTAAATGTTCATGGTGTTACCTAGGCATCTGGCATGGTGCATAACCAAGTGTGTTCCTCTGTTCAAATTAGTATGCAGTACTTTCCTAAATACGTTTGTGCAGGGGAGGAAAAAAAATCACATTTTCCCTCCCTCGTGGGGGAGCACCCATTTTAGTGCACAGAGAGCTGTGTATGTTTCCTCTGGCATCTCATAGATACACTGCCTCCCACAGCCTAGATGCCTTACGGCCACATCTTCGTTTGGTCTTCTCAGCACCCTCCAGGCCTCCCCACTGCAGGAGTGTCAGCTATGCCCAGTTGTTAGTATTGCCAGTACATATGAAGGGGGAGGGGTCCTTGTGAATTCAGTGGAATACAATAACTCCGGCTCCCTACCTGAACACTGAAGAGCTAATTTGCCCACAAAGGCAGAGGAACCAGAATTCTCAACCCAAAGGATTTGCAATAAAGGGTTGTATCTTTGGGTTAGGGGAATGACACTCCAGTTTCTCTAGACCCTGACTGTTATCTTTTCACTTAAGCACCCTTAGATCTTTAATTAGGACCAATGTGGTCACTCCTTTGGACCATGCACCTCTATCCCTCTCAGAATGCAGAGCCACATGGTACTAGGAGAGACGTCATGACCTTGGGTGGGTGAAGGATAAATTTTGTTAAAAATCCATTTATTTAGTGATCACTCTGTACATCTGGTTCCTTAATCTTCATTGCAAATCTAAAAATTAGTAGATATATATCATGGCCCTATTTTATGGGTGAGGAAACTGAGGCCCAGACATATTTATTAAGTTGCTTATAGGTATGCTGTGAAGGCCTGTGATTCTAACCCAGATCTCATTGGCTTTGGAGACTGTGCTTACTCTAATAACCCATGATATTAGAGCCACATAGATGGTTACATTGTGGTTACAATGGTATATATATATGTATTTAGCACAGTCCCATTGAATTCCCTGGCCATCATGGCCTGTGGTCTAGACTTCAATTTGCCTTAAGTCCTAAATTTGAAAGGAAGGAGTGAAAATGGTGAGGACAGAGGCTCTCATTTCATGTGGGTTGGGTGGGCATTTCGCAGAATGGGACCAGCTTAATATGAAAATCTCTTGGACCCACACTTAGGAGTCATCCTTGATTTCCCCTTTCTCTCCTGCCTCACACGCAATCCATCAGCAAGTTCAGTTAGCTCTGCCTCCAAAATACATTCCAACCCATCTAATTCTCATCTTTTCCTCCATTATCACCCCGGTCGAAGCCACAACCATCTCATCTGTTTTATAGCAGTAGCCTCCTGACTGGGCTCCCTGATTCTTCTATCCTTGCCCTCATCTGCAATCTAGTCTCCACACTATAACTAAACTTATCTTTTAAAATCATAAATCAGGTCTTGTCATTCTGCTTTTAACCCTCCAACAACTCCCCATTGCACTTAGAATAAAATCCATACTCCTCACCCTGGTCTGCAGGGCTCTTTGTGATTGGTTTTTGCTCACCTCGCCCCCACCCCTACTGTGGCTCACACAGACCTAGTTTTTCTCACCTCAAGACCTTTGCACTTGGCTTCCCCTCTGCCCTCAGACCCTGGTCTGCAGTGCTCTTTGTGATTGGTTTTTGCTCACCTTGCCCCCACCCCTGCTGTGGCTCACACAGACCTAGTTTTTCTCACCTCAAGACCTTTGCACTTGGCTTCCCCTCTGCCCTCAGATTCTTACATGGTTGGCTCCCTTTTGTCATTTAGATCTCAGCTCAAATGTCAGCTTTTCAAAGAAACCTCTCCTGACCACCTTGTCTAAAAGCACCCCATCCCCAGTCACTCTCTAGCCCTCCTCTCTATTTTCTTTGTAGCTTTTATCAATATCTAGAATTATTCTATTTATATGTTTAGGAGCATGTTGTGTATTTCTTAATAAAATATCAGTTCCATGAGGGCAGAGAGACTGTGTTTGTCTTGCTCACTGTTGAATCCCCAATGCCTAGCTCAGTACCTGGAACATAGTCGTTCAATACATATTTGCTGACTGAATGAATAATGAATGAATACATAGAGAGAGCTACAGAAGTGAATGGAGATGGATGGGCAGAGCTGAGACAAGACTGAGCTTTATTTGCCCATCTTCTGAGGTCTGCAAATGGAGCAGCTGGCTGGGTAGGTTTCCAGTTTGGAAAGAGGATGAAAGAAAAGCTTATCCAAGGACCCCAAGAGAATGCAGTCATTGGGTGGATTCTTCAGACTAGACACAGAATCACATTGGGGTGGAGAAACAGGTCTGTGGCCTCAGAGAGTGATTTTTATTGTTCTTGCTGGATCTGAAATCTCCGCTTGGTTACAAAAAAAACAAAAAAGAGTGATAGTGGAAAACACAATGAATCAAGAAGACATCTAAATTACACAATTTTTGGAAAGGTTACCAGTCCCATCTATGGGGGAGCTGATGGAGTATAGTGTTAACATCCAGACTCTGGGACCCGGTGCTCCTGGGTTGGAATCTGGCTTCATCACTTACCAGCTGTGCAATAGATGGCAAGTCATTAGCTTCTTTGTGCCTCAGTTTCCACATTTGAGGGATGGGGATAAAAGTGTGTACTTGTTTCTATGGCAGCTGTCACATAAAAAAGGTGTATGTCTGTCTCAGAGAGTAGCCATGAGGGATTGTTTTGGTCTGTTTTATTTGTGTTAGAGCCTTGCATAGGAGAAAAAAAGGAAGCAGAGTAGTAAGAGATGGGGGAAGGCAATGGAGCAAAGAGGCTGAGATGCAAAGGGGAAAAGATGAGACTTACTGTTTAAGAGCTCATCTCCTTCAAGAGCTCTTCTATTACCTGTGGAGGTAGAAGAGGGCTCTGAAGTTAGAGGAGCTGGCTCAGAGTCCTAGTAGCTCCCATGCTAACCCACTCACGAATGGCAGGTGGGAATGCCCAGCCTCCCTGAATCTCAGTCTCCTAATCCGTTAAATGGGGTAGTAATGGTGCCTGCCTTAGAGAGTTATCGGGATCATTTAGGGAAATGATGTTTGGGAAACTGGGAAGCACCCTGAGCAGTAGCTGGTGTTACTGGTCCTTGTTTGGGGGTGACTTTCTTTATTCTTTACAAAAAGAAGGGTTTTTTTTCAGGTGAAAGCAAGTGAATTCATTTGGTTGGACCTTGAAATAGTTAGAGAAAGAAGGTGAGGGTTGTCTTCTTGGAGAGAGGCGTAGAGAGCTATGTGCTTGGAGTTATGAAAGGACCTTTCAATATCCAGTCTGAGGGCTGGGGCTGGCCTGCCTTCACACAGAGCTCATTCCCATAGGTTTTATCTGAGCCGCTGTCACCCTGCAGGGGAGCTTTCCTGTACATAACAGAAGCATTCTGCAAAGATGTGTGTCCATTTCACGTCTCCTACCCTTTACCCCTTGAACAAAACTCAATAATACTGAACAAAACTCAATAATACTGAGCCCTACTATGAGAAAGAGCCTGTGCTGGGACTGGGGGATGGTGTTTATAAAGGTAAATTAGAAACATGCAAAGCACTCTCCTTCATTTGTTCATTTGGTAAACATGTATTGGACACCTACTGTGTGTACCTGGGAATGTACCAGAGGCTGCAGAAGCCACTGTGAATGAGCACCTCCCACCGCCCCTACAAGCTGCTCATAGCCTAGCAGAGGAGACCTACACATCAACACAAATTTCTGTATATCTACACATTACTCTGGATATCAGAGAAAGAAGGGCTATTTATTCATTTATTCACCAAAAAGTGTATGAAGCTGGATGCCTTTGGTTCAGTTATTCACTCTGAGGCTCATTTTCCTCAATTGTAAACCAAGAAAAATAATAATGATAAAAGAAACTAATAACCTCATGGAATTGTTGGGAGGATTAAACGAGAAGACGAATGTAAGGGGCTTAGCACAGTGCGTGGCACAAGGCAAATGCCCAACTTATGATGGCTTCAATAAATTTTTAGTGATGAAATATTAAGTAATAACAATAACATTACAGACTTGCTGAATAGTTGTTTGGAATGGATGCATGAAAGTGCCTTGTCTATAAAAAGCAATCAATACATATTTACAGAATGAAATTGTGCTCTTATTAAGAAAAATAGGAAGGGGCGTGCCTCTGTGTGAAGGAGGAGGATATGGGAACTTCCTGGATCAGATCTCCAGAGACACTAATGTGATCTACTCAGGGTTAAAAAAAGTCCTTTTCTCCCCCTAAAGCCAGCAGGTACTTCTGCCTTCCCTCCCTCTTCTCTTTCACCTTCTACCCACCACTGTTAACCTGTGTGTCTCTTTCCCCTTCCTGTGCCCTCCTCTTTTGGGAAGCTGCCTTCACATCGGTGGTTCTCCTTGGGAGAGTAGGAAAGGGAATTTTTTTTTCCCAAGGAACATTTGGCAATGCCTAGAGACATGTTTGGTTGACACAATTGAGTGGCGATGCTACTGTAGATAGAGGCCAGGGATGCTGCTCAACACCCTACAATATACAGAAGGGTGCCCTGCTTCTCCTGCAGCCCCAGAATTATTCAGCTCAAAATGTCAATAGTGCAGAGGTGAAGACAACCTGCCTCACATCCTGTGGCTGGTAAGAAGCCCAGGTTCCCCTGCCCAGCCCCACTGAACGTCCCACTGGGAAGGGGGTGTGTCACTCCCAGCCAGGCCCCGCCCTCTCTCCCCTGAGCCAGTGGGGATCCCTGGCTGGTCGGAGTTCCAGGGCCAGCTGCTGCATGGGCTTTTCCAAGACCTCTCTCTCCTGGTGGGCAAATGTGAAAACCTCTCAGAGCCTCTTTGCCTTTCTCCCTCTTTCTAGGAGGCTTTGGCATTTTTGAGGTCCTGAGGAAACCAGACCTCAGAACCTCAAAAGGTGCCATTGGGTCCCTCTCTGGTGAGAGCTGATCCAGCTATTTTGCACATAGCTCTTAGCCTGGCCAAGTGCCCTGTGGAGTCTGCAGGCGCGGTGTGCGCAGAGGTGGCCAGGTGGTTGGGGACCAGATGATTGTAAAGTTTGAGAGGAATTACAAGTCCTTCTGGTCTAAAAGATGTCCCCCTTCTGATCTGTTTCAGTGCAAGGCAACTCCACCATTAGCATCACTTCTTGGGCGCTCTTGGGAAGGTAAGCAGCAGTGACAACTTGTCTGGAGATTGCATGTGCTGGGCACTGTGCAAAGCGCTTCCCATATGTCATCAGCATAGGTGCTGTTATTCCACCCGTTTCACAGATGAGGAAACTGAGGTGCAGAGAGGTTGAGCAACTCTTCCAGGATTTCGCAGCCAGTCATTAGCAAAGCCAAGATTGAGGCAAATTTGGAGAGAGTAGGTAGAAAGAACATCAGCTAGTGTCGGGGACAAGCCACAGTCAGCACTCAGAGGCCTGGTTCTGCCTTGGGGCTTACTGTGAGGCTTTGGGAAAGTTCCTAAACCTCTCTGTTCCACCCTTCAATCTGTGAATTAGGAGTTGCATGTCCCCAGCCCAAATTACATTGGCCAGAGCTTCCTGGAGAACTGTATTAGAGCCATCTGAAGTGTAATGACTGATATTTGGCAGACATAGAGTTCTGTTTCCTTCTGAGGGCAAACTGATCATGAAGAGGAGCCACTCAGAGACCAGGTCCTTTCCAGGAATGCGGAGCCAAGATAGGAACCAAAGGGAGGGTTTGGTGGAGCTGGCCCATGGGTATTGAGGGTTGTTCTCTGTCTCTCTCCTTACCTGGGGCTTGGAGCAAAGAGACGTGGAAACCTCACCCACAAATAAATAAACAGATGTCCCTGAAGCAGGGCTTATGTGTACAGATCTGGAGAGAGAACTCAGTCATGGGTCAACCAACAAACATCTATTAGGAGAAAAATACATGCCAGGCCTTGAGTGAAGCTTGCTGTGGATGCAAAGATGTTGGAGATTCTTGTCTTCGAGATCTCATAGCTTAAGGAGACACCACCCACGACCTGGCTCCTGAATGTCAGCTCTATCTGCCCAACTTCACTGAACTGATTCCAGGAGGGCCCACATACCCCTCAAACTTGGTGTTATCAATGCTGAATCATCACTTTCCCCTCCCTACACCTGCTGCCTCTGTGGCCACTGTCATGTGCTCAGCTGCATGGGCCAGAAACCCTGCTGGCTCCTTCTCTCTCATCGCACCTCGGATCCATCCCAAATCCTGTTGATTCCCTCTCCTTCACGTCTCTCACTTACCCATGGTCATGCCTCAGTTCAGACCAAAGCCATCTCTTGCCACGACGTTTGGTTCTCACCCTTTCTCTTCCAATCCATTCTTCCTGCTCCAGCCAAAGTGATTTTGTCGCAGAATAAAACTGACTAGGTCACTTGTGTGCTTATAACCTGCTCCCTTGTTGCTGTCAAGATAAAATCCCAACCCCATACTTGGTTTCCAAGCCCCTGTCCCCTTCCTTTATATCATCTCTTGCATCTTTTCTCCCCCAGTTTTCTATCATTTGACTGCATTCTCCAGTGTGTTCACTCCTTTCTGAGCCTGTTGTTCCTTTGATCTTAACTATTCTTCCTCCCACTTCCACCCACCTATCTTGCCTTTTGGGTCTCCTCTGAGACAAATCCCCTTTAGGAAACCTTCCATACCCCCATAACTCAGCTGTCTATTTCTCAGCAGGGCACTGAGCTCACGGAGGGCTGGGGCTGGCCTCTACCCACCCCTCCTACCAGCATCCAGCCCAGTGTCTGGCTTATAGCCGATGCTAAATAAATAACCAGGAGATGAGTTGATGCAAGGGTCCAGCAACCAGTGACCTCGGCATTTTTAGGAGATGGGGAGACCTGTGAAGTTTTTGTGGGGATTTAGGGTTTCTTTGCGGGGGGTCCAGCTTGACTGAGGAACAGCTGATGTAGAATAAACTGCATATATTTAAAGTGTACAATTTGATGAGCGTTGACATGTACATGCCTGAGAAACTATCAAGGTACACACCTGACACCTCCCCAAAGTCACCTCCTGTCCCTTTATAATCCCTTCTTCCTTCTCCTCCCTGCCTCCACCTCTGGGCAACCACGGATCTGTCTCCTGTCACTGTGGATTAGTTTGCATTTTCTAAACTTTTATAGAAATGGAATCATTCTGTATGTATTCTTTCATGTCTGGCTTCTTTTTCTCAGGCTTTGGCCTGAACTAAGACAGGGCCACGGGTAGGTGAGAGGTGTGAAAGAGAGGGAATCAACAGGGTTAGGGATGGATCTGAGGTGTAGTGACAGGGAAGGGGCCAGCAGGGTTCCTGGCTCAGAGTTGGTTCTGAGCTCTGTAATGAAGGATGGGGTATGATTAGACAGGAAGTGGAGGGCATTCTTGTGAGAAGAGAACAATGTGACAAATCCAAAAGTAGAAAACTTTGAGGTAACTAGACCAGGCTGTCGTTCATTCACTCAACAAATATTTATTGAGCTCCAACTATGTGCTAGGCACTCTGCTAGGGACAGGGCTGGAGTGGCGTGCTAGGGGTCTTCTTTTTGCTTCCCTACATCCACTCCCTGACCTTCCTCTGCCTGGCCTGGGAGGCTGACCCATTTGGATAGCATCCATGGACTCTCCTTTCACTGGCTTCCCACTGGGCTTGGCCAATGGACATTCCTGGTGGGTTGGGAGCTATTCCTCTGGCCGCAACTCCTGTCCATTGACTCTCGCTACTGCATGACTTCACCATTTCAGTGCTTCTCTGGGCAAAGCTGGGGCTCACCTCTTGGAGGCTTGGTAGAAAGCACCAGAAAATCACCTGGGGGTGGAGACAGGTTTTCTGGAGCCCTTTCTTCAGCATCCCAGGGTGGCAACCACGCGAGTAGCTGGGAGTCTCCTTGGATGACACTCAGGGACTCATGGCCTCTGTGTAATCTCCAAACCGGACCCACCCCAAGGCTTTCCCACAGAGGAAATGCACCTTCAGGGTTTCTGGGACTGAGGTCCCAGCCCTGCCTGCAGGAACAATTCCCAAATGGTCAGAAAGAGATTTCCTTCCTTCCTTCCTTCCTTCCTTCCTTCCTTCCTTTCTTCCTTCCTTCCTTCCTTCCTTCTCTCTCTCTTTCTCTTTCTTTCTCTCTCTTTCTCTCTTTCTCTTTCTTCCTTTCTTTCTTTCTTCTTTCCTTTCTTTCTTTCTCTTTCTTTCTCTCTCTCTCTTTCCTTCTTTCTTTCTTTCTCTTTCTTTCTTTCTTTCTTTCTCTTTCTTCTTTCCTTACTCTCTTTCTTTCTCTTTTTTCTTTCCTTTCTCTCTCTCTCTCTCTCTTTCTTTCTTTCTTTCTTTCTTTCTTTCTTTCTTTCTTTCTTTCTTTCTTTCTTTCTTTCTTTCTCTCTTTCTTTCTTCACTGCAGCCTTAACCTCCAGAGCTCAAGTGATCCTCCCACATCAGCCTCCTAAGCAGCTGGGACCACAAGTGTGCACCACCACACCCAGTTAATTTTTTGTATTTTTTGTAGAGACAAGGTTTTACCATGTAGCTCAGGCTGATCTTGAACTCTTGAGTTTGTAGCAATTCGCCCACCTTGGCTTCCCAAAGTGCTGGGATTACAGGCGTGAGCCACCATGCCTGGCCAATAGAAAAAGATTTCCAAACTTAGCCTCAGTCCTCTTTTGATCCATATACTTCTCCCAATAACACAGCTAAGGTTTGTAGCTGAAAAACCTTGAATGGAAAGTGACAGAATCTCACTCTGTCTTTTGCAGAGCCATGTGCTTGGTTGCTTGGGCTGGTCTGCCGTTTATCTTAAAGATGGTCCCACAGGGCCTGTGATCCTCCAGTTGGACCTAGTGAAAATGGATGTGAATTTGCTTTTCTTCTTTGCAAACAGACCATAAGCATCCTGAGGAAAAGTCCCTTCATCTCCCCTCTTTAACTCCTCATTACTTAATATCTTTCTTTTTTTATTCTTTGTTTTCTGGAGACAGGGTCTCACTCTGTCAACCAGGCTGGAGTACAGTGGCCAGATCACAGCTCACTGCAGTTGCCACCCTCTGGACTTTAGTGATCCTTCTGTCTCAGCCTCTTGAATAGCTGGGACCACAAGTGTGCACTACCACACCTGGATACTTTAAAAAGTTATTTGTAGAGATGGGGTCTCACTGTGTTGCTCAGGCTGGTCTCAAACTCCTGGGCTCAAGTAATCCTCCTGCCTTGGCTTCCCAAAGTGCTGGGATTTTGGGCATAAACCACCACACCCAGCCTACTTAATATCTTTCTGGACCATGAAAACTCTCGTTTTATATTTGGGGAGTGGTGTGCTATGGGAGGTGGAAGTTCTCCCATAAGCAGCCCTTGCTTTGAATAGGGTTGCTTCTTAAATACTTTTCTGCCTGAATACAGAAGAAATCCAAGCTCATGGAGGAACATTTTGGAGATGAAGCCAGTTGTCAAAGAATAATAAATGAGAGGTGTCCAATCTGGAGCAGGCTTCCTTCCATTAAGTCCTGGTCCTTCCTGGGTAGTGGTGAAACTTACAAATGGGAATTGTTGAAGGGCTTGGGGAGGCACTGTCTGAAGACTTGAAGGCTTTTGAGTCTCTGAGGGGCTGCTATTTGATGGAGGAATTAGGTCTGTTTGGAGAGGCCTGGAAGGTTGAAAAAGGGCCTTTGGATGGAAGCTCTGGGGAGGCAGATTTAACAACTACAGAAGGTCAATCTTGCCAATGGTTACGGCTGTTGAAAAGGGGATGAGCCTCCCCATCACTGGGGATATGCAAGAAATGGTTGATGGAGTACAGAGGGCATTTCTAAGGGAGATAGGACCAGACCACCAGTTCCCAATTGCCCTCAGACTGGATGCATCAGAATCACCGAGGCTCTTGCTAAAAACCCAGATTCATTCGTTCATGGATACAGCTGATGTCTACTGAGCACCTGCTACGTGTCAGGCAGTGGGCTAGGCAGCGAGGCCACCATGCTGTTGAGACCCTGGCTTGCACATGACTTATGTTCTAGCTGGGGAGACAGAAAATGGACAAGATACAAATAAGATCACTTTGTATTGTGATGAGGGCCCAACACAGATAATAGGATGGAGGTGACAGGGACCGGGGAACCTCATTTAGATTTAGGTCCCAGGAGGTGACTTTCTTTTTGCTTGAGATAGGGTTTGATATGGTTTGGCTGTGTCCCCATTCAAAGCTCAACTTGAGTCATATCTCCCAGAATTCCCACATGTTGTGGGAGGGGTCTAGGGGGATGTAATTGAATCATGGGGACCGGTCTTTCCCTTGCTATTCTTGTAATAGTGAATAAGTCTCATGAGATCTGATGGGCTTATCAGGGGTTTCCGCTTTTGCTTCTTTCTCATTTTTCTGTTGCTGCCACCATGTAAGAAGTGCCTTTTGCTTCCTGCCATGGTTCTGAGGCCTCCCCAGCCACGTGGAACTGTAAGTCCAATTAAACCTCTTTTTCTTCCCAGTCTCGGGTATGTCTTTATCAGCAGTGTGAAAATGGACTGATACAGTAAATTGGTACCAGTAGAATGATAGAATGGAGTGCTGCTGAAAAGATAGCCAAAAATGTGGAAGTGACTTTGGAACTGGGTGACAGGCAGAGATTGGAACTGTTTGGAGGGCTCAGAAGAAGACAGGAAAATGTGGGAAAATTTGGAACCTCCCAGAGACTTGTTGAATGGCTTTGACAAAAATGCTGGTAGTGGTATGAACAATAAGGTCCAGGCTGAGGTGGTCTCAGATGGAGATGAGGAACTTGTTGGGAACTGGAGCAAAGGTGACTCTTTCTATGCTTTAACAAAGAGACTGGTGGCATTTTGACCCTGCCCTAGAGATCGGTGAAACTTTGAACTTGAGAGAGATGATTTAGGGTATCTGGTGGAAGAAATTTCTAAGCAGCAAAGCATTCAAAATGTGACTTGGGTGCTGTTAAAAGCATTCTGTTTTAAAAGGGAAACGGAGGATAAAAGTTCAGAAAATTTGCAGCCTGATGATGCAGTAGAAAAGAAAAACCCATTTCCTGGGGAGAAATTCAAGCCAGCTGCAGAAATGTGCAAAGGTAGGAAGGAGCCTAATGTTAATCCCAAAGACCATGAAGAAAATGTCTCCAGGCCATGTCAGAGACCTTCACAGCAGCCCCTCCCATCACAGGCCAGGAGGCCCAGGAGGAAAAAGTGGTTTTGTGGGCTGGGCCCAGGGTCCCTGTGTGATGTGCAGTCTAGGGACTTGGTGCCCTGTGTCCCAGCCACTCCAGCCATGGCTGAAAGGAGCCAATGTACAGCTCAGGCTGTGGCTTCAGAGGGTGGAGGCCCCAAGCCTTGGCAGCTTCCATGAGGTGTTGAACCTGTGGATGCACAGAAGTCAATAATTGAGGTTTTGGAACCTGTGCCTAGATTTCGGAAGATGTATGGAAACACCTGGATGCCCAGGCAAAAGTTTGCTGCAGGGGCAGGGCCCTCATGGAGAACCTGTGCTAGGGCAGTGTGGAAGGGAAATATGGGGTGGGAGCCACCACACAGAATCCCTTCTAGGGCACTGCCTAGTGGAGCTGTGAGAAGAGGGCCACCATCTTCCAGACCCCAGAATGGTAGATCCACTGACAGCTTGCACCATGAGCCTGGAAAAGCCATAGATGCTCAATGCCAGCCCATGAAAGCAGCCAGGAGGGGGGCTGTATCCTGCAAAGCCACAGGGGTGGAGCTGCCCAAGACCATGGGAACGAACCTCTTCCATCAGCATGGCCTGGATGTGAGACATGGAGTCAAAGGAAATCATTTTGGAGCTTTAAAATTTGACTGTCCTTCTGGATTTTGGACCTGCATGAACCCCTTTGTTTTGGCCAACGTCTCCCATTTGGAATGGCTGTATTTACCCAATGCCTGTACTCCCATTGTATCTAGGAATTAACTAGCTTGGTTTCGATTTTACAGGCTCATGGGCAGAAGGGACTTGCCTTGTCTCAAATGAGATTTTGGACTATGGACTTTTAGGTTAATGCTGAAATGAGTTAAGACTTTGGGGGACTGTTGGGAAAGCATGACTGGTTTTGAAATGTGAGGACATGAGATTTGGAGGGGTCAGGGTGGAATGATATGGTTTGGCTGTGTCCCCATTCAAATCTCAACTGGAATTGTATCTCCCAGAATTCCCACATTGTTGTGGGAGGCACCCAGGGGGAGGTAATTGAATCCTGGAGGCTGATCTTTCCTGTGCTATTCTCATGATAGTGAATAAGTCTCATGAGATCTGACGGGTTTATCAGTGGTTTCCACTTTTGCTTCCTCCTCATTTTTCTCTTGCTGCCACCATGTAAGAAGTGCCTTTTGCCTCCTGCCATGATTCTGAGGCCTCACCAGCCATGCGGAACTGTAAGTCCAATTAAGCCTTTTTCTTCCTAGTCTTGGGTATCTCTTTATCAGCAGTGTGAAAATGGACTAATACAGCATTTCATTTCTGTTTCCCAGGCTGGCGTTCAGTGGCATGATCAGAGCTCACTGTAGCCTTGACTTCCTGGGCTCAGGTGATCCTCCTGCCTCAGCCTCCTGAGTAGCTGGGACTACGGGCATGCACCATCGGGCCTGGCTTTTTTTTTTTTTTTTTTTAGTAGAGATGGCATTTTGCCATATTGCCCAGGCTGGGTCTTGAACTTCTGGCCTCAAGCAATTCACCTACCTCAGCTTCCCAAAGAGCTGGAATTACAGGTGTGAACCACTGCCCCTGACCTTTAAGCTGAGACCAGGATGACATCAATAAGCCAGTCTTGGGAAGATCCAGGGAGAGTGTCCCTGATAGAAGAAACAGTTGTGGTTGACAGAAGGGGAATGTGTTGGAGAATTGGGGTCAGATCACGTGGGGTGTTGTGGGGAATCATGGGGTGCCTGGATTCTGTTTGCAGTAGAGTCATCAGAACCCCCAGGAGATAGTGGGGCCAGAGAATCCACTTTTCAAATCAGTTTTCCTGGAGATTCTGATATGCAGCCAGCTTCGAGACTCTCTAGACAAGAGGACCTTTGGGGCATTCTCTAATGCTAGCTGTCTCTCTCTTGCTCGCTACTCCTTGTCCCCAAGGCAGCCTGCCTTTCTGGAATGAGGAGAGGAGAAAGCTTGAGGCAATCTGGAATATTTTCATTGTTGTCTTCTCATCTCCCATTCCCTGACTTTGCTAATTCTTCTAGGGAAGGCTTTTAAAATAGGGAAAGGACATGAAATTAGAGATGAAGAAGGCTTGTGTATCCCACTCCTTCTGGCTGGAGGTTTGAGAAATACTTTCCTACAAAGCAGTAAGGGGCAATGTGGTTCTGTTTGTGAGTGAGAACCTGGACAAGGAAGTGGCAGGACTGGCTGGTACCAAATGCAAATATGGGGCCCCTTGCTTGACTGTGATTAAGAGTTTCAAGATGGTGGCAGTGAAGCATTAAAACCAGGTATGGGGGCCTTCCGAACGAGGCCCTGAGCGACTATGCAGGTTGTGCACCTACGAAGCTGGTCCTGGAGGGAGGAGACAGCAGGCAGGGTGACATGGGAAGAGAAGAAGAGAGGTGAGGGAACCAGGTGCGGTGGCTCATGCCTGTAATCCCAGCACTTTGGGAGGCCGAGGCAGAAGGATCATTTGAGATCAGGAGTTCAAGACTAGCCTGGCCAACACGGTGAAACCCGTATCTACTAAAATAGAAAAATTAGCCGGGTATGGTGGTACACGCCTGTAATCCCAGCTACTCAGGAGGCTAAGGCACGAGAACCCCTTTAACCTGGGAGGCAGAGGTTGGAGTGAGCTGAGACTGCGCCACTGCACTCCAGCCCGGGCATCAGAGAGGGACTCTGTCTAAAAAAACAAAAACAAAAACCACAAAAAAGCAAAACAAAAAAGGCCTCACACAGTCACCTTGGTGAATTATGGCTCCTGGAGGGCTTTCTGCTACCAGACATGGAGGCAGCCCTTGACTTACTTTATCCCAGTTCAGCCTCCCAACAACCCCTGGGGTAGGTGCCATTATCATCTCGACTCAACAGAAGAGGAAACTGCGGCCCAGAGAGCTGAGGTCGCAATCCCAAGGTCACAGAGCTAGGAGTGGGGCAAATCTGCAATTTGAAGACAGGTTCCCAGACCCAGAGCTGTCACTCCAAGCTACTATTCTACTCCTGAAGTCCCCAAAGCCAGACTGGCACAGGGGAGGTGTAGAGGCCAATGTCCTGGGCTGGAGCCCTTGTTCTCATGGTGTCCCTGAGACACCTTGGGTACATTGTACTCTGACTGTTATGGTCATAAGCCCAGAAAAAGGCAGTGGCTTCCTACTGGCCTCCCTGCTGCTCTCCTTGTCCCTTCTGGGCTAATCTCTGCCCAGCAGTGATTATTACTATTACTATTTTTGAGACAGGGTCTCGCTCTGTCCCCAGGGTAGAGTGCAGTGGTGTGATCATGGCTCACTGCAGCCTCAACGTCCTGGGCTCAAGTGATCCTCCCACCTTAGCCTCCCAAATATTGGGGTTACAGGAGTGAGCCAGTGTGCCCGGCCAATTATTATTTTTTATTGTGACTGTGGTATAATACATACAACATAAAATTTGCCATTTTAACTATTATTTTCCTTTTTTAAATTCAAGAAGAATAAAAGATTTTAACCATTTTTAAGGGGTGCAGTTTGGTGGCATTAAGTACATTCACAATGTTGTGCAACCATCACCATCTAGTTCCCAAACTTTATTACCCCAAACAGAAACTCTGTTTCCCTGAAGCAATAACTTGTCATTTCCCTCGTCCCCTGGCAACTTCTGGTTTACGTTCTGTCTCTCTGCATTTGCCTATTCAAGATATTTCATACACGTGGAATCACATAATAGTTGTCCTCTAGTGACCGGCTTATTTCACATAGTATAATGCTTTCGAGGTTCTTTCATGTTGTAATGTGTGTCAGGACTTTGTTCCTTTTTATGGCTGAATCATATCCCAGGGTATAGATATACCATGTTTGTTTATCTATTCATTTGATGACAGACATTTAGGCTGTTTCCACCTTTTGGCCATTATAAGTAACGCTGCCATGAATATCTATGTGCAGTGATCTGTGTGAGTCTCGGGGTTTTTAATTCTCTCTCTCTCTAGACTATCTCTATTTATAGAATATGTATGTATGTATGTATGTATCTATCATCTATCTATCTATCTATCTATCTATCTATCTATCTATCTATCTATTATCTATCATCTATCTAATCTATCCGTCTGTCTGTCTATCCATCCATCCACCCATCCATCCATCCATCCATCCATCCATCCATATCTATCTATCTATCTATCTATCTATCTATCTATCTATCTATCTATCTATCTATCGAGAGAGACGGAGGCTCATTCTGTCACCCAGGCTGGAGTGCAGTGGTGCGATCTCTGCTCACTGCAACCTCAGTCTCTCAGCTTCAAGTGATTCTCCTGTCTCAGCCTCTTGAGTACCTGGGACTGCAGATTGCTGGGACTACAGGCACGTGCCACCACATCCAGCTAATTTTTGTATTTTTAGTAGAGACAGGGTTTCGCCATGTTGGCCAGGCTTGTCTCGAACTCCTGACCTCAGGCGATCTGCCTGCCTCAGTCTCCCAAAGTGTTGGGATTACAGGCGTGAGCCACTGTGCCCAGCCTTAGGTTTTTAATTCTCTCAGGCATACGCTGAGAAAGCAGTGATGTGGGCAACGTTAAGTCAGAACCTATCACTTTCTTGTGGTGGATCCCATCACGCTTGAATAAAATCCAAGCTGCCCCCATGCCTGGGCTTCTCCTGCCCGACTGCCTTCATTCCCCCACCCTCTCCTCTTTTTCCTCTGCTCCAGCCACCCGGCCTCCCTGCTGCCCTTACAGCCATGCACATGCTTACCTCTGGGCCTTTGCACTGGCTGTTTTCTCTGCCTGTAAACCAGCTGGCCTCAAGTACCCAAGGGGATGAGCCTCCCACTTTAACTCAGGCCTCTGTTCAAATATCACCTTCCCAGAGAAGTCCTCCCTGACATCCTTGTTCAAAACAGTATAGCTCCCCTTCCTTCCTCTTTCTTTCTTTCTTTCTTTCTTTCTTTCTTTCTTTCTTTCTTTCTTTCTTTCTTTCTTCTTTTTCTTTCTTTTTTGAGACAGGGTCTCACTCTGTTGCCCTGCCTGGACTGCAGTGGCACAATCATAGCTCACTGCATCTTCCTCCACCTCCTGGGCTCAAACAATCCTTGCATTTCAGCCTCCCACTAGTTGGAACTACAGACACACTGAAGCTCTTTTCTTCCTGGCACTCCCTTCCATCTGAAGGTGTCATTCATGTATTTGTTTTTCTTGCCCCCTAGAATGTCAGTGTCGGGTGAATCCTTGCATCTCAAGGCCTGGCCCAATGCCTGGCATGAGGGACCCACTCATTAAATATTAGGATGAACCATTTTAATTTGTTGATATTTGACTGGATTTGATCTTTAAAAATGGCAATTTCAAGTGTTCCTACCTAATCTTGAACGAATAAGTGAATAAACGAACGAATGCATTTTTCTTCTCTGTGCCTCTGCCCTCTTGCCTACAAGGTGGGGTCAATGATTGCAGGATGAAAGTCCTGGGGAAACAGGAATGTCAGGCCCAGGGGCAGGGACTGGAGGTCAGCCCCCCAGCGAGGCTGCTGCTGCCCCTCTGTGCCAGAGAAGGGGGCGGCCGGGCGTCTGGGAGGCCCTGCGGCTGGAGATATGGGCATGATGAATGGATGGTGGAATAGGTCCTAGGAGGAGAGGGAATGGATAGGAATGACACTATTTAGCTGAGGAATGACCTCCTGACACTCTTCAAATAAATGCGGGCTTGTTATAGAGATGGGGAGGCAGCTGCCGCCGCCGCCGCTTGTGATTCTGGTATACAAGAACAAAACGGACTGGCAGTGCATGTGCATGCGTGTGTGTGTGTGTCAGGGTGTGTGGGTGTGTGCCAGGGTGTGTGGTTGTGTATATGAATCTGTGTGCATGTGAGGTTGTGTATCTGTCTGTGTCAATCTGTGTGTGTTTGCATGGATCTATGTATGTCTCTCTGTGTTTGTCTCCTTTGTGTGTCTGTGCATGTGTGTCTGTGTGTTCTTTATGTAGATGTGGAAGAATGGGTTGTTGTAAGGGTGTCTCTGTGTGTATGTGTCTATCTTTATGCAGGTACGTGTGTGTGTCTGATTATCTGTCTGGCTTTCTGAGTCTGTTTATCTGTGTTTGATTGTGTGTATGTTTATATTCATGTGTCTGTCTTTGTACATGTCTGTCTTTGTATGTGTATGTCTGTCTGTCTCTGTTACATGTCTGTCTGTCTCTGTGTGTGCCTGTCTGTCTCTGTGTATGTGTTTGTCTCTGTGTATGTATTTGTGTGTGCCTGTGTGTCTGTCTTTGACGTGCCTGAACATAAGAGCCACCTGGATTCATGAAAGAAGCTTTCCTGCACCTCCAGAGCTGTCCACTTTCCATTTAAGTTCCAACTATGAAACCTTCACTGGCTGAGCATCTACTATGCACCAGGCACTGCACTCGGAGAGTAAAACCAAAAACAGAGCACCTGGGGATAAAGAACTCACTGTGCCCCTTGGATTCAGACGAACACGTAAAGGGAACGACAGGCAGTAATTAACCACTAACTGGGTGTCTCAAGAACTTCCTGTGGCTGTTTGAAAATCTCATTTCCGCCTCTATGAAGTGAGTGCTATCATTGTTCCCACTTTGCATGGGGGAAGCTGAGGCATAGAGAGGGCAAGTCACTTGTCCAAGGACACACAGCAAGTTGATGGCGAGATGGGGAGTTGGTCAATCTCTAGGACTCACGTTCTTTTTTATTTACACTGAAGATCTTTATTGATTGACAGTAAAAGCAATCATTTGGGAGAATTAATTTTTTTTCTTAATTTCCAAGCATCTCTTGGTTTTCAAGGAGAGTTAAAAAATACTCCAACCTACCCCTATGTCAGGTCATAAAGTCATACACAACCATCCTGAGGGCTGCCTGGGTGCCCGCTACTCACAGACAGGAGGGATGAGAGACCAGAGGGCTGGGGAGGCCAGGGGAAGGGCCCCGCCATACCACTGGCCAGGCAGCATCTCTAACAGGTGATGCTGGGGAGGAGTGCCAGGTGGAGCGTGTCAAGAAGGCCCTTTGAGAAGGAGGGCCAGACCTGACCAAATGCTTAGGCCAGCGGGATTTAATCAAGTGCAGGCAGGAGCTCAGGAGGGTGAGCAAAGGGCCTTGTCTCTCACAATGTGGTCCGAGGACAACCTCCATCAGTGTCACCTGGGATACGGGTTAAAGATGTAGATTCCTGGGTTTGCTGTAGGCCTACAGAAGCAGTTTCTACAGAAGCAGTTTATCTCAAGGTAGGGCCCATGAATCTGAATCTTTTAAAGCGCTTCAGATAATTCTCTCTCTCTTTTTTTTTGAGACAGAGTCTCACTCTGTCATCCATGCTGGAGTGCAGTGGCGCCATCTCGGCTCACTGCAACCTCCGCCTCCTGGGTTCAAGCAATTCTGCTTCAGCCTCCTAAGTAGCTGGGATTACAGGCATGTGCCACCATGCCCAGCTAATTTTTGTATTTTTAGTAGAGATGGGGTTTTACCATGTTGGCTGGCCTCAAGCAATCTGCCTGCCTCGGCCTCCCAAAGTGCTGGGATTACAGGCGTGAGCCACTGCACCTGGCCTTCAGATGATTCTTATACTCACTAGTATTTCAAAACCACAGACATTTGGGTTGCAAGGTGAAGCTGGAGGGGAGTAGGTAGTGCCAGATCACAGATGGACTTGAACACTGTGCTACACTTGGACTTTGTTCTAATGGCCATAGGGAGCCATGAGAGGTGTTTGAGCAGGGGAGGAACTGGTTTATTTCTCCAGTGGCACAGTGAAGGCTGATTGTAAGGAAATAAGATAACAGGCAGAGAGAACTGATACAAGACATTGTACAATAACCCACGCAAGAAATAGTAAGGCTTGAATTTGGACAGGGAAGTCTGGGGAAGGGGCAGAATGTCACTAAGCGGCTTATTTGTGACATTGGCGAAGTTGTGGAATGTCCTCCTTGCATGGAGGCCAGGGCTGGGGGGCAAATGTCTTGACATTCCAATGTAGAGCTGTCTTCTAGGTTTAGATTTATGCTCTGAATTTCACCAAACCAGAGAAGGCTTCCTGGAGGAGGTGATGTCATCACCAGAGCTCAGTGAGTGGCAAAGCCAGGGAGAAAAGAAATGGGGTTTGGGGAGAAATGGTCCAGTGTTCAAAGCCATTCCATCCTAAGGGGCTTCCTGCATCCGGGGCATTGCTGATTT